>NW_024499462.1:1489862-2119041 GCF_017590055.1 Onychostruthus taczanowskii | reverse complement strand
GGGTGCGGGGGGGGGGGGGGGGGGGGGTGGGAGAGGTAAGGACAGGAATTCTCACCTGGAGAGACTGCCCAACCTTGGGAAGTAAGATCTGCTCTTCCCTGGGGATTTTTCTCACCAGAGGCAAATCTAAGTGTGAACATGGATTTAAGATTTTTTTTTTTTCCTCCTGGCTCACAGAAAAGGAAAAGCAGGGGGAGGAGAACACAATCTTTGGGAGGAATATACAGAATTTCTGCTTGCAAGTAATTCCTGCTCTGACAGATGCCACTTACAGTGAGTCTGTGTACACAAGTGTGTGCTCTCTCAAGAAGCTTGCTGGAAATCTCTTCAAAATTAAGAATCCTGAAGTAATGCCTCTCGAGGCCCTGTGTGCCTATGAATCTTTCAGGCAAAGTAAAATCTTGTTTTGTGCTTAGGTGAAGCTAAGTAGGACTAAAAGAAATACCTGAATTACATGAAAACCTTTTTTTTTCTCAGCATTCCCAAACACCTTTTTAGTTCAGCTTTTCTGCAGTGACATTAAATCCTGAGGATGATGATTAAATTCCAGTCCATTCAGTCATTCTTTCAGATCAAATGGCAATAAGTAAGCACTGATATAATGGTTCCTTAAAAAAAAAATCTTCAGGGCTTTGTGGGATTTCTTAGAAGTGCTTAGACTGGGTGGGTGGTGTTTTAGGGATGTTTGAGCAGAGGCTCAAAGTTTGTTCTTCAAGTTTTTTAATGGCAAGATCTACATCATGAAGATGGAAAATATGATCAGCAGGAGTGTGGAGAGCTCTCCCAGCAGAGCAAGTGAAGGCATGTGTGCTTTATTACAGGCTCCTTGATCCTGTGCTCTCTCCAGCTGATGCTTCCAGGGCTTCCCAGGGGTGGGCATGGAGAGGCAGGTGCTGGAGCTGGCAACGGGCTCAAGGCCAAGTGGAGAAGATGCTGCACTAATTAATTAATCTGTTTCTTAAAGAGCACTGTTTGCTTTCACAGCAGAATTCCCCCCGGCTGCAAGCACACCTTGCTGCCCCCAGAATTCGTATCAGATAGGGATATCAGCTCAGTAGCAGAGGAAGAAAACAGTTCTCTGCACATCAGTGCCATCTCTTCATCATCCTGCTGTAGGAAAGCATACAGTAATCAGAGAGATCCCTTTGCTCAGCTGCAGGAACAACACAGGCTCTGATTTCTGCTTGTTGAGTCTGCCTGCAGAGCTCAGAAATATCAAATGTAGTGGTTTTGAGGTGCCTATCAATCAGAGGTTGCTTCATAACAATTGATCAGTATATTTGAAAAGACTCAACAAAAAACCCAAACCCAAAACTTGACATCTGCTATGTTGTTACCCCTTCACTTGAGTTCACAGATATTTTAAGCAATCCTCCATGCATATCAAAATATAATTATTGAAAACAGAAGCACAGCAGCAGTTGCTGTATAGGTGAAAGGAAAACAGAAGGAACAATTGGAAACAGCTCTTCCCAGTGCCTCTGGTGAACCTGACTGCCACACATCTATGTGTATTTGTAGAGCTATTATGGAATCATTGAATGGGTTGGGTTGAAAGGGACCTTAAAGCCCATCCAGTGGGCCATGAGCAGGGATACCTTCCACTGTCCCAGGCTGCTCCAAGCCCCATCCAACCTGGCCTTGGGCACTGCCAGGGATCCAGGGGCAGCCACAGCTGCTCTGGGCATCCTGTGCCAGGGCCTGCCCACCCTGCCAGGGAGGAGTTTCTCTCTACTACATGAAATTTCTACAGCACCAACTGTAGTTGCCCAGCTCTAAAGCTCTCCTCTGCCCTCACCTGTGAGAAGCAGCTGTATTTTGGCAGCCAGCACGTTCTGCTCTGTGCTGTGCTTGTGGCTGGATGTGCTGAGAACCCCATTCCAGGGTCAATGTGTTGGGAGAGCCTGGGCCTGCCACAGTTTGTCACCACTCTGCTGACTTCCCTGGCAGAAGGATGCCCTTTGTCATGCTCTTGCTGATGCTTTCCTATCCTGAATTTCCCAAACCTATGCATGTGTGCACTTAGGACAGTATGACACACCAGAGCCACTTGGGTGCTGCGCAGGGGAATAGCCACAGTCAGACAGCAAATGTCCTTCCAGACTCCTGGAGCAGGATCTGACTGACCCAGCAGTGATTTGCACCAGCTTGTGCCAATCAATTTGGTTCCCTTCAGCTGCTCAGTTATTCTCATGCTGAATTATAAGGCTGTTTTTGCCTTTATTGTCATTGAAGTGCTCCAGCTTTTGATTTAATTTAATCAGCCCCATCAGTTTCCTTCCAAAGCTATGCAAGAGTCCCAGTGCAGCATCACTTACAGCCGTGTTCAATCCATTTTTCATTTGACTCTATCATGCATAATTGCAGGTATGAGAAAGTTTGTGGTGTTACTGTCGTGTGCTAGTGTCTTTTCTGTGGTCCTTTTTCTTCATTTCTTTCTCTGCTGGCTCTAGTTCACATGAAGGACATGAAAGCAAGAAATCCTGTTTTCTTGAAATATTAAAGGTCTGCACTAAAGTTGTCTGTTTGCAGAAATTTTAGTAGTCTTATTATAAACTGAAGTGGTTTAAGTTATCCTTCTTGTTGATGCAAGGCCCAGTCCACCTCTCCATAGCTGTTACATCTCTTGGCACAAAAAAATATGTAACTATGAAAATACTGGCTCCTTGTCCAGGGGTATTCCTACAAAAGATGCTGAAAAATTGAACTGGAGCAAATCACTGAATAACAAAAATATAAATCCAGATTTGAATGCTCAGATGCTCTTGTTCAAGTTTGGAAGTTCAATCTCTAATTAGTCATTCAAAACACTGCCATGGCATTGGGATTCTAGTCCCTGTTTTGCATAGTGGGAATTACCTCTGTAGGAATAAATAACTCAGCCCTGCTGACCCCAGTGGTGCTGCCTTGCATCACTTTTAATTGAGAGGAAAACCAGTAGGAACATTTGTTTTGGCAGTAGATTTCAGCAGTCTTAGCTAAAAAGTAAGACTGAAATACTTGTTCTACTTTCAATTACTCAATTTCATTTTTATTTCCCTTTGTGCATCATTTAAGGACTTAATTGATCTCCAGGACTCCACTGGAATATTTCTGTAGCAGACAAATTATTTGCCAGATAATGTTTTACAGGAGTCTTTCTCTTACTACTGTCAAGTGACTTTGCTGGAGGCTTTCTCTATTCTTTTTAGACAGTCCCAGGGACCACAAGAGTGCTTTGGGGTTGGGGCTGACTTTCTTACTGCTGCTTTTTCCTGGACAGAAGCTCTATAGGAGAAACCTAATCTTGTAAAGCAAAATCCCAACTGACTGGGGATGTGGTTCCCTCCAGTATTAAAATTGTAACTTCACACCAAAATGTGCAGGATGCAGAGTCCTTTAGCTGGGGACCAGGTTGTTATTTGTGATTTAATCCTAAGATCTTGCACTTACTGGGCTCTTTGCAGCAAATCAAAGGATTGTGTGGGCAGGGAAAGGAGCCTTGAAGCAAAGACAAAATCCTGCTCCCTGCCTGGGAGGGGAGAGCTGGGAGTTGTGTTCCTGTCACCAACAGGGACATGGGGGTGCAGGCTGTGCTGAAATATGTGTTTAGATTTAGTCTGTGACAGCCCAGTGACAAGGCAGCTCCCTCTCCAAAAGGTTTTCTGCTCTGTCAGGTACCAGAACAGGGTGTTGGGGGTTGTGAGAGGGAGGTATTGTCTGAGCTTGGATTCAAGGAATTACAGCACCAGGCAGAAGAGGGGATGCTGCTCACCTGGAATGCAGCTGCCGTGAGGCCATTCACAGCCTCAGTGAAGGGGATTTCTTGAAGTGGAATGGTTTGGGTTCAAAGGGGCCTTAAAGATCTCCCATTCCTCCCCATGCCATGGCAGGGAGACCTTCCTCTATCCCAGGCTGCTCCAAGCCCTGTCCAACCAGGCCTTGGGCATTGCCAGGGATCCAGGGGCAGCCACAGCTGCTCTGGGCATCCTGTGCCAGAGCCTCACCACTCTGAGACACAAATTTCTTCCCAATGTCCATCTAATCCTGCCCTCAGTCAGTTTGAAGCTGTTGTCCCTTGTCCTGTCCCTCCATCCCTTGTCCCCAGTCCCTCTCCAGCTCTCCTGGAGCCCCTTTAGGCCCTGGCAGGGGCTCTGAGCTCTCCCTGGAGCCTTCTCCTCCCCAGGTGAGCACCCCCAGCTCTCCCAGCCTGGCTCCAGTCCTAGAGCATCTCTGTGACCTCCTCTGGATTCACTCCAGCAGCTCCACATCCTTCCTTTGTAGAGGGCTCTGGGTTTTGGCCATTTTCTACATCTGAGACATGACAAGTGGTGTTGGACCAGTAGAGAACAGTGATGTGGTGACTCAATGTTGATGGTGAACAATGGAGGAGCAGGGGTGTTTTCAGTTGAAATGAGTTTCTCAGAGACCTTGGGCTTGTCCTTTCCTACTGCCAGACTGCCCAGGCCTAGGGCTGATGGACTCTGAGGGCAAGGGAACAAACTGTGCTTCAGAGATTACAAATGTGGAGAAGTCCTTTCCCTGCCATACTGTCAGGATTTCTCTGAAGTCATCCTTGGTGGATTTTGCAGTGTGAGAGATGACCCACAAATCCTTGTTGTCTTTGCAAGGCAGGAAAAGGCTGTTCTGTGCTGTGAGGTGAACCTGTCCACCATGGCGGAGATCCAGGGGAGAAAGGGTCCTGTGTGGAGGCATGGATTTGCTGCTGCTTCCCTTTCCTTTGATTTTTGTCTTCTTCAGGCCAAGGAAGACCTTGCTCCTAGAAATTCCCATGTTGAAGCCACTGCTGGTTGTTCCCTTTGCTGCCTCATTTGCACCTCTCCATCCCTGTTACTTCCCAATTCTTTTTTGCTGTCTGGTTTGTGCATCTGTAGGGATTTCAGGATTGAGTTACATCTGGGAATTGGCTGCTGTACCAGGTGAGGCCAGGGCCCTCTGTTCTTTTTGAACTGCCCATGTGTGAGCATTGCTATCTATTTTGTTTGCTACCTTTGATCATTAGGAGTTTTCTCTACTGCCTTGGTAGAGTTGTGGGCAGAGGAGGATTCGGAACAAGGTGGGAAACATTCCCTGGAGCAATATGTGCGTTCTGTCTTCCTTTCCAGCTGCCTGTTGAGACTCATCACAGCTTTTAGTCCATTTATCTCGTGGCAGTGCTTTTGTTTTCTAATCAGGATGGCCTGAGGCACCAAGTGCCCAAGCCTGAGATGCCCACTGAAAAACAGCACAATGATTTATTTTGACAAGATCTATTTACCATGAAATCGTGACCAGTGATGCTAATTTTACTGTCATTTTCAATTCATTATTAGATGAGCCCTTATTAGCTTTTCTAGCACTTTTTGCTAGGAATGCTCTGACAAGCCTAAAATTGCATGGCTTTCAGATTTTGGCACATTGTGGGTTTTTTTCCCTCTCGTCCCCTGGGACCATTCCCACTCAGAATTGTCACATGCAATGACACCAGATCAAATGAGCAGAACACTCTGTTGCTCAACACAGAGGGTTGTTTAGGCACAGATATACTCAAAGTCATTACATTATAAAAACAATTTTTTGAAGTAGTTTAGGACATTCCAAACTCAAATGAAGGTTTCTAGAGAGCATTCCAGCAGTTTTCTTGCCTGGTGCATTTGAGCTTTTCCTGCCATGGGCTGACATTGATCCTGACTGGCAGGTTTGAGTGGTGAGGCTTGGTCTTTCCTGAAGATGAGTGCTAATATTTTGTAAACCAAATTATTTGAAAAGACTTATTCAGCACCTTCACCCCAGGAAAAGTTCTCCCTACTTGACCTGGAGTGAAGCTTTGATTTGCCCCTGCTCTTTCTGGTGGTGTGATTCATTTATCCCGTCTCCTCCCTGCTCCTGCCTCCCAGAGGCATTAGCATAAAAGCAGTGTTACCACTAGATGGGTCTGTTTCTTTTGTAAGCCATTGACTACCACTTGGAAAGAAGTATTTCAGGACTGCTCTGGCTGATATCGCTTACATGTTATCTAACTGCTCCTTGACTGCACTTACTTGTCAAGCCATTAAAAAATCAGGCTTTGTTTAATCCATCAGCTTGTGCTGTTCTACTGCTTGCCATGTATGGAATTAGGGAGATCTCTGGGACTCTGTGAAAAAAATCTTTTGGCTTATTTTAATTCATTTTTTAATTAAAGGATCAACACTAATAACACCTCGCTCGAATTCCTATATGTGTATTTGAAAAATGTATCAGAATGTTTCCATTGTGTGACCTGTGACAAATGGAAATGTTCAGCCTCAGTAAATTTATTAGACACGGTCACTGGCTGTTTTTATTTAGGAAATAGTAATTTATTGCCTAATAAGTATTGAAAGCAATAAACATTACTTTGTGTTATTCAAAACCAGACACAGACCCATTCCTAAACAGTTTCAACAAAGGCAAACCTTGAATATGAGTTGCAAGGGGTATTTTTGGAAGCACGTGCTTGATCAGGTCAAAGATGCTATGGCTGCAATTCACTGAAGCTTTCACTCAGCACAGAAAGAAAAAAATGGCGTTTAATGCTTTGCTGTTTGTCTTGTGCCAGGAGGCACAAACCAGAGGCTGTCCCACCCCAAGAATGACTGGTTCAGGCAGAGCCAAGGGAGAGGCACTTGTCCAGAACAAGGGGAAAATTGACCCAGTTTGGTGCTGCTGTGGTGCAGGTTGGTTCAGAGATGTCCCTTCCAACTAGTGCTGCTACAACTGAATAAAGCCAAATAACTGAAGGTGTTCATAAACACCTTTAATTCAGGAAGGGAAAAAGTCCAGAAATGAACCCTAAAAATGATTTTTTTTTTTTTTTTTGTAAGTAACATGGCAAAAGAAAACTCTTGGACCTTCCTTTCTTGTGTTGTTTTTTTTTTTTTTTTTTTTTTCCTATGGTTACTTTTTTATTGACTTAGTACTTGATTTAATACCTCTTCAAATTTTCTTTTAAACCCCAGCCTTGAAGGAGCATCCCTGCTCTGCCTGGCAAGCTAAGATTCAGCTCAGCCTGTCTATAACCTGACCCAAAGTGATGATTCTAGTAATTCACCATAATATAATATGCAAAATTTACAGTTTTAATCAACCTACTTCTGGAAATCTGACTTGCCAGTGTGTTTGACCTTAGCATTCAGTTGTTCAGAGGTGTTTCTCTAGGGCTGATTTGCCTCAGTAGTTACACCCTTGTGCCACAGATGATGGTGACCTTCCTTCTGCTCCTGCAGATGTTCCAGCTGGTGCCTGAGACAGCTGTCTGTCTCTTAAGGTCCTACAAGTGTTTCAAATACGTACAAAAGTGAAATCAAGACATACGGAAATAAAATTATTCCATACAAAAATAAAACCAAGAATCTATATAGTCTTATTGGGCTGCTTGGTTTCTTTTTTGCTTCCATGTGGACAGCAGGAATATCTTAAGGACATTCCTTAGGAATGGTTCTTCCAACCATCTTCTGTGGATACATTTTAGGAAGCCCATTTCATACTGTGGTATAAATAATAACTTTTCTGTTCTCATTGCCTGTTTTTAACATCTGCTTGACTGTAGCACTTGGCGGAGACAGAACTTGTGGGTCTGAATTTTCAGAAGACCCAGAGAAGTAGGGTAACACAAGAGGAGATCTCAGTGTGATCCAATGTGACCTGACCTTGAATTATCAATATCTTGGCTGAGGAAATCCTGTTTCATGTAGAAATTGTGCAGGTGTGTTCACCCTGACAGCTCTGTGCTGGGATTAAGTGCAGTTGCAAACCACAGATCTTTCATGTGCATTAAACTGATTTTAAGCTGTCAAACAGATAAAAAGCATCAATTACATAAGCTGCTTTCTTAATTTTTCAAACAAGCCCCAAAGTATTGGAGTTTGAGTTGCTGCTTCCTTCTGTTGCTAATGTGAAAACAATTATTACAAAGTTATATTCAAATCATCCTCTTGGTGCTTAATTGGTGATTTATGCCTAAGACAGAGATTTTGGTCAGGGTTTATTAGCTTGAATTATTGAATTATTGTTTTATTGTGGAGCTTTTTGTTAAAATTTGCAAGCACTGTAATTATCGATATCTGCAATCACTTCAGTTCATTAATGAAGAAAATCATAAAACAGAGCAGGATAATGATACCTAATTGCAACAAGCTGGATTACAATCTTTTATTTACAGATAGGCATCAATGAACTGGGGGAGTAGAAACTGGGTAACACATATTCTTCTGATTTTCTGGATTTTTTTTCCTAAATAAATTATTCCTCAGCAATACACGGGCAGGTGTTTAAATGCAGGGCACTGCACAAACATGCTTTGTATTCCTAGTTTTGCTTTTAGGTAAGACTCTATAAAGAGGTTGAAGTTTACTGCTGTGGTATTTCCAAGTTGTTTTTAAGGAAAGTGCTTGGTTTTTTCCCCCATTAAATTATTTAAACTAGATGGATGTTTTTACTTTGCATTAGGTGTTAAAGCTGTAATTTTAGCTACTTTCACAGCGGACAGTCTGAGTTTTCACAGTGACACCTGGCAATCGGTCTGCTCCATTATATGGCACATCAGGAATTTCCCTGGCTTTTGTGGAGCAACAGCTTAAGGAGGATGCAGGAGAGAGCTGTCATTAAAAATGTAAGCACAGTGGTTGAGTAAAATGTAGGTTGCTGCTCAAACTGCAGACTGATTCCAGACTTGTCTCAATTCTGGCATGGATTTTACATAAAGTAAATGCCAGAGGTTCCTTCTAAACAACCGTGCAGTGGCTGGAGTGGAACGTAACTGCTCATTTTCACCTCACAAGTGCTGAGTAAGAATAATAATTTTCTGTTTGCAAAAAACTGCTTTTAGTTTCCCAAAACTTCAGTGCTTTAGCTAAAAATAGTGGTCTCTCTGTAGCTGTGGAGTTGGCTTCCATGCAGTCAGTCAGCTGTGAGTGAGGATAGGATTCCTAAGGGGCTGTTTCTTGGGATGCCCATCTCTCCTGTGTATGGTTTTGTTTGCTGGTGATCAAGGAGACTCTGGCACACCAAATCTCGCACTCCAGTGAGTGTCTGCTGCCCTTTTATCCTGGAAGAATCATTTAGGTCAGAAAGAACATTTAAGATCATGAAGTCCAATAGGTAAGTTGACATTGCCAAGCCCTCCACTAACCCATGTCCCCAAGTGCCACATTTATGTCTTTTAAACCCTCCCAGAGATGGGGACTCCATGACCTCCTTGGGCAGCCCCTGCCAAGGCCTGAGCACCCTTTCCATGCAGAAATTCCTGCTGCTGTCCAAGCTGAGCCTCCCCTGGCCCAGCCTGAGGCCCTTTCCCCTTGTCCTGTCCCTGATCCCTGGCAGCACAGCCCGACCCCCCCTGGCTGTCCCCTCCTGGCAGGGAGTTGTGCAGAGCCACAAGGTCCCCCTGAGCCTCCTTTTCTCCAGGCTGAGCCCCTTTCCAGCTCCCTCAGCCCCTCCTGGGGCTCCAGCCCCTTCCCTAGACACGCTCCAGCCCCTCCAGGGCTCTCTGGCTGGGAAGGGCTCAAGCCTGCAAAGATTTTACGTAAACCAACCTCTGATCAAAGACCCCAGGCTTCTGCAGCAGGTGACACCAAGCTCACAGACGGGTGTCAATCTGCTCTTCTTGAAGCTGGAATGATAGAGAAGAACAGTATTTCTGCCCCTGATTCCTTAAGCAGTTGTTCTAGGGCTCTCAGACCTCTGGTTGCAACTTCACTGCTGCCCCTTTGAGAAATCAATCATGGATAATAACCTGAGGGCTGTACTGGAGTAGGAACCTTTCTCTTCTCATCTTCACCCCAAGCCCAAGGGAGGCAGGAGACTTCCCTAAGGCTGGTCTCTTCTGCAGGTGAGGCCTTCTGCTCCCTTCAGAAGGAACTCATGACAGCTTTTTTCTTCTTCAAGGCAGTCATGGGGGCTGGGACAGGCTCGGCCTCAGTGTGTCAGCTGTTAATCCTCCAGGCTCCTGTGGGGAAAACCAGGGCAGCTGCAGGGTTCAGCATGATTTAAAATTTGTGTGCCACTTTTAGGGTAAAAGCTCACATGTCTCTGAAGGAGGTAATGAAGTTGCAAATTGCCTCATCATTCTAATGCATGCACATTGCCCTTCTGTTTGGCAAATCTGCAATCAAGCCATTGATTTGGCTTTGCTAATGCTGGCTAATCATGCAGAGATGGAATTGGAGCTGTGACTGATCAGCTCAGGATGCAGCTCTCGGGGCTGACAGATTGGGAAAAGCAGGAAGCTGGGAGAACAGTGTTGTGCTCTCCTGCTTTACACGGTGGTGTTATCCTTAAAGTGGATTTCAATGATCCCAGCTGGCTGCTCACAGACACATTGTCTGTGAGCCTTAGAGAGAATTCCATGTGACCCAGGCTGGTGTGTATGTCCATGGGAAAAGAAAGTTGGCCCTTGGTGTTTGTTGGAATTCCTTGAGTCCCCCAACCTCAGAGCTCTTTTTTTAACCTGGACTATAAGTAAGGTAGGCACCCAAACCCAATTTCAGTGGGTGAGTGCCTGGAGATGTTGTGTTGCTTTGAGGTCCTGGGGACGCTGAGCTGTCCTGGGCCAGCAGAGTGTCCTGGGCCCAAGGAGGCCAATGGCAGCCTGGGCAGCAGCAGAGCACTGGCAGCAGGGCAGGGAGGGATGGTGGCCCTGTGGGCAGCCCTGGAGGCACCTCTGCAGTGCTGTGTCCAGCTCTGGGTGCTGAGCACAGCAGGGCCAGGAGCTGCTGGAGCTGAGCAAGGGCCTGGAGCCTCTGGGTGCCCAGGAAAGGCTGAGGGAGCTGGGGCTGCTCAGGCTGGAGAGGAGCCCCAGCTGAGAGGGGCCCTCAGGCCTGGCTGTCCCTGGCTGCAGGGAGGGGCAGAGCAGGGCCCAGGCTCTGCTCCGGGGCCCAGCCATGGCACCAGAGCCACGGGCAGGGCCTGAGCCCAGCCATTGCCCTGCACAGGAGGCACAACTTCTTCCCTGGGCAGTGCCCAGCCCTGAGCACATTGCCCACACAGCCTGGGGGCTCTCCTCCCTGGGGCTGTGGCAGAGCTGTGTGCACACAATGCTGTGCCCTGTGCTCTGGGATGGCCCTGCTGGAGCAGGGAGGTGACACCAGCTGCCCACTCAGCTCCTTCTGCCTCAGCCACACTGGATTTTATCTGTTCCTATTGTTTTCCTACAGAACACAAAGGATTCATGGCACTGCAAATCTTCCAGACAGTGCCTTTTCTGTGCCCTTTGATGACATCTCTACACCCTGTGTTTCTTCAGCTGTTTGGCTTAGCTTTGCTTCAAGTTGTTCCTTAACGTGTTCATCATGCTTGTATCTGTGGTTGTGTGCTGACCTAAATTTCCATGAAAAGCACACGTTTTTATGCTTGAGAGAGTGAATATCAAGATCCTGGAATCATCTGTTACTTGCAGTATGAAGTTACTAACATTGGATTAGCATCACCCTTGACACACGCACGCAAGTCCAGCTTCCAGTGCTATCACACTCGTCTTGGCTCCTTTGTGCCCAAGTTTTCCCCCGTAATTTCCACCAAAAGCTGACTTCTCATCCCCTTTCTTGTAGTTTAGCTTATCTTACTTTTGGTTGTACAGTATCTGCAATCTCCAGTGCTCTGGCTGATCCCAGCCCCATCAGAACATCCTGAGGAAGAGGACTTTATCCTATTAATAGCTCTACAGCAGATTTGGTCAGCAGCTAAAACCTTTCTGGACATTGCTGGAAGTCAGGGAAAGCAGACCCAGCATAGTTTAATTCACACCATGGTTTTTAGGAGGATACTGCTCTTTCCAAGTAGGTCAGAAGCTTTTGTGTTGGCCTTCATTTATGGTCAGCTTTAAGGCTTCGTGGCTATCAGCAGAATTTCTAACCCTTATTACTAATAAGAAATAACAGATGCTTAAAAAAAATTACCACCCACCCCCCAAAAAACCCCCAAAAATAAAAAACCAACACCATGGATATTTTAGGCCATGATATTCAGGTTTCGTTTTAGCCGAGAATATCTGGTGGCAGACGACTGTGCCATGAAAAGATGACAGATAAAATGTGTGTTGTCCCAATGAGTCAAAGAAATCACTCACCTAATAACAGTAATTACACTGTGCATCTGTGATGTTCTGCATGCTTAAGACTGTAGAAATATTAGCTAATTAATCCTTTCAACACTGCTGTGCTGTTGCTCTAGCTGGTACTATTATCTTCCTACTGTAAGGGAAGGGAAAAACCAGAAAAGTTTGACTGATGTGCTTTGCAGCAGTGAGCAACCTCAAATTTCAGGAATTTATTCCACTGCATGGAATAAATTCCTTGAAGCCATGAGGAGGATGAAGAACCACCTTGGCAGGCAGTTCAAAATGCTGGCTGCTCTTGCCCTTCATTTTATTCTGGTTTAGGACTGCATTACATACCAAAGCAGTTGTTAGAATGATGGTAGACAGGACAGTTCTTGTGGCACAAGAGCTGCCCAAACAGCTCCAGAAGAACACAAATTCACCCCTCAGCAGTGCTGGGGACCTGTAACAGAGGGGAATTATCACAGGACACCTTTAGTCTGCCAGCTGCTGAGGGGAGAAAAGCAGCTGCTGCTAAGTGCCACCTGTGAAGATCTAGAATGAGATCTGGAGTTAATTTATAGACTGAAAGAGCAATCAGTGCTGACACAGCATTTTCTGTGAGACAGGTGAGCTGTAGTTCTTGTGAGAAGTGGGCTGGATACCAAAATCAATGGCAGCTCAGCTTCAGGGGGTGTTGCTCAGTGGTCTCAGCAAATGAGTTTCTTTCAGCACTTCAGGCAGTAAATATTTCACATTCATCTCCTGTTTGAACCCTGTAAAAAGCATGAATGAATTATAGATTAAATTAAAAGTGTGGGTTAGTGTTATTGCTGCTGTTGCACCTTGATAAATCTGGTGATGAACCTTGTATGGAGGTTCCAGTCCTTTGAACTAGGTTGTATTTCAGTTCTTAGAGCCATGGTGGCTTTGGGAGATGTCAGTCTGTAAACCCCAAAACATAAGTCAGGATGCGTTGCCTTTTCACCTTGACCTGTATTTCTTTGAGCAGCTGTGCTGACCCCACTCAGGGCTGTGCTGCACCACAAAAGCTCCTGTACAGAAGCCTGATTTCCTCTCACCCAGCCTCTTCTGCCCTTCCAGCTCAGAGGTGTTGCAAAGCCACCTGTGTGTCCTTGTGGTGCCACAGTGAGAGAAACAGCACATCTGGAAGCCTGTGGTTGTTGGAACAACCCCCCCAAGCCTCTGAGAAACAAAGCTTTTCTCTGTACCCATCTGTAAGGGCCTGCTGAGGGCTCCAAAGTTATAAATGCTCCAATTGGTGTTCTTGGATCTCTTTTAGTGCTGCAAATAAAGACATCACTGGCATCTTTCAGAGTGTAATTTTTGCTCTTTGGCAGCCAGCTCAGAACAGGCTGGTGCTGGGCAGTGCTGTGATGCCTCCCTCCCTACACTCAGTGAATGGCATGAAAGGGAAGAGCCTAGAAGGACACAGATATTGGAGATTGTCAGGCTTTAAAGCCTCAGCTGATCCCTCCCTGCTGTGCTGAATCAAGGACAAAGTTGTTGGTCATGGCACAGGCAACATTTTTAGTTTCACTGCAGGCTTAAATGCCTTTTTTTTTTTTTATATTTCCCTTCTCATTTGTCAGCATCTCTGTAGAGGTTTTTGACCCCATCATGTATTTCTGATCAGCTCTGACACAGGAGTAGAGCTCCCATGGCTTGTTTACTTAGTTTTGAAGGAAAACTGCAGCTGGCTATAGAAAATAAACTCAAATTATCTTCAGTGAGAGAAACTGTGCTGTGCGTTCCACAGTTGCTGGCTGTATTTCTTTCTTCTGACCACTTGGAATCAGCCCCACTTCATGCCACCTCTAACAAGGAGGAATTTCTCGATGTCAGGTGGAGCTGAGAGTACCAGTTACATTGAAGAAGTTCAGGAGAAGGAAAATTAGAAATGAGTATTGGATAAATTCATGGGCAATATGAGGGAAGTTGGTGATATTGCAGGGGACAGCTGGAGCAGGTCCCTAAAGTCTGATATCCTCATTTTTCATCTCCTGGAAAACATTCACTTGTTTTTTCTGGTGAAGATTGTGAAGGGAAATAGATTATCTGAACTGTTTCATGCTTATGAATGCCAGTGGATGTAGCTTGATAACAGCACAAGGGTGAGATTTTAAGATTCTTTTCCTTCTGTGTGCACTAAATTGGCTGGTCCTGCTTTGATGCTCTGCTTTTGGAGGCTGATGCGAACAGAGGTGCTTTAAAGTGCAATTGAATGGCTTTGTATTGGTAATAATTCTTTCCCCCCCCCACCCCCTACAGATATTTTATAGAATTCCTGTTCAGCTTTTTCTGGCAGTTTGAAGGTTGGCAGTTTATCTGTCAGTGGGCACAGGGGATGCTGAGGGTGTGGCAGATTCTTCACTTGGAATTCCTTCTCCCCTGGACAGGACTTTGTCCTCCAGCCCACACCAGTGTGGTGGGGCACACCAGCTGCTGTTGTTTCTGTCACTTCCTCTGGGTTATATTCCTGTGAACAGGACATTTTTTGCTTGGAATTTGAACAGTCACTGCATGTGTGTCTCACCTGAGTGATGCTCTCACTCTTTGATCCACCCTCAACAGCACTTGGGAAGCAGTTTGCTGGATCTGACCACAAAAGAGAGCTTTTCTCCCTTTTTCCCTGCCAGAGCAGCCTTCTGCTCACTGCAGCAGAGCAGCCAAGCTCAGGGCACAGCCTGAACTCCCAAACTGCTGGGACTTTGGCCGTTAGCTGAAAATATTAATTAACATTTGCTCTACTAATGAGGAGCCAGTTTGCTGGAAAGCCCCCTACAAAAGTGAGTATTCACAGCACTGCACCACTCACGGCTGTGACATTCTGGGCAGAAGGGAAATATGATTTGAATTCTAGGGAGTGTGGATACCTTGGGGGGTGGAAAGACCACCACAACTGGGAAGAATTGGCTCTCACCAGTTATGGAGGATGTGCCACAGGGGGAACTCAGGGGAAAACTCATTCCAGAGAGAAGGAAAGCTGAGCCTGCCATGCTGCTCTGATCTGGTGTTTTCTTATTTATGTTTCAAAAAGTTTGTTATTATTAGAGTTTCTGCATTCTGAAAAGAAATTGTGCTAAGGTTTTTTTCCTAGTATTAACTTTGCTACTTGTAGTTTTGGGCAGGTATGGTGGAACACACATTTTAGTGTTTCATTGAAGTACGAGATTCAAGATGCGTTAATTAATAATTAGGTTTTTCTGTTGGTCTTTATCTGCCTAGACAGCAGTTTTTAATCTAATTAGGAAAATTATTTGATTTTGCAAAGCGATAAAAGCCAATATATCTTTTTCAAATGTGGTAGAAGGTCAAAGGTTGCACTCAATGGTCTTGGCCAACTACTTCAACCTCAGTGATTCTATGAAATTTGCCTCCACTCAGAATTTAAAGTGATTTTTCTCATCTTACAGGGGTTTTTGTTCTCTCCCCCTCCCTCACTTTACACCCTTTTAGTTATGTTGCCCATCCAATTTACATTGTGTAACACAAAAAGAGGCCCTGTGTTAAAACAGCTTGCATTTTGTTGTTGCTAATTAGTGTGAAACAGATAATGGGATATGTTACTGCTGGGTTGAAAGTCAGAGTAAGAGGAAAAAATCAAAAATTATTCATCTGAACACCTGACATTATCTAGCACAGAGGAAGAATCCCCTGTGTACTAGCAGTATTAAATGAGAATACATTTTGAAGGTGTATTCAAGTGGAGTGATTATTTTAGGATTGTAGCTTTTATTACTGCATGAAAACGGTTCTCCCCTCATCCAATATAATTTTATGTTCTCAACTGTCAAACAAAATCCTGCTCTGATTGCATTATGGTGATGTACCCAGAGAGTGTTTTACCACTCCCATGAAGAGGTTTTTCTTTAAATAAAGACATTTTGTGTGTGAAACCCATGAGGATGGATAATAATGGCTTATAGCACCTAAAGCTTGGGCAGGGGGAGAGAAGTGGAACTTGGAATAAGTAGTGCTTAACTGACTGTGGGAGGTTGCTGTGCTGCTGTCCGAGTTTCTCTACTCCCCCGGGCAGGGAGGAGGTCTCGCCGGCTGAGCTGAAGGCACGGCAGCCGACAGCCGGGGGGGCACTCCCTAGATGCGCCGGGGCGTCCCGGGAGCGCCTCAGCAAGGGGCAGCAGGGAGCAGCAGGCAGGCGAAGTAGAAGAATGAAGAGAGGGACCCTCCTCGGGGGTCAAATCCAGAGCCTTTTATTAACTCCTGGGGCACCAGCCGAGCAGGGACCACGAGGCAGGAATACAGTAGCTTATAAAGGGGGCGGAAACACGACACATTGACCAATGAGGGAGAACTGGGGAGTGAACAAACTCATGAGAAACATGCCGGCTAGCCAATAGGGAATGTGACAGGGAGGGACCCTTGTTCCCGATCCAATCACCCACCGAAGAAAGGAGAACTTTCTGGAATATGGGAAGGAGACAGTGGGTGATGGACAGAACTTGGGGAGGGATTGACAGAAGGTAACCAGGGAAACAGGGGAGGAGAGAAGGAATTGACACTCTCAGAGAGAGAGGTTCCAGGGGAGGGGGAGAGGGGGATCCCAGGACTGAACCATTACAGCTTTAGGGGGTAACAGAACACACCAAATGAATCCTGCACCACAACAGGAGGTGAGGAGTGAGCAATGCTCATTGATTCCCTGGTGCTGGAATCTCTTCATGCCCAGGTGTCAGGGCTGTTCCTAAATCAGGAAGCCAAAAACTGTGATTGTTTCTTGATTTCAGGAATCAAAGCTCCTTCCTTAAGGCAATTACTATGTTTTACCTGGTCAGTGTTGTTACAGCCACAGCACTGTTTCTCTTTGCTCTGCAGCCCCAAAGTCATTCTGAACAACACTTCTGGAGACTGGTGGGTGGGAATTGAAACATTTATAAACATGTGCACACCTCTGAATCCTTTCTGCATTTCCCTGAGGGCACAGAGCAAAGGCTGCTGTGCCTGCAGGGAGAGGAAGCCTTTCAGCTGGTCACAAAGCACAGGGTGCTCCATCCTGGAAATCCTCACACCTCCTTCACCTGAGGGAGGTGAAGGGTTTGATCACAGAGAAGTCATCTGGAATGGAGGCAGGGTTCTGGAAGTTGTTGTCTGTGTAGATGTTTGGCAGATGAATAAATGGGCAGATGCTGCTGGAGCAGTGCTGGTGTTTGGGGAGGCACATCCTGGTGCTTGTGCTGGGTGCTCTGCAGGTTTCTGGCTTCATGCAGGGCTTTTTCCAGGGCCCTGCTTTTTCCAGAAAAGCAGGGAAGCAATTCCTTTTTCCACAGGAGGTGTATTTGACTGCAGTACATGTTTAACATTGACATATAAACAAAACGTTCTTGCTCCTCTGAGATCCCTCAGCTCCATGAGGAGCTTGTGATGGGCTGCTGGACCAAACCTCTTTCATTTCCCTTCTTTACAGACCATCCAAGTCCAGTTTCTCCTTTAATTTTAATTAGGCACAAGACAAGTGTCCTGCAAATAAAACCTGTTTACATTTAACATATTTCTGCATCACTCTTGCTTGCATGTCAGACATGAATGAGCTGTTAGGTTTGAGGTGGGGGGAGAAATGCAAACCTCTGCTGCAGAGCTGTTGTTCTGTCAGCCACCTTTACATCTTCTGTATCAGCACTCTGTGCTTTACTCAGAACTCAAAGTTTTATCTCTGGAGCTCTTGCTGTGATGGGCCTGTGCTTTGGAGAGGTTTTCCTGCCAATTTTGTCTAATAGCACGTTCCACGAGGCCAAATGTTGTCTGCTAAGGGATGAGATGTACTGATGTATTTCATTGATCTGCTTCTAAAAGTTAGAGACTTTTTTTTTCGTCACTTGTGTTTTTCCCTGCAGGATCTTGTTGACAGGAGCTACAGAGCATTGGAGGCTTCTTGAGGGTCTTTTTGATGAGCTGCTGCTTTGAATGATTGCCTTGGCTAACCCGAGACATGGGTTCTGTGTAATGATGTCTGTGCTGCTGTGCCTTTGGATTCCACAGCAATATCTTCCTAAATTCCAGAGTTGCCCTTTGGCAGAATGACACCACGGTGTGCACACAGAAAGCTCAGAGGAATTCTGGGAGTGTCACAGCATTTCTCTTGGCACATCATCTTTTATACCCAGCACCAGCTAAAATACTGATTTAGGTAACCTGCTTGCCAAATAGCAAAAAGAGAGACAGGATTTTTGTTGGTGTGGAGAACTGGGGAGCAGTAACTGGCAGAGAGGATGGGATGGCGAGCCCCTCCTTTGGAGAGACGCAGCAAATCCTTGCTGTGGAAAATAAGAATTTTGGATGAGCAGAGAGTACTTTGTCCTTGCTATCGAGGAAGCCATGCTGAGCCTCTCTGGCCTCTTTAATTACACTTTTGTTTCTTGCTATGCTTGCCTAGGATCTTGCCCTTCTCAGCAAAAGAGCTGAGGAAGCCCACAAAGATAATCTAAGAATATTCTTTTTGGGCAGAATACCCCAATGGTTTTGACTGCTGAAAAGAGCTATCATGTATTATAAACAGAATGTGGCTTGGGTTTTTTTCCCCAATTGTGACAATTCCATGGTAAACTGCTGTTGAAACTAAGAGCAAAAATGCAGGTGGGCTGACACAGAGTGATGCTGTGAGGTGTTCCCTGGTTACTGGCTTGGCCTGATCATTTCCCAAACCCAAGGAGTCATTTCCCTGTATAATCCTGTTTTCCTCTGGCTCAGCCTGAGGAGCATTTGCCTGCTCTGTCAGCCTGCACAGCGTCACAGGGATGTGCAGTGGTGATTTTGATGCCTCAGGTTTTAGTTTTTATATTTTAAAATGTGCTGTTTTAGTGTGTTGTTCTGAGCTTCATTTAGGGGATAGTAATCCCCTAATTCTCTTCAAAGTGTAGGGAGACAAAACAATTCCTTTCCTAGCTTGGGACCAAGGACAAATGATCCAAGTTTCAGGCCCAAGAGCACAAAAAACATGGACTGAAGAGAGAAAAACAGGAAGGATGGGACTTCATAACCTAAAGCTGGAATTGGACAATTAACTCCAATCTGAAAATGGAGCAGAACTGATAACAGTAAGAGCCCCCATGACCGGGTGTCCATTTTGTGACCATTTTGGTTCACCTTGGGTGCAGCCCTGGCTGGGCTCTTGTGCTGCCCAAGGTGGATCCATGGAGGAGAACCTTTTTATAAATCCCTGCTTTATTCTTTAACTCTGTTCTAGGCCAGCCTTCTCAAGGCATCAGTTTGGGGCTCTTTTCTGTGGGTAACAATCCTCAGCACCTCCCAGGCCATGAGGAGCTGAGCTGCAGCATAAATTATGTCTCTGGTTTAGTAACAGGATAAAAGGGAGGTTATAGTTGTACCTTTTTTAACCCCTCCAGGATGCCTTTCCCATGCTCAGACATGGACTAGCATGGGTTTTATGTAAAAAAAGTGAACTGATAGACACTACCTCCTGTAATCTGAGTTCTGTAGCTGAGATCTGCCAGCAGAGCTGTTAAGAAAATCCTAGATTTTGCAGTACTTGAAATACCTCAGAAAACTCTTCTTTTGTGATAAAGACTTTCTCCCCCCCTTTATTTCTTTCTTAAGCTGTCAGTTTTTATCTTCCTGATTTTGCAGTACTTGAAATACCTCAGAAAACTCTTCTTTTGTGATAAAGACTTTCTCCCTCCCCCCCTTTATTTCTTTCTTAAGCCGTCAGTTTTTATCTTCCTAGGAAGACAACTGTCCTTACTTTCTTACTTTCAGCATAACTGGATTTTCTGGATTACATTGGTTTTTCATTATCTCTGTCATGTACTTACCAGCAAATCTCTCCATATTTCTTGCAAGCTCTCAATTTGTGATATAATTTCAAGTAATTTGAAAGCCTGAGCTCCTGGCAAAGCTGTGGTAGGGAGTGATTTTTTTAAATGTATCTTTAGTGGAAGAATTCAGAAATTGCAACTGGCTAAGTTAAGCCATGGAGGCACTAAGTGAGTTTAGGATTTTCATGTTTGAATTCCAAATCTCTCTTATTTAACTGTTTACAGGGTTTTTAGGAGCCTTTGTTACCTGGAGCACAGCTCTTTTGGCTGCCTTGAAAAGCAAGTAATGATGAAAGCAGTGCGCCTGTGTCTCTAATGCTGTTATAAAGTAGCACCAGCAGAGCTCTTCAAGACAGATGGCAGAGATGTTTGCTGCCACCAAAATAAAAGAATTAATGCTTAATAAAAACACTTTTTCTCTCCTTATAGTAAAGCACATGAAGTTCTTTTAAATATCATATAAAATCAAAATGATGAGAAGATAAAAGAGTGCATGAGATGCTTGCAATTGTTAAAATGAGTATTTAGTTCCCAATAAAACATAATTATACCTGGTTTGTATTTTTTTGTTTCAGGTGATTCGAGTGCAATTTAATGGGGTTTTTTTTTCTCTGTCTGTAAATCCTACTTGACTTTTTTTTGAGGAGTCGTTTTTGAGTTGATTTTTTTTAGTTGGTAGATTTGCAAAGTAGAAAGTTTTTATTCTTTGTAAATTGGCTCTGTCTGCATTGGAGATCTGCATTTTTAACTGGAGGTGGGAAACCTGATCCTCTTCCCTTAGGCAGGAGTTTTTGTGATTCCTTTGCTCTAAAAGCACTTCAGAATCCATGAGGACAGAGCTTTTCTGAAATGAAAGCCACTTCAGGGTAGAGCAGTGGATTCTGTGGGGAGATGTAGGGGAAGAAGGTTGTCACTGGAGATGGGACCACCTCAGGGCCCTGCTGGCAGGGCTGGTCTCGAGATGTGCCTGTGGGCAACAAGTTTTCCAGAAATTGTTGTGGCTGCCCCTGGATCCCTGGCAGTGCCCAAGGCCAGGCTGAACAGGGCTTGGGGCAGCCTGGGACAGTGGAAGGTGTCCCTGCCCATGGCAGGGGTGGGACTGGATGGGCTTTAAGGTCCCTTCCAACCCAAATAATTCTGTGATTTGAGTCCTTGGAATCGGTGCTGCATTTTTAAACACAACCTCACGATATGCTACCATTTTCTAAAAAAATGGACTGGATGATGGGCTTTAAGGTCCCTTCCAACCCAAATAATTCTGTGATTTGAGTCCTTGGAATCGGTGCTGCATTTTTAAACACAACCATTTTCTAAAAAAATATATTGTGAAACATTTTGTTCAGTGGTGCCCTTGAACCTTGCAAATCTAGGTCTTGGGGCTTTTTTCTTTTTTTCCACACTCTTCCAGTTAATGGCTTTTCCCCTGCTCCTGTGTTAATTTGATGGCTTAGCTGAATAAATTTCTGTACTTCCCAGCTGCATCTGGCTGTTCCCATTGCTTCCACTGCTGCTGGAATTGGGGTCCTCTCTGGCTGCTCTGGGTAGGATTTAAGCAGGACCCAACTCCTCTTCCTGATGTTTCACTGCATCATCTGTCTGCCTGCTGGAGTCTCCTCCTGTGTGAGGAAAGCTCAGACTGCTGCTCCAAGGCCTTTGAGGGCAGGGAATTGTCTGTGAGGTCCTTCTCTTGTCTTCCAGCAGGGACTAGGATGTTTATTCTCCTCTAGAAAATCACTACTTTGTGCTTCAAACCAGTTTGATTTGTCTCCTGAGGGAGCTCCTGATGTGTCCTATATACAAATTGTGGAATGATTTGTATTTGTGGGGTTGGAAAGGGCCTGAAGAACCATCTTGTTCCACTGCCCTGCAGTGGGCAGGGACACCTTCCCGTAGGCCAGCCTGCTCCAAGCCTTGGACACAAACCCAGCCGTGCTGTGCATTTATTGACAGACACTCTAAATGTGAGCAGGTGGGCAATGCATGATCTAAGTAGCCTTCCTTTGTTTTGATGATGATTTTTATTTATCTAGATTTTGGCTATTATTGCCCACCATGTGAAATAACCATTATTTGGTTATTATTTGGCTATTATTCAACCATGGAAGGTTGTCTCCCTCAGGTCTGCTTTTGGAGAATCCCTTTGGCTGCCAGCTGTGACATCAGGTGTTGAAGGGAATAAGGGCTACTGTTTTCCACAGAAAACTCCATAACTCCATCAGGGAGTGTGGTGGCACTGCTGTGTCTGATGATGGCTCGTTCAGGTCATCCGTGGGAAAGCCCAAACCACAGCAATTTGTTGGTATCTTACAGGGATAAAGAGGAAACACATGGAAGGAGACAGGAATCATGCCATTTTGTGGAGTGAAAGCCATCTTAAGGCAAAAGAGAGAGAAAAGCCAGAGGCTGATTACAGATGGGGGTAATCAAACAGTCTAGACAAGGTGCCTACAATGGAAAGGGGAAATACTGTGGGTAATTAAACGTGTCAGCCAGGTGAACATGTCCCACCATCACACCTGTGAGGGCATGGATCTCTTCAGGAAGTTAGGGAGCACACCACTGTCTCCTCTCTGTTTAT
Source organism: Onychostruthus taczanowskii (assembly GCF_017590055.1). NCBI lineage: Eukaryota > Metazoa > Chordata > Aves > Passeriformes > Passeridae > Onychostruthus > Onychostruthus taczanowskii. Next base: position 2,096,618 of record NW_024499462.1, on the reverse strand, counting down.
TATCTTATTTTCTGCATTCATTTCGTGAAGATGTGAAAATTAAGTCCAGTAGGGTGTTCCATTCACCTTCCAATCCCATACCAAGGAAAATTATGCCCTTGGTATTTCTGATTTCGTTTTGTTAGCTTGAAAATAGAGTTAGGAACTTGACTGAACTATTGTCCTGGTTGTGAGAATGAATTGTGAAATAAATACAACTTGTGGTTATTATCTTGTTGTTCTGTATATATTCCTTGTTTACCAATTATATCTTACCTCTAGGGTAATCAACTTTAAATATCTACCAATAATTTGAGCATCAAATGGCACTTACCCTGCAAGCACACCCCAGTAATCTATGCACATACATTAGGAGGGTGCCAAAGTGTTTACTTAGACTTTAATGTGATGTTCGGTATAATTTTCCCATAGATTAGCTTCAGCAGGAAGTTTGCATGTATTTTTCCCCCCTAAAAGCTACATTCAGTAATAATGGGTCGTATTTATAGCAGTTGTGGTGAATTAGAAAACTGATTGGGTGAACTACTTGATTGCTGCTCATTTAGCAGTTACAGTCCTGCCAAATCTCTCTGAGAGGGTTTTGCAGGGAAGTTTGGGTGATGGAATGTGTCTGCCATGGCCAGGAGCATCTGAGGACAGCCAGAACTGCCCAGGCAGAGCAGAAGTTAAAGCAGTGTTTGCAGCATGAGCAGGAGATGTTGGTTGTTTGTAGAAAAGACTCGTCAGCCTCATGTTTGAAATGGTGGTGTGCTGGTTTTCAGCACAAAGGACTCCTCTGCCACTGCATCAGGAGCAGAGACTGCAGGGACAGAGATGCACCCCATGGGTACCGTCTCAATCACAAAACTCAATATTTCAGGTGCTGCAGTGTTTCCAAGCATTCCTCTCCTGCTCCTTTTGTGGTGGCAGCAGCAGGATGAGTTTTCTCTGTTGTCCCAAGGTGGCAGAGGTCCTGTGTGATGCAAATGGAGAGTTTGTCAATAAAAGTTGCTGGCACACTATTCAATAGCTGCTCACTTTATGTCACACATATATTGGAGAGAAGGGGCCTTGAGATCCTGAGGGAAAGAAGGAGTCAAGTCTGTTGATCCTTTTTCCAACACTAGGTATTTTGATCCATTTCAGAGACTGCTTTTGAAATTTCTCTTCAAGGAACAAGTCATCAAAATTTGTTCCTGTCCCACAAGGGTTATATGATGTGTTTGGGATATTTTTGAGCACCATAAAATCAGCAGTGCACAAAAAAATCCAGAGAAAACAAATGTTTTCATGTTCTCCTGGAGGGACCACAATGCTTACAAGGTGTAATACACAGTAGTATTTCTGTAATTTAAAATTGATTGGAACTGCATTTTCTATGACAGGCCTTGCACAGTGCAGGGGAGTTCCTCTTGCACACTGAAATCCATTTATATGCCCTCCTTTGTATCTGTTGAGGAAGAGCCCTCCTTGAATGTTTAGTGCATGTTTGTTATTTTTTAAGAAGAAATTCCTATATTTTTACTTCACACAATCCAACTACCATACATCTTTCACTCTTCTAATTCTCTAAAACACCTAGTCTTTTTACAAAGCCATGTTTTAAAACTTATTTCTAGTTCAATCTCTCCCAACAATATAATCTCTATTCCATGGCCTTCCTAAGTCAACACACCTTATCTCAGTGTTTACATACGCATGTACAAGACTATTGTATTTGCAGGTGCTACCATACATCTTTCACAGTTCTAATTCTCTAAGACACCTAGTCTTTTTACAAAACCATGTTTTAAAACTTATTTCTAGTTCAATCTCTCTCAACAACATCATCTCTATTCCATGGCCTTCCTAAGTCAACACACCGTATCTCAGTGTTTATGTACACATGTACAAGATTGTATTTGCAGGTGCCCTCATAGCAGGAAGGAATGATGCATCTGACTCCATAAAAAAATAATAATGAAAACTCATGACTACTTCCAGAGTCTCAACACAGTTTGACCCTGATTGGCCAATGAGTCAAAACAATTCACATGAAACCAATGAAACAAACACCTGTTGGTAAACAACATCCAAACAGATTCCAAAGCAGCAAAACACAGGAGAAGGAAATCAGAAAATATTTTTTTCCTTTTCTCTGAGGCTTCTCAGCTTCCCAGGAGAAAAATCCTGGGTGAAGGGATTTTTCAGAAAATGTGACAGTGACACAAGACTGTATAAACTTTCTATCAAGTTTTGAGACTCCATTACAAATAATCTCAACACCGCTTGACCCTGATTGCCAATGGGTCAAAACGATTCACATGAAACCAATAAAACAAACACCAGTTGGATAAACAATCTCCAAACATATTCCAAAGCAGCAAAACATAGGAGAAGGAAATCAGATAATATTTTTTTTCCTTTTTCTCAGCTTCCCAGGAGAAAAATCCTGGGCGAACAGATTTTTCAGAAAATGTGACTGTGACACAAGACTGTGTAAACTTTCTATCAAGTTTTCAGAATCCATTACAGATCCATTTCTCACACTCCTTGTGAGGGTGGGCAGGCCCTGGCACAGGGTACCTAGAGCAGCCCTGGCAGTGCCCAAGGCCAGGTTGGACTTTGGGGCTTGGAGCAGCCTGGGATAGTGGAAGGTGTCCCTGCCATGGCAGGGGTGGCACTGGATGGGCTTTGAGGTCCCTTCCAACCCAAATCTGGGATTCTGAGAAGGACAAGTCTGGGACAGAGCCCTTTAACCAGACCCAGGGAATTCACATATACTCTGAAAAGCTTAAAGCACAGCCTGGCATTCAGATTTCTGCTGGGGCCAGAACTGAACCATTTCCTCACATACAGAGTTTGACAATGGATGATGTGCTCTGAGGAATTCCAGGAGTTTCCAGGTGAAGTTTTTGCCAGTAGGATTTCTTTTAAGAAGTGTGAAGATTAGGAAGACAATTCCTATGTGTGTGAACAGGATTCTGCTTCACAGCTTTAGTTACAAAACTCAGGCTTAGCTTGGAGTTAAAATGGGAGAAATATTGTAACACCTGTCTAATTTCAGCTGCTGCAACCCCCAGCTCAACATCATCTGCATTTGGACAATTATTAACCAGATGAACATTTCAGCACAGGCAAAGCAGCTTACAGGATTTTCCATTGCTGCAGGTGTGGGGCACCCAGCCTGCAGGTGGATCTGATGCTCTGGGTTGTAAAACCTGGGAAGAAGAAAAAGAGGGGAAAATTATGTTTTGCCCTATTTGTGTTGTTGTAAACAGTGGTTTTTCTCAGTGAGACATTTTTTTCATCTCACTACCTCTGAGGAACAGTTCACTGGTCGTTCTTGTGCTTCACTGGTCACTTAGCAAGTTCATGACTGCTGGTCACGCAGTGTCCCTCCTTCTGCCTCTCCTTGTTCCCAGGGGAAGCCTGGTGTACACAACCTGCTGGGATGTGTCACTGTCCCCTTTACTGGCATGAGCTGTCACCTTTTCATGTTGTGCCATGCTAGCACCGAGTCAGAGGATTTTTGGATTTGAGAGAGTGTGTCGAGGAGGGAAACAAAATAATGGTGCCCAGTAATTTGAGATTGAGAGGAAGAAATGGATGGGAAATGTTGATTGTTTAGCCTGGAGAAAAGGAGGCTCAGGGGGGATCTTGTGGCTCTGCACAACTCCCTGCCAGGAGGGGACAGCCAGGGGGGGTTGGGCTGTGCTGCCAGGGAACAGGGACAGGACAAGGGGAAAGGGCCTCAGGCTGGGCCAGGGGAGGCTCAGCTTGGACCGCAGGATGTCCTTGCTTCCTGCATCTGTCTCAGCAGTTGGTCCTGTGAGGTTCCTTGCTCTGATGTTGTTCAGGAAGGCTGAAGAACACTGGGATTTTTGGTTGCCATCAGTGACTGTAGTTCAACTGATGCTTAATGGGTAACTCATGATTTAGTGGGAAAGGTTGTCCCAGGCTCCTGTGCAATTCCAGGATCTGATTCTTGATAGATCACTAAGCAATTCACATTTCCCACCTATTTTTAGTGTCCCAAGAAAAGGCAAAAGATTAAAAGTGAAGATGACCCTTAAAAATGAGCATATCCTGTTATTTCTTTGCTTTCTAATGGAAAGCAGGTGTAAAGACTTCTTTTGGCAAAGATTTTTAGGATTCTGCCTATGGAGGTGATACTATTTTAATGGAAAACCAGTAATTAGTGAGGGTGTAGTGAGGGAAAAAAATGTGTAATGAAAGGAGTGACAATTCATTTCTTGTGCATTTGCAAAACAGAATCAATATACTTTAAAGTAACAGATAAAATGGGTACAGAGAAAAGTTATGCTCTTGTCCAGAAAGCTGCAAATATAGCAGCAACCTGCTCCTGTTATTAAGTCCTAGATTAGTCAAAAGGCCATTCAATAAAAACTGCAGGAAGGACACCAAATGTTAAGATTTATTGAGGGAAGAGTGTGCTTACAGGTATTATGTGGGAATTGACTGCTTGTGGTTGCTGTTGGAGGAGTGAAGGGTGATGGCAGTGACACAAACTGTCAGCTAGGGGACAAAAATAAACAAAACAAGCATTTAAAAATCCTGTCATAGCCTTCATAATGTGGCCCAGTGGGTAATGGATTTTTGACTATGATGAAGCTGTAACATGATTTATGTCAGTAGCTGTATCTAGCTAATTGCAGGAACCACAATAAAATTTAAAAACCGAGACTGAATCTTAATTACTGCTATGTATAGTGATGATGTTTATCTCCCAGCCTTCTTATAAGCTTTGGTTTCTGGTTCTTTAAGTCTCAAAACCTTAATTTTTCTTAGTATTTCATAAACTTGTAAAGGACACCTGAGGGATGTAGTGCTGCCTGTGTTGATCTGACTCTGTTACCATCAGTAAATGGTTTCTTAGTATTTCATAAACTTGTAAAGGACACCTGAGGGATGTAGTGCTGCCTGTGTTGTTACCATCAGTAAATGAGGAGATAATGAGATTAAAATATCCTTTTTGTCCAAAAGTGGAGCCATGAATAAACTCTGTTGCATCATCGTGACAGGGACATGGTGATGTCAGAATATGATGCAGTGATGTGATGCTGAGTGACAGGTCACTTACAGGAAGGGTTATTGAAGACAACTGTGGGAAACGTCCTGGCTTTATTGCATTTGACAAAGAAATTTCAAAATTTTCAAAGAAATTTCCCTCAGAACTCCAAGTGATGTGATGCTGAGTGAAAGGGCACTTACAGGAAGGTTTATTAAAGACAACTGTGGGAAACTTCCTGGCTTTATTGCATTTGACAAAGAAATTTCCCTCAGAACTCTGTGGCCCTAAAATAATTTATTTCTGTAATGCAAATTTCCCAAGATGAACTCTAGGGCTAGAATTTCAGAATTATCTATTTCCAAAGGGAGAGGATATAATGAAGGGTAAACTACATAAATAACCCTCAAAATTTTGTACCTTCAGCCCACCTTGAGGGGACCTGCTACTGAATTTTAGGGCTTTCATGGCACCAAACCTTGACTGATGGCTCAGATAAGTGAGATTCTTTTCAAACGTGCATACCTGAAAAGCTGTTTGTGTTGGTTGATGGGTGGAACTGGAATGACAGCAGAATACGTGGAATGGTATGAGTGAATTTCTGCTACATTTTCCTGCTTATTTTATAAAATAAAATAAAAATGAAACAAACAGAACATCCTCCCCCCAAAATCCCCACCCATGAGTGCTGGAGTGGGCATAACCAAAGGTTTTTGGCTGCCAGCACACATCAGACTGCTTTTCCAGGCATGCCAGATGCCTGTGATAGCGACAGTGTGTGAATGTCATTTTGAAGCACATAATCAAAATAAAACTTACAATCTTTTAACTCAGAGTTGCCAAATAAATTTTTGTATTTCATGTTTCATGAGAAGTCTGCCAAAAAAACCCCAACGGCAGCTGTGTCCAGTAGCAGACAGCAGTAATTTATGGAAAGAGATTTATTTACTTAAAATTTGCTTCAGAGTAAATGGAATGTGAGGTTTTACAGAATTGTATCCATTTTTACATAGCCTCCTGCCTCTTTGGAAAGCATTTTTTCAGACGGGTAGCTTCCCTTCTTAACCTGCCAGCAAACTGTCAGATTTGGGAAAAGGGAGCAGGAATTGTATGGATTTTCAGGTAGAAGTGAATAGTGTTTACAACCATCCCATGGAATCTGAAGTTCTTTATGCTTTCTGATGGAAGTCAGCACAGGTGGAACTGTAGGTTTGTGGTAATTGGGAGTGGGGCTTGGGCCAGGCCTCATCCCCAGTGGGTACAGCTGTGAGAAGCAGGTGACTGATATTGAAATTAATTAGCCATGGAGTGCCCAGGGCACTGACCAATCACACAGGAACAGAGGGCACACAGGTGCACTGCATTAACCATGAGGTATAAAAGGTTGGGCTGAAGTACAAGACGAGCAGACACCTGAAGCCTTCTGATGTGGTAAGGTGTTACTGTGTATGGGTTGAACTTTCTCGAATTGCGTGGTGATGCTCTGTGTATCGTGGCCATCTCAACTGCAACGTGTGCTGTGACAGGTGGATGCAGGCATGAGGACTGGAGGAAGAAAGTTAAACCATAAAATGTGAGTTTTTTTCATCATTGTTCTCCAGAAAGGTCTGATTTGCTGTCCACAAAATATTAAATACACCCCTAGTGGTACCTGGCCTCTCCAGACCTCTCAGGCCTCAGCTTTCCTTGGTTTCCAGAGGGGACGAATTTGGTTTGTGCCACCTTGCTGGAGAATTGTCCTGGAAGGTCTGCTGAGGAATGCAGAGGTAGAGTTGAGGACTGGCCACCCTTGTTTCTGTTCCTCGATCCCTGCTTTCTGGAGCCTCCCTCCCTCCCTCATGGTTTGTTTCTTGTCTTGGAGTTTGTTGGGGTTGTCTGGGGCGGAACTGCTGAGGGCCTCTGATGGAGACTAAAATGAATTAAATAATGAGGCCCTGTGGCCTCGTTCTTCTCCATCAGTGGTGGGGCTCTGTGCCCACAGGCCTGTGTGACACAAGGGGCTCTGCCTGTCAGGGGGAAGGTGACAACCATGGGGACAAGGAAAACCAGTGAGCAGGAGGCTGCTGTGGCACCCTGGTGGCGCAGGGAAGGATGATGGGAGCGACAGTGACTGAGCTTGTCTCCCAGCCTGTGGGAACAATTAAAAATTCCTGAGCAGCAGTTGTTCCCTGGTGCTCTGCTGTGATTTTGGCTGAGTGTGCCCTGCCCCTTTTTCTCCAGCAGGGTCACAGCTGGTGAGTTGCTGATGCTGTCATGTCCTGGCACTGTCCCCACAGTGCTGCTGGCTGGGACCTTTGCCAGCCTCCCCAGGACACAAATCTGGTACAGAGCACGGTGGGAGGAGATGGCCTTCTCGACCTGTTCTTTGCACTCACACCTTCCAAAAGCTCCACCTCCAGAAATTTAATCAATTTACTGCTTAAACTGCAAAGCCACTTGCCCATGGGTTGAGTTTCCCTCTCCTGAGCCAGGAGACCATGAGATGGTTCCTGGAGCTGAAGGGAAATGCACAGATCCATCATGTTTAGCTGGCTGATTTGGGATGGGGTTGCTTAAATCATTTAAAACTTCCTGCTGTGCCTGTTCATTTTGCTTTGGTTGGAATACCACGTTCTGCTCAGGTTTGGCCTCCAGACGGGATTTAATGAAGGGGTTTAAAACTGTCCAAGGAGCTTGCACTGCAAGGCAACTCTCCTAGCTGAAAATTAATACGGTTAATACTACTATTTTGAATACTAATAATGCATTTTAAATTGCAAAGCAATTAAAGAAACAGAAGAAGAGCCTTTACCTAAAATGAAACATTACCTTAAAGAACACTAGTGAGGAATTTACTTTCTGGGACAAACTAGCTGCTGTATTCAAACTTGGACATTCACTTTCAGTGAAATTTCTAACATTTCCAGTTGAAAATATCTGCACCCATGCTGCAAGAACACTGTTTTTTGTAGAATTCTTCTTTAATTCTAATGTAAAATTATCTGAATTTATGTAGTATAACTTAGAACTAAATATCTTCATCAGGTAAAAGTTGCGGCTGTTGCCTTGCTTGTACTGAAGGTGCTTCTCAAAGCATTTGCCGGTGTAAGGAACTGACTCACTTCTGTTGGAGAATCCCAGACTGCTTTGGGTTGGAAGGGACCTTAAAGCTTATCCCATCCCCACTCTGCCATGGGCAGGGACACCTTCCACTGTCCCAGGCTGCTCCAAGCCCCAAAGCTCAACCTGGCCTTGGGCACTGCCAGGGATCCAGGGGCAGCCACAGCTGCTCTGGGCACCCTGTGCCAGGGCCTGCCCACCCTGCCAGGGAAAATTCCTAATTCCCTATATCCCATCCATCACTGCCCTCTGGCAGTGGAAGCCATTCCCTGTGTCCTGGCACTTCAGGCTGTTTTCCCAAGTTCCTCTCCAGCTCTCTTGGAGCCCCTTCAGTTGCTGGGAGGCCACAATTTGGTCACCCCAAAGCTTCTCCTCTCCAGTGAACACTCCCAGTTGTCCCAGCCTTTCCTCCCAGCAGAGCTGCTCCATGCCTGTGCCCATCCTGGTGCCTCCCCTGGGCTCTCTCCAGCAGCTCCAGGTCCCTCCTGTGCTGGCCCCAGGGCTGGGGCAGCTCTGCAGGTGGGGTCTCAGCTGAGCCCAGGGGCAGAGGGGCAGAATCCCCCCCTCCCCTGCTGCCCACGCTGGGGCTCAGCCCAGGGCACGGGGGGGTTCTGGCTCCCAGCTCTCACCCCCAGCACCCCCAGCTCCTTCTCCAGGGCTGCTCCAGCTGCTCATCCCCAGCCTGGAATGATCCTGGGGGCTGCCCCAAGCACCAGCACTTCTTCTGTCACCCGAACATCCCCTCTGGCATTTCCCCATCCCATCCTTCTTAGCCCAAAACCTCTGCTGAAGTTGTGCCTCCTGCCAGGTGCCCGTGTTTGCTACCCTGAGGTGATTGGTGTCACTGTCACTCTCTGTCTCTAATGCTCACAGTTCAGTTTGCAGTAGTATCTCTTTGACAGGTAACACACAGCCTCCCAAAAGAGGTGGAAATTAATGATTGAGTCCCAGCAGTTGTATTTTTGTCTGCAGAAGCCACACTGTGCCAGGTTTTGACATCCTTTAGTACTTTATAAGTCAATAGGACAGCTGTGCAAGGGAATGATTTTTAATGAGCAATGATGACAGGACCTGGCAGAGAAATAATGCTGAGTTAATCAGGAAAGTTCTGTGTGTTAGTAGCAGTCTCTTCCGTGCTGCCTGAGTGACATGATTGGAAACAGTGTTCAGAGCAAGGCCCTAGGAGCTCTGCATGTAGATCCAGCCTTATTACAAACAAAGAAGGCCCTAAAAATCTCTTTATGTTGCCTGTTCATGGCTGATCCTCTAGCATGATGTGCTTACAAAGACATTTGGCAATAAGGGGCCCATTCTTCCAGCCAGGACTGTGGTCTTTCCTTGGAGTGGTGGCACTTGGGACATGGTTCAGGGGTAGTTATGGGTTCATAGTGGGACTCAATGATCTTGAAGATCTCTTCTAACCTTAGTGATTATGGGATTAAACAGAGTGGGACATGGTCTGGGAAATTAATTTGAATACATTAATTTAATTTTTTAATTTTAAACTGGTACTTTTGTTCTTTTACTTTCTAAATCCTATTACATTTTGCTGAGTTCATATATAGAATTCTTATTGTGTGGATGGAATATTTTTAAAGTAGCCTAAAATTAATAAAAATATAAAAATGTGTTGGGCAAGGCACAGCTGGGGAATGGGACCCCTTTCTTTTTTCTGCTGTGCCAAATACCTGCTTTGCTTCAGAAACCCCTACATTGGAAGAAATGTGATCAGTGCAGAGAGAAACTGTTTGCAGTGGCTTTTGATGTAAGTTTAATTTTTTTGTGAAAAGTTCAACTGTATCTTTTATGTTGAAAAAAGACCCATTTTGTACATGTCAAAATAACTGTATAAATCCTGCCACCAGTGTAGAAACAGATCTTCTGTTTTTTATTGGAATGTTAATTTTCTGGCCCACTATTGTGTTGGGTGACTGAAATATTTTGTTTTACCTTTCCTGGGCTTATTCACCAGTTCCTCTTTGCTTAGAGAGGCTGATTTTAAAAGGCACAGTTATTTTACTTCTTGACAAAACACAGTAGGGAAAGTGGTTTTGGGATGTGGCAACTGGTCAGGAAGCTGATACATCTCTTCCATCTGAAACTTTTCCTTCCAAAAGGCCATTTTCTTTGTGTTTCCCACATTTCCTTCTTCTCCTGCCTGTTTGCTTGGAGCAGCTCCCTGAGTCCAGCATGGCTCTCCCTGAACTGTGCCCAGAGGTACTGCTGGATTTTAAGGAAACTTTTTGGTTCGTGGGATCTCTGAGGGTAGGGGAAGCCTTCCCAGGGGTTTGGAGCCAGGGGAGTTTGAATGGCTGGAATGGAATTGAAAATTCAAGTTCAGTGGAATTTGAATGGTATTTTGTTAATCATTGTGCTGGAAGCCAAACTTGGGTCAGTGCTTATGTTGTACAGACAATTTCTTCCTGGAATTAGGAGGAGCTCCTCACCCCTTTGGAAAGGAAGAACAGAAAAGTTGATACAAGTCTGTCTGTTTAAGCATTGCAGAGTTGAGTTAGGGATGAGAATGAAATGGAAATTTCTCTCAATTGGGATTGTCCAGCCTGGATGAGGAAAGTCTCCAGGGAGACCCTTAAGTCCCTTGTGGTGTCTAAAGGGCCTCCAAGAGTTACATGAGAGGGACTTGGGGCAAAGCCCTGGAGTGACAGGAGAAGGAGGAAGGGCCTTAAACTGAGTGAGGTCAGGGACAAAAATAACTCAAGACCCTTGACTTTTCTACTTTTACTTTGTATTTACTCTGATCTATTAGATGGTTCTAAAAGGAATTAATGCTGCAGCTACAATTCTTCAGCACTTAAAAAAGCAAAGATTAACATGGAAACCATGAAGGCAGCCCTCAGAAAGAGTGACCCTGTCAGACTAAGTTTGCATACAACCCAATGGATATTATGCCCTGCATTTGGGGAGGAAAGGAGTTCCCTGTAAACATCCACGAGTAGGAAGTGTGGTGTTTAAAGCTCCTGTTCTCCTTGCACAAGATGTATATTCTCACCTGAACATAAGAACAGCACTCAGCCAGACTGCGTGTGGGTGCTCATAAGGGCTTAGAAATCAACCCTAACTTGCTGGGGCTGAGGAAAGAGCTGGTTAATGAAGTATTGAGATTTTGTTTTGTTTGCATCTTTTGTTTTTTCTTGATTGATGAACTCCTCAAGGTGTTGTGATTTATCAAAATGCAGTGTTTTCAATCTTTATTTTGAGATATTATTATTATTGAAAACCACACAGTGCACTGTGAGAACATCATTGATTGTTTTCTTCCATCTTTTTTTGAGAAAAAGGGAGGAAAGAAATGCTCTGTTGGAACAGCAGCAAGGCAAGTGAGTTCTTGCAGCTGGTTAAAATTGCCTGAAACTTTGAACATATTGTAACTGATAACAGGAACTTCACATCTTCTCTAGAACTTGGGTTTCTAGCACAGTCACAAAATAATAATAATAAAAAAAAAGCTTGTAGCTACTTCTACAATGCATTCAGTACATTTATATTGCCCCATATAATATTTATATATATGTTATAACATTTCTATTGTTAGAGTAAAAGCTTTAATCAAGACAGGCACTTCTAGTGCTGCTGCTGATCCCTTTTCCCTGTGTTTTTCCTTTGGGTATCAGTTCAGGAGTCGCTGTGCTTGGCAAGCTGGGCCTTGGCTGGCTTTTCCTGTAAAAGCAAGTGAGTCTCTGAAGATGTTCCCCTGGTGTGGTTTCTCTTTCTTGGAGCCAGGTCCTCCTGTACCATGGGGAATTGGCTGAGTTGGGGCTGGGAGCCTGCTGGGGAGTTCAGCATGGTTGGCCTCCCTGTCCCGAGGCAGGAACACAGGCACTGACAGATGTTTTCCCAGATTTGCTCTGGTGGAAGAGATTTGTGAACTCCCCAGGTGCCTCCTGCTGGGGCTGTGCTGGCCCCTCAGCACTGAAAGTTTTGCCTGAACTTCACCCTCAAACTCTCCTGCCTTGTTTGATCAGAGTTTTGAATTTCTCTTCCAGTTTCCCAAGATAGCTTCAAATTTTGGTCTTGTTTTTCAGAGCTATTTTTACCCTTTTCATCATCATCCTCTGCATTTTTGTAAATCTCCTCTAGAATTCATTCCCTAAACCACTAGTGAAGGTATTAGAGAACACAGGACATATCTCTCCAGAACTGTACTTGAAACACCCTTCACGTTGAAAGAGAACATTTGAAAAACTGCACTTGTGCCTTTTTACCTAATTGAAGAACTTAGCTCACATTTCCTAACAAAAACTGGTAGAGGCTTTAGAGAAGTCCTTTCATATTAATGCCCTGGTTACCCTTTCAGAGATGGAAATGAGGTTGGTTTTACGTGATTTGCACTTGACAAATTCACCCTGGCTGTTTGCTGCCATTTATTATCCCCTAGGTACCTCTAAACTGATTAATAATGTGTTCTGATGTCTTTCTGGGGAGCAAAGCTAAGCTTACTGCTAATTCCTTGAGTCCTCCTTCCTCTGATTTTTAAGATAATCCTTCTGTAGCCCCGAGGGACATCCTGAGTCCTCTCGCAGTTTGGGGTTTGCTTTTGGTAGTTCCTAAGGTAGCAAAAATAACTTTGACCTAACCCTGCTGATCTGAATAATTCTAATATATAATTCTTATATTCTTCCTAATATCCTGTAGCTGGGGTTTTCCCCCTCCCCACCCACTTTTGGGTTTTGAGCTTCTAAAGCTGGCCTGAATACTTTGTCATGTCTATTATTTGTGACGAATGACATTAAAAAGGTGTGAGCATTTCAGGCTGGCAGATGGGATTATTTATCTTCCCTACCAAGCACTGCTTATTTTATTCTTTGGCTTGTTTCCAGTATCACCAGAATTTTCTAATGTTCATGAATTCAAGAGTTTTCAACCACTGAAGCTTTATGATTGACAGAAAAGTTTTGGTTTTTTTTTTCCCTCCCATACTCTTATAATGCAATAGGAGAATGGGGAGGACAGAGTGGATCTTGACTGGTGGCAAGGAAGCGTGAAGTGGAAAACTGCTGGAGCATGGAAACTGCTCTTGGCTCTCCTCCAAAGCTGCAGCTTTTGGAGGTGTTCAGAGCAGTTCACAGCTGAGGCACAACCCAGATGGAAGGAAGGTTGTCTTTTTCTGATCCAGTCCAATTCAGCTTTTTAATTAATGCCATTCCTAGTGGAATCTGCTTTTTTTTTGAACACTGAGTGCTGAGGAAGAGATGGAAGAATCTGAGGATGTGGCTTCCATATCAGGAGGTTTTTCCCCGGTTTAGAGGGACTTGAAATAAACAGGCTGGAAGGAGAGAGGGATCTGGGCATGGTACTGAAATCTGGAAAACTCAATCTACAGAAATGTGTTTAGGGAGTGGCTGCCAGGCCACAACCTTTGGAGATTCAGTGAATGAAAACTCACGCAAGTCAATGGTCCAGCAGCTGCCAAAGCCAAATGGCAGCCAGGGCTCTGAGAAATCTAGAAAATCTGGAAGAATTGTGTGTAATGAGAAGGAAAAGAGGAGAAATTAGAGATGTGAATTCTAATTTACAAAAAGCTGTCCTGGAAGGCAGAGCTCTGTTGTTTTGGCAAAGAAAGAAATAGCAGGTGGAGGAGTAAGGGCTGAAGAAAGAGGGTTCTGGGTGTTGGCAAAGCTAAGCAGGGAAGTGAAGGATCACGACTGTGGGACCTCTGCTATCAGTGTTTTCAAACAGTGTGGTGAAAAAATATTTGCGAGTTTGTGGGGGTTTTTTTTGGGTATAACTTATTCTGCTTTTAAAGAGCAAGAAATAAATACCTGAAGGCCCCATATAGCTCTGCAGATCTGTTTTTTATTCTGTTCCTGTTTATATTTTGGCAAATCTCTGGTGATTCTTAGATTCTGTTTTCCTAGGCTACTTTTTCATGCACCACTAGGTTTTCTCTGAAGGTAGAGGATCCTAAAAAGTAAAAATAAAATGAAGTCAGTTTACTGTTATGCATCTTGATACAGAAGTAAAGGAAAATGTCATAGTAAATTTCTTGGCCAGTGGATTATGCGGCAAAATTGCAAGGAGGAAAAGGAAAGAAATGCACAGAAATAGAAGCGTGGCAATCTGGTGTCTGAATGATTTGTAATGAGACACATAACTGCTTCTTGAAGTTAATTATTACATGATAATTGCTGAAGAAGGATTGAAATCCGTAGGAATGTTCTTTCAGTGCCTCCTGATTTTCTGAACAAAAGGCTGTTAACACTTCTGATTAGCATGTAATCCAGAATTAATTGAAGAAAGAAAGGGCAGGCAGAGTTTTGCAAGTGAAATGCTGTATAATGAACTTAAACTGTAGCTCTTAATTTCATTTGTACTGGAACATGTTTCAGCTGCAGAAAAATCTTTATTTTCCTCAATCAGCCCAGTCTAGAAAGTAGGAGCAGTAAATTTTGATAGGTGCAATGAGGTATTGATTTATTAGGAAGCTGTATTACTTTATTACTTGATTACTTTATGAAGTCCCTACTTCAAGAGAAGGCACTGATTTATACTTTAACATAATCATGCCTGGGGAGTGAGGGGCTGAGGGCAGACATGACCCAAACCAGCACCAGCATCATTTCTAGAATCACAGAATCCCAAACTATCCTGAGCTGGGAGGAACCAACCAGGACCATCCAGCCCAGCTCCTGTCCCTGCCCAGATCCTCCAACGACCCCACCCTGGGCATCCCTGGAGTGCTGTCCAAGCTCTCCTGGAGCTCTGGCAGCCTTGGGGCTGTGCCCGTTCCCTGGGGAGCCTGGGCAGTGCCCAGCACCTCTGGGGGAAGAGCCTTTCCCTGCTATGTGTGCATTTGTGTTCATATCATAAGATTTTCTTGGTCTGCTGGTCATTTGGGTTTGCTTCCAAATGGTCATATTATGCCTCTGAGTTGGAAAGACTCGGATGAACTGCAGAGGGTTTATGTAAAGGTCTGTCTGAGGGAAAGGCTCACATGAAAATGCCATTATCCAGTGCTTCCCACATTTACAAGTGTGCAGCTTTATCCTCCTCCTGCTTCTTTCTCAGTGAAACATTCTAGATTTTAAATAGTGTTGCCTTGGAGCAAAATACTGGGTTGGGGCACCAGATTTTGGGATGTTGGGTTGAACGGTGGTTTTTGTACTCCTTAAGATGTTTCCCAGTGCAGGTGTCCGGTGTTCAATCTTCCTGCTTAAAGCAGGATCTAACAAGGTTAACACTGGAATTTGCAGTATTCATTTTTATACAGGTTTGGGTATTACCCCTGTGTTATCTTTGTGTTAGTTTAGTATAAATGAAAAAAAAAATCATGCTGTATTCATATTGATAGAGTTTAGGCATTTGGTAAAGGTGCAAGTAAGGGTCACCTTTTTTATTTTACAGCAGTAATGATTTGTATTTATATATTTTTAAA
This sequence comes from Onychostruthus taczanowskii, assembly GCF_017590055.1. NCBI lineage: Eukaryota > Metazoa > Chordata > Aves > Passeriformes > Passeridae > Onychostruthus > Onychostruthus taczanowskii. Next base: position 2,081,136 of record NW_024499462.1, on the reverse strand, counting down.
TATGCGGGTATAAATCTGGATAACCACAGCATCCTATACTGTGATCAGCATTGAAGAGTGGTTTTATTTCCTATTGTCTTTTAACCTGGAAGGGCTTGGCATTAGAAAGTTTGGGCACGAGGATTTTTTAGTGATATGGACTGCAGCAGGTTTTTTACAGAACTGGCTGTGAGCGTGGTGTGGTTAAAAATTTTAAAAAAAAAATAGATACTGCAATATATAAATGCTAATGTAATGCTATGATTTCAAGCTGGAGGAGTGCTTTTCCTGGAATGTGAGAAATACTTGGTTTGTTTTCTCATAAATCACAGTCTCCAGGGAAAAGGGCAGGAAGAAGGGATGTCTTCAGGGGGAGTAGATCACAAAGCTTAGCTTGCTTTGGATGTATGAAATCCTTTTTCCTTTCTGAGGCAAAGATGATGTGGAGGCTGCCAAGTTTGGATACTAGGAAAAAAAAATTCCCTGAAAGACAAGTCAGGCATTGGAATGAATTTCCCAGTTCAGTGGTGGAGTCACCATCTCTGGAAGTGTTCAAGAGGCATCTGGATGTGGTACTTGAGGACATGGTTTAGGGGTGATGATGGTTGGACTTGATCCCCTTGAAGGTCTCTCCCAGCCTTGATGTGATTCTGTGGAAGCTGCTGGCTAATACCAAGGATTATGCACTTATATTATATATTATATTATACTATAGTATATTATACTGTATTTTATATATATGTTTTAGTAGATGTGTTTGTGCTGAGGAGCACAGTACAGCCTCCATGGACACAGATCAGGAATGTTCCTGCTCTCCACACTTCTGTTCCTTAAAGGGACACACCTCAGTGTGGCTTGCTAGCGAATAGTCTGTCCTTTTAGGATTGTCATTCTTTTAATAAAGAATGTAAAACTGCAAAATAAAGCCAGGAGTATGCATGGGTTTTATTCTGGATTCTGGCAGCAAACATTCTGTGTCCCAGAGATGTTGTGGGGAGCCTTAGCTTGAAGGGAGAATTTTGCTTTGAATTCACTGTAAGAGTAGAGAAAGAAAAATTGTGGCTGCCCCTGGATCCCTGGCAGTGCCCAAGGCCAGGCTGGACAGAGCTTGGAGCAGCCTGGGACAGTGCAAGGTGTCCCTGCCCATGGCAGGGCGTGGGATGAGATGAGCTTTAAGGTCCTTTCCAGCTCAAACCAGTCGAGGATTCTATGAATAAAAAAGGAGAACAATTTCTTTCAGACTTTAAAAAAATATTTTGAGCCTTGTCAGTTCAGTGTTAGCTTAGAACTTAAATTTGAAAGCTGCATGACAAACACTGCTGGATCTCAGGGCTGGCTTTCCCAGAGGCAAATCAACCCTACTGTGACTTAAAAGCAAGGACAGCACCTTGCACCTGTGCAGTGCAGAGCACCCAGGAATGTTTTTTTTAAACTCCATGGGGTTTTTTCTCTATCGTGTTATGTAGTGACTCATCCTCCCTACTGAGAGATGCATTCAGTGAAAGTGCTTTTTGAGTTTTCCTTCAAATAGGTTATTAAAGCCAAAAAGGAGCATCTATTTGGAGGTTGTCCTGTCATTTGATTTGAAAAGATAGCATTTTTGCAGTCTTGATGGGCTGGAGGTCTTTAATGCTGCTCTCCCTTAGAAAATGCAAACTGCTTTTCAGTGATCTTGTTCAAGTCATCCAGCCAAGTGTTCCTGCAGCTGGTTAGGGATGAATTGTAGGGTTTCAGGAATGTCTGTCAGTGGGGAAAGCTGTTAAGAAAAATGGGTGAATCTTCTTCCCCTCCCCTTCCATCATGCCAATGCCACTGGCAGCCTGTCACAGCTATCCAATAATTGTCCCCATTTCTGATGTCTCTGAGGGCTTGAATAGAAACTTAGAAGGATTTTTGTGGTTCAGCTCCAAGTGTGTGTGAACTCAAACAATGTTGTGATGCAAAATTTGTCATCTCACCGTCCCACCCCTCTCTGGTAGGTCTTGGGAATGGGTTGCATGACACAAACCTGAAGACACACCCTGGGATGCTTCCTGCACCTTTTATTTTGTGCTATTGCAGCCTTTTCAAACCCCACACCTAGTTTCCATTTTTTTGGGGGGAAAGCTGTCCAGAGCATTTAAGATTATAAATAAGATAAGAATGATGTAATGGATCTTTCCAGTGATATTTGACTGATAATTTTGAGGGTATAACTCTTGAAATACTTTGAATTATCCTTTTTTTTTTTTTTTTTTAATGAAGAATAATCACTCTGGGAATGTGTTTTGAAGGTGTCAGCATTTAGGAATGTGGGTATAATAATTAGATATCCACACCCCTTTTCCAACACTGAGAAAAACCGTAGAAAAGATGTTGGCAAGTTGAGAAATTGAACTCGGGGGCATCAGCTTGTGCTGAGTATTCATATAAGGAGGGCTTCAGCATTCTTAGATTTAATATTAGATATTATCTAGATGGAAATCTTGGGTTTTCCAGAGCTGCAACCTCTAACCTTAATAGTCAAGCCAAAGACACTACATCTGGGCTGCAGTGGCACCGGTGCTTGAGCAGCACAGGAGCTGCTGCTCCAGTTTGTTCACATTTTTGTGAGTCTGATGTAGACTTAAAAGAGCACATGGCAAGAAAATGAATTGTTCAAACCCAGAGATGCCATCTGCAATCTGAGCCTTCAACTTTTTACGCTGTCCCAGCAATGCTGAAATGCCTTTCACCGTCAAATCTTTTCCTACTACATCCTTGACTTAGGTGTTTGGAGTTTCTTTTCACAGTGCACAAATGAAGAACCAGAAAATTGATGAGTATGTGAAAATAATGCTTTGCTGTTGTTGATTGTTACTGAGGAAGTTGCTGCAAGGAAGTTGTTTTACTTTTTTTATGTCATCAAGATCATCACTTGCCAACAGCTGTGGAAATGTAGACTGAAGTCTGGGGGCCTTCCTGATCCTTCTCATCTCTTTTGAACAAAAGAAATTATAAAAGATGTACTGCTTCACAAGGCTGCTCCTTCTTACTAAAGAAGGGAAAAATAATGCAAGAAAATCTTGACTTAAAAGTAAAATCACTTTCTTTACTCAATTTAGCTGAGAATTGCAGCCCACAGGCACAACACCATTTTTGATGGGTAAATTCTAACTGCAGCCCTGCAGTGTAAAACAGCTATAGACTGAGCATTCTTTCTCCCCAGCCTCATATTTTTCCCTTGTTATTCATGCTTGCACAGCATTTTTGGTCATTATTTATTGCCAATCATCTTTAAAGAAAGTATGATTTAAAAAGTAATAAAGAGGAGCATCCCTGTGAAACTGGCTAAGTGTGGCTATTTCCTTAAAGAAAGCAAAATCTCAGTTTGGCAGTGTTAGGTTAATAGTTGGTTTTGATGACCTAAGAGGTCTTTTCCACACTACATAATTCTGTTATCCAGTGCTGTCATAGCAAAGGCCTTGTCCTAAGTTAAAAAGGGGAAACTCCCAAAAATTAAATCCAGACCTTAAAACAAATGAATTTGTCAAGTTAACACCAAATGACTCCTTTTAAACTTAAAGTATGGATAAAACCTGAGGAAGAGGAAGTTGGAACCATGAATGAAAATATTATTGTGGCAGATGCTGGCACCTAAACTGAAACTGGGAGCAAGGTCTGTGCATCCCTGGAGCCCTAAAATGGAATGTGTGACATAAGTAGGATGCAGTGTGTGTCAGGAAAGGAATTTTGTGCCTAAAAGCTTTGGTCAAAGTCCAGCTGGAGAGCAGATCAATCTCCTGAGTTCTGTTCTGGTCCAAACCCCATGTTTCAAAGGTTGGACTCTGCTGTTAGGGAAGGGCAGGGGATCTGCAGGTGGATTTTGGTCACATTGGGCAGAAAGAAGATCAAAAAGGTGTCTTTGAAATCACTGGGAGATGGGTGGGGAGAGGACGGAATATGCTAAGGTTTTTGTGGTAGGAGTGAGGACTTGGACTGGTTTGAAGGAGGAATTGGAACAGTGAGAGGTCTCAGTTTCAGCAGACACAAGGAGTGTGATGGCAATGGTGGCACTGAGGGCTGGGTGTTTGTGCACTGCCCTCTGGCCGTGGCACCAGCTCAAAGGGGGATGTGGGAATGGGATTTGGGCATCTTGGTGGTGGGATCTTCACCCCTCCCTCATGAGGAGACAAAATGTCTCCTGGCAGAAGCCCATAGAAGGATAGCACTTGGTTCTCTGTTACACCCTTGACAAAACTCTCCCAAACTCAATTTCTGTTTCTCATCAACATCACTGCTCATTTGGAATGTTTCTTCCATACTTCTCCAGCACAAGTAATTTTTATCTGCTGTGTTGTTTCCCAGCCCTTCTCCTCAGCATTTTCAGGCCCAGGCCTGTTTGTGCTCCTTCTCCCACATTCCAGTCTGAAACCACCTCAGGACAGTGTGGGGACCTAGGCTCTTTCCTGTTCTTCACTCAAGCCTTGAATAGGGCATGAAGTGGAGCTGAGGCTCAGATGTTTTTGTTGGAGTGGTGTCATGAGGGAACTTTCTGATCTGAGCACCCCAGGTTCTGTTCTGTTTACAGGGCAAGAGAAAAAATGTAATCTAGGAAAAGTGTCTTGCACAAAATCATTCCTGTGCTCACTACACATATTTCTATCTTTGCTGTTTGTTTGGTAAAAAGCCTGAATGGCCATACAAAGCAAAAAAATACTAGGCTTTAAAAAGTTAAAAAGCTCACAGGGCCAAAGCAAAGCCATGTTCTTTCTGCAGGGAAGCAGCATGAACACAGACTCAACGGCACAGCTGAACCAAAGAGTTGTCTTAGATTGGGTTTTCAAAATTCGAAATCAAAATGGAATTAGGAACCAAGCAGGATGGTTTGGTTCCTTGCAGAGGACACTGTAATAAAACAGATCTGAGTTATGTGAAGGACCAGGTGGCATCAGAGATGGCACCCCAGCATTTCTTTAATTAAGCTTAAAGCCTCTTTGGCAGTGCTCTGCTTTGGGTGAACATTTGCATTTTGGAGAGCAGCAATTTAAACTGCTGAAGCACTTGGGTGTAATATTTTCCAAACAGATCTGAGTTTGCAGTGTTCTGAAACTGCCTTTCTTTTTGAAATATGTGTGTATTGTCCAGATGTTAGCAATGGGGCAGGTCAGAGGGAGAGACAGAAGGGATGCTGTCCCAGAGGTAACCTGGGGAAAGGTTCTAACACCTGATGAAGGCTTTATCATCAGCTCTCTGGGGAAAGCCAACACAAACCCTTTCTGCCCTGGAGATGCTTTGCAGGTCACTTTGCTGGGTTTGACTGGTATGTCACTGCCATTTTCCTCCTCCTTTAAATGGCTTCAGCTCAGTTTTGGCTGGTTTAGAATGATGATCCCCATTAACACCCACATAACCTCCTGCCCCATTTCCTGTCACTTGTGTCATCCTAAAGATTGCAGCCTTTTTTCATGGAGGAAGAAATGGGTGTCCTGCTGTTTGCTTGCTTTTTGTTAAATCTGCTCATAGGGTATTTATATAGAAATAGATATTAGCAACCATTTATTGTTTTGGTGGAATAATTTTAAAGGTGTGTTTGATAAAGTGATACTTGGTAAAAAAAGTGCTGGGAGTGTGTTTGGTGTCTTTTGCAACCTGGTTTGTTTATTCTCTTGAGGAGGCTGGTAGGCTTTCCTCATTATTTGCAGACAGACAGGTTGAAAGACTATTATTATTGTTGCTGTTTTTATTATTATTACTATTATTATTGTGGTTGTTATTATTGCTGTTATCATAATTATTAGTTATTGACTGTGTAGGATGAGTCATATTGATAACCCCTAGAGGCCTTTTCTATTAACTGTGCTGCTCTTTCTATATGAAACATTGTCAAAACCAGTGAAACAGTAGTATTAAAAGCTCCTGGAAATTCAGCATATTTTATTGTCCCTTTTTGGGGGTTGTTTGTTTGTTTGGGTTTTTTTTGGTTTTTTTTTTTCCCTTTTTTTACTAAAACAAGCTGTGTGGATATGCATGGCAAAGCATGGAGAAGAGGGTAAGAAAATAACATCAATAAACCATTGCTACCTTTCATGCTATTTCTCCTGAGGTCTATGGATCCACGATTAAAAAATTGTGATTTTCCCTTTGTTTTCTGTTTAGATCTGAATGTTTGGAGGATTTTTCTTGTTGCAGGGAGAAGAGAGATGTCTCAATTAAAAGGAGGGGAGCATTTGTTAATTTTAGGATATAATATTACTTTTTTTTTTTTGATTTTGTTTTATGCTTTCCAATAGTTCTTTTCACTTGCTGGAGCAGGAAGATGCTCATGATAAAAGCTGATAATTTCCTTGAAGGCTTCAGTGTGGGAAACCTGGACTGAGGGTGACCATTAATTTGTGTGTGGCAGCAACGCTTTTGTTTTTTCTTCTGAAAGGGGAGTTTGGCTTCCATTTGAGAGCTGAAAAAGGAGAAGGTTTGATTTGGCTGGGTTGGGAAAGTCTGACTCCTGATCCTTGCTGCTGTACTGATGTGCTTGGCATAACATCAAGTCATGGAATTATTCCACCTTTTCTTTTGAATCCTCACTTCCACGTCGTGGGTTATTTGATGTGACAAATCTGGCCAACAAAGCTTCAGAAAAAGAATTCAGTTGAGCATTAATTGAGACCTAAAGATCTTATCTCATTTTGTCAAACTTCTGATGTATTTTTCCCTTATAACCTGACAGTGAACAGTATAAGTTCATTGGGATCTGAATCCAGAAAAATGTGATTACTTTAGACTGGCAAACCACAGCATTCAAATTTACTCTTTCAGCTGTACAGGCTCAATTTCAGATAAGTCCATAGCATATGTCTCAGACTTCAACAGGCCTCAAGCTTGCCCTGTTCATAACAAAACTGATTTAATAAGATGGTTTCTGTCCAGTCTATTCCCCTGTGGTTTTTCTGTTTTTTCTCCCTCCTGGTCTTTATTTTATCAGTGGAAATACAACCTGTGTGATCATGCAGCCTCCTGTGTGTCCTTATCTGTTTTCATTTCTCCCCCTCACACTGATAGATTTTGAATAAGTTGAAAAGTTCTAACCACAACTGACAGAAAGGTAGAAATTTAAAAAATGGATTTACTGAGTTTTATGACAGCAAAGAGGATGCTGTTGGAGCCCCAGCTGATTTTAACACTCAGTCCTTTACTGTTTTCTCTCCTGCACATGCAGCTGGTTTAGTGCCATGGAAGCCAGTGTAAGATTTATGCTCAATGTTTTCTGAAAAATGCATTTCTCAGGGTGAGTGTCACACCCTTGCTTTGGCAAGCCCTGAAACCCTGCCCTGATGGTGTGAGGATCAAAGTCTGATGTTACCAGTAATGTCAAAATCCTAATTAGGCCAAGAAGGGTGGGAGCTCATGGAGCCAGAGCTGCTCCCAGGAGAGAGGGATGTGTTTGGAATGCTTCCAGATCTCCTTTGTGAGTGTGACCCTTGTCTAGCAGGGAGCCTGAGAATGCACAGCCAGCTTACCTGGGGGATTTCTGCAGCAGGAACTGGGAATCTTTTTGACAACCTCATGGTTCAGACTCTGCTCAGGAAAAGGTTCCAAGAGGCAGAGAAGCCCTGGCCCATCCTGGTCCTGCCACCCTGTGGGAGGATCCTCTGCTTGGCAGGATGCTGGTTGTCTCTGCTTGGAATTACAGACATTAAAGGGAATATTTCTGCTCTCTTTCCCCCTCAAACCCGGTTATAACTCAGCAGTGGATTACAGCTCTCTGTCCCTACCCTGCTTGTTCTTGGTGTGGGAAGAGCCAGTTCCAGGATGTGTGTTTGATCTCACAGATTCCCAAGGCCGAGTTAACAAGGGTAATTTATCCTTCTGGCCCGTGTGAGTTCTGTGTTTTAACTGCTGTGTTGAACCAGGGAGGTTGGCACAGATGCTTACATAGGACAGGGAGCTAATTCCAACTTCACAGGTCATAAATGTGGATCCAGGAACACATTTGGTGCTCCACACCTGCCCCTGCAGTGATGCCTCCAGGGAAAACGTTGTGTTTATCCTTGTTCCAGGCAGTGGGATTTGGGGTTGTGTCACCGTGATATTTTCTGAAAAATCCCTTTGCCAGGATTTCTTCTCCTGGGAAGATGAGAGGCCTCAGAGAGGAAAATATTATAATATAATTATAATAAGAAAATAATAATGATCTGATTGCTTCTCTGTTTTGCTGCTTTGGAGTGTGGTCTGGAGATTGTTGTCCAACAGGTGGGTGTTTGATTGGTCTCAGGTGAAGTGTTTTAACTTAATGACCAATCACCATCAGCTGTGTCGGACTCTGAGGAGTCAGTCACCAGTTTTCATTATCATTCTTGTTAAGCCTTCTGATGTATCCTTTCTCTGTCTTTAGTATAGTTTTAGTATAGCATTCTTTAATAAAATATAATATCATAATGTAATAAATTAGCTTTCTAAGAACATGGAGTCAGATTATATAATTATAATAAGAAAATAATAATGATCTGATTGCTTCTCTGTTTTGCTGCTTTGGAGTGTGGTCTGGAGATTGTTGTCCAACAGGTGGGTGTTTGATTGGTCTCAGGTGAAGTGTTTTAACTTAATGACCAATCACCATCAGCTGTGTCGGACTCTGAGGAGTCAGTCACCAGTTTTCATTATCATTCTTGTTAAGCCTTCTGATGTATCCTTTCTCTGTCTTTAGTATAGTTTTAGTATAGCATTCTTTAATAAAATATAATATCATAATATAATAAATTAGCTTTCTAAGAACATGGAGTCAGATTCATCTCTTTCCTTGTCCTGGGGACCCTCACAAAGACCACAGGGTTGCAGTGAGGGAGGTGGGTTTTAACCTCCACCATTACCTAAACATTCCCTGGGCACAACTGGGAAGGATCCTTCCTTGTGGAAGTGCCTTTTCAAGCACTGATGCTTTCAATGGCAGTAAAGTATGTTTGGTTCTTATGATCTGTTAAACATCTGTTAGTCCACAAAATTTCCATTGCTGCTTGTTGGAAATTAACCATTTTGGTAGGCAAAAGTCTCTTTCATACATTTGCATGGAGGAATTAATACTCCACCACTTCTGTCATGAGATGTCTGGTTTTATTGGATGATTTTGCTTTTTATGCTGAGTGCGTGCTGCTGAAAATTTCCATTTACTGCATCTGAGGATGTTGCAGCAAAGATAGGGAAATTCTTGTCGCCTGTCTGAAAAGTGAAGTTATTTTCTTATAATAAGTGGCCAAAACCCCCCATATTGTCCCCATCCAATTTTATAGGAATTTTCATCCAGGAAGAATTTGAGAATGTAACAAGTGACAAGTCTTTTTCTAGAACAGACTATCTTTTTTTTTTTTATTTTTTATTTGAAGGATCACTTGGAGGACTTTGAGTCATACTTTTCTATAATAAGGAATATATTTCATTTTCTGATTTAACAGTGGGGGAATTTTTTCAGTAAATTTAGATGGTATTGTTCTGTGTGCTTCCTTGTTCCCAGTCTTGAGAAAGTCAAAAGCTTTATGGTATTATTTTTCTTACTTTTATTTTAGTTTTTAATGCCCACAGCATTTTCATAGCCAGCCTCTGGTTGGCTTCTTCCTGGAGGCTGCTGTTGGACATCCCTGGCCAGCTGCTGGCTCTGTTGGCTTCCTCAATGTCTTTCCATCAGCCAGGAGGGGACAGCCAGAGGGATCGGGCTGTGCTGCCAGGGAACAGGGACAGGACGAGGGGAAAGGGCCTCAGGCTGGGCCAGGGGAGGCTCAGCTTGGACAGCAGCAGGAATTTCTGCATGGAAAGGCTGCTCAGGCCTTGGCAGGGGCTGCCCAGGGAGCTTTGGAGTGCCCATCCCTGGAGGTGTCCCAGGAAGGGCTGGAGGTGGCACTCAGTGCTCTGTGCTGGGGACAAGGTGGGCATTGGGCACAGGGTGGGACTTGGTGATCCTGCCTCTGGGATTCTGTCTTCTCTCTTCTGAGGTTTCATTTATTTTAATGAAAATTTCCACTGTGGACAAACCCAATGCTAAAATTGTCAGCACTTTTTCTCACCAGTGACTTCTGAGTCTGCAAGCAATGAAAGCAAACAGCAGATTTCCTTTTCTTCTGCTGTTACTACCTGGTGTTCTGTGGCATTGTATATCACAAACTGTTGTTTCTCACCAGTGGAGTCCTTGATAATTCCTTTTAGTCTGTTTGCAGAAAGAGAGGCATGTTCAGTATTTTCATGCTGTGTGCAATGTTTCAGATTTTTCAGCAGTATCTGGAGTTATTGCCCAAGAGAAATTTTCCCCACAGGCTGCAGTGAGCAACTGCCAGCATTGCTTGCTATTAATAATCACATGCAAAAAATTCGTCTTGGAGCTGTCCTAATTTGTTCCTCCTGTTGTGTGCAGTGGCTAAATTGTTTAGTCCTGGCACAGTTTGGGAGCATTTTTCATCCGCTGCTGTCTGTGGGTACAGCAGCAGGAGGAGCCCCTCTGTGCGTTTTGAAGTGTCAGGAAAAGCTCTGCTCCATCCTAGTGGTCGGGAATAACCACTCCACAGATGCCTGGAGCCCCACAGAGTGTGGATGAAGGGCTGCAGGAGCTTCAGCAGTGAGCTGAAGAGGATCTGACAGGTTCTGAGCTGCTGCCTGGTGGGTGGGTGGGAGCTGGGATCAACCCCAGCTGAACCTTTGCTCACCTCCATGGCAGAATTCCCTGCTGCTGGAATTCCCTGCTGCCTGGGACCTGCTGTGGCAACCAGAGGAATGGTTTATTTCAGGTCTTGAGTCTCAGATGTGGCACTGCTGTTGCTTGATGTAACCTAAAAAATCAGAGCTAAATTTAAACGTGTTGCTTGAAGTACCTTAAAGAATTAGAGCTCAATTTAAATGTGCTAATTGCATCAATTGCATTGTTTTTAACACAGACAGCCCTGAATCCTCTGTGTAACAGCTGAGGTCATTTCAGTCAGTCTGGAAAGGTCCCTGGCTAAAGAAATCTTCCCTCCTAGTAATGAGAATTATAAAAAAGCATTTTGATTTGCTGGTCAGCAAGAAGGGCCAAAGAGCTTTCCCAGGCCCCCACAATCAGGAAGCCTTCAGAAAACTACCTTGTGAGGTGGGAATGGTTTTTTTCAGGTTTTTTTTTCTGGTGGCAGTCTTTGCATGCCTGTTTTATTTTCAAATATGTGTCTGCTTTAGCACAGAAGAATAATTTTCAGGAATGAGAACCGTGTGTGGCACGATGAGACCTAGAGCTGGTTTAGCTCATGGCTCTTCCTCAAAGGCAGCTCTTGATGGCACTTGGAATTTCATTCTAAAACAGATGCACTTTCTGTCGTTGCTATCCTAGCTAAATTCAGATCAATTTGTGAAAATTGTTCATGCCAAAGAATTTCTAGCATTAGAAATTACAGAATACATCAGATGGGCTCTTTGCTCTCCAAAAGTGTGGGTATTTTTGTGCCCATCCCAAGCCTAACAAACCCCAACCAACCAAAACCAAAAAACCCAAAACATCAACCAACTGTAACAAACCAACCCTATTTAAAACTCACCCCCTCAACAAAACTAAGTCCCTTGCTGAAAATATTTAGGAATAGCATGTCTCATTTGAGAATATTATGCTAAAGCTAATTCCTGCTGTACACATAATTTATTAATGGCTGATGTTGTAAAGCATTAGGTGGAGATTAACATTTTGTTAATGATCTTCTGGGGAAGGTTTTCCTAGCAAACATTAAATATTGGAGGCTGTTTTCATTGGTTCGTACTATTCATGATGGAAGTTTTGGGGTTTTTTTGTTATTGCTATTATTTTTATTAGTGGTTTGGATTATTGAGCCTTGCCGAGGCTCCAAAGAGGGTTTGCAGTACCTGAAGGGGTCCCAAGAGAGCTGGAGAGGGACTTTTCAGAATAGCCTGAAGTGCCAGGACACAGGGAATGGCTTCCCACTGTCAGAGGGCAGGGATGGATGGGATATTGGGAATTAGGAATTGTTCCCTGGCAGGGTGGGCAGGCCCTGGCACAGGGTGCCCAGAGCAGCTGTGGCTGCCCCTGGATCCCTGGCAGTGCCCAAGGCCAGGCTGGACATTGGAGCTTGGAGCAGCCTGGGACAGTGGAAGGTGCCCCTGCCCTGGGACTGGATGGGCTTTTAAGATCCCTTCTGACCCAAACCATTCAGGAAAATGTAGGATTGTAGCTAATAAACATATTTTTAAGTTGACAGTGCAAGTTCTGTGCATTCCTGTACTTCCACATGCAGAACGAAAGGGATGTGTGCTTTGTTCTTTCCTTCCTCTGGAATTAATTGTTAATTATGCTATTTCTTAGTTTCTGTTACATATTTTGATCACCTTTTTAGGTTTGTTAGGAGTCTTGAGCTTATTTTGATTGCTGTGGAACACGAGAATCCTTCTCAGAGAGAAAAGAGCAGGACACAGAGAAAATCAAACACTTGCTATGCATCTCTGGGGTGTGGGAGTGTGACCAGTGCTGCAGCCTCATTTGAGCTGGCAAACAGAGCCTGCTGTTCAGCTGAGCACAATTTGTTGTAGTGGATACATATGTGTGTGTATAAATACATAAATACAATTACTGCCTGGTGTTTGTATTATAAATACAAGTCCACTGTGAAATTCTCTTCTTCAAACATTCCCTCTGTTTTCTGTGACTCAGGGAAGATGAGAATTCTGTAACTTGAGAATCTTCCCAGGGCTATATCCAGGCATAAAAGGGCAAAGGAGCGAGAAGGAAGGGAACTTCCTTCCCTGTGAAGGAAGAGAAGTAACACTTTGTGTCACTGCTAGCAAACTTGGCAGAAATTTTGATTTGTTCCTTGCCTGAGCTTGCATGGGGAGGGATGGTTTTGGTCTCTTCAGTGATTGTTTGGCAGCAGAAGGAAACAGTGAGGAGAGGCTGTCATGGGTGGAGTGGGAGCTTCAAAGTTTGAGAGAAGCTCCTGGTGAGTTACAAGGCTCCAAAAGGATCCCTTGGCTTTCTAAAATCCTTCAACAGGAGCCTGAGGGTGGCTGGATCAGTCCTAGACTCAGGCTTTGTCACTTTGTCTTGCAGGATTAATGCTGGCAAATCAGATCTGTTTATATAAAATGATTATGACAAATGAGAATACAAAGGACTGTAATCAGAATTATTTATTACACAGTATAAAAGGTAAAACTATTATTAAGGTATAAGACTGAGTAGTGTGCAACAGCAAAGTGATATTAAAGCAATTAAATTAAACCCAGCAAAAGAAGCAATTATCAGAGATAGATGTAACTCAGCCAGCCCAAAGCTCATGGGCAAATCGTTGACTCAGCCTCGAGGGGTATCCTTGGGGACTGTCCCAAAACCCAAGGGAGGAATCTCCACATGCTCCAAGGAGGAATATGTTAAAGAACCTACCCTAGGGAAGGTGGACTGGACTTTTCTAGGGCTGACATCTGTCAGATGTCTCAGACCCGGGTCAGCTGGGTCACTTTAACAATTTTAGATAATACTTCACCACATCTGCCACACCTTTACCTCTCTGTCAGGACAAGCCAGACTGATTTTAGCACAATCCAACACCACAAGCAGCCCCTCTCAGCCCACCACTTGCCAGCCTTGCAGTGTTGGAGTTGTCTGACCACATTTCCAGGCACAGCATCCTGCTACAGGGACAGCTGGTGTTCCAAGGCCACCTGTGTCACCCAGCCAGGGTGGACAGTGTGATTCAGAGGCTGCTTCTGACGCAAGTTATCCAAGAATTCATATTATGCCTGGTCAGGTGCAAACCAAAACAGATTCATGCTCCTTTTGTTGGTCCCCAGGATGATGTTGGTCAGGGATGCTCAGCTGCTAGGTAAATTTGGGATGCATGGACTTGATCTCAGCATAGCCTGAGCTGGAGCTGGGATTTGCCAGTTTGTTGTACCAATTATTCCTGTATGTTCTTCCTTCTTATCCTGCCTGACTTTCCTGTCACAGCCCTCCTGAATTACACATGCTGGTAATGCTCCTCCAAAAATAGAGAAGAACAGAAATAGGCAAAGAAGAATCTGATTACCACAAAATTCACAGGGAGGCTGTGTTTCAGACCATGGAAATCACCCTTGGCAAAGGGTAGCTGTGATTATTCCACATATTCCAGCCACAGCAGCAAACACACTGTTCACTTCTGAAAAGAGCAGTCGCTGAAACAGTTTTATCTTGGCCTCAGAGCTGGTCACTGAGAAGTGACATGATTTTTGGTGCCAGGGAGGCTTGACCCTGAAGAGACAGCATCTGCCCTCCCCACCTGGCTGTCTCAGGGCACGTCACTGCTTTGAAAACATCTGCAAAGGTGAGACAGTGCTGAACTCTCAGGGCCTGACACAGCACTGTCCATCAGCTGTGCTGCTTGCTGTGCATCTCTCTCAGCTCTCTGGGAACAATATCCTAGAAACAAAGTCAGGTCTGGGCTTAAGCTGCCTGTTGGGTGAGGTGGATGCTGTTGGTTGGCAGAGTGGTGCTTCCAGAGCTCAGTGTCCTTCAGCTCCCTGGCATTAAATGTGTCCCCAGGGTGGAGGATCTGTGCCCTGTGCTCCCCTTGCTGGGGATGGGATCAGCAGGTATTCCTTTCAAAGTTCACTTGATCAACTATGGAAACCCAGGGCACTGGGAATATTTCTCTGTCTGCTCTGGGGTGCCCTGACCCCCAGGGGAGCACTGACTTTGACCCTCACTCATGGAGAAAGATTCCAAGACTTCAAGATAGACCAGAATCCACAAAAGTGTGAAACAGATTATACAGAGTAGTGTAGGTGGATCACTTGTTCAGAAATTTAAATTTTGGGATTTTTAGTATGTTGTGGATGGGAGCAAGATGGAGGGCACAGGGTGTTGTTCCGGGTTTCTTCTTCATGTTTATTCTTCCTCCTTCTTCCTGGGTTTGGGTGGCATTTTGTAATTGGGCAGAAAAGTCCGCATTGGGGCTCTTTGGGATCAGTTATTGGGTTAAAAGGGAAAATAATCCAGGTGTCAGTTCTCAATTGGACAGTTTAGCCTTAAAAGACCTTGTACCAAGAGACTGTTGGCCATTTTGTGCCTTCTAATGAAAAGCTGCTGACCTCGCAGTACTGAGCCTGTTTTACTGATAAGAAATAACAAACACCTGAGTCTGAACATGAACTACTGTCTGGAGTGCCTTCAATCCAGACCCAGAGAAACTGATAATCAGCCAAATTTTCTATCTGTTCCTGAAACTATTCAGGAGTCTAGAGCAGGAGAAGGTGGATAAAGGAAGCACACAGGGCACTGTAACTTGAGTGACCCAGTTTGATTGTCCTGCTCCCTGCACTGATTTCTGGGCTGCCTGGAGGTGATGTCCCCTATTGTGGCTACACTCCAGGTAGTTCATGCAGATGTTTCTTGGCCTGGTGGTTTAAGAGCCTTTTCTTTCCAACTCTGCAGGGTAAAACAGTAAAAACAAGTTTTCATCTCTTTTCTGCTTTCAGGAATTGCCATATAAGACATTTAGGAGACATCCTGTGTCACTTTCTAATTCTCCCTGGTACCTTATAATAAAAAGGGATATTTATTAAAAATTTGATGTCTCAACCACTGTATTTTTTTCCACCTTATGGAGGAATTGCTCAGGGGTCATGCTTGTGGCCTTGATGGACACAACACCTACTTGTTCCTGTCTTGTGCTTTGCCAGCTGCATAATTCTGTGTGCCGAAGGATCCCAATGACTGTAAATACCTGTTTTGCTTCTGTGAGAAAATCAGTGCTGTGATCCCTGAAAGTTAATGCCCTGTACATCTCTGTGCAGAAACCAATTTGTTAGTTGAGCACTTTAATTTTTTTAAATTTGTTTTTTAATGTTTTCCATTTCTCTCTGGTCTTTGTACATCGATTCTTCTCCTTGCACAGGTGAAATGTTCTGTTATTGTTCCAATAGTGGGTTTTAATCATCTTCTCTTTTCTATCAAGTGGATAAGAGAGATTAAGAGCGTGACTTGGGAAATTTGCCATCTTGGTATGAAGTCTTAATTTGAGTGGCACTGTGCATTTGTGCTAGTAGGGAAAATGTACCCTGAATAACACAGGTGCTGCCATCATTCTGTGCATTTTACTGCAGCTTAGGTGTGAAAGGAGCTGCAGAAGCACTGAAATGTGAAGTGTTCAGGCTCTCTTAGCCCTTGAGCAAATTAAAAAACTTGGCATTGAAACTGAGCTGGAAAGTCCACCACAGCTGGGAGGTTGCTTTTTGTGTCTTTTCTTGCCATTTTATTTCAAAATTTCTTCTGAATTTGAATACAAATCATGAATTTTAAAGCTCTGTTCAAATAGGATTATGAATATCAGGACTTGTGTTGGGAAGGGTAAAGGAGAATTTCTGCAATAGAGGGCACTGGAGCTCCTCACTAGGGCCATAAAAGATGCTGGTTCTTACTCTTAATTAGAAATGTGATTAAACAATGAAACAAAACAGAGGTTTTACTTCAGCTTTTTTTTTTTTCTTTTTTTTTTCCCAGCTGCTCCTTTCTTTGCATCACCTTCTGTCTCTTCCCTGTGCTGCTCCCTCAGGTTGGTAAAGGGATTTTTCCTCCAGTTCTCAACTGCCCCAGTTCTCTTCTCTATGAAGAGTAAGAAACATAATGATCTGTTTATTCCCTTATTGCCCAAATTTTATCAGTCTAAAAGGCTGCACCCAGTCAAATTTGTCTGTAATTTCTCTCGTGGTGTTAAGAACAGGCCTATGTGGATATGTGTAATAATAATAAATACAGGGCAACATCAGCCTGTGCTCACAAGTGGGGGCAAGATCATTCCTAGACTGGAAAATCTGATTGGAATTTCAACATTGCACTGGAAAGAGACACAGAAGTGATTTGAGGGTGCTTGATTTGCTGTAAGACAAAAGCAGATTATCCATTCTGTTGAAGGAAAAAAGGCATGAAGTGATTCAATTCAACTTCTGTGGGCATGAGAGCTTAGGGATGATGTGAGGCTGAAGGACTCTTCACTCTGGGAGAGGAAGGCACAAGGAGGCCTCTTTAATGGGAGCCTGAGAGACTCTGATTGCAAATAAGGGCTGAATTTTTAACAGCTATGCTGAAATAATCACTGGCAGAATTTACCAAATGATGATGTCCTGCTTCCCCCACCAGCAGTCATTGTAAAAAAATTAAGGCATTCACTGCCTCCATCCTTCTCATTCCCTGTGGATAATAGGAAGCAAATCTGGCCCCAGTGGTCTCAAAAAGCTAATCCAAGTTGGTTGTAATGAGGAATTCTGCTTTTTACATATGGGTAGCTCTTTGAGAAATAGAGACATCTATATTTTATATATATACTATAGGATATATTAATATATTATATATAATATATTATAGAACATCTAATAATATGTTATACATATAATTATAGTATGTATAAATATTATAATAGAGATTTTGTCTCTGTGAGAAAAAATAAATTAATAAAAAAACTAAGTAGATCCACTGACCAGCAATTGGAGCAGGAGAGGTTTCCCAATGTGTTCCATCCAGGTTATGATTCTTTTCAAACTGAGTGTGTTGATCTTCCTTGTGTCCTTACAACCAAGTAGTTAAGGCATTCATTTTTATGTGTTTCGAACAACAACAGGAGATAAAATATTAACATCTTAAATTACTTGTGATAGAGACAGGTGGGAAGCTTCTGTTGGTATGAAATTGGCCCTGTTTTTTCCCCTGGCACCATGAGGGAAGATGGACAGCAACCTCCCCTTAGCACACACATTCCTTTTTTGGGAATCACAGAATGTCCTGAGCTGGAAGGGACCCACAGGGATCATCAATGTCCAGCTCCTGTAAATGTGATGTGACCATCAAATCATGCAGGAGCAAAGTTCTTTTTCATTTCTTGCAACCCAAGTCACAGGGTCAATAAACCATGAAGTGGCTTGAGACATGAGGGCATGCTTGAAGAACAGGCATAGAAATAGAATATATGTATGTATGAGAGGCAGGCAGTGGGGTTTTTATGTTGATTATAATACAATGAATTTCAATTGCTATTTGCATTTGAGCCCTCATTGTCCTGCACTTGAGAGTGGTTCTTCATCTCTGTTATCCATGTGAGGTTGTTGATGATATGCCTTGGACACCCTCCCTTATAAACACTGCAAGTAGTGACTCCTTTTCTCTCCCTCTGTCACTGTGGGGTGTGAAGTAGGCCTGGCAATATCACAGAATCCCAGCATGGTTTGGGTAGGAAGGAACCTGAAAGCTCATCTCATTCCAGCCCCCTGCCATGGGCAGGGACAACTTCCACTATCCCAGGCTGCTCAGGGAATGAAGAGGATAAAATTTTTGTAGACCTGGTTTAAAAAAAAAAAAAAAAAAAGAAAAATTAATCCTCGGTGCATACTTGGTTTAGTAACAGGTTGAACAGGCAATTGACAGAGGGGTGCCTTCATTTCAGAGGAATGAGTGCATCTTTTGAAGGGAATGCTTGCACTAATCATGAATTTAGGATAGGTAAATGTATAGATAGGAGCTGTGTGGGGTTTGTAATAATTTCCCCCTCATCAAGGCATACCAACCAAGAAGTCAGAAGGAAAAGAACAAGGGAAAGAAATGGCACAATTACCAGTTAATTTAAAGTAACTAAAGTGCATTAGGCCCAGTCAAATGAACCATTTAATTTTTGTTCCTTCTTGTTTGTAATCTCATAAGTATGAGTCATTGAAAAGCCAGTCTGGCTCGGTACAGTGCGTGCTGCTTTATAGTCCTTGCTCCTTGCCAGCATAAGCATTTCCTTGTTAATGTTTCACATCTGTTCTTTGTAATTCAGTGATTATGTGCAGGCCTCCGAGTCCTCCTTGTTTGTTTTAAAAGGACAGCGGGAAGCTTCGCCTGCGTGAGATTAAATCAACGTCTGTGATTTATCCAAGTTTGGGTGTCCTGGGCTGCCTCTCTGCTGCTTTGGGTAAAGGAATATTTTTAGGCAAAAGATGAAAACGAGGATGGTTGGAGAAAAGTCATAATCTGCAGTTGGAATCAGCTGAATGTTTCAGAATTAAGTTGGCAAGTGGCTGCTGGAGATTTATACAGCTCCCTTATCAGTCACGCTCAGGCTCCTTGCAAGCATTTCTGATGGGGTTTTTTGTTTTATCCAGTATTCAGGGAGCAAGGTTTCCTTCTGTGGGGATCTATATCTGCACAGACACAGGGTATTCATGTCCAAACAAGAACATCAGTGTTCAGTAGAAATCCTCCTCACAGCTGATGTTATTGGCCATTCAGAACTATAGAAAGTGGAGGCATCCTGTAGTTTAGGTGACTGATTGCATATAATAATATGCAGTATGGGAGGGCAAATGATGTGAAAATAAATTAGTTGCCTGGTTTGTAAATGGTTTAATGACTTCTGTCTTTCTGAGGTGCTCAAATACACAAAGGGGCAAACACAATCAGATAACTGAATAATTATGAACAGTTTTATTGAAGCACATAATAAGCTTTCAGGTGTTATAGAGGAAGGTTTATTATTTACAATAGAGTGGAACCAAGAAAAACAAATCTGTTTGTGCAAAGCTTTGCAATTAAAATCTTACATGAGACTGGAGTCTGGTTCAGAGCTCTGTTAAAGGTATCTGGGTAACCTTGAGCAGATGAAAGCTCTAGCCTAGAATTTAGATGCTGAGCTATGAGAGGCAGGGACCCTGCAAGGGGAGACCCTACATCCCCCTCCAAGCTTTCTCTGTTTCACATGGGCTCAGTGTTTGCTCATTCTCACGTGTCTGTGTTTTGACCAACCTTTGGTGCTGACTCTGGTGAAGATGCTCTGGCCCAGGGGCTGCTGATGGGATCACGAAATTGTCTTGATTTACAAAAAGGGTGAGGGGATGTGCCAGTCCTAAAAGAGTGCAGAGGGCACTTGGGTGAAGCTTGGGGTTGGGGGCAGAGATCACAGAGAAGGGTCAGGGACAGCACCAGCCTGGGGCACTGCTGGGTCCAGAGTGTCCAGGTGGGTCTTGGTGGGATTCACCAGTGCAGCCACAAACGAGTTCTCCAGTTCCCTCCAGAGATGCAACATTCCAGCTGCCTCTCAGCCACCTTGAGCTCAAGATAAAGAGTTCTTCTCTTCTTTTCCTACTTTTCTATCATTTTTAGGGTTCTTCCCTTGGAAAGCAGCAGGGCAATGTGAGTTTAGCTCAAGAATATAGTAAAAATTCTTCAGCAAGCTCTCTCAGACTGGCAGCTGGGAAGCCCGAACTATATCCAGGAGGTCTGGCTTCCACATAGATGTTAAGTCCTTTTAGACTCCTCCCATGGGAACTCATGGAACTTGGAGCAAAGTTTCTCTGCCTAATTACAGGCCATGCAGGCAAGTCCCCAGCCTTTTGTTTGTCTGGAACTGCTGTGGGTGCTCTGATCCTGAGGCTGGGCTGTCACTCTTTGCTCTGGGTGTGCCACACCTCTCTCATCCCTCTGTGGGACACCAGATTTCAGCTTTCTTTCCCATCCTTAAACCCCTTCTAAGTCCCTGATGCACTTGTTGAGGTGGGGGAGTCAGAATTACGTGCAACAAGTTTGCGCTGTGGATTTTACAAAGAAACACTTGATTTATTTTTTTTTTTCTTTCTGTTTTCTATTCTTTTATTTGGCTTTTTTAAGTGGCTGTCAAGGAGTCTGAACCAATTTCCTCCCAGCATTAATAGTTGCAGCCCCACGTTGCTGCTCCTGCATATCACCATGCAGCAGGTATCCATCATTTGTGTGGAAAGCCAGGATGTTCCCCTCGGGTCCCTGACTCCACATCTCCTCCTGCTGCCTCCCATCCATCACGGTGATTGCTCAGACACTGACTCAGGGATGGTCCATCTGCACATCCCTGCAGGTGGCTCTCAGCATCACTGCCTGGACTTCCTTTGTCTCATCCACGGAATGTCACCTTCCCAGCCTCTCTTTTCCCAGACTCTTTCTGGCTTTTTGGGCAGGACAGCTCCTGCTTGGCTGGCCCTGAGCACTCATCTCTCCATCTTCAGTCCCCATCTCCATAACCAGTTATTACCCATGCAAACACCCCAACTTCCCTCCAATATTTTTTATAAATGGAGGCATTGTTGACATTTGTGGAGGATCTTGGATGGGGAGTTGGTGATGAAAACACATTTCTCATATTACTGAGGGAAGATAAATTTTGATTTAGTGATTATGTCTTCCTTTAAATTATCCTGTATGCCAGGGATATAATAGCTTCTGGTTTATGGTATTTTAAACTCTAATATGGCTTTGATTCCATCATGTTTTTGAGGTTTTATGATTACAATAAAAAGGGTCTTGTAAAATTATTTATATCTGTAATACACATTTCCTTTTACAAAGGGGCTGTTGACATCCTCCACTGTAGGGTTCAGTATTCTCACACAAAACAGATTTAATTTTGTTTCTTATCCAAGTCATCACATTAGATACACAGTGCACATTCTTCTTCTCTTCATGATATTTAGGGGTTTTTACACCTAAACTGACATTTAGATAGAGCCAAGTAAATTTATTCTTTTTTTCTCAATATCCTATGAGAGGTTACATCAGGAATCACATTTAGAGCACTGACATTTCCAGCATCAATACCTGTATTGTAAACTCACTGGATATGTTGACACAATCAAATTTGCTTAGGAAAACACGTATGAAAATTATTTGCAATAAAAGCAGGCAGAGGGGAGGGGCATTAGCACAGCTCTGCCAACCCCACCCCCTGAGCAGCTCAATCAAATCTGGCATTTCCCTGCTGAATTGACTGTGTCAGAGTTAATGCTGGAGAAATGCCAGAACATTATTTGAAGTCTCTCTTTGAATCTGGGATGTGGAGGCACCAGGCAGAGGATTCCCTGCAGATGAGGAGCAGGAAAGCTGCCTGTGCAGCAGACAGAGAAATCAGCACTTTTAGCACAGGGATAATTTTAGATCCTCTCAACCTGGTGAACAGACTCAATATAGAAGATATTAATTGCTGGTGCAGTCAGAAGTATTGAGAAAGTCTAGGTTTGCAGCCATGATTCATGGAGATTTAAATAATCTGGATTTTGATCATTGCTTCCAGTAAAATTCAAGTTAAATATCACGTTAGAGATCAACTCTGTGCCTTTGCACCCAGCTGCCTTTATAAAGTGTTTATGAGCTCACTAAAAACCATAACCATAGGAGGAGACTCCTTAATCTTTAATATTTTGTTTACTTCAGATTGCTGACAGCTAAAATTAAAACCTTCAAACTTAGCTCAGAATGAGGTATATTGGGGGTGTGTCTGCAGGAAGTCCCAATATTTATTTTGATTCATTGCAACATGGATTTAAAGTTTCAACAAGAAAAGGTGTAATGGACAGTTTTATGTCAGTTTGCAAGAGGTTAAATATTTTCAGGTGGGGTTTTTTTGGGGTTTTTTTTTTTGTTTGTTTTTTTCTTTTTTTTTTTTTTTTTTTTTTGGTTTTTGGGTTTTTTTTTTGTTTTGTTTTGTGGTTTTTTTGTTGTTTTTTTTTTTTCTTTGTTTTTTTTTTTTTTTCTTCTTCTTGGGGTTTTTATGTTTTTTTGTTGTTTTTTTTTTTTTCTTCTTGTTGGGGTTTTTATGGTTTTTTGTTGTTTTCTTTTTTGTTGTTTTGTTTTTTTTTTCCTTTGGTTTTTTTTTTTTTGTTTTTCCTTTTTTTTGTTGTTGTGGTTTGGTTTGGGTTTTGTTTGTTTGGGTTTTTTAAATGGAATTCTGGCTCCAGGTTAAACTCTTTTTCTGGATATAAGTCAGAAGCAAGCGACATGCTCAGCATGTTAAAATGCAATAAAAATTTTGGAGCCCAACTTTGAGATTTCCTTTAAAAGCTTTAACTTTGGGTAACTTTGGTGGTTTGTGTTCTGTGTTGAACACAGTACATTTAACGGAGGAAATACTGAATATTTTTGTGGTGCATTTCATGCTGCTCTTGAAAAGTTAATTTTTCCTTGTCTTGCTACTTTTCAGGTGTTCAGTCACAGAACAAACCAAGTGTATCTGTATTTATGTACACGGCCATCCCATGGCTCTGCCTCGGCTCTTCAGAAACGCTGTCATTTATTGCTGTTTGTGAAGCAGAAAATTGCTGGGGTGTCTGAGGTGCAACTCTTAATTCTGTGAGGGACATGAGGAGAAGTGAGCTGGTCATACCACTTGAGGGTATGTGGCTGCACAGCTCTGGATTTCTCTGTAAAATGGGTTATGACTCAGCCTGCCTCATCTGTATCTCCAAGTTTTTAATTCATTTCAGTAGTCTTCAAGGGAAAGTCTCAAATTTCTAAGCATAAAACAGACAATGTGCAATGGATTTAAATTAAAATACCAGCATATGTTCAGGTGTAGAAGGTATTTGAAACCAGGTACACCTGAAAATCCTTTGCCCCTACCTTAAACAACTTGATATGCTGGCTAGAATTGGTTATTCCTAAATTGCACAGCACCAGACTAGAGCAAAACCATTGCCATGTGTAGCTGTGATATTTTATTAAAAATCCTTTCCTAGGATTTTTCCCCTCCTGACGAGCTGGGAGTTTCAGGAAAGAAATGTAAACAATAACTCTCTGCTGCTGTGGAATGCAACAGGTGCATCTTCCATTGGTCCATGTGGATTGTTTTCAATTGATGACCAATCACAGCCACCTGTGCAAGGCTGTGAGCAGTCACAGGATTTTGTTATGCATTCTATTCTATTCCTGTTCTTTGTAACCTTCTGATCATATTTTCTTTCTGTTCTTTTAATATAATTTTTATGTAGCATTTTAGTATAATATATAAAGTAATAAATCAACCTTCTGAAATGGAGTCAAACCTTGTGTCTCCACACATGGTGTTCGCCTCAACAGCCATGAAACATTTAAATACCATGACAGCCTTGGTCATGGAATTGCTTTTTCTGGCACTGTGGGCAAGCCCTGGCACAGGGTGCCCAGAGCAGCTGGGGCTGCCCCTGAATCCCTGGCAGTGCCCAAGGCCAGGCTGGACAGGGCTTGGAGCAGACTGGGATGGTGGAAGGTGTCCCTGCCCATGGCAGGGGTGGCACCGGATGGGCTTTAAGGTCCCTTCCAGCCCAAACCATTCCATGATTCTGTGAAGGACAAGTCTGTGACAGATCCCTTTAACCAGACTCAGGGCATTCACATATACTCTGAAAAGCTTAAAGCACAGCCCTGGCATTCAGATTTCTGCTGGGGCCAGAACTGAACCATTTCCTCACATACAGAGTTTGACAATGGATGATGTGCTCTGAGGAATTCCAGGAGTTTCCAGGTGAAGTTTTTGCCAGTAGGATTTCTTTTAAGAAGTGTGAAGATTAGGAAGACAATTCCTATGTGTGTGAACAGGATTCTGCTTCACAGCTTTAGTTACAAAACTCAGGCTTAGCTTGGAGTTAAAATGGGAGAAATATTGTAACACCTGTCTAATTTCAGCTGCTGCAACCCCCAGCTCAACATCATCTGCATTTGGGCAATTATTAACCAGATTATTTCAAAATACACTAATCCAAGCAAACTGTTTTATCTGTGCCAACTGAAAATATAACTACTGCTGTATTTAGTTGTAAAATGAAGTATTTCCGTAGTTGCACTGACTGGTGCTGTTAGTCAAGCATTAATCAAATAGGTATATTCATTTTTCTGGGTTTGGGGGTGTTTGTGGTGCAGCAAAGAAAGAATGGAAGGTGGTAGGGAGAACCTGGAATCTGGAGTTGTTCTAGATGGAATCAGTTAAATAAGAAATCCAGTGGGGAGGTTTGGTCACCTTTGAGGCCAACTAGATCATTTAACATTTTTCTGCTGATGAATCTCTTTACATTAAGATGAAGAAAGCCTTGGCTTGGACCAGATGTGTCAGTGATGAGATGGCACTCTGGGAGGGAGATTTCTTGCCAGAAGATAGGCTTGGAGAGGAGAACAAAGAGGACATGTAGGAACTGAGTCACAAAAGTGCTCCTGGAGAGGGTTTCTTCCTATGGAGCTGCCACTCTATTTGGATTTGGATCCCATCACCAGAGTCTGCCCCTGGTCCTGTCTACATCTCATTTCTGAGCAGGACAAGAATGGTTTGTTGGCTTAAATGGTTTGTTCCGATCTCAGGAAATCTCTTCACAAGGCTCTGTTTCCCTGATCTGAAAACATCCCTGGGTTCCCCCTGAAATGAGGTTCATTCTTTGGCATTGGGAAATTTTCCTTCCTCCTTACAGCTGGTAGTGGCTGAGAAAACAAATTCATTAGAGGCTACTGGAGTACTGATTGGTGCAGTTCTGTTACAACTGAATCCTGGAATGTCACCAGGCTTAATGAGATGATTTGTCTCTACAAGCTTAGGTAATTTATATCCACTAATCTTTTACTTTAAAATTACTCAAATTATTATATGTCTTCTCATAGGAAATGCCTTCATTAATACAGTCAACTTTGTATAGGAAAAATATTCTGATAGTAAATATAAAATATTCCATATAGAATATTTATATATTCTGATATATAGATTTTTATATTCTGATATTACATTTAAAATACATTTTAAATATTCCGATCTTTGGATTGGTTTATTTGGAACACTTTTAGCCAGTTGTTTTGGTCCCCTGCTCTTTGAACCTTGGCAACTCTTATCCTTAAATTTGAGTTTTAATGTGGTTTCAGTCAATTTTATGTGTATGCAGTGCTTTTGTACTGTGAGCAGAGTTAAGAATTGCTCTAATTAATATGTTCATAAATGTTAATGGATAGGAACATACTGAAATATTCTGTGCTGTATTTACTGGGGTCCAAAGCACATGTATTTCCCATTTGGGAACCCCAGTCTGCAAAGTTTAAGTGCAAAGTATTTTAAGTTAAGAATGGGCATCATTCAATTTTTTCCCCTTGAGTGCTGAAAAGTGATTTTGTTAATTTTTTATTCTCTCTTTTAAGATGAATGACCCTACTGCTGAGTTTTTTTCTGATGCTTTACATGATTTCAGCAATCCTTCTTAATTAACTGGAGCCCTTTATGTCCAGGACATGCATTTGATGGAAATAGGAGAGGATGGGGCATGCTGTACGTGGATTCTGAATCATAAAGCAATTTGATGGTTTAGTTAAGCTCACACCTCTGGATTTAGCTGAGCACCTGAGACTTTTGAACCTTTGCACTTTGCAGTATCCTTAAACTTTTATCTCCTGCCCAAATTTCTTGTTCTGGAGTGAGTTTTCTGGGATTTTCTTGACCACATCCTTGCTGAACCCAAACCCTTGAAGGAGAGGGAAAGATGGATCAGACAGGGAAGTCTGGTAGGTAAAAACAGGGAAGAAGAGAAGTTTTTGGAACAAATGCCTTAATATTAGAGCCTCTCTTTCTTCCCACACATGAGGTACACACACACTGCTCTGGAAAACAGAGAAGTATGCTCACGTGTAGATTTGATAGAGAAAGTGCCTGGAAATAGAATTAAATTACTCTTTTTTTAAAATATATTATTTGAATTCCTGGAGATTTTTCAGGTGCTTCAGTACTGTGTAGGTCTCTGCTTCTCCTAATTTCACCCCTTTCATTTATTTCTCTCCTTACACACAATTTAATAAGGCAACTTGGTAGTCCTGCAGTGTGAAATTCATGGTTGGCTTGATCTTGTTTTTAATTTTTCTAATGGATTTTCCTCCCTAGTGCTGCTTTTCTCCCCCAGTCCTTGACATATTCCAAGGAGCTCCAAGGAGCTCTTGCTCACCTCTGAATTCTTTATTAATGTGAGCACACTGGAGCGGGGGAAGATTGCCAGCGACGGGAGGAACACTGGGCTAAATGTCACTTGTCTGAGAGCAGCTCCTGTGCAATTGGTGCTGCTTTCTCTTTGTCACCAGGGGAGGAGAGTGGGGAATATTTGTGATAGGAAGCGCGTCTTGCAGAGCCAGCCTTTGTTTGGGGAGGAATCTTTCTCTTTGAGCTGCACAGCCTGTTCCACCGGGGCGATCCACGTCTCTGTGTGTGTGTGTGTGCGTTCTGTACGAGGGCTGGAATCAAAGGGTTCTTTTTGGAGGTTAGGAATCCAAGCATTCAGAAGTTCTGGCTGTACCATTTCCTTTATTCTTCCCCCTTTGGTGTTGAGCCTAAGGCAGGAGCAAAGGAGTGATTCCAGATGGTTTCATGGTAAATCTGTGCATCAGAGGTGAATTAATTCTGCCTCAGTACTTCCAACACTGATGTTTCCAACATCTTCACTTCCTACATGTGTTTTTTGTGGGTAACTGTGTTTCAGAAGCTTTAGAAAAGTTCTGGTTTGTTTTCCTACTTTGGAGCAGGATTAGTTTCTCCTGATGTGTTGCTCAATTTCATGAGTGTTATAATTTGAAGCATGTTGACCCATGGCTGAGGGATGTTGTGTGTTGTCAGTGGCTCCAGGTTCCTTCACATCCAAGGGGATTATTGCTCCTCAGCACCAGCTCCTTACACAACCATCTCTACTCATCCCTGTGACAAAGAATTAAGGAACTAATTTCTGATCAGATTTCTTATTAATAAGAAATAGAATAATAGTAATCTTATTTATTACCTCCAGAATGTTTATAGCAGTTTTAGAGCATTTGTGGCTCTGATTTGGAAGATGAAGATTTATTCCAGCCATGATTTCCTGCGTTCTGCCCTGCTTCCTGCTGAGCCAAATTCATCCTAGGTTGTGTTCCCAAGGTTTTCAGCCATGGCATTGCAAAGACTTTTCGGACCAATGTTTTGTCATATTTATCTACGAAAAGTGTTTCAAATTGGTTTTTTTTTTCTTTTTTTTTTAATGAAGAAAAAGTGATTTTTATTTTTTTTCAAATGAGAGCTGTTGGTTCAGATCATCCTCTGCTTCCACCTTTGTTGGTGCAGCAGCTCCAGCTCTGCTGCTCATCTCGAGGCTCCTGTGCCTGCTGCAGCCCCCCAGGCTGGTGCTGTGGCTCTGTATAAATCATCATCTGCCCATTAACTGGATTTTAAAAACTCATTCCAGTGGATTTCACTTAGTTTTTCCTAGAACCTATTACTGTTGTGAAATGCAAGCTTTTCTGATGTTTTAAAGCAATTTAGGCTTGCAATTTTTATATCTTGCTGGTTCTTTCCGTTTGAAAAATAAACCTTGCACTTTATATTTTCCTTAGTATTTTGGAATCTCTTCACAAAATGGTCTTTATTTAAAGTGCTCCCTTATTCTGATGAGAACATACAAGAAACATTCCTGTTGTGTTTTCTGGTGAAATTCTGGTCAATGCTTTTGAACATCTCTTTAAGATCACTTGGGTTTTGCTGAAGGCACATAAGGTTTTAAGCTGTAATTAATGAAGAGTGGAAGAGTTTAGGGGCCTTTTTTTTTCCTCATCTGAGGCACAGAGCAATGAGCAGGACTCTTTTTCTAGGAAATATTGCTGGAAGGCTTGGAACAAGATGATCTTTAAGGTCCCTTCCAACCTAAACTGTTCTGGGGATGGTTTAGGGGATTGGTTTGAACCCAAACCATTCTGGGATTTTTGTAGCTGTTTATTGCCAGTCTGAAATACCTAGAAAGAGGCTGGGGGAGAAGAAGAACCAAGTCCTTTCTTTGATCTTAAGAGCCACTGCTGTTTTGGAAGGCACTTCCCTTGGGATGATTCTCTGCAGAGCAGCTGTTCTGTCCCAGCTGTGTCACATCCCAGGCCTGGCTGGATGGTAGAAACAGGTGACCCCCCCAGCAGGGATGATTGGCATCTGACTTCATGATTCAGAATGCTAAACGAGTGCTTTATTAATATACTATATTACATTAATACTATGTTATATTAAAGAGATACCATACTACAAAGAACACTAAAGAAAAAAGCCATGGCTGTCTCGAGACAGCCAGGACACAGCTTTGACCCAACTGGCCAACTAATAGAAACAACCATCACCAGAATCCAATTAAGAGCTCCCTTCAGCTAAGAAATCTCCATAACACATTCCACATGTGCAAAAACAACAGGAGGAGGGAATAGAGATAAGAATTGTTTTCTCTTTCTCTGAGGTTCCTCACTGTGATTTGGGAAGTTGTGCCTGCCTGCTCTCCATGAAGAGAGCTGTGGCTATGTGGTTGTGCCTTCTGAGCTGTCTCCTCTCTTATCCTGGCTTTCTCTCCCACAGAGCATGGGCTTCTCCCTGCCTGCAGCACCAGGAGGAGCCTGCTGAGTGAGCACAGGGGGAGGACAAGTGAGCTGCTCTGGGATGATGCCCTGGGTGCTTCTGCACGGCTGTGGAATAAGGTGCAGCTGACAAGCAAGGCTGGGGGAGCTGTGGAAGAAAAGAGCCCAGAGGAGAGCAAGGAATATTGTGCAGCCAGCTGGAGGTTTCATTAGAAAACACACACCCAGGGCTGAAAGGTGAGGGGCTTTCTTTAATTCCATTTTTGGGGCAGCTGTTAGGTGCAGGGAATACACTTTTTTTAATAACAAAGGAAATAATCCCAGTATCACCGAGGCTGGAAAATCCCTGCTAGCCCATGGAGTCCCAGCTGTGCCCGATGCCCACCTTGTCCCCAGCCCAGAGCACTGAGTGCCACCTCCAGCCCTTCCTGGGACACCTCCAGGGATGGGCACTCCACCAATGTCCCCCTTCCAATTCCTCACTACCCTTTCCAAGAAAAAATTCCTCCTGATATCCAACCTTGTGATTTGTTTCTAATATGTATCTTTATTAAAGTTAACCATGGAATTGCAGGTGTTAATTTGCTTAAGTTTAGTAAATTTACCTAATGTTTAATTTTATGTTGGTTCTTGTGATCAAATATCCTGGGAATAAAATTTTCTAAGGAGCTGACTCTTACCTGAGAGGTTAGAGGTGCAGAGATTGAATTAAAGGCTTGGATACTGGAGGCAGATTGGAGTGACAGAGCGGACCAGGACAAGATCCTTGTAGGAGGCTGAAGTCAGATAAATACAGAATGGAAATGGAGAGCAAGAATGAAATTTTCAAAAGCAGCTTGAAGATGAGATCAGTTATCACATTACTTGATGCTTTTAAATCACAATTCTGTAGAATTCAAGAAATGCCACTGTGGGGCTGGATAAAACATTCTTAACTAGGGTTTGCAGAGAATATCCAAACACATGAGAGTAATGTTCCCTTCCAGCCCTTTCTTATCTGTTTGCAGCTGATGGAAAGCATCCTTTTCAGGGCTGAAATTGTGGATAAAATTGTAGCTGGCAATTAGTGGCAATTAGAAAGAGTGTGAATTGTCTTCCATGCATCAGAAACAGAGCTGCTCTTGTTGGGTTTTAAAAGGGAAACATCTGATGTGGGAGGCACAGGTTGGGTAATTTTCCAGGTGTGACATTTAAGTATTTGCTCATCACACAGCTACCTGAAAGGGTTCCTGCCCTGTGGGGAATGGGGGGTTATTAAATGTTGCAATAGATTTGCAGTTTGTGTTCTTGATCATCTCAGCAGTACAACCTGACCTTTTTTGTGTCTTCACCTAAAACTTGATGTAATTAATTCCAGCGCATAAGATTACTGTACTCACATCTGTTTCCTTTGTCAACCAGCCTGGTTAATTAACATTTGTGCTGGTGATTGTCAATGCGATCTCCAAATATATTCAAAAGGCAGCATTGAAATAGTTTCTTTCTGTTTTTTTTTTTTCTTTGTTTGGTTGTTTTTTAATATTATATATTGTGTTTTAGCACATTCTCTCTTAGCTGATACTCCCTCTTGGTTGAGTTAACAGAGAATAAAATTGCTGTGAGGTTTTTAGGGCCTGAAAACCTGCGGTTTCAGTTACAAGGGGTAGTCAGCAATAAACTCTTTTGTGTCAGGAGTGGAGCAGCAAATCCTTCCCAGCATCATCAGCTAATGGAAACTTGCACACAAAATTCCACAGGTTGAGCTCGTTGCTTGATAGCTTCCTATGCTAGGTTAGGTGTTATCTAGGCAGAAAATTCTGGTATTTTTGTGGAAACAACAGGTTTACAATCAACCTAGACAGGAAATTTTAAGCTGCTTTTTATGCTGCTATTTAAGTATATGTCCCAAAATCACCCTCATTTACAAAGTCAAATGATGACACAGAAAAAACCAAAAAATTCAAATGGAACAGGCTGATCATTATTTATAGTTTACACATTTAACTTAATTTTGTAAGGCCTAACAAGCATTAAACTACATCCGGGTCATATTTGTGCAAACTGGCAAACATCAAGGAATTCTGGCAAGCTCTTGTCATTTTTCTATTTAGCATTGCAGGTGTTGTTCTCTCAATTTAAATTGAAAGCAAAATGCTCAAAAATAGGAAAGTTTTAAAATACTTATTCTATATAATATGAGCCATGCCAACCAAGTCAAGAAATTGTTAGCTCACAGGTGATCCAGAAAGGTCTTGCACATAGGCCTGTTTTCAGTACTGCTCTTATTTATTTCAACCACTACAAGTAAAAATGATACCTAGGAAACTCAGAGTTGCAGGCATCTTTTGGAATAATTCTTTTCCCAAGTGTTTTCCAGTGTAGCCTTCTATAATCTACACCACACTGTAGTAGTTTTGGTTTTGCTAATTTGAGATTTTGAAAATTTTGAGATTTATTTTTGAGCTACAATTTTGAGGTTGAGATTTTGAGATTACTGACTGTAATTGTAAGTTACACAGAAGTTTACATTACTTCTGTAGACACCTCCCATACAATACTACCACACACATACACAAAAAAAGGTGAAAAGCAATTACGTTAAAATCAGTTTTCAATTGTGTAAATAAAATGTTTATCTCATGATGTACTCAACCAAACTCTTTGAATGCTGGCTGGATTGTGGTGTTTCCTCAGCATTAGCTGTGATTTGCACTCCAGTCCTAGGGGAGGATTGGAGTAGGAGCTGTAGAAAACAAAAAACTCTTGTCATTATTTTTCATCCATTCACAAGTGCTCTTTTTCTCTCAGGTTAACTCAGGCAAATGTGGTAAATTATTTCCAAAACTCTAAGTTGTTGTTTTCTTCCATCCTCAAATGAGAAGCCTCCACTTCTTCTGGAGGACAGATGTAGCAGCAAAGTTATTCTTTCTATTTATTTAATGTAGAATGATTGCATGGCTGCTCAGCTCCTACCTTCAACTAGATTCAGCTTCTAATTAAAAAAGAAAAGAAAAATAACGCAACCTTTATGTGTGGAAGTGCCTTTTTGCTTTTCATCCCTAATTGAATTCACAGGGTGTTGAGAGAGAAAACGCTGTTATGAATGTTGGCCCTTGTGCAGGCTCGAGGGCTGAAGTCTCACATAGAGCTGGTTATAAAAGCAGTGTTGGAGAAAGCTCCTCAAGTGGTGGCTGATAACCTATGAGCATTCACTGGCATGTGGATTACACACCCCTTCCTTAGCTTTTCTCCCTTCCCCAAAGCTGGCAGTCACTTTAGATTTATGCGGAGATTTCCTGGAAACTTTTTATTTCTTAGCAGTGGCACCTATGCTGATGTCTGGAAGCTTGATTGGAATCAATAAATGTAATGAGTAGTAAGATTAATTCTCCCAGCACTCCAAAATCTTTTGGCAGTTGCATTAAACTTTCAAACCCTGTATAAATTTCTCAAGCAAATTTATTTAGTGAACTCCACTTATGGCTGTCTTGGACAATACATGAATGTAATAAAAGTGTGGTTCAGGGAAGGGAAGGAGTGGGGAGGGAGCAGGTGCTCAGTGCCCAAAGCCAGGGGAGCAGCAAAGTGCTGGCAGTGATAAATCACATCTCATGGGCTCTATTTGGAAAGAGAACATTCACTGAACTCACTGCAGCACATGGGAATTTTTGGTCATTTTTCTTTTCATCGAATCATGGAATCGATTGGAAGGGACCTTGAAGGACATCTCACTCCTGCCATGGGCAGGGACGCCTTCCACTGTCCCAGGCTGCTCCAAGCCTGGCCTTGGACACTTCCAGGGATCTGGAAGCTGCTCTGGGCACCCTGTGCCAGGGCCTGCCCACCCTGCCCTCTGGCAGTGGGAAGCCATTCCCTGTGTCCTGTCCCTCCATCCCTGTCCAAGGTCAGGCAGGATAACCTGCTTTAACCTTCCCTTCAGGAAAGTTGGTCTGTCACACAATGAGTCAGGTGTAACCGGATAAAGTGGTGTTACAAATCCTGAGAGGGATTCCATCCCTCAGACACTTTGAGGATGGCTTGCTCTTTGAGGCAGCTGAAAATGATCAGTTGCTATCCAGTCTGGAAGGGTCAGTTTTTCACTGACTCCCAATAACTCAGTCCTTCCACTTTTAGTTCAAGTCCATAGGTGGTTCTTGGGTTCCTCAGGAAACAAGATCTTCCTGAGCTGAAAAAATCCATGTGTGAACAAACTGGTTTGGCACTCTTTGCCTTTGCATACTTGAAATAATCAGTAGCAGGACAGAATACTCAAAATCCTGATTTTATTTAAGCAGCTGTGGTGGTTAAATAGTGGATTTCACATTTCAGAATGCAGGAAAAGTGATTACAGGCCAATAGCTCTGGAAGCCTCACAGTCTCCTGTATGATATCTAAATTGTCAAGAGCAATTGTTGCTGTTACCTTGCAATCATACTCTTGCTTTAGAAAGGAAGGTTTAACTGTTGGGTTTTTTTTTTCCTTTCTTTGAAACATAATAATAGTAATATTTAGCACAAAAAAAAAAATCTCTTCTGGAACACACTGGCTGTGTATCCATTGAAGGTTTTTGTGCTCTTTGTGACAGGCTTGCATGAAGAAATTTCTTTTGGCAGTGTTCATTATGCAGAGCATAAAAGCTATTGTGGCATGCTGTAACCAGAAAGACAACATGTAGCAATATTAATAAATTTAATAATAATGTTGACACATTTATTAATTAATTTAATAATATAATCCTCATGCTTGCGATTTATCTGTAGGATATGGAGAGGGAAACCTGATGGTCTTTGATTTATTTGGGTATTTTTCCAGAAAAATGTAAATTGGATGTATCTTATGAACACGTACAAGTCTCTCTGAAGGTGCCCAAACCTTAGAGATAAAGTTTATTTTAGGTGCCTTATAGACCTTGAAAAACTGTAGGTTGTCTTCCATGGCATTTTTTTCTAATTCAGGCTGTTGGGGTCACTATTAATAAAGATTTTTTCCAAAAGCAGTCCCTCAGCACCAACCTGTCCTTGGCCTGTGCAGTCTCAATTCTGTGTCTGTGGGATCCAGACCCGTCAGCTTCCAGCTGGATGGGCGATCTCTCAGACCTAATAAAAAGGTTCTTTGATGTCCACTGGCAAACCTCTTG
Organism: Onychostruthus taczanowskii; assembly: GCF_017590055.1. Taxonomy (NCBI): domain Eukaryota; kingdom Metazoa; phylum Chordata; class Aves; order Passeriformes; family Passeridae; genus Onychostruthus; species Onychostruthus taczanowskii. The sequence continues at coordinate 2,046,985 of NW_024499462.1, read as the reverse complement.
AGAAAACAATAACCACCTCTGACAAAGGTTAAAGGGAGGGTTTTTGTACCAAAATCTCACCCTGGGGGTCTGTCAGAGACTTGAGGGCATTGATTTTGTTGCTGTTATAGAGCACAGGGATACACCTTGTCCAGCTCTTCTGATGACCCACATCTGGTATGCTTGTGCCCCTTCAAGCCACCACCTTTGGGCGAATCCTCTTGGCTGAAGTGGCTTTTTGGACAATGGGTGGGCATTTTGGAGAAGGATTCTCTATCAAGAGTCTTTGGCCTCAGATCCTCACCAGCGTGTTTTAAAGAAGTTAGGGGGAACTTTAGCATAGAAATCTTTCCATGGACAAATAATGGATTAGAAAGTAGGAAATGGAAGTTAAAAGCCTGGGATCAGTCCTCATGAGGGAAGGAGCTCACTACTGGAGTGAGTGGCACATCAGGATCACTGCTGTTCAGTACATCCTGGAAAATAGGCTTCCTGTGGATCCATGAGGATATTTAGAGATGCCACTAGGTTGCTTTGGGGGTTCTGAAGGTAAGAGCTGACAGAAGATCTGCAGAGGACCTTGTGAGAGGGATTGCTGTTCAAAATGCCAAGTGAAATCCAGTGTGATCGGCAAAAGATGCATGAGAGAGAAGTTACTTTGACTTCATCTCTGATCTGATCTTTGATCTTCATCTCTGATTGTTGTCATTTGGGAGCAGGAGTTTGAATTTGCAGTAGGGGGTTCCATGAAAATGTCCAGCCAAGCAGAACCAATACATTAAAAATGGGCTGTGTGGAGAATAAAGAGGAATCAGTTCTTCACTGCAGCTGTAAAGACCTCAGCTGAAACTTGAGGAGCCAGGGCTCAATGCAAACAGGAGAGGGAAGTTTTCTTCCCATTGGGACAATTCCAGGGGATGTTAGACGTTCACACACGCTAAAGGGAAAAGCAGATGTAGTTTTAGAGGAGAAACCCACTGTAAGTTACTGAGCATTGATAAAGACCTGATCTGGAAATGGTGGGGAGAAGGGTTCAAGGATGTGTGGGTTTTTTTTCTTTCCTTGTTCCACTGCCTTGGCATGTGCTTTTGATATGTTTGAGGTGAAGACCTGGCCTGCCTGGTTCTGGGAGGGCTGAGGCTGCTTTGCTTGTTCAGCTGGAGCCTGAGGGCAGAGCTGATCATGGTCTGCAGCTCCTCCCCAGGGTGGGCAGCTCCCATCTCTGCTCTCTGGGACAGGGACAGCACCCAGGGAATGGCTGGAGCTGGGCCAGGGCAGGTTTAGGTTGGATTTCAGGGCAAGTTTCTTCCCCCAGAGGGTGCTGGGCACTGCCCAGGCTCCCCAGGGAATGGGCACAGCCCTGAGGCTGCCAGAGCTGCAGGAGAGCTTGGACAGTGCTCCAGGGATGCTCAGGGTGGGATCGGTGGGATCAGGAGTTGGATCAATGATCCCTGTGGGTCCCTCCAAACTCAGTGTATTCCACGAGCCCTCCAGCCTGCTCTGGTCTGGCTTTTCTAACTCCTGGCACCGTGCTGTTGTTGCCATGGGATCTGTCTGAACAGCAGTAAGCCCAATATCCCATTGTGCCCATTCCCCCACCACAGCAGCAAATGCCTTTTTATTACCTTTAGTGGCTTCCCTGTCATAAATGAGAGCTCATTTGGGACAGAGATGCCCCTGCAATTCCTCTGTAGCAGTGCAGGCCTAAACAGGATGGGGTAACCTGGGGATTGAGCTCTGTTGGTGGAGATTTCAGATGATTATTTCTTCCTGCTGGCTGAAGTTCCTGGGAAGGGGTTTGACAATGTAGAATGTGTGTTCAGGAATGTTCACTCCAGCCATGTGTCTGGGCAGGGGTGCTCCCACCTTCCAGGGGTAAATCCCAAATTTACCCCTGGCTGGGTTAGCAGTTTGGCACACACCTGAATGGCACCTGGGGCTTACGCTGGCGGACTGGCTCTCCTGAAGCACAGGGAAGGCACTGATTTGGAAAATGTCATTCATCTCATGTAAGATTTTAGATTCAGGATGATGCTCCATTGTTTGACACTTCAGAGAAAACACAGGTTTGCTTATACCCTAAAGGTTAAACCCCTTTTCTGGTGGATGAATTAATCTTTCTGATAGCTTTATATGGTCTTTCAGACATGACATAAGAGCCTTGTGCATTGGTTTGGTTTCTGGGGGCCTCTGTTGCTTGTGGGTCTAATATCTGCTCTTGAAAAAATGTGAAATTTGAACTTGTCACTTTTTGTACAAGAAAATAGAGAAATTTCAAATGTTTTTTGTTAAGTACAGTTCTTTCTCTTCAGAGCTGACTGGCAAAAAACCCGCTGGAGAAGGTCTTAGAGCAATCCTGACTGAGATCTCTGTCCCAGAACATATTCTTGGTCCAGTTTTGCATTTTCATGCCTAGATCATGCCTCTATTGCCAACTCTGTTTACCTTAGAAAATAAACTTTAAAAAAATTCCTAGAATGATTTCAATTGGAAGGGACGTTAAACATAATCTAGTCCCCACCCCTAAATATATAAATATACAAATATATAAATATATAAAATGAATATATTTAATTTTCAAAAGAACACAGGGCTTTTATTTGTGTACCTCAGACCTCTCTTGATGTATCAGATGGTTTAAATTCCAGCTTAAATGAAGTCCCTTAAGTAGGAAGGTTTTTTCTCTATTTCAATGCAAGCAGAATGTCAACAGAAGAAATAACTCTTCTCACTCTGTTCAATAATGATGTAAAACCTGTTGTGTCCTTGGGGCTCTCTTGGCATCTTGCTAAGAAGAGAGGAGATGTTTCCTGCAGGAGAAGACTTTAACAAGGGTTGTATGAAATGCTTTACATATGCATCAATTAAGGCTCTGAATGTTCAGGTCAGCCAGCATGGAGCTGGAATATGAAAAATGAGCTTTTACTGAGTTGTACTGGCAGACATTGTCTTACTGCTTTCCAGAGAACAATTATCCATGAAACTAAATTCTGGATAAGAACACCCGTGTCCAGGGTTCTGTGTCAGTGCAGCAATAATCCCTTGCAAGTGGCTGTTGGTTTGAAAAGCCTTTAAGGCTTTTCCAAGAGGCTGTGTCTGACTGGATAAGGATTGAACATCTAATGGCTCTTCACTTATCCGTGCAATGTTTCTGTTCCCAGATCACAGACAAACCCCTGGCTTTCACAGCATGAACCTGGATCTATTTGGCATTTCAGTTTGGGGAGAAAAGAAAGGGCAAAAGGACAGAGTGTGCATCACCTGGGCTTTGTTTGCTGCTGAGCCTGAGTCCCAGGCTCTGTGCCAGCCTGTGTGCCCCCACCCCACCCCAAACCCTGCGCAGGGGGCACCTCCAGCATGGAAGCACTGCGGCCACTCACACCTCAGGAATCTTGAGTCAATTCTGTTGGGTTTTTTTTTTTTTTTTTTCTGGAATTTCCTGTGGGTCAGAATCATAGAACCATTGAGGTTGGAAAAGAACTCCAATGTCATTGAGTCCAACCTTGGAGCCAGCACCACCTTACTTGTAAAGGTTTAGGACTTCACCAGGCCCAGAGCACAGAGGCCAGAGTCCCCAGCTGGGATGAGAAATGTGCTGGATTCCCTGCAAAGTCTGAGACAGCTCTGGCCTTGCTGAGGACATTGAAGACGGCAGCACTCTGGCAGTCTTAGAAATGTGCCTGCCTCTAGGATGGGATCTGGAGTCCCAGAATCCCAGAATGGCTTGGGTGGGAAGGGACCTTAAAGCCCATCCAGTCTCACCCCCTGCATGGCCAGGGGCACCTTCCACTATCCAGGCTGCTCCAAGCCCCATCCAGCCTGGCCTTGGGCACTGACAGGGATCCAGGGGCAGTCCCAGCTGCTCTGGGCACCCTGTGCCAGGGCCTGCCCACCCTCCCAGGGAACAATTCCTCCCTAATACCTAATCTAAGCTGCTGTCTTTGGGTTTGAAGCCATTCCCTCCCATCCTGTCACTACAGAAAGTAGGCAGAAAAGCCCATGGATTTTAAGCACCCAAAGATGAAATGATTGATTGCTTTCCTGCAATGTTATGTCCAGTGATGTCCATGGATAACTTTTTCCCCAGTGCTGGAAACAACTCAAATGAGGGTGTGGAAGTCTGACAAGTGGACCTGAGTTATCAACTCCACTTCTCAGCAGATGGACACAAAATATTCTTAAATTATATAAATTATATGGAGATGATTAGAGCTGCAGTGTTGCTGTTACAATTTCTCAGTCCAAGTTTCCTAACCTTAGCACCTGCTGGAACTAAGATTAGACAAAATACACTTGGTCCCCAGCCCAACCACAAATTTACCAGCCAAAGTTCTGTTTTTCTTGGGAATACTGTATTTGCAGCCTTCAAATCCTTGGCTGTTTTAATGTCTTGCCTTTAGTTTTTGGGTGGATTTTGTTTGTTGGCTTTATTTATTATTGTCATTATTATTGTTATTACCTAATTGGTTTCTTTAGAACGTTTCAATGCAAAAGCAAACAAGGAGGGTTTTTTCCCTTTCCATTTAGCAAATGGTACCTGCAAGGCTGCAGTGCTCTCCTGGCTGGGATAGCCTAAGTTTACAAATTCGAAATTTATATCCAAGCATTTCTGAGGATGGATGCCTGGGTATATGTGCTTAGATAATGAGTTTACAGAAACAGGTAAAACAGCTTCTCTGAGCTGTTTTGGGGATTGCTGCTTTTGTGTTTACACTGGAATTGTTGCTTTGCTGTGGTATCTGTGTAGCTGTGTAAGGTTTAAATTGTAAAGGCAGAAAGATTCAGACTAAGAAGGCACCTTCCTATGCAATGTGTGCATTGTAGCTGAGAGCTCAAAGAGGTTTTGCATTAATTTACTGTCTCTGTTTCCCTGTTTTTCCTCCTGTCTGGAACCTGTGGCCAAGGAGAGGTACAGGGACTGTCCCAAATACACAAAGTTTTGGGGAGAGAGCTCCTGCCATGGGAATCTTCAGTGCTTTGCTCTCCCAGGCTCTGTTCCATGAGGAAACAGGCCCAGAGTTTGCATTTTACTGAAAGAAGTGACCTTTTCTCTGTACAATCAATTTATCTTACAACCAGGAACTTGAAGGATTATATTGATTTTTAGTGGAAGGTGTTGTAGTAAGAATAGGGAAAATAGGGGAAGGGAAAAATATTGTAAAAATGCCACTTATTTTTGTTGTGGAGACAGATCAGTCACTGCTATGGATCCTGCATGTATTTAACTTGCTTTGTGTCTTTAGAGGCAGAAATGTTGGATTTTCATTTTTACATGGGGACAAGAACCAAACCAAGGTAACTTTCCCAGGAAAAGAGTAACAGCTGGGGTCAGAGAGGAGAGGAAGGCATGCCCAGGCCATGCCCTGTGGCACTGGGGCTTTGCAGCAGCCCTGGAACACCCTGAACAGCCTCTGAAAGCAAATGTGTCACCAGCAGAATCCCAAATGTGAGGTGGGCCCTGAAAATCTCCTTTAAAGCCTGGTTCTTAGCACGCCCAGGCCAAGCCATGTGCTGCTGCCATGGGGCTAATATGGGAGTGTGATCCAATCTCTAGTCTTGAGGATTTCTTGTTGACTTTAGAGCTGATTTCCTTTTACCAGTGGCCCTGGTAATACTTCCCTCAAAGTGCTGATTGCCAAGGTCATGATTTTTATCAGGAGTCCAGCAGTAATGGGAATTTTATAGCAATTTTAATCACTTTTTTGCCATGGAATGATTTTTTTTTTCCTTTGATTTCTTTATTGCTGTCATCAAGACAAGGTATATTCTGACATCCACTTTAGACCAAGTAAATGACATCGTTATAATCATCAAAGGTAGTAATGGGCACATAAATTTTTCAGTGAGCAGGCAGTAGAGATGAAATGACATCCTGCAACTGTGCCAGATTTCTCCTGGTATGCAAGGGGTTGGAATGGTACTCACAGTCCAAACTTGGGATAGGTGGCATTCCCAAACATTCCTATATGTTCTCTAATATGTAATGGAAATTATTGTGTTGCACTGAGAATTGGCTTTGCCTTTTCTCCCAAGAGAAACCTCCTGCCAAAACTCAGTTTTTCCTAGGGAATTCTGTATTTGTAGCCTTCAAATCCTTGGCTGTTTTCATGTCTTGCCTTTAGATTTGGGAGGGGATTTTTTTTTTTTTAACCTGATTGGTTTCTTTAGAAAGTTTCAATGCAAAAGCAAACAAGGCAATTTTTTCTTTCCATTTAACCAATGTGACCTTCAGGAGCAAGGTTGGGATAGGCTAAATTTTCAAATTTGAAATTTATATCCGATGGATGCCTGGGTAGATGTGCTTAGATAATTAGTTTTGGTTGAACTGAATTATAACTAATGTAAAGTAAGACAAAAACTTCACAGTCCAGCAAGAAGATCACTTTTTTAAACAAAGAAAGGAAAGTATTGTGTATGAATGCATTTGAGATCCTTTAGTTGGGCATGTTGTTCTGGGGAGTAAACTGGCATGACTAAGGAAAAATAAGGAGCAGACTGGGATTTCCGGGGGGGAAGGAAACCGTGGATTCTTTAAATAACAGGTGTAGGAGCACCAGGGCATTATAAGGTACTGGAAATCTGCTGGGTTATTGTACTTAAGGGCTGTATTGCCTTGTAATGTGCATGCTTAACACCATACACGTGGTTTGTTTTTTTTTTTTTTCACAAAAAACTTCGAAATATTCAGTTGGCTTCTTGACAGGCCATTTTTCAAGGGATGTACCTGTTATTGTTTGTTCCTAGCAGCTTGTCCACTGTGACATGGTTATTATTTTAATGACAAGGCATTAATTGAGCAGCTCTCTAATAGCTGTGCCATGCTGGGTTTTTGCTTTCTCCAAACTGTGGCTTCCCCTACAGCAGATGGATCTTTGTACCTGAGTTGTCCCCTTGGTGACTGTGGTGGGAGTCACCCCCACTATTTTCCTGGTGAGATTCCTGGAATTAGAATATCCCAGTTTGAATGGGAATTATCAATTTCAATTCCTTCTCCTCACAGGATGACCTTAAACCTCAGTGTTCTGTCTGAGAGTGTCATCCTGGAGCCCTGGCAGCCTTAGGGTCATGCTCATTCCCTGGGGAGCCTGTTCAGTGCCCCATGACCTTTGGGGGAAGAGCCTTTCCCTAAAATCCAGCCTAAATCCTCCCAGGAAGGGAAGGGAGCTGCTCTATTGTAAATTACTCAGCTTTGCCTCAGCAGAACAGAGAGGGAGAACTCTTCTCTTTAATGTAGTCCTTCAGTGACTATGCAACATAGGGTAAAATATTGTGGTGTATATTGAATTTTCTGAGGCTTCTCAGCTTCCCAGGAGACAAATCCTGGGCGAAGGGATTTTTTCAGAGAATGTGAATGCCACAGGGGTACAGTGTAGGATTCTGTTGGAATTTTGGTCACTGAGAATTTCAGACTTTTTGTGCTGATAGGCACTGACTCCTAAGAGAATACTGTATTTGACCTGGGGTCATGGAAAAGATTTATAGAATTGAATGATAGAAGTGGGATTGTGGGTGTGTAGTTTAAATAGAAGTGTGTAATATCACATGGTGGAAAACTTAGAGTTTAAAGTTTTAGAATATAGTAATATATAAAAAGCAAAATGGAGGTTTTAGGTGGAGGCTGATCCTTCTTCACCGTCTTCTCCATGGGTTTGGGGGGTATTTTGTAATTAGATAAAAAAAAGTCTGCATTGCAGGTCATGAGTAGTTAGTTATTGGGTTAAAAGTAAACATAATTTAAGTGTAATTTCTTAATTAGACAGTTTATCCTTAAAAGGCCTTGTAGAGAGATATACAGCTCCATTTTTTGTTTGGTAGAATAAAGTTGGATTTCCTGATCGTGCAAATGAGGTAAAATTATATTGCAAAGATGCACTGGGCAGGCCAGAAATGTAGGTTGATAATGAGGTTTATTTTTCAGTTATGAAGAATTAAATTTGAGTGGGGGGAATAATAGAAGGAGTTTATTCCCAGGACAGAGTTCTTTAGCAACCACCTACCAGAGAAGCTGGAAGTCTCCTTGTCTTCCATGAGTAATGACCTGGAATGGATAGCTCTATTTCCCTCTTTAAAAAATGCATTGGGAACTTAACCAGTCCTCCTTGTGCCTGGAGCATCTGCAATTCCATGAAATGCCTGTCAAAAGCTCTGCTCTGCAATCCTGCCAGTTGCTGTTGCTTATGGAGCTTCAATTATTGAATGCCCAAAGTTTTTGTCTGTCCCTCAAGACCTGAGCTGCAAAATTGCTTTTACAGGGTTTAAATTTTTATTTATTCTAATTTTTTTTTCAGTTTTGCAGAGCTTTTAGTGCTTGAATGAAAACAGCCATGAAATAAGTGGAGTGATGTGTCAGGGAATATTCTTGTTAGCCAATGGAACATTAGCACCACACATATTTTTGTCTGGAGCACTGGAGCTGAGTACCTTCCAGAGGACTCAGAACCATTCCATTTCCCCTCCTTTCCAAGCATGAATCCTTTGTGAAGCACTGAAGAAGTGTCAAACATCAGGGTTGGATGTAGAAGCATGTCTGGGGAGAAGCCAGGGTAATTTTTCCTCTCCAAATCCCACTTCTGGTCCCCTGTGCTGTAACCCGCTGTCCAACCCTCCTCCTTCCCAAAGGAAGGAATTGCTTCCCAAATCCCAGCCAGTGGTCCTGGGGCCATGGAGCTGCCACTGTGTGACCCCAAGGCCATAATCAGGGTGGGTGAACCAATTACAGCCAAGTGTGATAATTAAAAATCCAGTAGGACAATACAGTGGCCTTTCCCCTAAATAGGACAGGTTTTGACCTCAGGGATTGTTTTAATTAATATTAATTGGTGGTTCTAATTTAACATTCAGACTGAGCACTTTTGACCAGGTGACTGCTGAGTGCTGCAAATTGGAGCCTCCCCAGTGCCATTTTTTATTACTAAGTTTTAAATAAATAAGTGGAGTATAGAAAGCAAGTTGGAAATAAACTACTGTTGGAAGCAGATACATTTCAGAAGCTTAAACCTTTTCCAGCTTTCCCAGAGATCTTTGTGCCAAACATACTGGGAAAAGAATTCTTTTGTTTCTCATAGCATGAAAAAAATTCTACAGAATTTTAAATTTTTCTTTTAAATAATTTAATTTGATTTTATTTTAAAATACCTGACAGGTTTTCAACAAATCCTAGAATGGTTTGGGTTGGAAGGGCACGAAAGCCCACCCAGTGCCACCCCTGCCATGGGTAGGGACACCTTCCACTGTCCCAGGCTGCTCCAAGCCCCAGTGTCCAACCTGGCCTTGGGCACTGCCAGGGATCCAGGGGCAGCCACAGCTGCTCTGGGCACCCTGTGCCAGAGCCTGCCCGCCCTGCCAGGGAACACTTCCTAATTCCCTATATCCCACCCACCCCTGCCCTCCGGCAGTGGGAAGCCATTCCCTGTGTCCTGTCCCTCCAGTTCCTGTTGCAGGGTCCCTCTCCAGCTCCCCTGTGTCCCTTCAGGCCCTGGAAGGAGCTGTGAGGTCTCCACACACCCTTCCCTTCTTCAGGCTGAGCATTCCCAGCTCTCCCAGCCTGGCTCCAGAGGGTTTTCTCTCATAATTTGTTGGCCCATTTTGATCAGGTTGTGGATCATGCCCTTTTTTTTTACTGTATGCTGCTAAAATACCACCTGTGGGTTAAATTCATTACTTATGGGCTTTCCCTTACTGATTATCTATCTCCATGTTAGTTTGTTTCTGAGGGGCTGACAGATTTGGAGGTTTATTCTTTCTTATTATCCTTATCAATACATATTCTCACTTTACAGCTCAATCTGAGCCTCTCATGCTTTGGTCATTGTGAGCAATCTGTGCTCTCTCCCTTCTCAGGCCTCTGCTGCCCTTTGTCCCCTACTTCTGTCACCGTGCCCCTCTCCTGCCAAGTGCATCATCATTCCAGAATGGTCCTCATATTTGGAGATTTCAGCTGAGCTTTATGATGGCTTTCCTGAGCACCTGTGCACTTCTGGGGTGCTGGGTTGATGTTTTGGGTTTGGGGCTTTTTCAGATGTCAGGTTTGTCACAGTCAGATTTGTATGAAGTTGGGAAACTTATCTCCCAAATTTCCATTTTTCTTTGAGGTCTGTGCTTTGAGAGTGAGGACAGAAGAACCTCTCAATGAAATAATGTCTCTCGCAATTCTGATTGTAAAATATGAGCCCTCACAACTGCTGGGCATTTGAAACAACACCAGGCAAGGAATTTGATCTGTTTGAGGTTGTATTAACCTATTTTTAGTGCCCAGGAGCCATGAATGCTCTTTCTCCAGAGTATAATGGTAGGGGGAGAACAAAAATTATGCTTATACAAATCATTTTGTCTTTTGTCTGCAGAAGGGGTCAATCTCCATTCCCAAAATTGTTCCAGTTGCTTGAACATCTGCTGAAGTGGACGTTCAGGCCATGGTGAGAGCTGCTGGGTGCTGCTTGGTTTTGAAGATTTGATCCCCAGCTGCCTATTGATTAATTCTAATAAATTCTCTTTGGGAAAAGAGGCCATTTCAGCTTAAATGCCCAGTGCCCAGCAGGAGCTTGGAGGTGATGGCAGGAGCTTTCCTCTTCCTGACTGTGGTTTTCTGTTGTCCCCTGTGCTTCACGGCAACAAAGACACATTGTTCTATAGAAAACACAAAAATCAGCTTTGCAAATTGCTGAAACCTTTTTTTATTTAAAAAAAGAATAAGCCATGTAGAGCATTCTCTCCAATGTCTCTCTGAATGGTGGTGACTCCCATTAAAATGGTTATTGAGTCCTTCTGAGTTGCATAACCTACATATTCGTGGTGAAACTGCTATAATTAACTCCATTTTTATTGGCTCCGTGGCTTTAGAGGGATTTATGCTGAATGTGGGGACACACAGCTCCAGGTTGGTGCCTTCCATTCAACTCCTGCAAATCTCAGCGTGGCTCAAAATTGGCCTCTCAGAACCAAACTTTAAAGGCCATTGTGGAGGTGGGCTGAGGGATTAAATATAGAGCAGCACAGAGCAGCACTGCCTCAGGTTTGGAGTGGTTTTACAAAGCAACAGGAGATTTAGGGGCTGTCAGAAATATGGAGTTTTGCTAATTTCCATTTCTCTTCAGATCAGGAGGATTTCTATAATTTGCTTGGGAAAATATCTTTCAAAGTCATCCTTAGGGCTTTTTTATCACTATTTTACCTCCTAACCTAACAGATGTTTTCCAGCAGTTAACTTATTATGAGCATATGACAAGTTCTGTTAAGGTCTAGAGGGGAAAAAAAAAAAATCTGTGCCTCAGTCATGTGGTAAAATTTTTATGGTGATTGAGTGAGAAGAGAGGAGAGCTTTCTGAAATATGGAGAGTGGCTGTTTCCCTGATGGACACTGCACAAAGGGGGTTGTCTCAGTGAGCTGTGGAAGGAACTGGATTTCACAGTGGCCATACTTCCACAATATTTCCCAAATTCAGCTTTTGATGAGCAGCTCTCCCAAAAGAGAGAGATGCTCACCAAAAGCAGTTGCAGTTTGGCCAAACAGTTGATAATATATAATTATTTTATTTCTGTTGTTATTTTTGATGGTGAGACATAAAGTTCTGTGAAGCACATTCTGAGTGGCCAGAGCTCTTTATGCACTCTTACCTCTGAATTTGTCTTTCTCAGGTCAGGCCATTCCTAGGGTGCTGTTCAGCGTAGAAATTGAAACAAACTCTACAAAACAAAATGCTTACCTGAGACCAGAAAAAGTATTTTTCATTCCTCTCTGTACAAGATTAGATTGAAAAGAAAATATCCTTACCTTTATTTTCATTGTCATCATGAAGCTGTAATTTCCATTTTCATGAAGAGGCTCATTTCTATTACAATGAAGCTGTCACTAAGTAGTAGCTGTTCTCCTGAGAGCTTTTCCTGTGAGAGTGGGCAAGGTTCTAATCCCAGAGGACATTCCTGGGAGAGATTTTTGTTTGCACAGATATCTCCATGGAAGGGAGTTTTGCACATGAGACAAGTAGGAGGTTGCATTACTCTTCAGGAATCCTGCAGACATTCCTGGATGTCCTCTGCCTGTACAGGAGAGGCTTGGCTTAAAGCAAGGCAGCCCTGGAATTGTGGGCTCAGCTCTGGAAAAGAGTTTGTCCATCCTCTGTGTGAAACATGCTCACAGAGTAGGAGTAAAAGGAGAGACTGGGAGGTGTTCAAGGCAAATGAAAGAAAAAAAGGAGAAAACAATGTTTTTGAATAGCTCCCACCCTCTCACTGGGAGTAGTCCCACCTACTGAAGTCAGATATGGAAATTATGGGGGTTTTTTATTTGAATTTCTTCTGCTCTGAGTCAGTGGTAGCTTTGTGTGAAGTAAAAATGTGTCAGTTTTTCCCTGGGTCACTAAAATGCATCATTGTGTAGTTTTCCATGCAGTCCAACAGAAATGGAACTGGAGAAAGTTCTTACCTCCTGTTTCCCCTGTTGAGGTGAGGAAGATGCACAGAGATGTGCATTTACTTCAGTAAATTCAGCATAACCACAGCTCTTTGTATCTGCATTCCTGATTTGTTTGCGTGCCTGGTGAAGCATATTCTCAGCTACCATCATTTTTTGGATGAAAAAGTCAGTTTAAGATGTTAGCAAGCTTGATATTACCAAAATTGGGGCTTGGCAGAACAGCTGGAGGACAGTTGCAGATGGCCATGGGCATTGATCCTCTAGCCAGTGCCAGGGGTAATTACCAGGGGTAATTCTGGATTTCTCCACTTGTGGAGAATTTCTTCACTTGTTCCTGCCTGTTGGCATTCCAAGGTGAAGCTGCTGGAGCAGCAGCTGCTCGGGCTGCTCTCTTGTTGGACAGCAGCCTTCCCTGACCCAGAGATGGGGCAACTGAGAGGTGTTTTAAAAGCTTTTATTCCATTTTCAGTCTCATGGGAAGGGTAAGACAATACAAATGTTATAATTCACACCATCACAATCAGAAGCTATTTCCTAATTCCAATACACTGTATTATCAGCTTTTTGCCACACCCTGCTGTAGATGCCTTAAAGCCAATAATCTAAAACTACCCCCTGTGGGTCCTACTACAATGCATCTTTGCCAGTTCTATTTCTCCAAAGGATCTAGTCTTATTTGCAAGGCCATTGTTTGAAACTTCTTTCTAGCTCTATTTCTCTCTCAACAATGCCTTTCCTATTCCATGGAATTTCTAAGTCAGCATTTCTTATCTCAATGTTTGCATACAGATGCAGACTGTGTGGGCTTTCTGTCAGGCTCTGAGAACTCTACAAATCCATTTCCCACAACTCCCCCGCTCTCCTGAAGTGAAAAAACTCTCTGACTCTCTGGAACTCACTCCCACACTCTCTGACACTGCTGTCCTGTCTAAGGGAGTCTGGGTCCTCAGCCACCTGGGGACAGTGCCACAGGTGACATCCCTCAGACATTCCTGTGCCCATGGAGAAGACAGCAGATAATAATCAGTTTCTTAGTTGCTTCCCTAAAACTTTGCAGAGGAGAACATTCGTGGCAGTGACCTTCAGGTTTGTTTTTCTGTAAAATACCTTTATCCCCCCCCATCATTCCCACAGAACTATCAAGAAGTGCTTTCAATATCACAGGGTGCCCAGAGCAGCTGTGGCTGCCCCTGGATCCCTGGCAGTGACCAAAGCCAGGCTGGATGGGGCTTGGAGCAACCTGGGATAGTGGAAGTGGGACCATGGAACTGAATGAATTTTAAAGTTCCTTCCCACCCAGACCATTCTGGAATTCCTAATGAACTGGGACTTCTTGAACCAGTAGAAGTAAGGCAGAGGATGGGGGAAGTGTGGGGAGGGGGAGAGAAACTAACTCAAGAGGCTTCAGAGAACATTGGATCTCTAGAGTAAGGCTCGATTTAATGAACTGCAAGCAAAGCTCTCCTGATCAATATCTTCTCCTTAGACCCTCCCCAAATCCCACCTTCTTCACATGATTCTATGAAATATTGAAGAACAGAGGAAGTTTTACCCTTTTTTTTATGGTAGAGATCAGAACCAGGGTGAAAACCTGCCAGGATAAATAACACAAGCATTGTTCTATTGATTGTGAGTGCCTTTGCTCCAGCCTGCTGTCCACTGTCCTTTAGCAATTTTCCAGGACAGAGAACTAATTCTGCTGAGATCCCCTCACTGAAATGACAATTCCACAGCTTCCTCTGGGGACAGCCAGGAGTGTGATCAGATTTGCAATCTGTAAACTCTTATTGATTTGCTTTCTAAAAACTTCCTAAGAAATCCCACCTGGGTGTAGAATTCCTCTGAACTCCATCAGGCTCTCTAACAAGTTCTTCAAAATAATTATTATCTTTTAAATAGGACTGCAGTAGTGTGTTCTCGAAAGAATATGAAATTAAATTGCCTGAGCTGGAGTGCAGTTATTAGAGGAGGTTTAGGATGAGGCATAAAAATAGATTATCTGTCTATATTTAGGATATATACATGCATTAGATAATTAAAAATCATGTACATCTTCCTGGGTTGTTTGGGGGGCTTTGTTTAATGATTGGAAAGTCAATGGGATTTTTAGGACTTTTATTCCCATATCAGTTAATACACATACAGGCTGTATTGGAAAGCCATTTAACAACAAAGAAATGAGTATTGGTCCAAAAGTGCCATCATTTTTTTAGGTATTGAGTTCATATATACAAAATTTCATCTACTCCTGTGCCTTAATTCTGGCTGTAAGACTTGCACCTTGCACTCCACAAGCCAAAAGGGGCCTGTTTTTTTGTTGTTTTTTTTTTTTTACTCAGTCTCTCTTATTCTTTTTGTACACCAGAATACCTCACCATATACATATATATATATATATATATATATATAACCTGCATATGTGGTTACTTTAATCCTGATTCCATTCAGTAGGCAAGGGAATGAAAATGGGATTTAAGGTTAGAATTGGGCTTTGCTCCTTCTCACTGAGTGCATGAAATACAGCTTTTCTAAGCCATGAGCACCATCTTTGCTCAACCCAGAGCACCAGCCCCTGGCTCAAAGGTTCCACTGGATGATCTTGGAGGTCTTTGCCAACCTTATTGATTCTGGGGGGTGTTTTCAGGGAGGTTTGGGTCTGTGGAGATGGGTTTAGTATTTTGATGTCAGAGTTCAAAGGGGAGTGCAGTCCTGGAGCTGTGTCCTTGTGCAGGGGTTGCCTGCACTGCCCAGGGGATAAACCCAGCCCTGAAAGTGCAGTGGGCTTTCACCAAAACCCTGCAAGAAGGCTTTGGGAGTTGCAAGAGAGAGTGAATATGAGCCAGGCTTGGAATATTTTGCCTTGATGTGTGTTTGTTTAACTCTGAGGAAGAAGGCTAAATTTGTATGCAAGTCTTAAGTGGGAGGGACCTGGCAGCAAAGCTGAGCACATCAAGTGTAAAATTCTGCTGTCAGCTCACTGAGAGAGATTCAGATGAGGAACACTGATCAGGATGTGTCACTGTATAACACAGGGGCAATCTGTGACTCTGGGAGGGTGGTGGAGTCACAGGTTTGTTTCAGTGTCAGCCCTGTCCACCAGTATATGTCAAATAAGTCTGGTTTGAAACAGAGAGAAGAAGCAAAATACTCTCATAATTCAAGTTTCCATCAGTTATCTTCACTGGCTGATTCCTCAGCTGGTCCCCTGGATATCCTTTGTGTCCCGGGGGATACCAAAAGGTGAGGCAGAAGAGCTCCTTACAACTGAGGAGAAACAAATAGAGAGTTTGAAAAACACTCAGCTTTGAGTGCTCTAGGGCATGAAGTTTTGTAGGTCTCTTTCCAGTATTAAAGAATTTGGTAATTAAAGAAAAATGTGTCCAAAAAAAAAAAAAAAAAAACCACCCCAAAACCCTTTTCTGCTTTTGAAGTGATGGGAAGATGCAATTCCAGAAATGCTGTGAGAAAAGTACATTTTCCTGCTTTGCTGAGGTGTAGCCCAGAAGGCCACAGGTGACTGAAATAGAAGGGTAGAAGATGCCTTTGCTGGGGAAATGAGTATCAGACAGAGGGCAGAGAGCAAGGGGTTATTTATTCTGCACAGAAGAGCCTGTGACACTCAGAAATGTAACAAACTCTGTGCGAGCTGATGTGAGGAAGAAGCTCACGGGTGGAAGTGACACAAATGGGAGGGTTTTTGATCATTGCAACCCAGGGTTTGAGTCTTAGACAATACCATTGCTGGAGTTAAAAGCTGAATTTCCTGCCTTCTTAGCAGCACAAGGGCAGGGAGTGTGGGAAAGCAGCAGATCCCCAAAACGAGCAGAAATGGGGAAATTGGAGATTTGTCAGAAATGTGCTTTGTTCTGGTGTCAAGCAGCAGCCACAAGTGGTGCCTCTTGTAGAAATGTGTGTGACATTTGTGGTTTCTTACATGAGGAGAGCTCATAAATCCTCTCACTCTTCCTCAGAAGTTATCAATAGTTGTGGCAAGTGTAATTATCACAGGGTCTTTGTCCTTTCTAAGTTGGAGAGCTATGGCACAGTCAGCCTTTTTGGGATCTGTTCACCTTGATTACCTGGGTCAAGTTATCTTTTCTTGTCCTTTTTTCTTTGGATTTAGATGGTTATTAGTTTTTATTTATATTACAGTTTTATAAACAGTGAGTTTTATAATACGTTTTTAATGACTTAAAAATGGAGTTGTATATTTTTTATGTAAGGTTTTTTAAGGATAAACTGAATAACTAGGAAATGGCACTTAAACTATTTTTATTTTTAACTTAGTAGCTAAATACTTGTGTTTCGTAATGTGGAACTTTTTTATTTAATTACATAATATTACTTAAAATACGAAGAAGAAGGATTAGTTTATATTTTGTTATATGTATACTATTATATTTTAAAATATTAAGTTTTTTACTATGTGACATATACTTTTATATAAACTACATACTTATAATTTTAGTTCTATTATTTAATTACATAATATTACTTAAAATTATGAAGAAGAAGGTGAAGGATTAGTTTATATTTTGAAACTTTTGTTATATATATTATTATATTTTAAATCTTTAACTTTTTTACTGTGATACTATATGCTTTTATTGAAACTACATACTTATTATTTTAGTTCTATTATTTAATTACATAATATTACTTAAACTTATGAAGAAGGTGAAGAAGAAGGATTAGTTTCTGGTTTAAAATGTTTCATTTGTTATATTATATTTTAAAACTTTAAACTTTAAGTTTTTTACTATGTGATATTATATAATTTTATTTAAACTACATACTTATAAATTTAGATCTATTATTTGATTTTAGAAGACTTTTCTATTGTCAGAGGTTAAATGTAGTGGTTTTTTTGGGGTTAGTGTCTGATAGTACAGAAATTTTAAAGTTTTCAATAAGTAGGGTTCTAACATGAAATGTTCTTGAATTCTTGGCTGAGGAAGTAAGGGGAAAATACCCAGATTTGGGGCTTTATGGCTTTCCAGTGACGGCTCTGAGGGATGCATTGAGCCTTCAGAGGAATATTTCTGTGCCTCGTTTCCCTGGGATTGCTCAGCCAAATGGTATTTCCAGCCCTAAGATGGAATTTCAATGCCAAGGTGAATATGTTGCTTTAGTAGCAAGTACAGAGTAGTTGAAAGAGGATGAAAAGGATGAAGTTTAAAGGCAAAAAAAAAAAAAAAAGAAAGAGAGATGTTTTGGTGTTATCAGTGCTGTTGCTCATTATTTGTTTGAGGTAGTGTTGCATTTTTCATTCCTTTTGCTCCTTTCTGCCCAACCTTAGAGCTCCTTTCCTTCCAGGGCAGGTGCTGGATGTTCACAGTAAAGGAGATTGTGGCTTTCAGTTCTCCCTTTTCTCCTTTTCTGTCTAAATACTTTTTGGATTTAATCTAAATTTTTATAGGAGTTGTAAATTCAGTGCTGTATAACAAAGGTTAAATGGATGTACCAGAGATTCTGATGGTGCCACAGCTGAAGGAATATTTGAGCAGTTTGAGCATTACTTGTATCCACTACTAAATTTAGAACTCTTCTGAACTGGGCAAGGTTTTTTCATTCATCTTGTGCTGTGCTTGAAAGCTTGTGCTGAACAGCAGCCCCCAGCTATGTTATTTCATTTAAAGGCTGCTCACAAACAGCCAGTTCTTGTTAGACTTTTGTATTTCTTGACTATTGAACAACAGCTGACCCTCTCTGCATGACCAGGGGTGTGAAGCAAACATGTGTGAAAAGCATTAAAATCCCCTTTTAACACTTGAACAAATTCCTGATGCTGCAGTTTTTCGTCAGTGACTGCATCTTCTCTTGCCTCCCTTCAGCCTTGCACTCGGCTGTGGGTGTTTCACACACTGAAATCCTTGCTCTGCATCCTGTCTCCACCTCTGCATTTTCCCCCTGGCTTTACAGGGGTAAGAACAGGCACTTAAAAAGTTTAAAAGTTTAAAAAGACTTTGTTGGTCACACTTTATTGGTTACACTTAAAAAGTTTTGTTGAATGTGCTTTGCTAAGCTGCACCTGGGGAGACTCAGAGGGTGCGTCTGGGTTTCACCACAGTTGGTCCTGCTTTAAGGATTTGTGTACCCATAAATGCATAATTCAATATTCCTTCAATATTTTATGAAATTAGCTCAGATTCAAATGAAAAGGAACATTTAAGTTTCATTAAAACACAGTTTAGCTCACACCATGACATGAGATGGGTATTTTTGAAAGAAGCAAAGGCAATTTTGATACAATTAATAGGAGTAAATCCCTGTTTTCTAACAGAACTGCTTTATCACAGTGCATGGTTGAAAATGAAATGAAATTATACACAGGATATAAAAAACCTCCTAAAGATTCTCTAAAACCAAAAATGTTGATATGTAAATAGAGGTTTGATAGATAATGCCCAGGTGTTCTCATCTGTGTCACTTATCCCTTGCTGCAGAGAAACATGGCCAAAAAATTCACTTAGGAGCTTTCTTTGCATATTTTTTACCAAAAAAAGCTACAAGTAATGGTGTCTGTGGCCATGTAGATCTGTTGTGTCTTTGATATATTCATTTTTACAGTTGATGATGGCTTTTTAAAACGCTGATCTCAGTTCTTCCAAATGCAATAAGTAAGCCTGCCAGCTCATTTTGTTGTTCCTAAATCTAAGAGCAGCAAACATGATATGAAAAAGGATTTCAAATCTTAAATATCAGCCATGCCAAACTCCCAAGGTTTTTTGCCTATGGCTGGAAATTAGAGAATTTAAAATAGAATTGTTCATTAGGGTCAAGGTGCTGTGATAAAACATGTGGTTTGTGCTTGTTGTAAGCGTTTGAGGATGCTTTTTCCTTAAGAGATTAATAATATGGAAGTTCTTAATTATGAAATCTGTACTTTTAACTGTGCTGTAATGTTGTGACAATAAGGACGTGGTTGTCACTTTGCCTCAAAGCCCCGGCTCCACTCCATGACGTTGGGATTTGTCTTTGTTTGCTAGGATAATAAAGTGCTATGATCTGCTCACACTGGTAAACAAGATCCAATTTCATTGCTGCTGACAAAGCCATGTGTCTTCAGTGCAAAGGAAAATTGGCCACAGGCACTGCACAAGCCACTATTGCATATTCTCCCGGTGTGTAAATACAGTCAGCATTGCTTCCATCATCATTTGGGGCTTTCATTTGCTCTTCCTGTACTACAAACATTCCTCAGCTCCTGTTGTTAAGGCTGGAAGTTGCAGGGACACTGCAGAGAGCAGTTTTAAGGAAGACCTTCAGAGCACAGGATCTGGGATCTTTCCAGCTTGTAGGATGAGTGCTGGAGTGGTAACAGACTCAGGGTGGGAGTGAGGAAGGCTGGGAGGGGACCTGGGGAGGGCTCTGCTCCCGCTCCTGCCTGAGGTGATGCGTTGAGAAGGCTGAGCTAGAACAGAGCCCAGACAGAGTTAAAGAAAAAAGCAGGGATTTATTAAAAGGATCTCCTCCATGGATGCACCCTGGGCAGCACAAGAGCCCAGCCAGGGCTGCACCCAAGATGAACCAAAATGGTCACAAAATGGACACCCGCTCACAGGGTCTGTCACTGTGATCAGTTCTGCTCCATTTGCATATTGGAGTTAATTGTTCAATTCCAGCTCCAGCCCATGCAGTCCCATCCTGCTGGTTTTTCTCTCTTCAGCCCATGTTTTTTATATTCTTGGGCCAAGATCTGGATCATTTGTCCTTGGTCCCCAGCTAGAGCAGGAATTGTTTTGTCTCCCTGCTCTGTGCAGAGAGCTCACCATCCCTTAATGTGAATTACGCACTAAAGCAGCACAGAATCTGAAAAATATAAAAGCTAAAACTTAAGGCATCAGAGGCAGGGCCAGCTCTGGGGACAGACCAGCCTCTCCAGGGCTCTGCCTGGAAAAACCTGAGTGGGGAGACTGCAGGGCCTCCCCTCGAGGGGATCCTTTCCCAGCAATGCTGCTTGGATTCCTGCCTGGAGGGAACTCTCTCTTTCCAGTGACATTAAAAACAAAGTCTGATTCCAGCCACAGACTATTCCTGGGGCTCAGGGAGTGGAGAAGTGACATTCATTTTCTAAAAATATTCTTCAAAAGTCAGCACTGAATCTTTTGTTTCCCAGGATATTTCAGATCAGGAAATGGTTATTTGCATTGAGGGTGTCTAAATATTTCTGGATGTGTCACATTTATTTCAGTGCAAACCTTTGGAAGTGTTCAGTGTTAGGAAGGTTGGGACAGTATTTCAAGGCGAGGGTTACTCTGCGGGGAATAGGAAGGAGGTGAGAACCCTGGGCAAGTGTCTTTAATGACATGCACATCATCTCTGTGCTTGCTGCAGGAGGAATTTCTATATTAAGCCTCAGTGCATGTGTGAAGTTGTTTTAATACTGCTTTCCTAAAAGACTTGTTTGCCATTTGAGCTGCACAACGATCTAGTTAACTTGGAAACATCTCAGAGCTGTAAAACATCCTTAGGAATGTAGTGGCATAAAGGAAACAGAAAATCCTGCACCTCTTTTCCCTTTCAAACCTTCCAGCCCGTTCTCAGTTCAAGGGTGATTTCTGAGGGACTGAGAGCAGCCCTTCAGCAACTGAACTGCAGCTCAGGTCATTCCCTTCCCACCTGGCTTTCTGCATCCCAAGGAGCTGCAAGACAAGAACTGAAAGGGATTGAAGGGAAAAGGTTTCAAAACAACAGAGCAACCAGCATGCCAGAGTGATCCATAAAAAGGTGGTGTTGTCTATTTATTGTTAGCAGTTCCTTGGTCCAATGGGTGTTTAGAAAGACTTGGTTAATGGAAGAATCCTGCATGAGCTGATTTTCTTGAATTATTTCAACTCAGTTTCTGTTTCTACCCCTGACCAGCCCCCAAATCTGTTGTGGATTTTCTTTTGAAATTATTTGCAGTGAGGCAGGAAAAATCTGGGTGATGGTGTAGATATTCCCTAAGAGTATGAGTAACCCTGGAGGGGTAGAAATGGGAAATGGTGTGGCAAATGAAGTTTTTAGGGTTTTATTACCAGCTTTTTGCTTGAGTCTGTGCTAGGTGAAGTTCAGGACTGTGCCCACATCCAGACTTAATGATGGACTAAGCATAAAACACCTTCTGGTTATTCCCCTCAGAGCTGTTGCAGTAAGCAGGACAAAAATTGATACCCTTTGCTTTGAGAAATCTATGATATTGCCCCATTCTGGAAAAAGAGAATATGGGCTGCAGTGGGAGAAGGCAACCTTTAGAGAAATTAATTTAAAATGAGAGTATTTAGCAGGCATCCAACTGTCTATCCTAAAAATAGTACTGATAAAACAGTAACTGCTGTGAGATGCATTGGAAATACAATTACTAGTATAAATATCCTGTCAAGGCTCGATGTTGGAGAAGGAGGAGTATTTTATCTGGGCAATTATAAATAACACATAAAGATCTTCTGCACACTGTGCATGATTATAAGTTTAATAGATCTAGTGACAACACATCCCTGTGGAATCAGAAGCTGAGACAACAGAATCCAACATGAAATAACTGCAGAGTTGCCTGAAAATAACTCTGCTTCTCTTTTTGTTTGCTAATTGCTTCACTTAAGAAATAAATACCATGACTCAGAACAGGATTTATGGCATCCAGAACCTCCCAGTGCCAACCTGTGCATTTCCTCTCCCAGTGGATTTCAGAGCAAATCTGTCTGGGACAAATTTGTCCTGGGCACAGAACTGAATCTGCCACAATTGATGTGTCAAATGAGACGAGTGTGTTTGAGCACTGCACAGTTTTGTTCTGCTCCATGTCCTGCTCAGGAGCAGCCCGGATTTGCTCTTGTTCTTTTTCTGAGCAAGAAGAGCAAAACCAAACTGCTAAGGTAATGTTTTGATGTCCACTAAAATGTGGTGCTCTCAGGTCCTTTTCCCTACTCATGTGTTTTGGCAGAGGCTCAATGGGCTGCCCACTGGGAGAACTGGTTTTTTGGGAGAACTGTGCTGGCACACAGAGAACTGATTTTTGGGGACATGAGGAAACTCAGCCCTGGGTTATTTTTTAGGGCAGTTTTGTGTCGATTCTTTATCTTCTTTTTCTGCCTTGGTCAGGGTTGGCATTGAAGCACTTGAGATGATATTTTGTGTTCAGACTCAGATGTTTATTATTTCTTATCTATGTTACAGTCTCACAAACCCTGAGTTCTACAGCATTTCACTCTAACAACCTACAAAATGGCCCTGTATCTATCTCTACAAGGACTTTTAAGGATAAACTGTCCAATTAAGAACTGACGCCTATTATTTTTACTTTTAAACCAATAACTAATCACTCAAAGTCTGCAATGCGGACTTTTCTATCCAATTACACAAACCCACCCAAACCCATGGAGAAGAAGGCGAAGAAGGACCAGCCTCTGCCCTAAAACATCTATCTTGTCCGTAAATATTACTGTATTCTAAAACCTTAAATTCTTGGTTTCCTACCATGAGATATTACACACTTCTACTCAAACTCCACACCCACAATCCCAGTTCTGTCATTCCATTTTGGAAGCTTTTCCACGGCCTCAGGTCAAATGCAGTGTTCTCTTGGGGGTCAGTGCCTGGCAGCACAGAAAGTCTGAAATTCTCAGCATCCAGGGTTCCAGCAGTTTTGTAGTTGAGTTCTTCAGTTTGCAAAGGTGAAAACAGGCAGCCCAGAGAACCACGGCACAAACAAGGATATATTGCAAGAGAAAACTTGGGATGTGAGCAAGTGAACCAAAAGCATCTGTGATTCCTGATTTCTTGGTCTGAACTGCAGGGTCAGAGCCAAGGAGGAGTCGAGCACTGCTAATTGTCATCACAGCTCACACTGAGCACATGGCAGCAGAAATAATTTCTAGAGTACCTGCAAATGATAACCTTTAATTCACTATTTTTCAGGTGCTCTTCTGAGGTAGATAATTTCCTCATTTTTGTGAGTCGGGAGCTCAGGTCAGCATATCGGAAAGGGTTTTTGAATAGACCATCTCTGAAGGAATTGGTGCTCTGTTTCAGAGCAGTGCTTCTCTCTGGGTGTGTGTGTCAGCAGAGCCCAAGTAGGTTACTGTGAATTAGAGAGCTTTTGCACATCTGGGACGTTTAGGAAAAGGTTTTATCACATGATTTATTTGTAGGTGAGAGTTACTGACATCTGCCACGCCTCTGGAGTAGTTAATTCTTGTTGCTTTGTAGAGCTGAGGAATTAAAAAAAACCAACTATTTTTCCCTGGTTTTACTTCTTTGTTTACAATGCATCCATAGCTTCATTTACTGATAAGTTCCTTCCTGCTAAACACTGATTTAAACATAACAGAGAAAGAGAGCTACACAAGGGAATTTCCTATAGGTCTGGAATAAAGGAGGGGAAGAAACTTTTCTCTCCAACATGGTCTGGGAAAACACAGCTTAAATTCACTTTAAGAGGGACTGGGATTGCCCTAGGGGAGGCTAAAGGGCGGTTGGGGGGACTTGAGAGGGGTTCAGGAGATGATTTGGAGGCTGGAGAGTGGTTTGGTTTGGGGATCTGGGGGGCTCTGGGGCACATTTTGTTCATTTATGGGTCATTAAGGGGTTTATTGTGGAGCTGAGGGGTCATTTGGGGGTTGTTTGGCTAATTACAAGAATCAGACAACCCCCAAGTTGATGGCTGGAGTGATCTGCACTCAGGATAATATAATATATTATATAGTTTTATATTATATATTATATAATATTTCCTTAGGTTGTCACTATTTGTTTTTAGCAGTAATTTTATCAATGCTGATTTAAAGGTGTTTGGAAAATTCTGGGGTTCTGCTGCAAAGTTGGCATGGAGTTATTAAATGGAGTCAGCCACAATATTTGTGACTATTTTAAAGTCTGTAGCATCAAGGAAATGTATTTTAACTTTTTTCACTTTTTGGAGGCTTAAAGTAAAATAAAGGATAAACTTCAATAGTAAAATTTACTTTTTGCTGTGACCACAATGTTTTTTTTTCTTTGCTTGATGTCACTTTGGTTTCCTGAAGAAAGTCCTGGTTCCTTGGTTCAAATGAATTCTGGCTAAAATTAATTGCAGCTGTGCAGCAGCTGTGACTCAGAATAAAGGTGTCGTGTCTTCCCTTTGCTGTTCTTCTGGAACTTACGGGAAACTGCAAAGCTCTGTATGGGATATAAAAGCATGGGCAAGGATTTCTGTATCCAGTATGTCCATTTTCCGTACCCAGATTTCAGCAGCTTTAAAGAATGTCTCTCTGATATTAAGGAAACATCCAATACAGTGTGGTGGCTTGTGACTCTCAGGAATGGTTGGGAATTTCCTTGGGTCGTCAGGTAATATTGGAACAAAAAATAATCTCCCTTCTTTTGCACTTTTGAATTAAGATCCCAGTTTTTATTTCAGGCTGCTAATTTGCCTTTTTTTTTTTTTAATACCTCATGATATTTTGGGCTTCTGCTCTTCTGTTCATCCTCTAGAAAAGTTTTGACTGGTGTTGTCTACATCCATGAGTAATGTTTTTGGGAAAAATAGGTTTCCGTGATTATGGGGAAAGAAGAATTTTAATTTTAATCTCTTAGCTAATTAGCAGAACTCTTTAAACACAGAAGAAAACAGAAACTTGCTACACAAAGGCTGTCCCTGCTGCTGAATTCCAAGGAGATGGATGGAATATCAGTTATTATTGACAGGCAGTAAGATCAATTCATGATTCTATCACCTTGACTTGATCCTTTGGTGATCCTTCATGGGCCATCCTGTAGTTAGCTGAAAATGAAAGGTGTTTGTAAAATGAATGGATTCACATGTGGAGTTGTGTGACAGCAGGGTGGTTCATTCCTGTGGGATTTTTGGCCATGGATCTCCAAGGCCTGAAGGGCTCAGGCTCCTTCTGAGCTCTCGTCTGCAGTGACAGTGATGAGAAGAGTGATTTTAAGCAGAATTGTCTCATTAAAGGAGCATGCAGTGATAATTCATTCTCCATGAGCAGTCTCAACCTTCACATTGTCTCCTGGTCCTGAAAATTGCTTTTGTGTGTTGGACCTGAGAAGTGTTCTTTGCAGGAGTCCTGGATGGCTTTGGCAGGATGGATGAGGATGGGGAATTTGTACTTTCATTGGCCACTCCTCTCCAGCCCACTAGCACACACTGGCTCTAGGAAATGGAAAGACAGAAATGTCCACAGACACTGAAGGGTTTGATTTGCAGCCTTGGAAGAAGTTTGGATTGATGTAAAAATAAAAGTACACAGACATTAAGCAGAAAATTAAAAACTTAAGTTTCTATAGTTGTAGGTAAGAATATGCCTTAGGTAAGTGAGAACCTGTGTTGGGTAAGATGATGAAGGGTTTTATAGTGTAGTAATTTAATTGTATGGAGTGAGCTAAGAGTTTAGAAGTTATGATAGAAGTAAATGTGTGTACATGCAATAGTGACCTATTGGATAAAAGTGTCCACACTGCAGCAGAATTAAGTAAAGGTGATAGGTTAGAAAAACGAAATAAACTTTGTGGCAACTTTCTATTGGATTAGAATGCTATATATTACCTTGGAACAAAGAAACTTGTGACTACTTTGAGATATGGCCAGCTGCTTAAATCTCACAGCCTTTGAGGCTGATGTTTATCTGAGCAATAAATCGGTTTTAGCCCAGCTGTGATCCCATCCCTTCCATTAAAGCATCAATAATAATTGGTGTCTCCAAAATAATAACTGGCACTCAATGTGAGCCTGTCTGTCATGGTCATATTTTCTGGAAAAATCCCTTTACCCAGGATTTTTCTCCTGGGAAGCTGAGAAGCCTCAGAGAAAAAAGGGAAACAATAATTATCTGACTTGCTTCTCCTGTGTTTTGCTGCTTTGGAATGTGTTTGGAGATTGTTTATCCACAGAGGATTGTTTCATTGGGTTCTGCTGTGAGTTGTTTTGACTTGATGGCCAACTGGGGCCAAGGTGTTTTGGACTCTGAAGATTCAGAGTCACGATTTTTCATTAGTATCTTTTTAGCTTCTTGTGTAAATATCCTTTCTGTATTCTTTAGTATAGTATTCTTTTATCTAATATAGTATCATAAAATAATGAATTAACCTTCTGAGAACATGGAGTCAGATGCATCCCTGCCATGGGCACCCTGCAAATACAATTCCTGCCCCTCTGGCTGTGCTGCCTGGCCTGGTTTGCCGTGGCACAAAAGGATCAGCACTTGAGCTGCAAAGCCTCAAAGCCACGTCCATGAGCATCCCAGTCCCTTTCATGCTTAATCCCTTCAGACTTAACCTCCCAGATAAGCTGTAAAATGTCCCTCGCTCTCCCTTTCCACTGTGGCACGAGGTATAAATAGATGACTGTGAGGCTGGCAGAACAGGAGATCCGTGACTTTTGGTTCTTACAGACAAACAGTATTTGTCTGGGAATATGTTTAACTGTAAAATGAGGCCAATATGAAAGAAAATGAAGCTGCACTCTCACACAAGAGCCTTAAAGGCAGTGCAATCCTTAATTTGGGTTCTGTTGTCCCCAGGTGAATAAAGTCCTACCATGCAAACTTGGTGACATTTCAGTAAATTAATTGTTTACCTGTTGATTGATTTTTATAGTCCTTCTTGCACTTTATTTTGATGTTTTTCCCTAGTTTTGTTAGTGTGGAAGTCACTTTAAATAAATGATTCTCAAGCCTTTCTTCAGTGCCAAACATGAACACTGCTCCTCCAAGAAAAAAACTTGGAAAATCAGGAGATGGTGCTGGAATATGAGGGGCACTTAGACATCCTCACTGTTGTATTTCAGTGCCATTTCAGTTTGGGTTTTGTGGCCATCAGGCAAGTGTAATTTACCTCTTCAAGCAAGTTGGCAAAATGGAAAGAAAAGGCTTAAACCACCTGGAGGGAGGGGTAGGGACGGGATGGCCAAGGCTCTTTCCACCTGAGAACAGACACAGGTTAGATAAGAAATTCCATGGAAGGATTCTTTTTTTCCATGAGAGTGATGGAACAGTGGAAAAAGGACCAAGACAAGCTGAAGCAACTCCATCCTTGGAGATCTTTAAGCCTAAATGGGTAAAGCTCTGAAAAACCTCTCCATGCTGAGCTGCAGTGAAACAAAAGCTTTTTTTTTTTTAACTATGCAGTGAATTTGTGGAGCATCAGGTTGGGTTATAGGTGATTGTTAAGACACACAAAAAAAGGATTAATTCAGTTTGAGGTGCCTGAGAATAATGGCACTGTGCACAGATAACAGACGCCTGTTGTGTGTCTGCTAAATATGTTTCCTTCTCAATATTGGTGCCAAATTGAAAAGGCTTCTCTCAAAATCACATGAAATGAGGGGAGTGCAGGTTATTTGTTGTGTGTCTTAGACTGATATCAAGCCCTGGAGATAATGTTCCACCTATCACCAGGACCTGAAGGTCCACTGGAAAAACCATTTATAACAGTTCAACATTCTAGGGTCAAGCAATAGTAAAAAATTCTGTACCCTTGATCAATATTTTGAACTTCCATTTTGAGGATGGCACGAGAAGCTGCACCCAGGTCTTTCTTTGGGCTGGAGAGCTATAAAATGTGTTTGTCACAGCTGAGGATCTGGCCCTGGATGGCCCCACACGGCCTGGCAGGAGCAGCAGGCATTGGAGCAGGAAATTAAAGCCTTGGTGTCATTCTCAGCCAGCAATGGAGAAGGAGCACATGGTCAAAACGGATCTTGAATTGCCAAGTTTTTCTTGAAAGTGCATTACAGAGCATTAGAGAACTATAGAGGCTTTTTATACATTCCTTTCTGGAAAGAAAACATTTCTGATAGATAAAAATACAGCTTTTGCTTTCCCTTTAGTGGGAGTGAGATAGAGTTTGTACATAAGAGCAAACTGAAAGAATGCTTTCAACCAGCACAAAAACTTCTGGAACTTCTGAGATTACTGAGGAATAAAATGAGTTTTATGTGTTCCCCTTTTCTGGAGCGCTGAAAAAGCTTCCCCACTGCTGGGTCCAGTAACACAAATAATTTTATTTGCTGAACAGCCAAGTATTGAACTTAAATACTGTGTGTGGCACAGCACTTACAGAGGTGCCGTTGCTGGTGTTTATTCCAGGTTAATCACGGGTAATCATGGAATCACTGAGGCTGAAAAATCCCTGCCAGCCCATGGAGTCCCAGCTGTGCCCAATGCCCACCTTGTCCCCAGCCCAGAGCACTGAGTGCCACCTCCAGCCCTTCCTGGGACACCTCCAGGGATGGGCACTGCAAAGCTCCCTGGGCAGCCCCTGCCAAGGCCTGAGCCTTGCAGAAATTCCTGTGCTGTCCAAGCTGAGCCTCCCCTGGCCCAGCTTCAGCCCCTTTCCCCTTGTCCTGTCCCTTGTAACCTTGAGGGTTTATCGGAGGTGTTTGTGCTGGAGCTGCAGTGAAACAAAAAAATACTTTTTTTTCCTATGCAGTGAATTTTCCATAGTGATTTGAAATCTTTTTTTTTGTAGGGTGATCTGATTTCAAGTGTTTCTAAAGGAAAGATAATTGGAATGGGAAAACTGTTTCAAGATGAAATGAATTCTTTATCCTGGTGTGTGAATAGTGTTGGGTCAGCTCCTGGATATCAGGTTTGCGGGGGAGGTAAATTTTGCTAAAAAGGTGCAAAAGCAATTTTAGTGTGCATTTTATAGTTGAAGTAAATTTTGTCACTTGGCATAGATTTATTCCCATAAACAGAATACAGATAGGCAGGCTGGACAAATGTTTACAAAGTTTAAGTGGAGATATTTCAATTTATTTTTCTATTTCCTTTTATGTTTATGCTGGCATTTCACTCATCTGTAAATAGAAAATCTTTCCTTCTGAAAGTCGTTTCCAACTCAGATTAACTGCCCATGAAATTTATAAATTGGAGTTCTGTGAATAACCTTTTTTTTTTAAACCCTGTTCCACATACTCCTCATATTTTGCATTTTTTGTTCATTAGATTGAGAGATGGCTATAGAGACAAATACAAATAAGATGAGAAGAGTTACTCATTAGCTTGCATTAATTCTGCTGCACATTGCTTTGCTTCTTTATTCAAGTATTCCCTCTACTTCCATGAAACCTTGCAGGGTGGAAGGAACATGCCCAGACCAGAGTAGGGCACTTTCAAAGGGATCCTCAAGGCAAAAGGGCCATGTACCAAGTTCACATTTTGTGTTTTGGAGTCTTTTTTGTGCCTGTATTTCTTCTACCTTTTTACAAGCATGATTACCTTCAGATGACCTCACTAACTGAAAATTCCTGGAGTAAATAAGCTGGGGAAGACTCCTCCTTTTCCTTTCCTCTTCCCTAAGCACAGTACTTTTCTCTGATTTATTGCAAAATATGAAGTGTGCATGGCAAGAGAACTCTCTGAGGACCTCAGAAGTTGCTGCTTCCAAGGTCCAGAATGGTTAGACCTTGGATAATTTTATTTTCATTTTACTTTGATTCAAAAGTGCTTTGTGGGAGGGATTCAGCCATTTCAGGAAGTACTTTATGAAGAGGCACAGTGATAAAAGGGTTTGTCTATGGATATAAAGCCAGAATTTTATATATTTTCTTCTAAAATTAATTTCTAGCAAACTCTCCATTCCTCACTCTCCCAGCGTTCACCTTTGTTTATGAATTAATGAGACATATTTGCATTAATATCAGTATAAACACATACTTTCCACTTGTTTTTTTTTTTTTTTTTTTTTTTTTTTTTTTTTTTGAGTGATATTAAAAGGATCTGGTTTTAAAATACTGGAATAAAATTAATCAGAGAACTCTCACTTCAAATGCCTGAAACTCTCCCTTGGAGGTTCTTTGTGATGTTAATTGGGACAGGGAGGGGCAGGGCAGGGCTAAAGTGGGCTGGGTTTTTCTAACTAAGAAATGGCTCAGTGCTGGGAAGTGGTGGGTGAGGACCCAAACCTTTGGGTTGTAGATTTTCTTTTCAAGGTCAGAATTCAAGAAATCATCTGTGGCAGAAGAGGGATGGAATTTCCATTGCTTTTGGATTAGGTGGGCTGTTGAGTAACAGAAATAACCTGGAGGAAACATGCTGGGAAATGTGCACTTGTGGAATCACAGAATCGCTGAGGTTGGAAAAGACCTTCAAGACCAAGTCCAGCCATTAACCAGCATCACCCTGCTCACCACTAACCATGGACTCAAGTGCCACATCCACACTTTTTTTGAAGGCTTCCAGGGATGGGGACTCCACCCCTGCCCTGGGCAGCCCCTCCCAGTGCTTTACAGCCTTTTGAGTGGAGAATTCTTTCCTGCTGTCCAAGCTGAGCCTGCCCTGGCCCAGGTCCAAGCCCTTTCCCCTTTTCCTGTCCCTGTTCCCTGTTCCCCCCAGGAGAACTTAATGAATTTCAGAACAGGGAGTTCATTGCAGTCTGCCTTCTGCTTATTTTGTCTTTTTGCTAACTCGTAAAAGCACTGTAGAAGTACATTTCTTTGAAGTGTTTGCAAGGTTATTTTAACTGGAAAGTTAAAATATAGAGTATTATCTTTGAATGTGCAAGAGGTGTAAAACACTGGCCTTTGCGTCATAAATACACAATGAAAAAATACCTGGGTTTTATGTTCTGTGACAGCACTTCCATAAAACACCCTTCTGTAATGAGTGAGGAACAAGTTTCCCAGAGCTGAACTTTAAAACAAACTTTATTGCTGGAGCTGCTGCTGTTTTCCAGAACGAACCACATTGTGAGAACTTCAATCTCTTCCCCGCCTTTTGCTGTTTGTGAATTAATACTGTGGGTCATTTTAATTCTTGCATAATTTTTGTACTTGTGTCTGCTTAGAAGCCAAATGGGATGAAAGGATAAATCATTAGTCCTCTCAAGTATAAGAATCAGAAGCTGCTCAGAATTTAAATTTGAGCTCTCTAAATAATACAGGTAATCAGTCTCCTGGGAATGCTGGAAACAGAGGATTTTGATGCATTAATTGTACATCAAACAGCTTTTGCTTCCCTCAGTAAATGTTGGGTGACCCAGATGGAGCTGCACCCTGAACAACTTGAGCACAGAAACAGGAAATTGGAGAGGAAATTTGCACTTTAGCACTAGGAGAAGAGAGAGGATTTTTGCCACTGCTTTTCCTAAAGAGCTGAAACGTTCCATGTTTTCTGGAGGCCCAGAGCCACGTGCACTTTGCCTGTGTTGATGGCAGTTGTCCTCACTGAAGCTCTGTAAGTTCCATTGGAATGGAAGGACTTTCTGCTTCACTGCCTGACCCAAATCCTGGAGTCTCTCATTTTTTGGAGGTGCTGTCAGAAGCTGACATTTCTTCACTGTTTCTTTCAGGTGACAAGAGCTCAGGTGAATTGCTTTTGCAAGCAATTCACTTAATTCCCTTGATTTGCAAGCTGAGGGAAAACAAATTACTTTATTCTGGAGTCAATGCTGCAAATTCAGTGGAAAAAACTTTTCCTTACAAGGATGGGGAGGCCCTGGCACAGGGTGCCCAGAGCAGCTGTGGCTGCCCCTGGATCCCTGGCAGTACCCAAGGCCAGGCTGGACACTGGGGCTTGAAGCAGCCTGGGAGAGTGGAAGGTGTCCCTGCCATGGCAGGAAAAGGAGGTTTCAACCCTAAGCCTCTTTAAGTGGAGCCTGGAGGTCTTCTGGCATCTCAGAACAATGCTGCTGCCTGGGCTGTAAGAAACAAAATAATTCTTTTCTTTCTGTCCTAGGGGCAGTAAAATTCAATGTTGTGTCCACTGTTGAGCAGCATCATGCCCAAACTGGAGAAAACTGGTTTTTTTTCTAAACTAAAAATTATCCAAATTTGCAGAGGTTATTTAATGAACTTCTTTAAGACTGAATATTTTACAACCCTCTGGATTAAAAAGAACATCTGTGAAAATAAAGGTGCAAGCAATGACCTGTTTGGGGTATATTCCCAATTCCAAGGTGAGAAATCTCAGGGAGTCAATTACAGTCTTGAAATTCTAGAACATGCAATCCACACTTCAGAAACAGGGTTTAATTTGAGTCTTTTCCTGCTGCAAGAGGCTGTAAATATCATGTGGACCTGCTAACAAGTGAGACATGATGATAATTGGAGAATGGATTTTAATCCTCAGAAAACCACCAGAAGTTTGGGTATTTCATATCCCAAGCTATTTTACATTGATTGTTTAGTAATGCAACAGGTGTTTGCCTTAGAAGTTGGATGTGTATATAAAATGGAAGCTATTGGAGTTTTATTCTACATTTATATAATTATTGTATGTCTCAGTGTTCTGGAGAAAATGTAGAAAAATATCAAGAGTATTTTTATTACACAGAAAAGCATTTCATGATGGGAAGGAAGAATTCCTGAGGATAAAACTGATTCTCCATCAGGTCCCCCACACTGACCTCCCCCCACTGCCAAGACAGGGAGCAGTAAAGTTGCCCCACAAGGTCACTGGTGAGACCAGGAATGTTTCAGAAACATCTGGCAGGAAAATTAATTTCAGATTTCTGCAGCTGCTTTCTGCCCTTGCCAAGCTGTGCCATGGGAAGGCTGGAAATTTGCTTTAGGAATATTCTGTCAGCTGCATTCCTTTGTGCAAGGAGTGCAAGGAACAAAGTCTCCTTTTTCTGCCATTTGATCCCTCTCTCTTCTAGAATATCCAGGTCTGAGAGTTTGACCATGGATGTATAATTTGGCTGCTGGGAATAACCCAGCATGACTGCAGAAGAGGGGAAATCCAAACTTGCTGAGGGGGCAAGTAATCATCAAATCCAAGGGATTGAGTGGGAATCCAAAGTAACCTCTTCTCTGACTGATTAGAAGTCTTTAATATCACGCAATCCCAGAATGGTTTGGGTTGGAAGGAACCTTAAAGCTCATTCCATTCCACCCCTGCCATGGCAGGGACACCTTCCACTGTCCCAGGCAGCTCCAAGCCCTGTCCAGCCTGGCTTTGGGCACTGCCAGGGATCCAGGGGCAGCCACAGCTTCTCTGGGTACCCTGGGCCAGGGCCCCCCTCCCAGGGAACAATTCCTTCCCAATATCCCATCTATCCCTGCCCTCCTTCATCCTAAGGCCATTCAGGTCATTTGCCATTCTGCAGTTTGTGTGTGTTGGTATCTGGCCAGCCCAGATGTGCTGTGCCAAACCTTTAATGGTTTTTCACTGTAGGTTCTCCTCTAACACGAGGCATTTTAGGCTGGAGAGGCCACCAGGCACCTGCCCTCCCAGCAGTCTGTGCTGGATAATCCTGCTGCACATTAATCAGGATGCTCTGAGATGGAGCAGCTCATTTTGCTCCCGTGTCCCCTGCAGCGAGGCTGCTCTCAACATCCTGCCTCAACCTGCCCCTGGCTCTTTCGTACATATTTATCCTGAGTCCACAGCCTTCATTTCACTGAGCTTAGTTTGTGTTTGCCCTTGCACAGCTGGTGTGTGAAGAGAACAACAATCTTGTCTCTGGGCCTTCGTGTAGTCAGGTTTAAGAAGTTAAGTGCACCCTGCCTTGTTTTGTTAAACTCTCTCGAGGTGTTTCTCTCCCACCTCAGTTCCTTCTCTCCACCTCCTCTGTGTTCCAAAAAGATTAATTCCAAGTAGACAGCCCAGACAAGAGATAAGACCTCACGTTGTTCCCCGGGATCTCAACAGGTCTCTACCTGAAACCAGGAGAAGGGACTTGACAAAAAGCAGCAGCAAAACTGAGATTAAAAAAGAATTTTGAAATGTGAGCAGCTTGGGGAAGTGAAGCACAGAACTGTAAAATCACAAACTTGGCATGTGCTGCTCTATATGTGGTGTCACCTGTAGGTATTTATGACATCAGAGGTTTGATTAAATATTTTGTATTATAAAAAGTAAATATTTAATTGTTGTGCAGGAGCCAGAACCAGCTGGAGTTGTTCTGCTTAGCTTCTACTTTATCAGCCATATCGTTTGATCATATAAATGGATTATTTTAGGTTTGGGGTTGTGTGATTTTTTATTTTTTTTTTTTAATCAGTGGTACATTTGGTGATTTTTTTGGGGTGATTTCAAGCATTAGGCCTGTTGTGGTCATTCAGAAGTATTTTCCTGTTCTTCCCTGGACTGATCCTGTGCTTTTCCACTGATAAATAATGGATTTAAGGAATCCAGAATGTGAACAACTGGTCTGTGATGCACTTTATGATTGGATGCTTGAAGCTGCTGCTCAGTCTGTGAGACTGAGCACCTGCTGACATGACTGGGAAGGTTCAGGGTTTTGTTCTGGAGTTATCAGTGTGTTTGTCCGCTGCCAGCTGGGAACAAAGCTCTCCAGAGCCCTAAGGAGGTGTTTCCAGGCTACTGAGTCATCTGCCTGTGAAACTCAGGATCAGGACAAAGCCCCCAGGTTCAGGTTTTCACTAGACAATGATCATCTCTCCAGGTTTCATCAGCTATTTGAGATGCAGCAAGATGACACATTTTCATCATCTCCTGTTGCTGTGACATTCTCCACTTTCCCCTGGCACAATGACCATTCAAACACACTGTGGGAATGGTCACACCGGACATCCTACAGGAATGGTCATTTCTGACATCCTACAGGAATGGTCACACCTGCCATCCTACAGGAATGGTCACACCTGCCATCCTACAGGAATGGTCACACCTGACACCCTACAGGAATGGTCACACCTGACATCCTACAGGAATGGTCACACCTGCCATCCTACAGGAATGGTCATGTTGAACATCCTACAGGAATGGTCGCACCGGACATCCTACAGGAATGGTCACACCTGACACCCTATAGGAATGGTCACACCTGACATCCTACAGGAATAGTCACACCTGCCATTCTACAGGAATGGTCACACCGGACATCCTACAGGAATGGTCATTTCTGACATCCTACAGGAATGGTCACACCTGCCATCCTACAGGAATGGTCATGTTGAACATCCTACAGGAATGGTCGCACCGGACATCCTACAGGAATGGTCACACCGGACATTTTTGGCTGCTTCTGCAGATGATGTTGCTCACCCTGTGAGGACCTGTCTGTCACTGGGAGCACTGGCCGCAAGAGCTGCAAGCTCAGCACAGCAGCTTTTTCTTGGCTGTGCCAGAAGAGATGCTCCTGCTGCTCCATGGATCTGGTTCCAATCTTGTGGGGAGCCTCCATGCTCCAGGTGCATGTCTTGGGCTGGAATTACTGCCAGGCTCTCCTGAGGTGTGCTTTGAACTGGGGTGCTTCTGTCTTGGTGTAAATTACCATGGAATCATGGAAGAGACTGGGTTGGAAGGGACTGAAAGCTCATCTCATCCCACCCCTGCCATGGGCAGGGACACCTTCCATTTTCCCGGGCTGCTCCAAGCCCCAAAATCCAGCCTGGCCTTGGGCACTGCCAGGGATCCAGGGGCAGCCACAGCTGCTCTGGGCACCCTGTGCCAGGGCCTCCCCACCTTGCCAGGGAGTAATTCCTTCCCAATATCCCATCTAAAAAGCCTTGGTGTCTGACTTTAATGCTGAACCATGGTTGCTCAGGCAGGTTTTATTGAGCCAGGCTTTAGAGGTGGTGCTGTTTTGTGCACTCTCTGCCCTAGGCTGGAACTAAAGTGTAGGCACAGGGCTGGGCTGGGTGACTTTTAAAGCATCCTAAAAGAATCTGTCTGAATATGGAACTTCTTTAGGATCTGGGCCCCTAAATGGCCTTATTTCTTACTTTAATCTGGTAGAGATAATTAATTTGCTTCAATAGCTTTATTTTTAAATGTGTGACTTCGATTTTAATGTGGGTTAAACCTTGGATTTTCATCTAGGTTGCAGCCTAGTCTACAGGGGTGTCTGTGACAAAAGTTCAATGTCTTATATGGCTTATTGTTTTTAATTTGGTCTGTAGAAACTTTTCACATTTGTTGCTAATTATCACTAAAATCACTACATTAATGACTTTTGCTTAAATACTCTTTCACTTCAATAATTTTCATTGTGTCTTAATTGCTGTTCCAAGCTAAGATTTTTGAACAGATATGTTTCCCTCAAGCAAATCTCTTCAAGTCTTCTCAGCTGTTGTTTTTTCAGGTGTGGTTTTTCTGGTTGTTCAGGTGTGGTTGTTGTGTGTTGTTCTGGGTTCTGTTTTTCATTTTCTTGCTCCTCAGCTCCTGAGTTGCCTTTATCTGAATAACTGCAACTGTTCTTACCACCAGCCCTTCCCCTCCTGTGAACCAAACACAGTGAAGGAAGGATGTGTATTTTGACTTGTATATGTTGAGAGAGCAGATTTGGAACAAATTGGGAAGGATTTCAGACTTACAGCTGCTCTGGACTTAGGTGGACTAGAAATGGAAACAGGAAAGCTGCTGTATTTTCCGTAGTTTCTGATGTAATTTCAGAATCATGTTTCAATTCATGTGTATGTGAATGGCTTGAAGTGAATTATCATGAGAATTTTCTGATGTTAAAGTCTGTTCTGTCCTTTCAGGTTTTACCCACTTGATAAAGAGTTCATTCCACCCAAATTGAAGGTGCCCACACTTGTTTTGAGAACTTCCTTTCATTGTTGCTGTCTCCTTGGCTGGAACGAGCTCTGCTCTATATTTTCTATTTCTCTATTGGACTGTGCTGCCGATGACAAAGCACAGCCTGCTCCTACCTCTACAATTTCTGCCCAAGTGCCCAATTCAGTTTTCTTTCAGTTGTTATTTTAATATTGTTTTCTGGGTTTGGCGATCCACCAGCTGCTGCCAGAGGTGCACAAGTGCCCTGATGAGGACAACAGGGATGGTGTGTGATGAGTCCTCTCCTCCTGACCTCAGCTGGGGAATTATTTTTAGCAGTGCTCTCCTCCAGGCCCTCCATTGTTTGCTGAGACAATGCAGCTGCACTAAAATATCTCTGTGCACTCTGGGCACTTTGCATTTCTTCAGCTGCACTCCCCAGGTAAAAGGAAAAGATGAAATTCTTCACAGCTGAATTGAGGTATTCCTGAGAAAATGCCTATTTCATCTCCTCCAGCCTTGCCTCTGTCTGTTAAAGGCACAGAGAACACAGCAGCCTCTCTCAGCCCTTATTCAAAACAACAAAGAACAAACTAGAATTTTTTAAAGTGGAATCTGCGCTGCAACCATTTGGATCTTTTGTTTGTTTGGTTTTTGTTTTTTTTTTTCCCTGGAGTAGCCAATAATTCCAGAATCAATGCCCAGAAAAAAAAAAAACTGATTAAGAAACTGTCTTACTCTTTGTACTCCTATCAGCCAACACTGTGTTTTAAAAGCTGTTGTCTAATTTATCACATTAAACCACAATATGCTTATTCTGTTTCATGTAAGGCATGGAAAGGAAATGAAAGATCTCTTGAAAGATTTTGGCCCTATTTCTACCAAGAGTTAAAAAACAATAACAATAAAGCTGCCAAAATGATACAGAGATCTTATCTCAGGCCTGACTGTTCCATTGGTTTTGATCAGCGATATTGGACACGTAGGGATTTGAGCTCTGTAATCGTTTGGATTATGCCTGGTTTTTGTGAAAGCAAAATTGCTCGGTTTTAGTCCACTTATGAATAACAAAAGACTGTGAAATCTCAGTCAGGGTGTTTGGTTTTCTTTAATGTTTATGTTGAAAACTTAGGGAAATTGGTATCTAGAGCTTATAATTAAAAATCAAATACGAAATTGAGTCTGCATCCTGCTGCAGGATTGATTCAAGTCATCCCTAATGATGGGGGAATACTTCTGTCATGATTAGACAGCTTTAGGCTCAGAGGAAAACCCTTTAATTAGCTGGGAGAAGAGAAGCTGCTGTGGCTCAGCCTTTGCAAGGTGCTTAATTTGCCTACTTGTCTTTGGCTGCAGGTGCCACTAATGCTGAAAAAAACCCCATGTTGTAGAAAATGTTCAGGGTTTGGGGAAGGGATATTAGAAAAAGACAAAATTATTTCCTCAAGTCCTATTTTTAGTAGTTTGCCATGTGGTGTTAATCTATAAATACATTGATTTGTCTTTGAATATCATAATTGTCTCTCTTTAGCACTGACTTCCTTCATTTATCCTCAAAATAATTGTTCTGGTTGTTGCAATGTTGTGATTGTTAACCATGGAACACAGTGATTCCAGAGGTACTGCTGGTCATGGAGAGCAGATCATCTGATAAATTTTTTATGTCAGGATACATTTCCCAGGAATTTTGTTGGCTTCCTAAGAAAATCTTTATCACCGTATCAGTGATATTCCTCAGCTCTTGACATCCTTTAAGAATGGGACTCTGTTTTCAGAACTCAAGCAAATACTGCCTTTTTTAGGGCGATTTTTTTTTTCTTTTAAATCAGTGCAAAAGCAATGCAGGAATACTCATCAGTTTAGAGCTTCCTGTCAGGTTTTATACACACTGCCTGAAGCATAAATCACTGCAAAATTCATCTTTCAGAAATCATTGCCACTTAAAGGAATATTTATCCTTTCTATGGGCTGGACATGAAAAGCCCTGAAGGAAAGCAGATGCTTTTGGAAAGGCTTGATGAGATACCTGGGCTTGCAGTAGTTTTTAAAAATCAGACCAAACACTTGATCTTTAGCATTTTTCAGTGTTCTCATAATGCAGACTTGCAGCTGGACTCGTTTCTTATCTGTGACACTTTTTTTTTTGTCCACCAGAGTGATAGCTGTACTTATTTTTTTCTGGCCATTCTGTACATTATCACTTATGTTTTGATTGTGTCATGTTTGATAAAGGGAGATAAATAGAAAAGGAGAAAAGGATGAAGATGGTGGGGAACAGTTTTATGGCACTGTGGAACCAGCACTTAGAGGGAAATATGGGAGCTTTGGCACCTTCCTTTCCTGGAATACACCACCAGCACACCTGGGGTCTGCCTTCCAGAACATTTTGGGTACAGATCCCTCTGTTCACCCCATCCTAAGGGGATTCTTGGGCTTTCCAGATGGCATCACTCTGTGTGACCAGGCCTTGTCCTGGTGATAGAACCCACTGATGATGTGGACAGGTAACACCAGGAAAGATAGCAGCAAATCAATCCCTGGCACCTCTCTGTACTCTGGCTCTGCTAGTACCATAGTGAGGTGCAAAAGTGATGGAAAGATCAGAGGAAACACGGAATTTCAGGCCAGGTAATGTTGCTTGGTATGGAAATAGAGGGCAGTGCCCGTGGTGGGAGATGCTGCTGGCACAGAACTGGGGACACTGGTGGATCCACCTGGGGGCTGGGCTGACCTTCAGTGGCACCTTGAGAGGCTGGAGAGAAACCTGATGAGGTTCAACCAGGGAATTGCAGGTCCTGCACCTGGGCAGGAGCCACCCCCAGTGCCAGCACAGGCTGGGGGGAGCTGGAGCAGCTCTGCAGGGAAGGACCTGGGGGTGCTGGTGAGAAACAAGGTGAACATGAGTGCACAGAGTGTGGTCTGGAGGGCCAGTGGGGTCCTGGGGACATCAGGAAGGGCATGGCCAGCAGGTCAGGGAGGGATCCAGCCCTCCTGCCCTGCCCAGTGAGGCACATCTGGAGTGCTGTGTCCAGCTGTAGGTTCTGCAGTTCAAGAAGGACAAGGAGCTGCTGGAGAGGGTCCAGCAGAGGCCACAGAGATGATTTGGGGTCTGGAACATCTCTCTGATGAGGAGAGGCTGCAGGAGCTGGGCCTGGTCAGTCTGGAGAAGGGGAGGGTGAGGGGGGATCCCATCAATGCACACAGACATCTCCGGGACTGGCACAGGAGGGTGCCAGGCTCTGTTCAGGGGTGCCAGTGATGGGATGGGGAGCAGTGGCCAAACATCACAGGTTCCACCCCAACCTAAGGGAGAACTTTCCATGGAAGGTTGTCACTGTGATATTTTATGAAAATCCTTTGCTAGGATTTTCCTCCTATTCTAGTTGAGAAGCCTCAAAAAAGAAATGTAAACAATAACTACCTGATGGCTGTGGAAGGGGGTCTGGAAGTTTTTTACCAGCAGATGCATCTTTGGTTGGTCCATGGAGGTGTTTTTAGTTGATGCTCAATCGTGGTCCAGCTGTGTGGACACTCTGAGCAGTCACAGGTTTTTTATTATTCATTCCATTCCTTTCCAGCTTTCTGATGGATTCCTTCTCTCTATTCTTTTTAGTATAGTTTTAGTATAGCATTTTAATATAATATAATATCATAATATAATAAATCAGCCTTCTGAAACATGGAGTCAAGTCCATGGAGGTGTTTTTAGTTGATGCTCAATCGTGGTCCAGCTGTGTGGACACTCTGAGCAGTCACAGGTTTTTTATTATTCATTCCATTCCTTTCCAGCTTTCTGATGGATTCCTTCTCTCTATTCTTTTTAGTATAGTTTTAGTATAGCATTTTAATATAATATAATATCATAATATAATAAATCAGCCTTCTGAAACATGGAGTCAAGATTCTCATCTCTTCCCTCCTCCTGGGGACCCTTGAACACAACCACAGAGGGTGGCAGAGCCCTGGAACAGATGCCCAGGGAGAGTCTCCCTCTCTGGAGACAGCCCAAACCCAACTGGGTGTGTTCCTGTGCCACCTGCTCCAGGTGCCCCTGCCTGGGCAGCGGGATTAGACTGGATGATCTCCAGAGGCCCCTTCCAGCCCCAGCTGCTCTGGGGTTCTGGGAATATTTACTGGGCCACTTTGTGGTCCTGCAGTGGGCTGGGTGTGCTGCAGAGCTGGTGGTTCTGTCTGACCCTGCCCTGCCTCACACAGCGTGGGAGTTCCAGGTGATTTTTACCCACCAGAAGCAACAGCATTAATCTTTGCCTGAGCAGGGACTGGAACAGTTTCCTCAGGTGGTTTCAGTGTGCTCTGGGAAATTTTCTCCCAAGCATTTCAGGTTGAAGACAGTGGGAATTCTTTATAAAGCCTCCCTCATCATGGCCATGCACCTCTCCTGAAGGCAGGGGCTCATTTTCCAGTTTGCAGCGGGGTCAGAGGGAACACCAGCACATCCCGGGGTCATCTCTGCATCCTCAGGGCTGGCAGTTCCTGCTGCCAACATCCTGTAATTAGTGTTTGGGAGATGAATTATTTAGTGTTCTGTGTTTCACAGCTGCTGAAGGGATGAATTTCATTTGCTGCCTGAGGAGCTGGTTATTCCATGTCTGAGTAGGCGGATATTCATGGAGAGAGCTCTTCACTCGCTGCCCTTGCACTCCCCAGATTTGTTTCTCCTATCCAAGGAAAAGATTCTCTCTCTTGAGGAAGGGAGGGCCATGCAGACTGTGTTTAAAGGATGTAAAAGGAGCTGGGTTGTTTTCTTTTTTTTTTTTAATTGCCTCTCCTCATGGAGAGTGAAAACATTTTTATTTTAAAATGCCACACTGCCTTATCCCCTGTCACAATTCCACCTGTCCTGGGCTGCTCTGAACAACAGGTTCTTCACAAGTCTGAGATCAATCAAAGGAGTCTGTGGGATTTTAGTCTTTCACTGATTTAAAGTCTCTCACAGTCACATTAGTTTAAGTAGACACTGCAGAAACGTGAAAAGAAAACCTTTGTGTTTAACTCTGTCAGGTCACATAGTGACTCTGGATAAAGCACAGGTTTTAATTCTGAATCTATTTTATTTCATACAAGGCCTTAATGTTATTTGTAGCTATAAAAACATGGCTGACTTAAAATAAACTGTATTTTTAATAGCATTAATATTTATGATGTTGAATTAATTGTGTGATTAATTTTGTTTTCAACATGACTTAGGTGACTTTAGAGTGATTTTATTAGGAAAGGTGATCCTGAGGTTCCCTCACTACCTGCAGTGTGGAGTCTCAGAAAGGTTTAGCAAAAAATGTTCATTTTATTATACAGTTAAAAGTCACTACAGGTGTGGAAAGTACATGAAACTTATCTAGATCTTGTTTGCTTTTAGTTTGAAACTGTTGGTTTTTTTTTTTTTTAATGTAGCCTTAGTGTAGCACTGTTTTGGTTTGATTTTGGTTGGTTTTTTGTGGTCTGGTTTTTGTGCCCATGGTCAAAACCCCTTTCTTAAAGCACAATAAGGAGAAGCCATTTTAATAACTTTATTTTGGTTGTGAATGTCATTATGTGTATTCAGTAGGCTGACTCTTACCTTTTTATTTGTTTTAGAAAAGAGCAGGGCAGATCTTTATTTTTTTTTTTAGTTTTTCAAAACACAGCCATGTCTGTTAAAATTAATTAGAGTTGAAGGTCAGAGTGTCAGTGCTGCTGGAGTTGTTATGACACATTTTTAGGAGCTGAGTCTCAGCAGCATTCAGAATCACAATCAGCAAAATTCAGTGAGAGGAGCTGAGGGAGAACGCTGATTAAACTTCTGCTCATGCTGTTGCCCTTGTGCTGATTTAAAAGAAAAAAATCATCCTAAAAAGGGCAATATTGCAGAGTCA
Source organism: Onychostruthus taczanowskii (assembly GCF_017590055.1). Lineage (NCBI taxonomy): Eukaryota > Metazoa > Chordata > Aves > Passeriformes > Passeridae > Onychostruthus > Onychostruthus taczanowskii. The sequence continues at coordinate 2,004,338 of NW_024499462.1, read as the reverse complement.
GGAGTGGAAGTGGATCCTCATGGGTCCCTGGCAACCCAGGATTCTGTGATTCCAGACAGAAATTCTCTAACTCACCAAAATAAACAACCTAACAATCCTTTCATTCACTCAGATATACTTGAGGGTGGTTTTTTTAAAACTTTAAATTAGAGTACATAAGAAAAGAAAAAATCTGTTAGGCAGGCTGAGAACGAAGAATTTCAAATCCAGCGAATCAGGGAGGTTTGACCATTCCCTCTGCCTGCTTCCCTTGCTATGCCAATGGCAGCTGGAATTTTGGATGCCAGAGGGAAGAGCTGCTCTCTGCTGTACCAAGCCAAGGCTTTCACTGGATGAGGGCACCAACCTTCCCCTCCCTGTGCTGCTGTCACAAACACAGGGTGCTCTCAGCCCTCTGATGTGTAAAGGAGCCATCAAAGACAAATCCCCCAGCTGGAGCTTGGGGAACGCTGTTCTGCTGTCCCTATCAGTGCAGGAAATCAGGTTTTGGAGGATCTCCCCTGGTGCTGGTCCTTTGGCTTGGAATTAAATCCCTGCTGCTTATTTAGGAGCACAAAGAAGGTCAGCAGATCACGAAGGGGCTGGAAGATTGCATTTTAATTTCTCTGATAGCTGAGAGCCCTTGCCTCACCTGAGACCACCCTGCTCCTTTCCTTGTCCAGAAAATCCTTCCTTTTTCCTCTGTTAAGGACACCAATGAACAAATTGGAAAATCTGAGTTGAGCTACTAATACATGAAAGATGTTAAAGAATTCTGGCTAATCAAGACAATGTATTCAAGTCTTTTATTACTGAAAGTTAATCTGGTGAGCCTTTATAGGTTTTTGAGCTGGAATGGCAACTGAAAATGAATAATTTTTATTACAGAGTGTTTTCATGTGGTTGAGAATGGCACAATGCTGCAAGAGCTGTACTGCTTCTAGACTTGCTATTTAACATTTGTTTAAAAAATTAGGTTTCTGTCAGGAATTAAAAGGATTACATTAAAATTAGAGATGATTAGGTGAACTGTTATGCCAGTTATGGGAAATTTAAATATAACTTTGGGTATAATAAGCAACTCCATTATATTAATGCAAAATATTTTCCTATCATTAAAAAATTAAAGAGTGCTCCAAATGTTATTTTAGCTCCTAGGGGGAAAAAAAATCTTACTCTTTTTTTAGAGTTATTGCTTTGTTTTTTAAATGAACTGTTACCTATGAAGTATTGTCAGAGCATTTCACTGATCTCAGAGAGAATACTCTAAAAATCATCATCTAGCTCAAAAGGAACTAGCCATTTGGGTTATTTTCTCTCTTCCCTCACCATATAATATTAATTTATTAATTGTCAGAAGCAGCTACAAAGCAGTGCTGCACTGCCCCTGCTAATTTTGATTTCCTCAGGAAATGCATTGTTGTTTTCACTTGGACAAAAACCAAAATATGCTTGCTGGAAATAGCTGTGAGATGCACAGATGAGAGGGATTGTCATGGGAACGTTTCATCATCCATGGCAAGCAGCTCCTGATCCTGCTGTAGTTTCCCTGTGTGCATTGGGAGAATTCATTCCCTCCCTGCCCTTCCCACGAGCAGGAGAGTGAAGCTGTGTCTGACCAGGGGGTTTCAGGGACAGCAAGTCCACATACAAAAATAAATGATCAAATGATCATTTCTTTGATGGGGTGCGATTGCTTTGTGTCCAAGCACAGATATGCTGAAATCTGCTTTTTTTTTTTTTTTCCTCATTTTCTGCCTCTAACATTTCATAACTCCTCAGGAGCATCCTTATAGCAAAGGGCCACCACCAAGTAGTCAGGAGTGATTTCGGCATCATCAGAACTCATTTCCTCCCTTAAATGTTTCCTCAAAGCCAGGTCCCACTGCTCTGGGGAAGAGCCTGACTTACAAGTTTATGAACTTATTTAAGGTTTGTGCAAAAGCAAAAGAAACTTTGCTTCTTGTTCCTTCCTTAACCTAGTTAGAAATGCAGCCAGTGCCCTTCACGGGGCAAGAGAGGGAGAGTGTCAGGATGTTCCTGCCTTTAAAACTGCAGCCTAGGAAAAGCCAAATTAATAAAGAGAAGTTCTTTGGCCATGGAATTCCTCCTAATTCTCAGTTTTAGTGAGCTTTAGTCACATACCTGTGACTGGCATTCACATTGTCTGAAAAAATCCCTTTGCCCAGGATTTTTCTCCTGGGAAGCTGAGAAGCCTCAGAGAAAAAGGAAAACAATTCTTATCTCATTTGCTTCTCCTGTGTTTTGCTCACGTGGAATGTGTTTGGAGATTGTTTACCCACAGGTGATTGTTTCATTGGGGTTTTGGTGTGAATTATTTGGACTCAATGGTCAGTTAGTGCCAAGCTGTGTCGAGACTCTGAAAAGAGTCATGAGTTTTCATTATTATCTTTTTAGCTTTCTGTAAGTATCCTTTCTTTAGTATAGTGTAGTATTCTTTAATATAATATAGTGTTATAAAGTAATAAATTAGCCTTCTGAGAACATGGAGTCAGATTAATCATTGCTCCCTGCCACAGGGGTCATCTGCAAATACAATACATACCTGCTTGTGCTGTGTGCTTTGCCTCATCCAAACTCAGTTAGTACAGCATTAAATATTGTCTGTGTGCTTATGAATGTATAGAATAATGGGAGAAATAGAATTATGACAGTGATCCATGGATGTATTTTGGAAATCATACACAAGCACAAGAAACCATCAATCTAGTCCTGCAACAGTTTTCAAATTTATTGTGCCTGTGTAGTGAAAATTTTAAATGAACTTATGTATTTTAAATCACCATGTTTGGCACAGCTGGGCTTGTTTTGTTGGTGGTGTGGTCAAATGACCTCAGAAAATACTTATTTTGAAGTATATTCCCTCTTGCTGAAATCAAGGCTGTTACTTGAAGGATAGGTAGGAGAATACAATCAAAGGCATTAGTTATAAATCAAACCAATCCTTTCTCTGCAAAGCCTTGATTTATGCACATCAAATTAACTTTTCCAAACTTGCTGTAATTTATCTCAAACATGGGACTTCTCAAAAAAAGGGAAATGAAATGTATTTGTGCTGTGCACTCAAGGTAAAATTTCTGAGTCAGTATTAATCAGGAGCAATGTGTTCCAGGATGAAGGGAACGTAATTCAGCACATTCCTTTGGAGCAGCAGTTGTTCTCCTGGCTGACAGAGGGACCAGAAAAAATGGTAAGAAAACTTCTTCTTTTAACTGAAAAGTGTGTCTTCAATTCTCTCCCTCCCTGTTTTATCTTTTTATTTTTAATTCACTCCATTAATAATCTGAAAATGCATATTGGGAGTTGTGATGGCAAAGTGTTGAACAGATAAAATGGGTAAAGATTAAATTGTTTAACTGGAATTGTGTAATAGTAAAGAAAGTGTGATGGCTTATTACCTCCAGAGGTATAACTAATGTGTCATTTCTGCTGTTCTGCATGTACAAAAAATAGTTCTGGGGTCTGGGATAGATTTATTATCCTTCATTGATTGCCTCATTCTGTAGCAGGACGTTTCTGGCAGTAAAGCAGCAGAACTGTCACATCCATCATGATGTGTCGGAGATGTGTCAGGGCTGGGGCTCTTTTTTGAACTTTACTGCTCCTGAAAAATGTAGCTGAGCATTATAGGCAGAAGTCTGACATTTCCAAGATGAAAATCAATCTTTTTTTATGTGGTGATTCTCAAAGCAGACTTGAGCTTTGATTGCACAAGGGGTGGTTTCACATGTTGGGGGATACAACAGGGACACCAAATAATTTGGGTAACAGATCTGGCAGGTGTTCTGTAATGAATATAAATTGGAGAAATGATCATAGAAAAGATACTCAAGTCAAGATGGCACAGCAAACATTGATCTGCTGCTGTCACAGCTGGGAACCTGAACGTGTTTCTTTTGGGTTCGTGTATTTTCTTGTATTTCTCTTTAAAGCTGGAGATTAAGCAGGTAAATACAGCTTACTGTGAATTTATATTTCAATATAAATATTTATACAATATTTTTGGGGGGAAGAAGAATTGTTAAAATAATTGCTAAAAGCATGAGAAGCAACGAGAGGTCCTAATGTACAGGGAGGGCAGATGAAACACTTTCGGCTTTAAAATGAACGCTAAAAAAAAGGTGCAAGCAATCTGTACAATTGTAAATACCTTGAAAAAGAAAAGTCATTGTGTCACAGTGCCAGGGGCTCAGCACCTGGGCACTATGGTGTTATTAGAGACAAAAAGGAACAGCTTTGTGCTGGTGGCTGTGTCTAGAGGCAGCAGAAACCTCAGGAGAAGGGCAGCACAGAGCCACAAACAGCCAGGCAAGCACAAACTTTTAAATGCTGGGAGTGTGACGATAAAATATTTTTATGTTGGGCTGTTTCACAGGGGAGATGTGTGGAAGTAATGAGCAGAGTAGTCTTGTTTTCTCATATTCTTCATTCAGGAAAATATCTAAAGAAATAAGATGATGGTGTGATACTCAGTTGTCCCCTTCCAAGAGGAAGGAGCATGGAAATTCCATGTAGTAGCCACTTTCAAAGATCAGTTGATGATAATCAGTTGCTGTTGAAATCAGGAGGTTTCAGCTTGGTTGTTTGTCAATTCAGCCACTCAAGTGTGGGCTGATTTTCCCCACAAACAATGCCCTGTCAGCCACAAACCACTGACTCAATTTTGTTAAGGAGCTTAGCAAGGCATGAAATGCATAATTAGGGGAGGAACACTTTCATCCCTTTGAGTTTATAACAATTACTTAATTTAGGACAAACAGCAAAAGTCCCTAGAGCACATGAGTAGTCTGAAGCTTAAACAAGATGACAGCTTAGATGGATCAATAATTTCTCATCCCTACAGTTACTAGTAATAAGATGAAGAAAGAAATATTGGCCATTTCCAAGCTAAAGGCACAGAGAGGAGCAGATCCACTCCACTCCAGAGTGGACTCCATTAACACAGATTGCCTTCAGCCCATTAAGCCTCAGCACTGAGCTGCTTTAAGCAAGAGTTTGTTTCTAAAAGTCTGGAAGCCAAGGAATTAAACACCACCTGAGTTCTAAAAGGATGTTTTCTGAGCCTTAATAGAATGGCACTTTGTTCTTACTTTTGTGTCTCCAGTCATGCAGGAAATTAGAGGACTGGCTTCTTCCTGCAGACTTTGGGTTTCAGGCTTCAGGCTCAATTTGGCAGCTTATATTGCTCAAATTGCCTTGTAAATGAGATATTTGTTTCTAAAGTATGACTGATATCAACTTGCTTACAAATACTTACAACGTAGACATGTCTCTCATTTGATTCTGTAATTATATGATGGTTTTTCTTGTCAAGAGAGCTCAGAAACTTAATATTGATTTATAGTCCTGAGTTTCTGAAACTGCAATGTGTCATTGTTGAGCATAATTTAGAGTGGCCTTTTTTCTCCCTTCTAATCTTGTATGTATCAAGCTTGAGCTCATTTGGGGCTGGAATGATCTCAAAAATCATTTAACTCTTGTGGGGGTGTGGTGGCACTGGCATGGATGATGATGATGATGTCTTTGAGGTGTCTGAGTTCTTTATGGTTATCTGAAATTATACTTTCAGTCAAGGCCCTGAATAAACTCAGCATGAGAATTATTTACATTCCAATCTCTCAGGTGTCCTGTGAGGTTTTATCTTCTCCTGACACAGCAGGAGGTGGACACGGATGCTCTGCTTGCCTGTGTCCCAAAGTGCTGTGCTGACACCCCAAAGTCAGCCAGACCTTGGAGGGATCTCTCAATGCCTTCTCAGTAAAGTGAGTTCCTTAATCATCCCCAAAATATTCTTAAAATTAAAATTTAAAAATGACGGGTTTTGATGGAATAGAAACTCAAATGATCAGTCTGTTCTGATGAACAAGGGAAAAAAAAAAAAGGTGAAAAATCAAGGGGCTATCTTCCAACCCAATCCATTCTGGGACTCTAAAATTCCATGATTAGTGGATTCTGTGTTGTAATAATACATCAAGGGGCAACTACATTTAAGGAACACAATGGCATGTTTGTTTTCTGTCATATTTTCCCTTGTATTTGCATTCCAGACCATCTGTAGAGGCCCAGGCAAACTGCACTCTGTGCCCTAAAATCTCTGTTGAAACCCCTGCATCACAATTCCCCAGTTCAAAAGAGGCTGCCATTGAACTGATATATTTAACATGCACATAAATACATGCACAAACCTCGTCCGTATTTTTGATTCATTTTCCTAGCAAAACTAAAATCATGATGGTGAGAATTGATTTCAGCTTTTACATTAATAAATCAATGGGAATATTCTGAACAGTAAATTCTCACATAAATGTCCTTGTGGAGGGAGCCAAATTGGTGCATTGGTCAGAGGGGCACGTAGCTGAGGGGAAGTGATCTGCTGAGCTGCTTTGCTTGGATAAAACAGGCCTCCTGCTGGAATGCTAGCCATGTGCAATGTTCTTTCCTAGCTGCTCATGGGTGGGAAGTGCAGGATGTACACCGGCAGTGATATCTGTTCAATTTTTCTACCTAAATCCCCCTCCTGAATGTGCCTTTAACGACTCTAATTCTGAACTGTTTCCATCTCTGATAAAATTGTATTAATTACTCATATTCCTGTGTTCACTTTGCTCTGAAAAATAATAAATTTTCTTTGTGTTATTGCACAGCATGCTGAAACAAACAGAAATCCAGGATCTGTAGTGTTTGTGTCATCACAGGAGATCTTTGAAGCACAGGCTGAAGCAGCACAAGTGTTCTGCTCTGCAGAGGGGGTGCATTTGTGCCTTGAGAATTGCAAAGAGAGGATGTTTTCCCATCCTGTACTGACAGATTTCCTGGCAGGAATATGTAGGGTGGATCAGGTGTCTATTCAGTGATGCTGTCACCATTTAAGTTCATATAGGAGAGAGTGTGGGCCAGAGGGGGACCCTTGCTACCTGCAGTAACCAAGGGGGGAGTGTTAGGTTTTCCTTCCCCCACCCAGAACAGCCATTCTGCAACAGCACCATCCAAATCCCCTTATGTCTGTGTCTATGGAGTGATTTTGGAGCTGTTTCCCCTTCCAAAGCAGACTGTCAGAGGTGTGGAGGAAGGAATGGGATTCTATTTCCCCCAGCAATGTTTTGGGACAGAAGGGGTGGATTATTAAGAACAACCCAAAGCTTCCACAGTGTCATTTGCCTGTTCTTGGAGAAAATTTGCGTGGGGCACTTGATTGTGGGCCTAGAAGGCCAAAGTCCTTCTGTGCTGGGGTCAAGGTGGGCATCGGGCACAGCTGGGACTCCATGGGCTGGCAGGGATTTTCCAGCCTCTGGGATTTTTGCCTCTACAGCAGGGCTTCTGTGCCAATGAGGAGCTTGGTTTTCACAACTGAAAACAAATAGTGTGTTTTTAAAAGCCAAAAATAGTTCCAGACGTGGGATCAGTAGTAAAATCCTGAAATGTGTTTTCATGTTCCTTCAGTACAGAGAGGCGTCCACCTTTTAGGTTATTGGCACCTTTACATCTTAATAATTTCTGAATTTTACTTGAGTTTTCTTTCAAGGACAGGTTGGATGGGGCCCTGAGCAACCTGTTCTAGAATGTGACATCCCTGCTCATGGCAGGGGGGTGGAATAGGAGATTTTTAAGATGCCTTCCAAACCATTTCAGGATTCTATGATTCCATCTAGTGTTCCATCTTGCCAGAGAATAGCTGGTGATTCAGAAGTAAATATTGCCAAGCATTCCATATGCCACAGTGGAATAATTTATACTCAAAACAAGCTTGTGGATAAAGATCTCATTTTTGAAGTTACAGCTCCTTCTCTCTGTAAAATGGGGGGTGCATGGGGGGTGTGTATATCCCCAGTTGGAGAAACAGGTTGTGCAGTTTGCTTGGGTTTGGGGGGCATTGCTGCACAGACAGTTCTGCCCACACAGTTACAGACTGGTGCCATGGAGTAGCAGATAGACTTTTCCATCTCTTTTTTTTTAACCCAGCAGGTCTGTGTTATCAAGTCTATTAAAAAAAAATGTCTTGTCCCTAATTAATGTTTCTGATTCCTTCAAGGTTACAAGGAAATGGGTTCAAAGTAGAATCAGTCTATTAAGGGTTGTCTCAAAATTGGGTGCAGATTTTGTCTGTTTTGAAATTCAAACATCTTTTAAGTTTGTCTAAATTTATATATTAAATAAAGATGTGTATATAGCATTCATGTTATTAAATATATTTGCCTAATATATTTAGTATAGAGAGTTTAAATATTGACTGACCATATAGATCCCCCAATTCCCTGCCATCATATCTTAGAGAAGACTAACTTAAAACTTAATTTAGTCCCAGTTTTTATAAAGGATAAAAAGAAAACCAAGTTTTTCTATGCCTGATGTGAAATTTTCTGCATTGCCTCAGCTTGAGGTTTACTGACTTCCACGTCTGTGATGTCAGGGCTGGAGACAGGCATCTGATCCCCAACAGTTCTGCAGCACTGTGACACCAGGGGAGGTTCAAATCAGATATTAGGGGGGAAAAAAATGTTGGAATCTGAAATGCAAGGAACTCTCATAACTTTGGGCCTGTAAGCTAAAGTTTAGAATTAAACACAGGATTTGATTTGAGACCTTGGAAAAGGCTTCCAAGCTTAGGTGCTACAAGAGAGAATGTGGATTTATAGTTGAAGGCAGAGACATGTTAAGCTAAGTAAAGGAAAGTTTAGAGTTTTAGAGTTAAAGATATGGAAGAAAATAGTTTCAGAGGTAAACAAGGAGTTTAGAATGCAGTGCTGTAGGTTTGTGTGTCATAACATGATTGGCTAAGAAAGCTTACGCTGTATAATGGGTCCATAAGATGAAATATTTAAGGATTGGGTCAAAAATATAATATTCCTTGTTGGAAGTGTTGGAAGTCAATAACTCCTTAAAAGGTCTTGTAACTAGAGGTCGTGCGACCTTCTGAACCATGCTGTAACAATGTGAGCCCAACTCACCTTCCTGCCTATACAGAAGATATGGAAAATAAATCACATCATCTAAAACAACTTAGAAGTCCCTTCTCAAATTCCTTCTAAAATTCTCCACAAGTGATTTATCACCAAGAAACTCCCTGGAAGGGAGTGGTCAGGCACTGGAATAAATTGGTCAGGCACTGGAATGAATTGCCCAGGAAGGTGGTGGGGTCACCATCTCTGGAAGTGTTCTGAAGTTTTCTGGCTGTGGTCCTTGGGACGTGGTTTAGGGGTGATGCTGCTGGTGCTGCTCGGGAGCAGCTGATGGTCTTGAAGATCTCTCCCAGCCTGGATGACTCTGTGATTCTGGAAGCCATGGCATGAACTTGTCAGGTTTAATTTGGGTTAATTTCTTCAGCTCCCAGCTGATCTGCTGTGTGTCTGCTGTGGTGCCAGACTGATTTCCACACCCAGACAAGGAAAAGTTAAAAATAGCAGCATAAATCCTGAGCAGCTACTGAATCTGTACAGCTCCCAAAGTGATCAGGCCACTGGAAATATTTGGTGAGCAAGCTTTTCTTTCAGTTTCTCAGGCAGCCAACTGATTGTGCCGAGCAAAGCAATGCTTTTAGGAGTGTGATTTCTCAAGGGCTCTAATTGCTGTGTGCTGAGCAAGAGGGATATTGGATGTAATGCTAAAACTGCTTATTTATAAATTAATGTTATCTGTTCAAAATTAGTGTTGAAGAGGGCTGATTGCCATTCCAGTCAGCGGTAATATGTTCCTTGAAAGTCGTTAGTCATACTTTTTCATTAAGTTGCTAATTTTGGTGTGGTTGTTCTTTTTCCCAAGTGACAAATTTTCTTGCTATTTCAAGTTCAACTTCCCTTGAGTTTAACCAATGACCCAATGCTTCACGTGTTAAGCATTGGAATAGGCTGCCCAGGACAGTCCTGGAGTCACCATCCTGGAAATGTTCAAAAAATTAGAGGATGGGGCTCTTTCTGGTGTGGTTTAGTGGCTGTGGTTGGATTTGGTGGAAGGATGGACTGGATGATCCTGGAGGTATTTTCCAGCCTTATTGGTTCAATGACTGCATGACTGTGGCAGCACTTCAGGGGATTTTACAGCTGTCATGTTTTGTGTTTGCATTTCTTTCCTTCCCTTGCACCACAGACACAAAGCTGAGGCAAAGCCCAGCCTAAATGGATCACTCTCAGTCGTCTTCCTAACAAAAAGGTGAAGAGAGCATAGCAGAAAAAAAGACCTTGCTGCACTCATATCTTCAGAAGCTGCTGCCTCTCTTCAAACTGGAATGTTTTCCATTTCAATATTTCCTTTCATTGCTCGTGGCAACTGCAGCTGTCCTTATGTGGGGGTATTCACCAGGATGAATCATGAAAGCTCAAACAACTTTAAAGTAGATTATCTACTTGTGCTGTGGAGGAAAAATATCTATCTTTAATCAAATTACACATTACCTTTTGTTGGAGGCAAGTAGCTCCTCAGAAGAGATAGAGATTGGAAAGGTTATTAAAAAAAAAAACCTATTCAGCAGCAGTCCGTGGTCATGTTTAAGACCAGGCAGTGGTTCAGAACCCAGTAAATCTTGACTCTCATCCTGTTAAACCTGGCAGCAATTGGATTTACACTTCCCAAGATCAGGAAAAAATTAATTCAGAGAGAGGTAATGGTGTACATTCATATATTATGTCACATGTATTATATTATATCCTGTACATTATATTAAAAATGTGATAGCAGGGAGAAGAAGAGCAAGCATATGGTGGTGTATGAGCACAGACTGAAGCAAGTATGAAATAATGGAAGTAATGAAAACAGACAAAATCCATCCTGAAGAAAAAAAAAAAAAAAAAAGCAGTTCTGGAAATTAGGTTACCAGCATTGCCTTGATTCATTGAGTTGCCTGTGGTCAAAACATTCAACTCCAATATTTAACCACCTAAAACTGGACATAAAGGGAAGAAATACCTGGTACCTAGCTAGCAATTTTATTTTTCTCTAAATGCAACAAATGCAACTTAAAATCTTTTAACCCCAAGGTGTTTTCTACTGAAACAAGTGGGCAGGGGTGTTCAAGTGCAAGTAACTTCGATCAGTGTGTGGGTAGAGAATTCCTTGCCAATTGCTCTTAAACAGGCAGGGGTTTAATACTCTATTAAGGGATGAAATGAAAGTGCATGAGAACAACTGAAAAAACCACAGATGACTGCCAGAAAGAAGCAGAAATATGTCTGGGTGTCAACAATTTCCTGCAGGTTTCCAAGAGGTGAAATGGAGGTGGACACATCTGTAGCTCATGTGTGGCATTTTGGGGCAGAATCAGGGCACTCAAGGCAGGGAACTCCTTCCTCCTGCTGCACAGTTTTCCTGAAGGAACCCTCTGGGCTGTGATCTGGTAGAGAAGAAATGGTCAAGGAATGAAATATGTTCATTTTTTGTATGAGTTTTCCCAAATTGTATTGATTAAGAAGTCAAGGACTGTGTGTGTGAGTCTATTTCTAAAGAGAGAACTCATTGCTTCCTTGAGCGAGAAACTGGGGTCAGGTGGAAAATGGAGCTCCTGTCACTAGGGATGTTTTGTTTCAGTGTAGACATTGAAAAATAAGAGACCAACTTAGTAACATAAAATTATCAGGCTAATCTGTTAATTAGACAAGTGGAGTGCCCATCCCTGGAAGTGTCCAAAGAAAGTGTGGACAGGGCACTCAGTTCCTGTGCTGGGGACAAGGTGGGGACTCCCTTGGAGTCCTTTTTCAACCTAAATAATTCCATTATCCTAAATCCGTTTGCTGTTCCTTCTCCTTTGCCTTTTTTTGTTTGTTTTTCGTTTGTTTAGTTTTTTGTTGTTGTTGCTGCTGTTTTTTTTTAATAATATACTTTATTTCTGGAATAAAATATTCATTTTATAAAATCTGTACACATTTTCTTTTTTCATCTCCCAGCATTTAACAAATTATATGGGGTATAGACACCACTTAGTTCACAAAATTTGAGATATTTTAGGGTATTATGTTTATTAAAGAGCTCTGGTTTGGAGGAAATACAATGATTACAGAAGCCTCTGAGGTTTCAAGGAAATGAAAGTAGAATATGAACAGTCTTTTCTGATAAAGCTGGAAAATGACTCAAAATGGTTTGAGCCAGAAATGTATAAAAATTATAAGATTTTCTGGGGCTTGTGATTTTGGTGGCCTGACTCTTTATCTGATGTTATTTTGTGTTACAGTTGGTGTGTCCCTGTGCCATATTTTCGACTTGTAGCATTTATTTATTAATTTGAAATAGAAGCATTTTTCAGGACTTATGATCTCTCATGTTTTAAATCTAATAATGCTCTTTATTTACCCCTGGGTTTCTATGTCTTCATGCCACTCACTTTCTATCTCTGATTGCCTCATCACCTCAGATGTGTGAAGTTTTCAGTCTTGCAGAGAGAGAACTTTTGTCCATGAGCTATAATTTACTGATGGACAGAAGTTCTGGAAAAAATCCAGGACATTCCTCCCATCTCCAATTATGTAATCAAGGCCTGTATTTTACTAAATCACACACTCAAGTGCTTAGCAAGTACAAACATGCAGAATTAACCATGTTTTACAGGATGATTATCATGTTAAATGAAAGATTTTAGCTGTAATTGTGTCCAAAGCACTTTTTGATAATGAGTTCTTGGTTACCTGCTGAACTTTCAGGTGTGTGGTAAGGTAGAGTTTATCATAATCAAAAATCCAAATCTATTTTGAAGTACCTGAGGATTTTTTTTCTGAAAATTATAATCTTGTTGTGATCTATCACAGGAAATTTGAGCCCCTGCAGTCAACAAAATGAGACCAAGAGAATATGAAAGGAAGGGGGAGAGGGGACATAAAATCAGAATATGTGATAAAAATAACTGCAACTAGGCAAAAAGATAAAAGAAGAAATTGCATGTGATTGTAGAAGAAAAATGGTTTAAAATTGAAACAAACTCTGGCCCAAGAAATCCCTGGCCTGCAAACTTTTGGAAGCCAGGAGCTTGTTTGGGTGAAACAAAAGGAATTTTCTCACAGAATTTTTCATTGAAAGGATTCTCACCTGATTTTCTGTGGTCACACAAACAGTGGGAGAAAAGAAATGGAAAATAAATGTAGCCCTTGATGTAGGGATTGCTTAGGGGGAGATCTGTATGCAAACCAAACTGGTAAATAAAGCAGGAGCTAAATAATAGAATAGATGGAATAATAGAAAAAGTAATTTGCATTATGAAATCAAGAGTAAATTAGGAGCTTTTGTTTAAATGACAAATGCAGGCATTAGATCGAAGGGAAAAACCTGAAACAAAATATTCCTTGAAGGAAGCAATCAGTGTTGGGCTTAAGCACCCATGAATTGCTTTTCCTCGTGCAGTTTTGTGCCTTGGGAAATCTTTTTTTTTCCTTTTCAGATAATCAGGAGCAGCCATGGCTGTAGTGCCACAGTGCAAGAGCACCTCCTGCATGTAGGAATCCCAGGGAGACACATTTGTATTTCCCTACAGAATTTTGCAAAATCCCAGTAAAAACCCCAGCCAAACTGCTGAAACAATGCCATCATTTTTTCTTCTTTTTTCACTCTGCATTTTCTGATCTGAGACAAAGCTTTTCCCTCTCTGATTTAAGTTGGAATTTGATCCTTTAGGGAAGACCTTGGCTGCACAGATCAGTGTCTGGGTTTGAGGGCAGCTCCACAGTGGAAAGTACAAGGAAAAGGAAGTTAAAAGGACCAGCAGATCTCTGACCCTGAGGTTGATCATGAGGAGCAGTGTCACGGCACCTGCTCACCTGAGGGCAGCTTTATCCAGCACAGGTGGCTTTGAACTGAGACCCTGGGATTTATTTTCACAGGTCCAGAGGGGAGGAACATGCAGGGCCTGATGGCAAATCTCAATCATCTGTTCATTCTTTTCCTTTTGGAAAGCATAACCTGTCACGTTCTGTGTAATTAATGCTGTCTTCCCCTTCTCTCAGCTCCCACATCTCTTCCTTCCCATGTCTCCATAACATTTCCTTTGCATGTTTGAAGGAACTGATTATTCCACTTAAAAGGCAAAAAATCTGAAACTTTTTTTCCTGTTTTTCCTATGACAGCAGAAACATCAGCTGTGGATTTACTTGAAAACTAGTGTATCATTTCCTGAGGATGGATTTCAACTTTCCCATTCCAGACCTCTCTGGGAGCAAGGCCTGGTCTAGTGGAAGATGGCAGGAGGGTTGGACTGGAGGGTCTTTAAGGTTCTTTCTAACCCAGAGCATTCTAGGACTCAAACAGGTCCCCATTCCAGCCATCCTTGTCCTCTCCTTGGAGGCCACTTGGCTGCCTCAGGAGACACCACTGGAATCAAAGATCTCTGTCAAGAAGTCTTTGGAAATCAGTGGAGCACTTGGAAGTGCTTTGAGTTGTCAAATACCAGCTGCGGATGTGTGGTGGGACCACTGCTGGATCCATAAAAATGACATGTTTTCAGTGCTGCTGAGTTTGGACATTATGTGCAGGATCTGGGAAAGTGCTGGATGGATTCTGCACTTCCATAGCCCAGCTGAGGGGTTAGGAGCAGCTAACTCTGTTCAAAGGCTTCAGTGGGTGTGCCACCAACACATGGCAGCAGTGGATTTTTGCAGGAAACCCTCTTAAAATCTGGGCTTGAATTGGTGTGCTTTCATAGACAAGTGCCAGCCATCAAAATGAGATCAGTCCCAGTGATTTCACAGCAGAGCTGTGCTCCTCTGGTGCAGGAGCAGCAGTGAACCCCCTCATGCTGTGAGGGTTCCTGGCAATGTGTGATAAGAAGGGTTTCACATCTGTAAGCACCCTGAGTTTGAATCTCCCACTTCAGGCAGGGGCCGTCTCCACCTGCTTGCTCACATGTCAGAAGAATTCTGGTGTGTTATAGAAAGAGCTGTAGTTGCAGTAACAGAAAGGTTTTTGCCTGTGGACAGAATAGGAATGTCAGTGGTAAAATGAACTTGGTTCTCCAGCCAGATCTCTATTCTCTTCCTTTGCACACTGCGTTTTAGGCTTCAGGGGCCACATTTTCAGAGAATATAAATTCACATCCTTCCCTTGGGGCTTTGATGACTTACAAAGATCAGCTGTTTTATGAACTTAGCTGAGTATTTTTGGTCTTTTGAGGGTTATGTCACAGCCTCATAATTTCTTGCCATCATGTTTTGTATGGGGTCTGTTTCTCAGGGAAGCTTATGTGACACTTGGGGACATGGTTTGGTCATGACCTTGACAGTGCTGGGTAACAGCTGGACTCAGTGATCTTGGAGTTTTCCACCCTAAATAAATAACAATTCCATATGGAAGCACACCAGTTTAAACTCCAAAATTCTCATTCTCAGACTGGCTTTCTTTGATGTGTACTCCAATTTACTCACAAGATTTGTTGTCTCAGGTTTATTGGTAGATGGCATTCCTGGGTCACACATCCCAGAGATTTACAGCTGACTGTGTGTAAATAATGGGAGGTTACTGGGCATGCTGACTGCAGCATATATTTTCTAAAATACACATCACTGTGGGGTTTTTTCAGCTTAATATGCAGTTTTGTTTCCTTGCTCTTCCCAAAATTTGATTAATCTGATAGCTTGGTATCTTTAAACCATCCCAGCAGCTCAGACAGATTGCAGATGCTAAACCTTATGTTCATCTCATAAAAGTATTACTGAAAATTATTGGCAACATCTGACTTCAATGTAGCTGTATCTTGGTCTGTTTATATTCTGTGAAACTCCATAGGATCTAGAAAAGCAAAATCTAGGAAATGCATAATCAGTAGTTTTTGAAGTTGAGCATCAACATGAGCATCTACCTTTATGCTTGCTTTCTTTCTTTCTTTAATTATTTTTCCATAAGTCACTGTTGAGTGGGAAGGATTTCTAACCCCTTTCAGATAGAGCCCAAAATATCATTTACTTGTTTCTCAACCCAAATATCTTCTCATTTGCCTTCCCTTGTCATGGTTTTTATCCATTACTGCACAGACTGCTCATCCTTAGGGTGATATTGGTCGATATCCACTCCCCAAATATCTTCTCATTTGCCTTCCCTTGTCATGGTTTTTATCCATTACTGCACAGACTGCTCATCCTTAGGGTATTGGTCGATATCCACTTAGCTCCAGTTGGAATTGCTCCCCACCCATCAGAAAACTTCCTGTGTGCTGATCCAAACAAGCTCCATCCTTCTGTATTTTTACCTCTTGCCATTGTGTAGGAACAGGTGACCTTCAAAGAGGAAAAAGAAATCTTCACTTGGACAGTTTTTCCCACATAAAACATGGGGCTGTTCTGTGGTGGAGTTGTCCGTGTCCCGTGGTCCAAAGAATTGGGTGAACTCAATTCCTGAAAAGGAATTGGGTGAATTTCTTTCAATTTGTGTTTCTGCAGAGCTTTGTAGTGTGATCTGTGTGGCATTCACATTCCCTGAAAAAATCCCTTCGCCCAGGATTTTTCTCCTGGGAAGCTGAGAAGCCTCAGAGAAAAGGAAAACAATTTTATCTCATTTGCTTCTCCTGTGTTTTGCTTATGTGGAATGTGGTTGGAAATTGTTTACACAAAGGTGATTGTTTAATTGGATTCTGCAAGACTTATTTTGACTTTTTGGCCAATCAGGGCCAAGCTGTGTCGGGACTCTGGAAAGGGTCACAGGTTTTCATTATTATCATTTTTAGCCTTTTGTAAGTATCCTTTCTGTATAGTTTAATATAGTGTTCTTTAATATGATATAGTATTATAATGTAATAAATTAGCCTTCTGAGAACATGGAGTCAGATTCATCATTCCTCCCTGCCACGGGGGCACCTGCTAATACAAGAATCTGCAGTGAGTCCCCATCCCTGGAGGTTTCTAAAGGACATGGAGAGGTGACTCTTGGGGACAGGGGTTGAGTGGTGAATATGGCAATGCTGGGGGAATAGATTTGCTGATCCTGGAGGGCTTTCCCAATCCAAACCATTCTTTGGTTCTGTGATTAATGATCTCTAACAAGTGGAGTGCTTTATTTCTGAACACACAACATGGTGCTCGTAAAACTTTATAGAGGTGTCAGTAGCTTTGCTGGCTTGGGCAAGGTTATTTTTTTGCAACAGTGGCCACACTGTTAATATGGGTCATTTAAAGGTTCATTAAATCTGCTGCCTGGGGCCTTGATAACACAGTGCTAGCAGGGAAGAACAACAACTGTGATTTCCTACAGTCGTCTTGAATGACATGTTTCTAAGGTATTTGCTGGAATGTTGAGTTGCCAAAATGGAGGGAAGTACCCTCAGGGAGCTGGGGTGTGTCTGTAGCTCTTTAGAAAAAAATCCTCCACTCTCCTACCCCTCACTGAGGTTATCACTACATTACATTACTGAAGTTATAATGGGTATCACTTATTTAAAGGAAGCTGGTATGAAAAAGCTGATCTGTTGGGAACTTTGAGAATTCTAATTGACAAAATCAATAAGCTCCCAGCTAGAATAGTACCTCTCTTTTTTTTTCATTTTCCACTATTGCATAGCAGGGAGTGATTTATCACTTGGCTTCCTGTTTTTAACAGTTTTTCCGGTACCTCTTTCTCATTTCTAACCCCAAAAATGTGCCCAGCTGCTCTGAGACAGAGAATACATGAGAGCTATAAATCCTTTTTAAGTCTTTTGTTGCTTTATTATTTCAAGAGTAGCAATTTGAGACTACAGGTCAAATAGATGCTGTCGTAACCTCTGTCTGGTCACTGCTCCCTGGAGCTGCTGTGGCAGGTTGGACCCTCCTTCCTTTCACTGAGCTCAGTGGAGTGTGTGCTACCTACATTTCAATTGGAATGGACAGGGCAGCATTCCACACCTCCTGCCTCAGCCTGAGGGACTCTCTCTTCCTAATCAAGTTCTCCTACAGAGTCAATAAAAATGTGGTTGTAGGAAGCACTTGACAAATCGCAGGTGAATGTTAATCCTGAGAGGTGAACTTTCGTAGAGCTTGGTGATAATTTCAAATTGGGGGATAATGAACGTTTAGACAAGTCTGACATTCACATGACATAAAAATGGGCTGAAGACCCTCACCAAGTGTTGCTGTGTAGTTACTGAAGTCCAAAGCAGCTGTTTCCAGAGGTCAGGCCTGTGAGACCACTGTTTATTCACAAGTGACTAGGATGTGCAAACAATGAGAAGTCACACAAATCGATCCTTAATCACTGCAAAACCCAAGAAAGCAGACTGAGTGATCTCTGAAAGCATTTTTGTTTAAAAGAGAGTTAAATATGCTGCTAGATTTGTTTGCCTTGTCTTAGGAAGTCTTGATTAGATAGAGAAAATAGATTGTTCAATCATAATGGGTTTTCCTATTTAGCCAGTTACAGGCAGTGCAGACCATGGAAGAGATCAAAGCAGCATGATGAGATATAGCACTGAGGATGAGATTTTTTTATAAATGCCCATGCTTTCAATTATTTTGTTATTTATAGGAAACTAATCTGGAAATTATTCAATAACTTCCCTCCCTCCCACAAAAAAAAGCAACCAAAAAACCAAAAAAAGCCCCAAAACCAAATACCCAAACCATACAAACCAATCTCTGTCTAGAATGTCTTATGTCTGGAACTACAGTTTTGTCTGCCATTCTGTCTCCACTGGATATTGTGTTTAGGGCCAAGTCTGTGCCTTTCTTCTCCTTGTAGCCCCAGGCTGCATCATTCCCTAAAATGGATCTAGAAACTCTCTGGACCCCAAGGATTCAGGAGAGGCAGCTCACCCTGACAGAACCTCAGCTTGCAGAGGGCATGACTGGACTGGTGAGTCCCACCACAGGGCTTCTCAGCTGTCAGGAGCTGTCTCCCAGCTCTGGGGGCCCCACACAGTTGTAGAATTCTTTCCTCTTCCATCAGCAGATGGGATCAGCACTCAGGACTGCTCCCAGCTGGAGAATAAACCTCGTGCATTGGGCTCCTACAGAAGTTAACAAAGTTGCAGATGTTCTCAGAGGGAATCAGTTTGGTTCTGCTATATTTGTCACACCAGCAGGGCCCTATTTTAATGGGACTTCAGGGAACTGAATTCAGGAAGGAATATATAGGATTATATATTATATAGCAGGGGTTGAACTGTAATCAAAACACATGGGGAAAAAAAAAAAACCCAAAAGAAAACAAAAGGAAGATGAATCATGATTGTGGTCATTATCTAAGGGGTGGGCAGCTTCCCAGTGCCGCAGCTGATGCCATGGACAGATGTACAGGACAAATTATGGATTATCCAGCACTGGCCTGGCTACCAGAGTTTAATGATGCCCTGGTGCCAATCCTGGGCTTCGGGAAAATCCTGCAGGATTTTTTTCCTCAGTGCTGGAAGTTAGACCTCCTGTGCCTCTTGGTAAGGTTGTGATGGTTTCCTCAGGAAGAATCTTCAGCACTGGAGCATGTGTGTGCTCTGGCACAGAATTCCAGCCATATCCACTTAACATAGAAGGGATGTCACTTACTTATCACTTGAACTTATTTGTCTGAACTGTCCTGCTGGATCTGGAACTCTTCCTGTGCCATGCTGTTGCCTTACACCCAGTTTCTTCCTTATTCTTTTATGAACATTTGCCTAACAAACCTTTTGATTCTCTTAGAGTAGGCAACTCATGATTTTGTTACCTAGTAAGTTCAGCTGTTTTGTGTGAAATTCGGTGATTGTGTTCTACTTTGTCTCCGTATGTCTTAGAATCACTTAGATGACAAAAGAATTCTAAGATCATCCAAGTCTAGCATTGCCAAGGGCACCCATGTCCTCAAGTGCCACATCCATATGGCTTTTAAATCTCCTTTCCCCACGGGCCCTTTCCAGCCCCTCTGCCCAGCCTGGAGCTGCAGGGCCTGGGCTGACCCATATTATGCTGCTCTGTAATGCATATCTGATAGAATCCTCTTTTCTGTCAGCATCAGGGAATATCGTTCATTGGAAATTATGATGTCTTGGCACGATATTTTGCTGTTCCATAAGTGTGTAAACTCTGTTAAATCTTCAAAATATAAGCCCCTGACAGGCAGTGGGTTGACAACATTATTCTCTTAGGGCGGCTGTGCTGTCAGCAGCCCTTTCCTGGGTGTTGTCTCCTGTCAAGCACCTGAGAAAAAGCTCTTGGAGTGGGCTTAAGGTGTGATGTTACTACAAGCATGATTTTCATCGTGTGCTACAGGTATTTCTCAGCTGTTTCCCAGTGCCTGTTTTCTGTTTGCTCTGGATTCTCCTTATCTCCCATTCCTGTTGTGGTTTCCCATAGCGTGAGGAACCTTTCACAACCTGCAGCAGCTCTGAAGCCCTGGGCTCCTGGCCAGGTTTTTATTATTGTTCTTATGAACAGTTAACTCTCCTTTTTTTTTTTCCAAAGGTGCCTGAAGGAGGCAGACCTGGAGGCTTTTACTTGTACAGCTCTTCTGTCTTTGGTTTCTCCTGGCAACGCTTTGTTCTCAACATATCTTTTTTGTGTGGAGAGGGGTTTTTATTCCCTTCGTGCTGGTCACAATTCCGAGCAGCGTCTTTCACCCTCCCACCCCTCACTGTGCTCAAATGCCTGTTTCTGAAATATGAACAACAAATACTTGTTAAAATTTAGAGAAGACGCATTCAAAGAACTCAAGAGTAAATTTGAGGCATGATTCTCTGTTATTTTAAAATATTATATTGTATTTCCATAAGTGTCATCCTAATATACGTCAAGAACTTTTTTGTTCAAGATGTTTCCAAACAATGGAATTTAAAAATTATTGCAAACACAGGATAGTACCCTTAGTATTCTTAATTTCAGTTAGCAAGGAAAAAAAATAGGTTTTCCATTGCTATTGCCAGGGAAGCTGTGGCTGTCCCTTAATCTCTAGAAGTGTCCAAGATCGGGCTGGATGGGGCTTGGATCACCCTGGGATAGTGGAAGGTGTCCCTGCCCATGGTAGGGAGTGGCACGTGATGAGCTTTAAGGTCCTTTCCAACCCAAACCAGTCTGTGATTCTATGATAATACTCCTGCTGATATATTTAATAGCTGTTTCATCCTAATGCTTTCTCACTCTAATGTGAAACTGGATTTCCTCTGGGCATTTTGTGGTCATAATCTGCAGTCATTTAAATTCTGTTGCCTTATTCCATGTGCAGGTGACTTCTGTGGGTGTTTGGGAATAGAATGCTTTGTTCTGGTACAAAGTGCAGTTGACTCTGTGGAAATCTATAGGGTTAGAGGATTTTAGGAAAGTTGGGAAAAAGGAAAGGCCTCAGACAGTAAGGACAGTGAAATGCTAAAGCAGCAGAAAAGATATATCGGCAGTAGCTAAGACATGAGAAATAAAACAATAAAGCTGTGTAGTTTGGCTTTCTAAGTTGCAAAAGGTATATTTTAGTAAATATTTAGAAGGTCAAATATGAATGGGGCTCTGAGCATTGTCTTTTATAAACGAACCATTGTATGAGAGAAAAGCTGCTATTGTTTTAACCGAGGCTACGTGTGCTTCATGTAGTTGGATAGAAATACTGTCAATATACTTTTGCTCTACGTGATTGGCTGAAACTAGATCTGAGATTGTCTTATAATATGTTGTAACATTAAGTTTCCTCGGCCTGCTGTCTGGATAACGAGCTGTTCGCATCGATCCATTGCCAAAATCATGTAATGAGACTGATGCTTTTTAAATAAACAGCTCACGACGCTATTCAGGTGTGGTCCCGTTCCGTTCATGTCTGTATATAAACAGCCGGCGTCAAATGGTGCCCCGTGTGAGGAATTACCATAGGAACTTCAAGTGCAAGAGCTAAAACCATTAGCTCTTCATTAGAGTTTACTGAGACAACAGTAGGAAGAATTGAAAGTCCCAGGAGTTTGTTATTGATTTTGCCTAGAATCAAAAAATCTTGTCCTTGCTGAGAAGGATTGACAATTCCAGTAGGAATGCTCGCCCAGCAGACTCCCTTTTTTTCCTTGGGGATAATGGATAAAGACATCAATACACAATAAGAAATAGGTTGAAGCTGGCCGATTTTGGTGCCCTTTCTCTTGCTGGTTCAGCTTTTCCCGAGGTCTGGGGCTGGGTAAAGTGGTTCCTGTGGCTCCCCATAGATCCCGTCCATGGTCTCCCAGCGATTGTCTAATCTCAGACCAAAGCCAAGCCAAGCAGTTCAAGAAAAAAACAAAAGCTGCTGAAGGTTTGCTGCTGCATCTCTCCAGGCCTGGAAAAAGGGAAAAAAGAAACTTCTTTAAGCTAACAAAAAGCTGGCTAAGTAACAAAGTACCCGCTGAGCTACAGCGCACTCAGCGTGCTGGGAGTGCGACTTTGAACAAAACCCGCGCAGGAGTTCCAAGGCTCCCGCCCCTACTCCAGACCCACCTCAAAACTCCAGCAGCCACTTCTGGGCATAAAGCAGATGATTGGGGAATAGAGCATCATCATAAAATCACCTCAACACGACAGGGGGGTTTTGAAGCGCATGATCCTGTTGGAATCACACAAGGAGAAATCAGGGAAAGGAATTCTCTGCCTCAAGACAAAAAGCACAAAAAAAGGAAGAACCCAGCACTCCTTTTGTACAAATCAACAGCCTACAAACTCCAAGGAATGCTTTCCCAGAATTGTTGCCTACCCACTGCCCCCTTGGCAGCATTTTTTCTGAATGCACTTCCAGCACAACAGGAAGTAACCAGATAGAATTTTTTTCCCTCTACAGTCCTTCAAACTCCTCTTCGTGTGCCCATTGTCAAAGGCAGCAGGAATTTCACAGTAGGAAAGCTCTCCAAGCTATAAATTCAGTCCCCTGGGAGGAAGTTCAGCACTTATCAGCATCTTCTTCCTTTTTTATTAGAAATGAAGGCACGATCCTGAAGTAAAAGGAAACATATTGGCAACTGCCAGCTCTTTGGAAGACATCACCAATAATTTTGTCATCAAAATAAGTGTACAGCCCATAGCAGTGCTGTTATTTAAGTCTGTTAACACCCTGGGTGTGATATCTCACAATTATTAAACCCCAGCCCCCAGGAACTTCTGCTTTCAGGTAATTCGGAATGTAAGGAGTTATCAAAATGTTCATGTAGTTGATGTTTTCTGCTTTAGAGAAGAAAATAAATTGGATTTTAGTTGTTTTCTTCTACTATGCCAATCTCTGGCCCTGGAAGTGAGCAGTTTGTTTTACAGACTTTAGTAATTTTCTTTATTAAAAATAACCAGAATACAAAAACAAACACCTGCAGCCACATAAGATCTGTGATATTTTAATAACATTTGCTAATCGTTTTTGTGTCCTTTGTAACTCCTTTGAAGCTCAATTTCTTACAACAGCATCCTAATACATATCTTCCTTTAATATCACTGTTTTCAAAATGTCAAATTAATTCTTTAACGATCTTGTTGACACCCAAAATCTTTTGAGCTTCCATCAGATAAAACAAAGCTCTCTTAGCCCAGCATCAATCTCCAAATGTTATTAACTTTTCTTTTTGTGTTTTGTGCAGACACCTGAAATATTACATGCAATTAAGAGCCTTTTGATCTTCAAAGGCTGACGTGCAGGGGCTGAAACCATCCCTGGGTGACAGAGTCACAGGGACATCTGTCCTTGGATTAATTTTCCAAGCCCCAGACAATTTTTACTGATTGCACAATATATCCTGCATCAAATATGTCTGGACTTTTTTACCAAATAGATGAAAGAAGACAGTAAATCTGCTTTGTATCTCCTGACTGGTTTAAAAATCTTCTGTGGAATATTTTTAAACTAATGTTCAACCTAATGTTTTAAATAATCAGAACTATTTAGCAGTCCAAAATCATGACAATTAATACAAGGTCCAACAGCCAATAAATAGTGAATTTTCCAAACAAAAGCCTCCTTTTGCAGGTGCTCTCGTTGATCCTTTGGACGAGGCGTGTTGAAGGCTGAGTGGCCACATGTTTCAGAGTGGCAAAATTGGGGCTTTTTTTGCTTCAAAAGTTGAGCCAATCATTTGAACAGATGAATCAGAGTTGTGATGTACTGAGACCATCCCAAGTTAATCAGAGATGGGATGGTGGAAAATCCAGGCTTGTCTGTATGGGATTGAAAACCAAGTGATCCTACATGCTGGGGCCCCACATCCGTGGGATTTGGCAGGACTGGGACAATATTCCATTGTCATTCACAGCTTACCCAATTGCTTTGCTGCCAGCTGAAGATGTGGTTTAAATCCCATACCCAACAACCAAAGAGCCCCAGGCACAAAACTCTTCCTAAATTAAAGTGTTCAATATCTGAAGATTTTTTATAGCTGTGAGTTCTTCATTGAGTGTGGACAATACAAATGAGAACAGAGCAACAACAGTTATAATGATCAAAAAACTCTAATTTGTCATTTCACCATCTGCTTATCATGAGAAGCACATGGAAAATTATTTCCCTGAATGAATCTAGAGTGAAATTCAAAATTAGATCTTCACTCATCAGAGGAACATGCTTCAGGAAAAATCTCTAAAAAGCAATAACTTGCTAAAACTACAACCCACCACTCAGCTGGAGCTTGATTTCTTGCAAGGAAGTGCATGGTGGTATTGCTTTGAGTGAAGGCAGGGGGAAATTTCCTGGTCCTCACAGTCTTTTTGAAGGGAAAAACCCCCAGATGGTTAAGAAATATTCAAATACTTCTGAAAACCTCAAGTATTTCTAGAGCCCTGCCAAGGGAGTGGAGATCTCCATCACAAAATGAAGATTTCATTTCAGTGGGAGAAAAAGAAATTCATTGGGAAGATAGATCCTGTGACATATGAAGAACAGTGTAGTAGTTGAAATAGACGGAAAAGGAATATAAAGCCATCCTAATTCCATTTAAAAGCACAATATAGAATTTTGTACAGCCTGAAAAACTCCTGGTAATTCACAAACAGCCAAAGAAGAAACACACTTCATATGTCAGCTATAGATAACTCCTACATTGAGCTGCTTCCCTGCTGCTTCCCTGGTTATTATATTGTTCTTCCAAGCCTCTCAAAGTCCTTGCCTCATAAACCAGGGAGATAATTCCAATATATTATCCCTATCATCATCTTTTTACAGACCTTTATGATCCATGCTCATTCCAAACCAGTTTTCCCCTTGCCTGTATTGACATGAATTTTGCCCCAGGGCCACAGCCCAGGCTGGCTCAGCCCTTGGTCTCAGTGGGGATCTTTAGGTACAGCCTGAATTAATAAAAATGAGCACAGGGCCCTGAGGAGCTTCCAAACCACAGGAATCAAAAAAATCCTCTATATTCACTCCTGTGGATGTGGTACTAAACCCACAGAAGTTGGAAGATAAAGCAGATCTTAGAAATTCTCCAAATCTCTTCATTTTTCTCTTATTTCAGAAAAAAACCCAAATTAACATCTTCAGTTTTTATACTGTAAGTCACATTACAGAGGGCTCTGTCCTCTTACTTTTCCTTCCATGTATAACCACCTACTTCCATACCCATGGAAGCATTCCAGCTGCAAAGAAACAGCTCCTGACATAATTGTGAAAAATTACACCAAGAGATTTTTCCCTCCTGTTTCTTTTCTGCTTCTATTTTAAAAAATAAAATTATATTTGATCCAATTTCTTGAATTCCAGATGAATAAGCTGGTCTTAGTTCACAGAGCTGGGAATTGCTATTAACTGATAAAAGAAATGAATAGAACAAAAGTATTTTTAAAAATATCATGTCAAATTTTGGTTTTAGTTTTAAAAGCTAGATTTGATTAAGTAATCAAATACTTTTTTATCTTCATATTAACCAAAGGAAATTTAAGAACGTTTAGTATTAGCATCTATTAAATGAAAATTACAGATATGAAAAGTCCCAGTTTTCATTTCAGGACTGGCCTGCATGTTTAAAATAGATTGGATAATGCTCCAAAGATGTGAAACATTTGACCTGGGAATAAACCATAGCTTGTGAGTTGAAGCAAAAACTTTTCAAGGCCATTTTGGGGAAATATCTTCTGCATTTAACTGAGATGGGAAGATTTCAGCAGAGCTTTTCCTACTGTTTGTAAAGAAACACTTTGATCCCGTGTCCTTTAGCCAGCCTTAGGAAAATTTTGAAAAAAAAGAACCAAACCCCACCACATTTTCGTTTGAAATATCTCTTCCTTTTTGCTGTGCATGGGATCTTGCTGAGTCATCACTCAGGCACACACAGATTCCCTGGAGGCACAAACCCAGCAGGGGCTGGGTCTCCTCTTGAATCTGCTCCCAGAGGAGATGAAAGGACATCCTGGCTGGGATCTTCATCCAGCCCTGCTTCTCTTTGGAAAAGCTCTTTGTAGGCACCCCACAGGTTTGGAACTCTGTGCTGAGAAAGTGAAGTTGATCAGGACTGGGGAGCAGATCTCACACACCATTTTCAGCAATTTACAAAATCCCAGGCTGGTTTGGGTTGGAAGGGACCTTAAATCCCATCCATTCCACCCCTGCCATGGCAGGGACACCTGCCACTGTCCCAGGCTGCTCCAAACCCCAAAGTCCAACCTGGCCTTGGGCACTGCCAGGGATCCAGGGGCAGCCACAGCTGCTCTGGGCACCCTGTGCCAGGGCCTGCCCACCCTGCCAGGGAACAATTCCTAATTCCCAATATCCCATCCATCCCTGCCCTCAGGCAGTGGGAAGCCATTCCCCTTTTCCAGTCACTCCCACCCTTGTCCAAAGTCCATTTCCACCCATCCTGCTTTTCTTCCTCCTGTTATTTTCCTGCTCATGAGAAGCTCCACTGCTTTTCCTGTTCTCCACTGTTAATTTCTCCTGCCTGTAGCAGAAAATATTCAGTCTCTTGATTTTCATGAACAGCTGGTACATAGCCAGGACTTCTTGCCAGGCTTAAAAAAAGAGGAAATTTTATCTCAGTGATATTTGTTTTCTTGCTGGTGACTCAGAGGAACAGTCCCTGCTTAGACCTTTTTCTTTCACACATTTGATGATTCCTCTAAATCAGTGTAAGAGGAAATAAAGAGATTCCCTTCCCCACCTTGCTGCACCTTGAGCCACAATCTTAAGCATCCATATAAGCAGTGTGAACCTAAATGTTATGAAACACTGACATAAGTGGAAATATTTGTATTTGTGAAAGTAAAAATCTTGTTTTGCACCCTACAAGCCCACAGTCTCTTCAGTATCAGCTGTTTAAAGAGGAGCTGAAGCTATCCAGCCAATAATTCCTAAGGAATGGAAGTAATTTCGATTGAAACTATATATTATTTTAATCTGGCAGAGTTCTTAGAAATTATTAATGCTCCTCACTCTTTTCTAAGCTTACATTAGGAGCAGTCCAGGATATTGCAGGAGGATGTGCCTCAATTGAAAATACAGATTTCTTCCTTCATTACTTTAACAGGCATTTGTTTTCTTGTTGCTGTAACTAAGTGGAGGGAGCCGGGTTTGAAGGGTAAGTTTTTTTGGCTTTCTGCATTCCCTAATGTTTCTAGGTATTCCAAAAGCATGGAAGCAGATTTTCCCTCCACTGACAGGGCAGTGGCTCAGTGACTGCCTCAGTTATCATGGCAGCTAAAGCTGATTTAATCAATGCACCCTTATTCCTTCCTGAGCTCTGGGCCTGCATGATTTCACTTGACAAGTCCTTCATCTTTTGGGTTTTTTTTTGTGATTTTACATCCCCTTCAGGATGCAGTTCCCCAGTTCCATGTGGGAATTGTCAGGTAGCATCTGGTGAAACGAAGCTGACAAGTGTATTCTGTCAGGTTTAGTAAATTAACATGTGAAGAAATCAGGCTTTGGAATGGGTGATAGCATCTACAGGAGGATTTTCTGCCTTAGAGAGTCAGAAAAGAAGCCCAGCCTGTCTTGGCACAGCATCTGGCTCGAGGTGACAGATTTTACATTTTCTATAGTTTGGTTTTTTTGATTTTTTGTGCTCAAAAATTGATGAAATCAAAGGAAATGGCTTGGCCATCCCAGTTATTATAGAAAAAGAGTGATTTTTATTATTGTGCTAGAAAAATGCAAATTATTCTGTGAAAAATTCCTATTTTGGTGCTGATTTATTTGGTATCACATATTAAATCCTCACATCCTGGGTATTCTGAGAAAGACTTTCAATAGAGTGTCTTTTTACAACAAAAAGCCTGCCTGTGTTTACATTTTAAGGATTTTTGTGGCCCTCTCAGGACTATCTGTGCACTGAAACCAATAAAAATCATGTTGCTGCTGGAGCTTGACCTCCTTTTACATCAGAGTACCTTGTGCAGATCAACTTTATGTCCTTCCCTCATAGAGATTTTAAAAAACATGCATAAAAACACCACGCCTAAAGCTTTCATTGGAGGTCCAGGAGTTGGAAATGCTTTCAATTTGTAGTCATGACACTGAAAAAAAAATATTCACTGAGATTGATTTGGGGCTGGCGTTTCTGGCTGAAAAAAAAATATTCACTGAGATTGATTTGGGGCTGGCTTTTCTGGCTGGTTTGTTTTTTTTTTTTTTTTTGCTGCAAAACACTCTAAATCCAAACTGTTCCATGTTGTGGGGGGAGCAGCCTGGATGTAACATCATGCTGCTCATAACCAGGGCACTTTGAGCCTGTTTAATGCATTAAGTCCATTAAAGGCAAGTCCTGTGAGGGCAGTGTTTGATCTCTCCCTGGGATCCTGTACCCCAGCCTGCTTTTAAATGTGTTCAGTGCAACACAAGGTGTTTTAAGAATGTGAAAAAAGGCATTAACATCTGAAATCACCAGGGAAATGGACAGCACAAGGGTGAAATTCTGGTTTTTAGCCTTTGCATGTGTGCTTGAGGTGAGTCCTGTCACCTCTTGGTGCTGTGGGGAGCCGGGAGTGAACATTCTCCTCTCCGAATGCACTTTGCAGTCGCCTGGAGGGATCAGAGATGGTTTTTCCCTCCTGGAGGGATCAGAGATTTTTTTTCCCTTCTGGAAGGATCAGAGATTCCTTTTCCCTTCTTTTCCCTGGCATAAGGCTTGCTCAGTTGGCACTGATGCAGTGTGCCAGTTCCACAGTGTTCTTTGTAGCCCTGTCCCATGTCACAGGTCTGAGCAATGGCACCACAACTGAACCTACCCTTGGTACGCACATTTAAGGACTTTGAGTTCACTCATTAAGCAGAGAATAGTTGATGTCACTCTGAATCTGAGCTTCTGTTGCTCACGTTTTATCAAAACTATTAATTTCAATGATTTTCAAATCATTTCTTCGTGGAGTCTTTTACAAATGTTGCATGGCTCTGAGAGTAGCCTGAGATGCTGACAGATCTGGTCAAGTGCAGCTCTGAATAATTGCAAACCAGGGTGATCAGTCTTTACATCAACCCCTTTGAGTGCAATGCACAGGAAAATGGTGCTGGGAAAAGGCACTTTTGGTGATGTTTTACAGAGGTTTGGGGTGGTTTGGTGTGCTCTCAG
This sequence comes from Onychostruthus taczanowskii, assembly GCF_017590055.1. NCBI lineage: Eukaryota > Metazoa > Chordata > Aves > Passeriformes > Passeridae > Onychostruthus > Onychostruthus taczanowskii. Next base: position 1,975,027 of record NW_024499462.1, on the reverse strand, counting down.
AGACAAGCTTGCTTGGGTGTGTGATGTGTCAGAGGGCTGTCAGAAGTGAAAATGTTTGTTACCACCAGGGCAGCACAGCAGGAGATCCAATTTTTGTATTTACTGCCTGCACAAGGAACGGGCACCGGGCAGAAATCCATCAAAGGTTTTCCCTTGCTGGTCTTAAGAATTTAAAAATATTTAAGAGCCAGGACCTGTGTGATCTCTGCTTGCTCTTCTAGAGCAGGCAATGACCTCCTAATGCCATAAAGCCAGGAAAGTTCCTTGCACATCTTATGAAGAATGATTTTCCTTTTTGTTTTGTTTCCTGTTATAGCTAAGAACACATTCTTACCTTTGCTTTCCAGTTTTTTCAAACCTTCCCTTTTAGTGCAGATTTTGGCATGAATATACATAATTTTGCTTTCAGCAGGGGAAGGGAAGGGAAGGTGACTGATCACTTCTTGGGAGGACAGTCACAAGTGAAATGGGCACAGTGCACTGACAATTGTGAGTTAAGCCAGGGAGAGTGGTTTTAGCTTAGGAAAGATGATTTGGTCTTTATTTCAAGCTCAGATGTTCACATTGTACAGAACACACAGAAATGATGCTTATTTTTTGTTAAATTTCTCTAATTCAGAATGTTCAGACATAGCCCAGGTTTGTAGCTGACCTAAGAACAATTTCCTGTGAACTCAACAATTCAAGAGCTCTCTTAAGCTTAACAAGGGAAATTGGGAATCTTGAGCCACCCAAGATGATGTGTGAAATAGTGCTTGGAATTGATGAGTGAAATAGTGCTTGGAATTGATGAGTAAAATAGTGCTTGGAATTGATGAGTAAACTAGTGCTTGGAATATTCCTTTGATGAGTTTATACAGCCTGGATCACTTAAGGTGTGCACTCCACTTATTGAGAAAAGTGCTGCACACCAGAGCCGCAGAGCAAGAGCAAAGCCTACGCCTTCAAAAAATGGTGGTAATAAATCAAATTACTGCTTTAGAAAGCATGCCTGTATCTGTCAAAGGGGTTTTCCACCTCACTGTTACCGTGGGTGCTGACCTGTTGCAGCACAGTGCCACTGCACAGCCCTCAAGGCACAGCTGAAGTGTTTAGGGACATCTGTTTGTGTATTTTAGCACTCTTATAAAGAGCAGAAAGTGTTAATTTGTGAAGCAAATGATTTGGTTGGAGCAGAAAAACTCATAATCCCATGTCCTGTTCCTCCATGCTTATATTCTTTTATCTCATGTTGGTTTGGCTGTGTGTTGTTAATGTGGAACCAAACATAGAATCCTGGAATTATTGAGGCTGGAAAATCCCTGCCAGCCCATGGAGTCCCAGCTGTGCCCAATTATTATCTTTCTTTTTCTTGGGCCAGGTCTCATAAGCTCTCAAAAGAAATATAATGCACTCAAGGATAGCTCAGCTATTATTTTGGGGGCATAAAATAATCAGGATGACTTCTGCTGCAGCGTTAGAAACAAAAAGGTTTAATAAAAGGCAAAATAGCAAACAGAAAAACCTGAGCCAGATGCTGAGGTCTGCTCCTGGTAAAAACACCTCACAAAAGTACTTAGCTCTTTTGTTCTCTTCTTTTTCTGCCTGATGGGTCAGGCGGGACTTTTTGGCTTCTATCCAATTAGATGTTCTCAAGTTTTTGGTGACGTCCCTGAGGTCCTATGAGGTGGCTTTTCACCTAATCGTTGAGAGAAACTTCTGGGCTTCTTTCGTTTTTTGGGGGACAAAGGATAGTTTTGTCACTCTGTCATTAGGAGCCACACTCCTACACCCAATGCCCACCTTGTCCCCAGCCCAGAGCACTGAGTGCCACCTCCAGCCCTTCCTGGGACACCTCCAGGGATGGGCACTCCAAAGCTCCCTGAGCAGCCCCTGCCAAGGCCTGAGCACCCTTTCCATGCAGAAATTCCTGCTGCTGTCCAAGCTGAGCCTCCCCTGGCCCAGCCTGAGGCCCTTTCCCCTTGTCCTGTCCCTGTTCCCTGGCAGCACAGCCCGACCCCCCTGGCTGTCCCCTCCTGGCAGGGAGTTGTGCAGAGCCACAAGGTCCCCCCTGAGCCTCCTTTTCTCCAGGCTGAGCCCCTTTCCAGCTCCCTCAGCTGCTTCTCTCATGACTGACTCTCTAGAACATATCCTACATTCCATAACGCAGAACTCCCTTCGTGCTTTAGACAAGATGCTTTCACATTAGAGCAGTTGTGCTTGTGCAGGTCTCATTTTTATTATGTAGGCCAGGTATAAATTGATGTAAATGTATAGAAAATAAGAGCTAGTAAGTCTGCATATTGTATGGACCTGCCAGCATCAACAGTTCAAACCAGTGTAAGCAGATTTCTTACTTTGGTTTTTGTGACTGTAAAAGGTTTAAGTACATCTTCATCTTCTAGCATCTGACAGATCTAGAAGATCTGTCAGATGCTAGAAGATGAAGATGTACTCCCTGATCATGTGATAACTATTTGGCAGTCGTTTTCTGTGGCCTGTTTAAGGTCAGTAATGGATCAGGTGTGGGCAGGACTTTGTGGGCACTCAGTGCTCAGGATCAGTCAGGTGTTGCTCCCTGGGATTGAGCTGTCATTCTCCAGGAGCTCCACTGGATTCAGGGAGTTGGCTCCAGGCAGGAGGTGCTGCTTGGTTTGGGAATAGTGTGGGCAGAGCTGATTCTTTTGTAACTGCTGTGGGTGAGGCTTTGGACAGGGCAGTGCCTGCTCTGCAGCACTGGCTTTGTAGGCAGGTGGGGTTTGCTGTTGTTATCCTCAGGATCCTCATTTCACGTTATCTGGGGTTATTTTGGGGAGTGTGATGTAAAGCCTCAGACAATGCTTAGATGTTCTGTTAATATGGGCACAGGTTTCTCACTTTTAATGGCTGTGCATGGAACTCAGACATGAAGAGGTGATCAGAGGGATGGAGCAGCTCTGCTGGGAGGAAAGGCTGGTACATCAGGGATTGTTCACCTGGAGAGGAAAAGCTTTGGGGTGACCAGATTTTGAACTTCCAGTGCCTGAAGGGGCTACAGGAAACATGAGACAGGCTGTATCCAAGGGGTTGGAGATATAGGACACAGGGAATGGCTTCCCACTGCCAGAGAGCAGGGATGGATGGGATATTGGGAATTAGGAATTGTTCCCTGGCAGGGTGGGCAGGCCCTGGCACAGGGTGCCCAGAGCAGCTGTGGCTGCCCCTGGATCCCTGGAAGTGCCCAAGGCCAGGCTGGACATATATGTCTTGGAGCCACCTGGACTAGTGAAAAGATGACCTTTAAAGATGTTCCCTTCCAGCCAAACCCACTCTGTGATTCTGTAAAGAGTTGCTCTGTCCATCTAAATTTGAATTTCTGGCATTAAAGCAAAAATTGTTTTCCTCCTATTTGGAAATGACGTGACAGTGTCCTCTGGTGGCCTGACAGCTGGAGTTCTGCAGCACCTGCTGCTTGCTCACCTTTTATTTGTTTATTTATTTGTTTATTTATTTACTTTACTTTTCCATTTTAATTAGAAGGAATTGTGGGATAATTGCAAACAAAAGGACTAGACTTTAATCACTAGCAGGAATTTATGGAATAATGTTATTGTGTGTGTGTATATCTTCTGCAGCAGCTTAATGATGGATATGAGGGGCAGGGACAAGTTTTTTTAGGACATTTCATACATATATATGCATATATATATTTAATGTACACCTGTGGTACACCTGCACAGGTGAAGCTTCAAGGAAATTCCTGAGATTGAAGCCAGGAATTATTGACAAACTTATTACATAATAAAGCATTAAAGGATCAAGGTAAAACCTTCTGGCATTATTAATCTATTAGGTGGAGTGGAAATTTATCATTTTTTCTCGATATTTGTCTGTGTAGACTGAACTTAAAGCCAGAGTCTGCTCTCCAAGAGCACTTGACCTGTAGTGCTCAGCTTTAGGTCCCAAAATTTAATGCATTTTAACCCAAGCATGGCTTCATCTCTCAGGATCAAGGACAGTGAACTGATTCCCTGCATCAGGGTATAAATGTCTGCTTCCTGAAAGAAATGCTAGTAGGAATATTAATAGCAGAATTCAGTTAATCCAGAAACCAAGGGAGACAGAAAATCAGCGTTAAAGCTCCTCACCATGCAGATTTTGAGCCTCTCACTGTGGCAAGTGCTTTTCATTCAAACTCTGAGGGAAAAGGAGACCGCATTTTTGGAAGCTAAAAAACTGAAGAAAAAGTTCAGCAGGTGTTCCAGATGTTTGAGGTTCCTGCAAATCAGAACAGGCCCTGAATAAACATGCAACCAAAAAAAAAAAAAAGGGGGGGGAATTCCCATGGAATCCCCGAATGGTTTGGGTTGGAAAGGACCTTAAAAATCATCCAGTGCCACCCCTCTGACATGGGCAGGGACACCTCCCACTGTCCGAGGCTGCTCCAAGCCCCAGTGTGCAGCCTGGTCTTGGACACTTCACTTTTAACCCCCTGAATGCTGAGCTGGCTTTCAACTTTTAGGGAAAACCTCCAAGTTGAAGTTTTGGAATTGAGAAAACTCTCAAAAGTTCTGGTCTGGGATAATTTCTGGCCCTGGCAGTTGTCAATGACTGCCTAAGTCCTGTAAGGGAATGTTCAGAAATGGACAGTGAAACGGATTTCTGAAAGAGAAATTATTTGAGGGCCTGACTCCCATTTCTACCTTAGAAAATGTTGCCTTGAATTTTTGGTCCCAAAGTGAATTTGTGAGGAATATTGTGTTAGTGATGGCATTTTTGATCTGAACACAGTCTGACCCAGACTTGGGTGAGTGCAGTTGTAGTTTGGGTATTTCAACAGCTTGATTTTGCTGTGCAAAAATAGAAAATATCTGCTATGAAAACATTGCTTACAAACACAGTCTGATTTATGAGCCTTCTGAAGATCTATTTACTTGGCTAAGGAAATGTGCCAATTAGCTGGGGTGGCACAAAGTAGTTCAAAGCCATAATTAACAAAACAAATCAGACACTCTGGTGGTTCTTATCTTTCTTCTAAATAATTAAGACACTTTCCCTGCAGTTAGAAAGGTCAGCTCTGGATCCACGTTCTCTATTTGACCATTTAAAATATAGTGAAAATGCTGGAAGGTGATGTCAAGTATCAGGAAACAGAATCTTCATGGAATTTTGTTGCTTCTCAGTCTTCAAAGGTCATGTTCAGATAGTGATTCTTCCAACATTTCCTCCTCGATTTTTGTTGTTAGCTCATCCTTTCATTTTGGCAGGGACAGGGAGTGAAGCTTTTGCAGGAACACTGATTTCTCCACACTAATTCACCCCTTTCTCTTCTTGCATCACATCACTTTGTTCTCACCAGTCCCACAGTCCTGGATTCCTAATCAACATCTTGGTTGTGAGTATCCAAATGTGGAGGAAAGGCCTGTGAGGTTTTGTCCAGGTGTGGTACCACCTCCCAGCTCTGGGATATGGGGCAGGTGACAGAGGATGGGACCCCTGTGCCTTGTGTGCCATCTGCTCCTTCCTTTGCCAGCTGGATAAACAACTTCCCACCTGCTCCATGCCACCAAATTTTACTTTGGAACCAAAAATTAAAGGCAACATTTTCTGGGGTAGTAATGGGAGTCAGGCCCTCTGAATGAAAATAATTTCTCTGTGAGAAAATAATTTCTCTGTCCATTTTTGAAAGTGCCATGCAAAACAAGGGGGTGGGAGACAGAGCCTTGCTCTGTCTGGGGGAATAATTAGGATTTGTTTCAAGAGAAGACATCTTGATATTAGAATTACTGGGAAAACACAGCAGCATGGATGGATTGGAATCAGAGGAAGGGTTAATCAAAGTAATAAACTTCCCAAATTCCAGGATAAAGGCAACACAGTTCACATAGCAGATTATGGATATGTAATGATCAGGGAATAATCAGAATCCCACAAGGGTTTGGGTTGGAAATGATCTTAAAGCTCATCCAGGGACACCTTCCACTATCCCAGACTGCTCCAAGCCCCAAAGTCCAGCCTGGCCTTGGGCACTGCCAGGGATCCAGGGGCAGCCACAGCTGCTCTGGGCACCCTGTGCCAGGGCCTGCCCACCCTGCCAGGGAACAATTCCTAATTCCCAATATCCCATCCATCCCTGCCCTCTAGCCGTGAGGAGCCATTCCCTGTGTCCTGTCCCTCCATCCCTTGGAAACAATCTGTCTCCATCCTGTATTGCTTGATTTGCTGGAAATACATCTGGGAAAGTTTTCTGGGTCTCAGCACTAATAATGGGAGAAGTTTTGCATTTCCTGTGTAGAACCTCCCAAACAGCACTGTAATATTTGCTTATTACTGTGAAGTGGTTCAAAACACAGCCTGCAGGTACCAAGGTGAAAATTAATTTGGTGAATAACACTACATTACTGCAGACCCTCCAAAGTTAATCATGGTTAGCAAAGAACCTAAACATTCATGCTGTCACCTGACTAATTGGCTTTTGACATTGAGATATTTTAGAAGATGAATTGTTCTGTCCAGCCAACATAAAGATTCTGTGCCAAAAATAGCCTGCACTTCAAATGGAAAATAATTAGACAATCTATGTGTGGTCCAGAAATTTCTCATGTTTTATTTTTAGTCTTGCAAATGATTCATAGGAAGAGCAGAAATGTTTCAAGAGACATTCTGTGGTGTGAACTCCACAATTCAAGGCAGTGACTGCAAAAGTGGAGGGAGAAATCCTCTGCACTTGTTCAGGAGTGTAAAAAGATAAACCTGCAAGATAAATTAATGTACAAATAAAATCAGCAGTGGTTTTGAGGTTGCAGCTACGTCAAACTTATTTGAATTCTTTCCTGATTGTTGAAACTTGGATTGAACACATCTGCACAGGCCATTCAAAGAATTGATTTTTATTAATGAAAGATTTGATATTTAATTAATTAGCACTGTTTTTCAATTTATATTTTTTTTTTCCTTAGGGTGGTAATAGTAGAGCAAAACACATTTTTGGAGTCTTTTATTTATTTGAAATTTGTCAGGGAGACCCCTGAGTGGACAATTTTCTCCCTATTAGGGAAAACTTTGCAAGGTTTGAGTTCTGCAAGTGTCAGTTTGGGGGATGTTTTGGTATTTATCTTCCCTGTTTTGGCCGTGTTATTCATTGCTGCTGCTTTTCAAAGAAATGTAGCATTGCTTTCTTTATGGAAAATGTACCATTAAATTGCAGATGTCATGGATGAGAGCACTGTAACGGCAAGAAAAGAGATTTGACATGCAAATATGTCAGGATCTAATTCCATTCTTGCTGAAGTCAATGGGAATTGTAAAATTGACTTCAAATGGGAACGGGAGCAAACACAAGATGCCAAGGTTAAAAATGAAAAGGCTTTGCTGTTTATTTCTTATTGTCCTGGACCCACTCAGATCTGCAAAGCAGCGCTGCCTAAAAGTGCCTGGGTTTAATTATTTGTTTAATGATGTTAATGCAGCCTTGCAGGGGGGTCTGTTCCAAGGCACAGTGGTCTGGTCCTGACAAGCTCTGAGTGCTCTCCAGCAATTGCATGGACAACATCAGGCTGGGAATGGGGCTCCCAGTGCTTTGTTTGGCCCCTTGGGACCTTTGATCAGCTCCTAGAGGAGCAGAACATGGGGATGGATCAGTGGATTCCTTGGGAATCTCCAGGTGGTTCCTGACAGCCCTTATGGCTCATGACTCCATTATGTGGTCTTTGTGAGGGTCTCAGGATGAGAGAAGAGATGAATCTGACTCCATTCTCAGAAGGTTGATTTATTATATTATGATATTATATTATATTAAAGAATGTTATACTAAACTATAGAGAAAAGGATACATCAGAAGATTTAACAAGAATGAATAATAAAAACTCATGACTGACTCCTCTGAGCCTCGACACAGCTGGACCATGATTGGTCATTAAAACAATTCGTGTGTTGGATAAACATTTTCCAGACCACATTCCAAAGCAGCAAAACCAGGAGAAACTGAGGCTTCTCAACTCCCCAGGAGAAAAAATCCTGATGAAGAAATTTTTCAGAAAATATCACAGTAACACCATCAAGCAAAATGGTGGCATCTTTTTTTATGATTGATTTTTTTTTTTTTTCCTTGATGCCTTGTTTTCCAAAAAGTGCTTGGATCACCACACAGAGTGTGAAGACAGAGGGGTTTCTCTCCTGTGTGGTAGCTTGGTTGGTTGGTTTTAAAATGTGTTGGTTTCACCTAAGCACGTACAAGTTGGAAGCTGGAACATTCTGGACGCAGAATGCCCTGGTTGGGAAAAGGGTGTTTTAAAAGGTTAAGGAGCAGAAACAATTTAAAAAAAAAAAAAAAAAAAAAAGAGTTTTTCATTGGAAAGTGGAGGGGTTTAGGGAAGCTCTGTGCAAGTTTAGCACAGTGTTGGGATTGTAGATCTTGGTGATGATGCAGAACCCCTTCCCTCATGGAGTGCCCTGGGCTGGAGTGAGTGGGGCAGGATGGATTTGGGGTAAATCCTCCTGTACCATGCAAGCCCTGCATGTGCACAGCAATGCCATTGCTCTTTTACATCTGCTCAGGGGTTAGTGAAGCTTTTTATTGCTGGAACCCTCGCCTGAACACACCCCCAGTAACAGCCCTAAGCCTGCAGTGTATTTACAGCCAGGAAACTGCCCCTAAAGCGCTGAGAGAAGGTGCAGCCTTCTTTTGGAAGAGCTCAGATTCACGCTCTGAGACCCGAGATTTACACTCTGCTTTCAACCTCCTTTGCTCCTTAACAGTCTTTTCATTAAACTCTCAACAGCCCCATATATCCTCTGCTTTTCTGGGAAGACACAGAGTCTCCTGAAAGCCTCTGCTCTTAGGGATGTCTGCGCTGTCAGGAACTGCAGTTCCCTTGGAATTATATTTGTAAGACATGTGGTGTGGTTAAGTTTCTCTAACTTTTGTCTGTAATTCCATTAAGTAAGAAGCATATTCTAATTTGCTTTCAGAAATTATTTCTCTGAGTGTAGGGTGTTTTTACTTCTTCGGAAAATGACAGAGGAGGAGGGAGGAATATTAATATGGGGTTACTTACAAGCTAAAAAATGAGGATTTGTTGAGTTACGCCTTTACCAGAACTTGTTTCAAATGGTTTTGATAAATTACAGTTGCCTGAGGGGGGAAATAAATAAGATTGCCTTCATAAAATCTTTATGGACACTTGAAATTATCCCCAAAGTGTGTTTGGACTTCCTATTTCACAATGTTTGCTAAAACAGATACAATTTTTAGATTGAAATTGTTGCCACAAAACGTTAAAACACACTCTTGAAAGAAGAGAGGAGAAAGAAACTTTTGATGGGATCTCAAAGAGCATTTTTTGAATGTCACTGATGATCAAGAACATGATAACACTGAGTTTTTCATTTTGACATTATGAGAATTTCTCTGTTTTTTTTTTTTTTTATATCAAAGTGAAAAGAGATTTGACTGAGCCTTGAAAAGTGTCACATGCAATTCAGTGATATTTTTGTACTTGTCCCTTCAAATTGCTTCCCTCCTTTGTTCTTGTCAGAAGGAGGGAGGCACATCTGCAACAGGTTCCCTGTGTGAGGGAACAGCCTCTCTTTGCTCTCCCCAGCCCCATGAAGTGTCTGTGGGTTCAGGGTTAGCTCTGTGGCTGCTCTCAAGTGAGTTTTTACAACACAAATCATTCCATTCTTCCCTCAAGAAGTCACTCACAAAAGCTCATTCTTGTATAATTTTTGGCTGTTACTGTCAATAATAAATGCTTTGGGGGAGAGTGAAGGAAAAAAAAAATTATAGGAAGGGAAAAAATTATAGCAAACCAACAGGAAGGACCTTTTTTAACCCTCCACAGCACTTGATTTCCTATCAAAACTCCTCTGTGACACAAGAAAGGAGCTCTGGCTCCTCTATTCCCTAGGGATATCCCCTCAGGGCATCACCTCTTGGTGTTCTTAGGAACATCTTGGCTCCAAGGAGCTGTGCCAGACCCCTGGCTCAGCTGGTCTTTTTTTCACTGGATTCTCAGATTATTTTCTGCAGCTCCAACATTCCTAGAGCTCCATTCCCTTTCCTGTAGTTGAAGCCAATAAATAGAAATACTTTCTGGTGATTTCTTCTTCTTTTTTTTTTTTTTCTTCTTTTGCTATGACAGCAACTTGGCATTCCTAGCTGTTTAGGGTCTTCTTTTTTAACTTTTTTTTGTTTGTTTGTTGGATTGGGTTTTTTGCTTTGTTTTTGCTTGAATATTTGTGAGATTTGGTTTCTATTTTTCTCGTCCCCATAAAACCTTTCAGTGCCTATACACAGAAAAATGGGAATGGTGAGGGGATACCTAAATAAAAAGGGACTCCCAGAATCCCAGACTGGTGTGGGTTGGAAGGACCTCAAAGCCCATCCAGTGCCATGTCAGGGACACCTTCCACTGTCCCAGGCTGCTCCAAGCCCCAGTGTCCAGCCTGGCCTTGGGCACTGCCAGGGATCCAGGGACAGCCACAGCTGCTCTGGGCGCCCTGTGCCAGGGCCTGCCCACCCTCACAGGGAATAATTTTTTCCATATATCTCACCCAAATTTCCCCTCTGACAGTGGGAAGCCGTTCTTTTTTTCCTGTCACTCCATCCCTTGTAAATTGTCCTCTCCATCAGCCAGCCCCTTCAGGCACTGGAAGTTCACAGTTTGGTCACCCCAAAGCTTCTCCTCTCCAGGCTGAACAAACAGGAATGTTTTACAATTCAGGCTGTTTACTGAGGAGCTGGGGAGCCCACACCAGTCTTAATTTAAAGCCCAGGAAATCATTCCCACCAGGTGGAGAGTGTTGATGTGTTCATGGGTCTCAGGACAAGGGAAGAGATGAATCTGACTCCGTATTTCTTAGAAGGCTGATTTATTATATTGTGATATTATATTGTATTAAAAATGGTATCCTAAAGCTATACTAAACAAAAAGAAAGGAGACATCAGAAGACTAGAAAGGAAAGGAATGGAATGAATAATAAAAAACTTGTGACAGAGAGTCCACAGCTGGCTGTGACTGGTCATCAAGTAAAAACAATCCATGGAACAATCAAAGATGCACCTGTTGCATTCACAGTAGCAGATAATTATTGTTCTTCTTTTCCTCTGAGGCTTCTCAGGAGAAAAAATCCTGGTGAAAGGATTTTCATAAAAATATCATGGTGACAGGGGAAGATCTGGAGGATGTTGTGGGCTGCTGGCCATGCTGGAGCTGCACATGCAGGGATGTCTCCTAATATGCTGCTCACAGAAGAAATCAGCCTAATTACTTTCCAAAATGCAGTCAAGGATGTTTGAAACCTCTCCTGGTTTGACATCCATGACGAGTTTTGAAAGACAGGATTGCAGATAATGTCAAGGAAAGAAAAAAAACCCCATGTATTAATTTCCCTCTGCACATTTCTCCTCTGGGTGCATCCTTCCCCAGAGTCCTGTCACTGATATTTAATTAATGTACAGAGTCTGATGACTCCCTTGGTGTTGTATCCATGGCTGTGGATGACTCCAGGAAGGAGCTCACCTGGGAGACGTTGTGCTCCCTCAGTTATCACTGACAACACGATACCTCTGGGGTTGTCCTACCTTTTCTCACCTTGCTGGCCGCACAAATCTTTAATGAGGATTTGGGGTGGTTTGTTTTTTTTTGGTGTCCTGCTGTGGTTTTTAGGCACTGTTATCATAAATATAAAAAATTATATTAAAATATTCTTTTTAATACAAAAGCCACAGGTCCAGCCACAAAGATGCTCTGGGGGCTGGAACACTGTTCTACAAAGACAAGGAGAGCTGGGGGTATTCACATGGAGAGGAGAAAGCCTGGAGACACCACAGAGACCCTTCCAGTGCCTGAAGGGGGCCTGGAGGGACAGGGACTGTTTTTATGGGCACACAGTGACAGGCCAAGCAACAATGGTTTTAAATTGGCAGAGGGCAGGGCTGGATGGGATATTGGGAATTAGGAATTGTTCCCTGGCAGGGTGGGCAGCTGTGGCTGCCCCTGGATCCCTGGAAGTGCCCAAGGCCAGGCTGGACAGGGCTTGGAGCATTGTGGGATAGTGGAAGGTGTCCCTGTCATGGCAGGGGTGGGATTGGATGGGATTTAAGATCCCTTCCAACCCAAACTAGTCTGGGATTCTATATTTTGAATAAAAATTATGTTTCCATTGATCAAGAGGTTGCTGTTGGGCTGGCAGAGTAAAGTACTCTGAAGAAAATACAGGCAGGAGTTTTCACAAAAATGTCACTTGTAAGTGAATTATTGGGTGTTCACCAAGACACTGTGACAATAAAATTGAATTTAGGTGCCCTTAATAATTCTTGAGTAAAATTTACTTCAATTTATACTTTTTGCATGTATCTAACAGTTCCTTCACACATCTTAGAGGTGGTCCTTGTGATTTGAGTGTTGCACTTGATGGTCTTAGAGAACTTTTCCAACCTTAAGTTTTCTATTCTGTGATTTGGAGGTGCTCTGCTTCAGTTTTAGTGGGATCTGTGGTTTGTTTTTTTTGTGTGTTTGGTTTGACACAGTGGGGCAGCCACAGCTTTTCTGGGAAAGGCCTGTGCCAGGCCCTCACCACCCTCACAGGGAACAATTTCATCATAATATCCAATGTAACCCCACTCCCTATCATTTTGAGACCATCCTCCCTGTTCTGTCACTCCACCCTTGTAAATAGCCTCTCTTCATCCTTGTATGGCCCCATCCCTCCTCCTGGACCCACAGTGCTGCCTTTGGAGCTGGTTAAAGCTCCAGAATTCTCATTTCTTACACACATTTGGCTGATGGACACAGATGGACAGGGACAGAGAGCTCTGGGGGGCTGTTGATGGCCTGGCCTGGTGGCAGCAGGAGCCTGTTCTTTCTGTTCCTGGGGCTGAGAGTGCTCTTGTTTGACCCCAGGGTGACCCAGAAACATCAAACTGAGCTGGTTCCAGCTTTCACCTTTTCCTGTGGGTCTGTTTCCTCACAGGAAGGGTGGGCAGCCATTGGGAGGGCTGCCCTGGGAGGTGGTGGAGTCACCATTGGCATGTGTCACTTCACACCATGGTCTGTGTGACGAGGTGATGCTGGCTGTCAGGTTGGACTTGATGGTCTCAAAGTTGCTTCTGTGGTTCTGGAGCAGCAGCTGTGCATGGCCACTCCTGATGGATCTCAGCACAGCCTCAGTGCCACTTTCAGGGGGGTTGTCAAAAGCACAAGTCACCCAGGGAGGGAAAACATCATCATTTCTACCGACCTCTTCCCAAATTCCTGGAGCTGCAGGAAGGGCAGCACTCCTCTAGGCAGTGATATTGATGCTCAGGGAGTTGTGCTCCCTCCAAAAGCTCCCTGTGTGTGTGTTTTGTGTGCCAGACCTTTCAGCAATGGCAAATAGAGCAAGGCTTTTTTTTATAAAACACATTTGTCTTCCAGTGCTTGACCTGGGCTCAGTAAATGAAAACATAGCAGAACTGAATCCCCACAGGATCAGGAGAGGGGCAGTGCAAGCAAAAGGGAAAATAAAGAAAAATGTACTGGCACTTGTGCTGAAGGACAGCAGAGCAGAAGCCACTTTGTGGCTGTAAAAGTCACACTTCTTATCAATAATTCCTTATCCCTGGTGGACAGAGGGTGCTGCCCATCCCACTGTGCCTGTGTGAGACACCACACTTCCCTGAGTGTTGGATATTCATGTGCCCTAGGAACAATTTCTGCATCATTTCCTTTGCTATGAACCCTCCTAAGGTTACGTTTTGCCTCTGCAGAGAGGAGCAATAATCCTGCTTTCCCTTTCCTTCATGAGGAACCTCCTGTGGTAGCAGCTTTAACGAGAGCTCATAAAAGGTTCCCTTTCCTTCAGTGGTTCCCTCCAGGAATCTCCTATCGATTATTCTGTAGACAAAAGAGGGAACTAAAGAGTTGCCATGCAAGAATATTGTACAGCATAAGGCAACTAAAGGGAGATCCTGACTGCAGTTTTGTTGGGATGGGGCTTGGCTCTTCAGATACTTAAATCAGGGAGTACAGTTGATAAATTCAGGGCTACCCATGCAAAAATAGAAAACCAGCTGCCAATCTGAAACCGAGCGATTATTTCATTTCTAACATTGATGTTGCTTCAAATTTTTTTGAGTGGTTTAATAGCAAAAGGTTTTTTTCTGGAGTATAATTCATTATACACTGTCAGCGTTTGATAAAGTCGTGTTGGTTTTGGAAAGAGCAGTCCAGTGTTTCTGACAGAGAGGAATTTTTCTGTGCAGGACACCATGTTCAGGTCAGGAATATGGGAAAAGAATGGGAATATTTGAGATCCTTGGATGAACCTGTTTTCTTTCCTGCTTCAAAACAGGCACTGGCTGATTAAAATGCAGTGATAGCAGAAAGGTTATTGAAAACTTTGGGGTCCTTGTCAGCTGTTGACCATTTGCCACCCTTTTTGCTTGGTTCTCTGTGAAATACATGCATTTATTAGCACCTTTGCTTTTGGAAAGCTGCAATCTCTGAAACACGAACAGTTTGCACCTTGGAGGTTGTCACACCCACTTTAGGACTGAGGGAGTAGTTCAGGATGTATCCAGCCTCGTTCCCTGCCAGGATAAAGAAAATCAGTCTCATTGCCTTCATCATAAGTCTTGTGAAGAAATGAAAACTCCTGGTTGTTGGGGAATTTGGAGTCTCCATCTGAGGGGCATCTTAACTTTGACTGTTATCCTTTGAGTAACTAATTCTTAAAGGTTCTGATTTTTTTTTTTTTTTAGCAGAACATTTAGGTATTTTCCAAAGTATTTAATGCGCAGCAAGACAGAACAGATGACCAAATACCTGGCCCTATGAAACCCACCCATGGCCAAACTGAAGGAGGCAGTTTCCTGTATTTCCTTCAAATCCCCTTCCATTCCCTTTTGCTTTCCTGAGCAGATTTTGCTTTGTAGTCATCATCGCATTGGAGGTGGCTTCCCTGACAAAGGACTGGGAATGCCTTTGAACCCCTTCAATGAAAACAGGGAATTGAGCCCTTCTTGCACTTTGTGGCTGGGAGCTCTGATACTGGCTCTGAGCTCTGATATTCTGATATCTCAGGAGCAGCTCTGGCTTAGGAGAAAATATCAAACTCTTGGGCTCCTCCTGGAGAGCCTGACTTGTGGTCCATAGCAAACCTTCTAAAGGAGCACTGATCATCTCAAGGACACAGAAGGGTCTCTGTTTTTGCTTTTCCAGAGCCTGTGTGTGAGTGCTGAGGTGTTTGTGTGCCCAGGCAGGGGAAGGAGTCGGGAATCAAATCACGTCCGTATGAAACACAGGTGTGAGCTCTGCCTGGCTCTGAAAGGGGAATTCAGGTTTTCCTCCCTCCTCCTCCTCCTGCTGCTCCTGGGCATCTGAGCCTTAATAGGGTGGTTTACAAGTGTTCTACAAACAGGAGCATTTTCATTCTTTGCTCCTGGCAAGCTGCAGTGTTTTTCAATTGGGGACATCTCTGAACAAGGCCTTCAGGTGACTTTAAATATCCTGGCTGGGGAGAAGGAGCACTTTAGCAGGTATAACTAAGGCTGGCTCATTTTTACAGTGGGCAGGCAGGGGGGAAATCAGGGCTGCCTGAAGCTCCCTGTCAGGGTTAAGGACAGAATGCATATATCTTATTTTTGTCGTTTAGCTCAGCTTTGGCTCTTGCAGCCTTCGAGTGTACCTGAACTAAATATACCTCAGTGAACTCATATTTGTTCTTTTTGTTATAGAAAAAAAAAATTATAAGCACAAACACTGAAAATATTTTATGCTATTCCTAAATTTAATCACAAGTGTCCTGAGAGTATTTAGTGATCTCCTTAAAAACAGGAATGGTGCAATTTGGAGACTCTCTGTTGAGAATGAAACAAACCATGGAGTACAGACTCTGAAGAAACAGCAATCCCTCCTGTCTTCAGGGTGTGGAGATGCTGTATTAGGTCCCTTCAGTGCAGCAGTGACTCCAGGAGAGTGCTGGTACTTCATTCTCTGAGCAGGCTTCCCTGAAAAACTAATGGAGGAGGAGAAGGGCTGCTTGCACCATTTGTTCCTTTCCAGGCAATTTTTCTTTGGCTTGGTTTAGTGTCAGGCTTTAGCAGCTTTGCTAAAGGCTGTGTTTAGTTTTCTGTTGATGATCTGCTCTAGGAAAACACCATTCCTGGCCTTGATCTTTCTCGTAGCATCAGGACCGTGCATTCCAGCTGCACAACACCTGTATTTCCCCAAGGTGAGCCTTATTCCAGCTTCTTCCAGTTATTCCAACTTCTGATTTGCTTGGCTTCAAAATGGAGAGAGGCTTTTAAGAGAGTCCTGGGGACTGATTTTTGCCTGGTGCTCCTGCAGCTGGGTGCATCCATTTGAAGCTCTTTGAGGTGAATTGACACAGGAGAGGCAGCTTGAAGTGCATTTGTGACCACAGAACCCCAGAATGTTTGGGGCTGGAAGGGACCTTAAAGCCCATCCCATTCCAACCCCTGCCACGGTGTTGAATCCCCTGGATACCTGGACAGCCAGTCAAGCTTTGCTTTAGTTGTTTATGTCTATATTTTTGTTAAGGATAAATCAGCCACAAAATATTTCCCCCAAACAAGCCCAAGTGGGACTTTGTGCACCGGCAGCTTTCCATCCACATTATATTGATGATTTGAGAGCAGGGCTGAAACCAGGTGTTAAATTGACCCTGCCTGAAAAAACACCTGCACATTATTCTGTTCAAGTGGCCGAACAGTGCTGATGCAACAGATCCCAGCATCGACCACACGAGCAGCTGGCATTAAGAGCACACTCCCTGCATCCCATATTTGAAAGTTCAGCAGGTCATTGTGGAAATTGGAGATGGTGAAGCTGAGTCACTGTTAGAAAAAGGATCTGTGTAATTTCAGCCATGCTCCAAGGAGAAATGACTGCAGCTTTAGAATTAGGTGATTATTATTTCAACTTAGACAGCTCACCTCGTTTATGGCCACTCTGTTATTGAGACAGCATTGCTTAAAATTAATTCTGTGAATACATTTTAAAAATTAGACTTCGGGAGTATTGAAGTAAAAATTCTCACCCTGATGACCTTGGGAGTTTGCTGGGTGGTTTGTCTTGTGGCCTCGTTCATTATCATTATGTAAGAACATCCAGCCTACTACCCTGGTTAATACTAAAGAAAGTTTAATTTGTTGAATTTCTTCTTTTCATTTGAAAAAATCAGGAGATTCCAGAGTCACAGCTTGCTCTCAAGGTAGTATTCTATCCACCCAACTCACGAGGGAAATCCGAGTGCTTTGATGCATTTGTGTGATTCTCTGACAAAATCAGAGCAGGCAAAATGAAGATCTGATTATTTTAATTGTCTGCTTTTAGAATGGGTTCTCACTGTCAGCAGGGCTGAGAGACTACAGGGAGATTCCATTATTTGGGAATAATACAAATATTACAGGAGTCAGTTTTCAGCAAGCCAGTCAACTCTTGATAAAATATATCTTTCATGTTAATATTTCACAAGCCATTGCTTTTATACCCTTCTTTATAGTAGGAACTTGTAAGATTGAGATTTGAAATAATAGTAATTTTTTTTAAACAAAATTCAAAGAAAATTCCATTCCTGAAGGCTCTAAAGGCTCAGAAGGGGTGGGTGCCTCAGTCCTCACTGCTAAGAGCAGAACAGAATTGTTTGCATTTTGTTCAATTCTGGAAGTGAACATTTTGGGAAGTTCTGGGAGTGATTGCTTGGATGGGTGGACGTGACATGGATACCTGGAGTTTCTCTCACCTGATGACTTTTAGTCCTTTGAGAAGCTGGTGATCCTTAGGTTGATGTTGCATTCTTGAGGAGGAGAAAACTGGCAAAACCAGGACTTTTTCATGATTTTGGGTTCTGTTAGGTTATTTCTTGTGAGGGGTTGACTCAGCCAGAGCTTTACTGGGGTCTCTGATGCCATCTCTGCTTCTTTCCTCATCGAGTCATCAACCTTGACTTCAGACTCCTCTTCATGTATCTTCTTTTACTAATAGCTTGAGTCACAAAAAGAAGAAGAAGAGAGATTTTGGCAGCTTTAGCCCTGCTAAGCGTGTCTTGCTCTCAGTTGTGAAGAAGGGTGGCCTTGGTGGGAGGAGAAAAGCAGCAAAGCAATCCTCCAGTGGTGTTGGTGAGTCCTCCACCTTGTTTTGTGGCTCTGGTTTCAGCTTGTCCAAACTCTCTGGGTGTTGTGCAGTCGAGAGTTAAATCATATCCCAACTCAAAATCCAGGTGGAGAGTGCAGGCAGAGCTCCTCCAGAGGAGAAGCCCTGGAGTGGGAGCTTGGAAGGGTGACACACAACTGGGGCTTTGTCCCATGCAAGTGTGGGGTGTGGAGGAAATAAGGCAGAGTTTAGCATGATAAAAGGCAACTGGAGTCATGTTGGAAGTGATTAGAATTTCATGAATAAACTGGTGTGCTGCAAAAAGTGGTAAATAAGTGAAATCTCCAAATGCAAACTGCTGTGCAAACACGGAGAGGCAGCTGTTGTTCCAGATGCCAAGATCAGCTTAACAGGGAACAGCTTTTCACCACCTGATCATTGCTATTGTCTGCAGAGCTCTCAGTAGCACCCAGAGCACTGAATCCAAAGCCAGGATGCTCTGGGAACAGGTGACTGAATTTTCAGACCAGCAGGACCCAAGGAGCAGAGCACTAATTAGAGAATCCAACAAGTTTTCCACGGAAACCTTCAGAAACAATTCCAAAACTCTTGAGGGAACAGCAGGTTTTGTGGGACTGATTTAAGGAAACTGATGAGGGCTGTAGATCTCAAGACTACAAGAATTAGATGCCAAGCTTTTGGGAAGCACAACTAGCAAGAGCTTTTTGGGTTCATTACTTCCAGTGAGGTTGTTGTACCCCTGGGCACTGCCACCCTCACTCCAGATTGGAGCTAATCAGGAGAAAATATGTGGATTTAAGGCTGAAAGAAAAATTGCGTAGAAGGGAAAGCCACAGGAGGTAAAAAGACCTTGTTCACCCTAGTGGGAGACAGAAGAGATCAGTTCTGGATTCTTTTTAAAGGGGGTTGCTTGGATCTGCTTCCAAGGTTTTGGTTACTTGAGGTCATCCCAGCAGGGAAAGGTTGGATTACTTCTGGTAGATTCTATAATCCAGTGCAGAGATGGGTTAAAAAGGTAATTCAGATGTAGTATAATTTTCTTTTTAAGATTTGTTCCTCTTTTCAATGCTTTCAGTTCCAGCTGTGCTGCAGGATTGATACCCTGCATTCCTCCTCTGCTTGCCAGCCCCGTACCCAGGTCTGCCTTGCAGAAATGCTTGGAAAGCAACTCCTGGAGAGAAAATATTTTAGAGCAAATGTTTTACTAGAATATCCTAAACACATCATTATGCCAGGGGAATTGTGGGAAAACTAGGATGGAATAGAAATAATACTGTCATTAATTGGAGAAGAACATACACCTTAATTTTTCTTGTTAAACAATCTCGGTGCTTGAAAGTTTCTCCCACACATGTTGGTAAAGCGGAAGAATGACAATGAGTGTTACAATAGCACAGTCATTAAGTATTAAAAGTGTGTTTCATTTCATTTTAGATGCCTGAAACTAAGGAGAGAAACTCCAGGTTTCTATCAGGAAATAGCTTCAGTGAAGGAGAAGCTGCATTTGGCACAGTGTGTTTTCCTTCTTTTGTTTTTCTCATAAAGAGGAGATAAAAACATTTTGAATTATCATCTTCGAAAATGAACAAAAGTAGACCTCAAATTAATGAAGGAGATGTATTATTTCAGATCCTAATCAGCAAACATCTCACATATGATTAATCATGTTACACTTGTTTGTGGTTAACAATTGCAGTAATTGAGTTTGAATTTAAGTGGTGAAATTGAGATTGACATTTTGGATAGGCAAGGTTGGGAAACTGAGGTTAACACTAATTTTTCTGTGAATGCAATCAGGAATTGACTGAGAAGTTTTATTTCTGTCTTTTGATATTTCATCAGTGATTGGGAAACTCCATAAACACTCAATTTGCATTTCATTTTTTGTGCAATAAAGATGCCAAAGTTTGGATGAGTTTTTGAGTAACCTGCTCTAGTGGAGGTCCTTCAAGGCACCAGTGTGGCTGATAAAACAGGAATTGTGGTGTCCCATCCTAAGGCTTAAGTGCCGTGTGTCATCTGTGTTATTTTTTCGTGGAACTTCTTTTAGATTTCTGCTGGTTTGATTTCATCAAGTCTTTTTCCTCACAGGATTTTTCTTACCTTGCAATCAGCACATTCAAGCCCTGGGCACTCAGTGCTGGGGCTGGGAGTTGGTTCCTTTCTTTTGGGCCTGCAAACTCTACCCAGGTTCATTTCTCCCCTCTTCTCTCATTTTCTCTGGGAAATTTGGTTCTGCTTGGCATGGGGGTTCCTAAAATTTCTGATATCAAGTATTTGCCATTAAGCCTTATATTTCCTGTATTTATACTTGCAATCATTATTGATTTGCTTTTTTTAATCTATTTTGCTGCATTGAGAGCATTATATGGAGCAAATTTCCTTGACACAGCGTGTCTACGCTTAATCACTTTGCTTGCATTAAAAGGATACACTGAAAGAGCAAACTCTTTTCAACAAAATTCTCTAAAGCTGCTACTCCCAAATCCCAGCCTCCAGTAGTTCATATCTGGAACTCAGCTTCTGTTAGAGCAGAGGGAGCAAAGCAGAAAGATGGGAAGTCATGAACAAAGTGCTCCCGGGGTCTTTTTTGGTTTTGTTTAGGTTTGCTTTGCTTTCATCTAAAAATAGAAGTGTCTTCCTTTTCAGTGGGCTGCATTCACAGCAAGCAAGGACAGGAGTGAATTCAGATTTGTGCCAAAGGGATCAAATCAAGCTGGATGTGGAAGGGACAAGAGTTTCTTTAGGTTACAGATGAAAATCTGTTTCTAACTTGTAGTCTGAGGAGAAGAATAGAAGTTTCCAGGCATCTGCAAGGACAGGCACCCCAAAAGCCTATTCAGTGCAAGGAAAGTCTACAGGGAATTGAAGAGAAAATTTATCCATGGTATTTTTGGGTGTTGGGAAATATGGATCTCCAAAGCAAATGAAAGACTAAAGATTTCAGCCCTGTGCATTCAGAGACAGCAATGGGAGCAGTGCAGAATTCAGGAGTGGATGGAGGTGAATGTGAGTGGAAGTGTCCCAAACACAGCACAGTCCATAGACACTTCTGTCCATCCATGCACCTGCCATACATGAGGAATTACTGATAAATCCATTTGGAGAGGGCTCTTCCTCAGGAACTAGAGTGATGGGGGCTGCACGAGGGGAAATTCAGGTGAGACATTGGGAAGAAATCCTTCCTGTGATGGTGGGCAGGCCCTGGGTCCCTGGGAGTGGCACACATGAAGGACATGGATCTGCTGGATGCTGCAAGGCCTGGAGGCAGGCTGGGAGAGCTGGGGGTGTTCACTGGAGAGGAGAAGGCTCCAGGGAGAGCTCAGGGCCCCTGCCAGGGCCTAAAGGGGCTCCAGGAGAGCTGAAGAGGGGCTGGGGACAAGGGATGGAGGGACAGGACACAGGGAATGGCTTCCACTGCCAGAGGGCAGGGATGGATGGGATATTGGGAATTAGGAATTGTTCCCTGGCAGGGTGGGCAGGCCCTGGCACAGGGTGCCCAGAGCTGGGGCTGCCCCTGGATCCCTGGCAGTGCCCAAGGCCAGGTTGGACTCTGGGGCTTGGAGCAGCCTGGGACAGTGGACGGTGTCCCTGCCCATGGAAGGGGTGGCACTGGGTAGGATTTAAGGCAGCTGCAAAGGATAATGATTAAATCCAGTGTTGTTCAGTCAGCAGGAAAGTGGCTGGAGCAGAGGTAGGAACTGAACTTCCAGAGGTGCAAGAGGTTATTTGCAACTCACAGAGGGACTGGGGAAAGCACAGGCACAGAAAATATTCCTGAGCTTTAATAAATAGCTTGGGAAATTGAAGAAGTGTTTAAGCAGTGACTGGTGAGTGATGGCTGGGGAAAGCACAGGGAGTCCTGAGAGGTCCATTCCAGTCCTTTATTCCCTTCCTGTTCACTTTGGGATGATTCATTTGCTGTTGTTGTTTACAGGCACTTGGCAGTCTTTTATGCTCTGTCATGTCTAGGGGTTTGACAGACTAAACCCTCAAAAAGAGCAGGAAAATATGGAGGCAATGTTCCTTACCTTTGCTGAAAATCAGATCTGGATATTGCAGGAATGAATTCATTACTAAGGCATGGTAGGAGCAGAGTTGATGCTCTTGTTAAGGAGCTGAAGGTAGATTTAAAGGTGAAAAATCTTTTGATTTAATAAAAAATAAATAAGAAAAAAGAGTATACATTTAGAATACTTTTTTCCCTGTATACAAAAAAAGGCTTTTATTCATTTCAGAAACAATTTGAGTCAGAGAACACAGAATCTCCAAAACCAAGAAGGCAACTCAATTTCCATGGAAGTTAATGGAAAAATTTCTGGGAATGTTATGACAGGTCCTGGAATGGTGAGAATGATAAGTAGGGCAATTCAATAATCCCACAGGGGGAAGATCATCATCACTGTTAAGATAAAGATGTTCATTTTCACTTGGATTTGCTTTATGAAGTGCACTGAACACATCTCTGACTTGATGGCACAAGTCAAATATAAACCTGAGACTGGGCTGCTGGTGAAGAGAGGCAGTTCCTGGAGTTCAGGAAATGCATATGTATTCTGCTTTAAAAGGAATTGTAGATTATTTTTCCCCTTTATAAATACCACAGAGAATTTTGTGTTCATACTGAACCATTTTTTTATGCTGCAATTAAAGAACAATATGAAGGTTTTCCCCTCCCTGTTGGCCCTGTGCCAGTGTCTTTCCCTGTCCACAGGTCATTCTTTACTTCAGAGCTTAGGGGAGAGAAGACTGAGCAGCTTTTATTGTCCCCCAGCCCAGAGGCCCTGGAGGTGCCTCCTGTCTCCTCCCTGGGCACAGCTTCCTGCTCTTCCTGAAGTGCTTTTTACAGCCATTCCAGTGGAAAATATGGAATTGCTTGCGGGTTAGAGCATTTCAAAACCCAGTACATGATCTCTTTTGCTTTTGCTGAAGGCATTCCCATGAATGTGGCCCTTCTCCTCTAGGATTTGGGTCATGTCAGTACCATTCCCACTTGATGTCCTGGGTTTTTTGCCTTGCTAGGAGCCAATCCTCTGTTATGTGGCTCAGTCTACAGCCCCGACTACTTGTGCTTGTCCTTTGCTGCACCACTAAAGAAGCCTTTGCAATGTTCTTTTTGATCATTGGAGAGTTTAGCAGGCTAAAATATTACATTATTGACACATATTCTCCTGCTGGGAGAAGTCAAATGTGCCAGTTATTTGGGAAAACTAGAGACTCCAATTAGGGATCTGCAGCAAGGCACTGTTTTCTCTCCGTTTGTCTTCTCCACTTGCCAGTGAAGTCATAATGGAGATTTTATTCCAGCTTTTCCTCTTTAACTGCAGTTAAATTGGAGGATTTTCTCTTGTCTTTCATATGTTAACAGCCCTAAGAGTATTTAAAGGGAAGTTTTCCCTCACATAGTTGTTCCCATTCATGCCTATTGCTCTGGTTTTCTATTCTGTACCTCTCCCTTGCTCTTTGGTGTGATCTCCATCCCACTCCCTGCAAAAATCCCTTGTTTGAACTGCTCAGGGAATTCTCATAGGAGTAGGGGTGTGTGAGTTGCATCATTATCTCATCCCCATCTCTACTCACATCTAGTATTCTAGACAGAAAAGATTTCATTTGGGTTATATTCTTTGATTTCTTCATTATAGAAGAAATAAGTAAATTATTATTATTAATAATAGTAATATATGGATTAGGGTACCTTGTTCCAGGTACTCTGTGAGTTCTGGTTTAAGAATAAAGGAATGGTTTGAGTTGAAAGGGACCTTAAAAGGCTGTGGAATCCAACTCCGAAAACTGAGCAGGGACACCTTCCACTGTCCCAGGCTGCTCCAAGCCCCAGTGTCCAACCTGGCCTTGGGCACTGCCAGGGATCCAGGAGCAGCCACAGCTGCTCTGGGCACCCTGTGCCAGGGCCTGCCCACCCTGCCAGGGAACAATTCTGTGGAAACCCAGAGCACTGGGAATATTTCTCTGTCTGCTCTGGGGTGCCCTGACCCCTAGGGGAACACTGACTTTGACCCTCACTCATGGAGAAAGTTTCCTAGACCTCAAGATAGACCAGAATCCACAAAAGTGTGAAACACATTATAGAGAGTAGTGTAGGTGGGTCTCACTTGGTGAGAAATTTAGGTTTTGGGATTTACAGTATGTTGTGGATGGAAGCAAGATGGAGGGCACAGGGTGTTGTTCCGGGTTTCTTCTTCATGCTTCTTCTTCCTTCTTCTTCATGGGTTTGGGTGGCATTTTGTAATTGGGCAGAAAAGTCCACATTGGGGCTCTTTGGGATCAGTTATTGGGTTAAAAGGGAAAATAATCCAGGTGTCAGTTCTCAATTGGACAGTTTATTCTTAAAAGACTTGTACCAGGAGATTGTTGGCTGTTTTGTGCCTTCTAATGAAAAGCTGCTGAACTCACAGTAGTGGGACTGTTTTACTGATAAGAAATAACAAACACCTGAGTCTGAACATGAACTACTGTCTGGAGTGCCTTCAATCCAGACCCAGAGAAACCGATACAATTCCTTCCCAATATCCCATCCATCCCTGCCCTCTGGTAGTGGAAGCTATTCCCTGTGTCCTGTCCCTCCATCCCTTGTCCCCAGTCCCTCTCCAGCTCTCCTGGAGCCCCTTTAGGCCCTGGCAGGGGCTCTGAGCTCTCCCTGGAGCCTTCTCCTCTCCAGGTGAGCACCCCCAGCTCTCGCAGCCTGGCTCCAGAGGGGCTCCAGCCCTTGGAGCATCCAGCAGATCTGTGTGCTTCATGTGTGCCAAACCTTCCTGATGCCAGAGATCTGATTATCCAACTCTCTGTGCATCCTCCTCTCCCATGCTCATGTGTCAGTTAATCAGATATTTTTGGGGGGTGGCTGTCACTGGAAGGCAGCAGCTGTAAAAACCTCTTCGGCTGGTTTTTGTCAGCCATGGGAGTTACCTTGTCTCCTTCTTGTCTGTGGTCTGCAATTAAATCCTGAAGGGGCAGCTGGGATTTGCAGGGCAGACAAATGAGCTGCCTCCCCTGGGGACAGTGGTTTTGGTTGGATAGTAACAGCTATCGAGGTTAGTAAAGGGTAGAGCCTTGGTGTGACTGAATTTTATTGCTTAATGACAACACAAATGCCAGCAGTGGTTTGTGCCTGAGCTGCTGAATTGTAGGCAATTTGTTTAATTCCTTATGTCAGAAGTTTATAAAGTTTGTTATTTTAAAAAAATAATATACATATACTGGAAAAACAGCAAAAGGAAAATGAACTTGACTGCTGGTTAGCTTTTGCCCAGGACCTTTCTCCTTACCATGAGCTTGGCATTTTAGATCTGGTTAAATAGAAATGTTTCTCTGTACTGCATCCATGTCCTCACTCCATGTGCCCTCTCTGGCTGTTCCCTTGTGGGAAAATGCCAAGGCCAAAGATGTTCTGCCTTTTCTAGAGTGAATGCTTTCATGTAATATAGAAAACAAGGCTGAGATGTGTTTGGTACTTTATTTTCTAAGAAAAGGTGAGTGAACAGGCAGTTTTCAGTGTCACAATTCACTGCTATGGAAGAGAGAAGCCCGAATGATAAGAGATTTATTACAGAAAGGACATTTGAGCTGGATCATCTGGATAAACCCCAGCTACATGAAAGGCTGTCTTTCACAGCAGTTGATGCAGAAGCTCCAGAATCCTTTTGAAAGACCCCTGTGAGGAGTACTCATGCAAAGCTCTGTAGTAAATCAGAGACAAAAATATTTAGATTGGTTTCACAAAGCTGCTCTTCACAGAAAGCAAGTTCTCTGAAGAAATCTGTTCTATTATGCATTTAAGTAGCTGTGACATTAATCATTATGTCATTAATAATTTGACATCAGTAATTTCTCCCATCATTTAATCCCTTTTAATCTCTCTGCTACAAGATGCAAGCATTAAAAACAATCAGGCAGTCTCAGTGTTTTCCCCTTTGTCCTCAGAGCTGGCTCATTTTTAGGTGACGTGGAGAAGTCAGATCTGTCAATTCATTAATACCAGATTTGTGGGCAAGTTCAGTTGTCTTCTGGGTCTCCATTTATCACTGATCATGTTGGTTCATGTTGCAGTTCTGTTTCATTTCTGCACTTTTTCTGCAGTTCTGTTCCACCATTCTCAGAGGAAGATTAAATTTGTGATTTTCCTGTTGTTGGCTGGACAGGGTGAAATTTTTATTTCTGGGCCCTCCAGCTTTTTTTATTGTGTTATTTAGGTTGAATTACCCTGAGATTAGCTGTGGTTTCCTTATGGATCTGTAGCTTTGGAAAGCTCAAAGAGAAGGGTAAAATAACTGCAATCAGAACCTGGATCTTCTCCCAGCTGACAGGAAGGAAGTGGCAGCTGGATTTGTCAGTGGGCTTAGAGATGGTTAAATAAAAGCAGAGTGTTAAAAGGGTGATGCTATCAAGCACAAAGAGTTTACAAAATTTAACAGATGTGGCTTTAATTGTGTAGAAGCAGCTCAGAGCTGCACTGGAGGACATTCCTAGATAATACCAAGGCAAATGAGTGTGTGCATTGCAGGCCCGTGGGGGCAGAGGTAAGGCTCCATCTGCATATTGCTTTCATTTGGCTCCCCTGTTTCCAGAAGTTGCAGTTGAGGACAATGCTGCTCTTGCATGGGCTGAGCTACTCTTGTTTGGTTTTAGAGGATTTGTGTGGAAATATGAAAGCAGTTTGAGGGCTGCAATGACTGCTCAAGCCACTGCCATTGCAGTGATGGTTTCCAGGAGAGATGGGACTGCAGCTGAGGGGAAAAAGCTGCTGGCTTTTGTAGACCCCATTTCTCGAGGCAGGGTGCATTGTCTGCATGTTGCATTTTCCATCCAGTTCCATTCATTTATCCCCAGTTGCATTTGGAGCCCTCCTCCTCTTTTGGATGCCCACTTGTCTGCAAATTCCCTGCTTCCCATGGTGTCCATGGTGTCCTTGGCAAATTGGCTGCTTCCCATGGTGTCCTTGGCTCCTGGCTCACCAAAGCAGTGCATGGGGAGTGAAGTCACTGCCCTGGGCTGTGGAGTGACCAAGAGTCCAACACTTTGTGTGCCCTCCCCATCAAACCAGAGCATTTCTAGCACAAACCTCTTCCTTTGCCCTTTTTATTTAGTATTAGTCCTTATTTCTTGTCCTTTTACTTACCTTCACTTACTTTTATCACTTACCTTTCACTTCCCTCTTAGTACTGATCTCTCTTTACCATCAGCCCTTTTCCTCAGGAGCACATTTTCCACGTATTTTAGTCAATTTGCACATATTTTAGTCTATTTTGCACCTATTTTAGTCTATTTGCTTCCTGGCCATCCAGGAAGAAAAGGATTTATATTTTTCATGGAAATCAGTGCACACCATGTCCGGGATAAAGGGACAAGGTGACAGACCAGCCGTGTCACAACCCCCAGGGAAGGAAAGATGAGGACCTTCCAAAATAAAGCTGCTGAGGAGTGAAGCTGTCAGGAAGCTCAAGAGATGGACACAGACAGAGCCTCTGGTTGAGAAGGAGTTTTTTAGCAGATGCAAATAAAAAAATGGAGAAGAGAAAAAATACAGGAATGTGCTGGATGGCATGAAATGCATAATTGTCCTTGACACTGGTGACACTGAGAGGAGACAAAAGCAAGATGTTAACAAAGGTGAGCCCCAGGAATGTGAAGGAAGAGTGTGAAATGAAGCTGTAATTGAGAGCTCCATCTCTCAGAGTCTGACACCCTGTTGCAGGGGAAGAAGCATTTAGGAGTATGAATAAAAAAGGGAAAAAAACAAAAATAAAAAGGAATCCATACTGTGTAGCTGATGGATACATTTCTGTGCCATTTTCCTTGCTCTCTGAGGGGACAGGGATCTAAAAATGCTTCCAGTATGCACCAGGAAAAGAGAAAGATTTACTACCAATTTCCTGTGACATATGGCCACCCATCCCTCCTCTGAAAATGTGGGCATTAGTTAATGGATAAAACTGTCATACTTGGCTTTTAACATTAAAAGCAGGGTCTTTTGGAAAGGAGAATGCTCTCCCAAATTGGAGTCTGAGAACAAGATCTCAAGATTTTATGTGATTTGGCACCTATATTAAGTTGAGTTGTCTAATAAATGGCAGCAATTCATCATCTACTTTGGGAGTCTGAAGTTTAGTAGGCAGTCATATAGTGTGTCTTTCGGTGCCTACACTACCTCAGGAAAAAAAATCATGGATTTTGGAGGGGCAAGGGGATTATGGCTTGATTTATTTGGCAACAAAATTGACTATAAAACTACTTTTACTATGCTCAAGGGAGCAAGGCATAGAGATGTCATATTGAGTAATAACGTCAGGATAATATCAAGGTCTTTGGTCATCTCACTGATTTCACACAGGCAAAGCCACAGATATAAAACACTTGATACCAGTGGAATAGGACATTTCATGTGGATAATAAACACCTGGGAAAATTAATGACCTGTCTGCCTAAGAGATAAACCCTGAGTCACAATAAGTGAGAGCACTGGAGGGAGAGCCAGTGTTTAACTGTTTTAGTGCTGCCTGAAGTAGCACTTAGCAGGGGAAACGTGGTTTGTACATCAAATATTCCTACAGAAGAGCCAGTGCTGCATCAGAGGAGTGCCCTGAGGTCTGCTGAGCGCAGCCTAATTGCAGGAGTTCATGAATGAAGTGCATTCGTTGTAAGGTCTCTTTTCCCTGGGACACATTTTA
Source organism: Onychostruthus taczanowskii (assembly GCF_017590055.1). Taxonomy (NCBI): domain Eukaryota; kingdom Metazoa; phylum Chordata; class Aves; order Passeriformes; family Passeridae; genus Onychostruthus; species Onychostruthus taczanowskii. The sequence goes on along the minus strand of NW_024499462.1, from coordinate 1,946,267 downwards.
ATGGCAAAGGGTTTAGAGCTGGCAGTAGCCAGGTGCCCATAGCCTGTGTCACTGAGACACTGGGACTCTCCTCACACAGGGATTGAGCTTCCCTGATTTTTGCCTGGCTCTACACTGAGGTGCCCAGGATTACACAGCAATGGCCAGGAGGGGTGAGCTCCTCTGCAGCTCCGGGCACTCAGAGCCCAGCGAGTCCAGCCCCTGTCACCCCCTCAGGGGATGCATTGGGAATTTGAAGCACATGGAAGCAGCAGCACTTAGGAACTTGTGTCAGCAGATCCCAGTGCTTTTCCATCTGTGGACGTGGCTGGACAGGAGCCCAGGGGGGCACAAGGCCAATGGGGACCAGCCATGGTCCTGCTGAGGGACCTCCAGGGCTGAGTCCAGTCCTGGGCCCTCCTGGAGGGGCTGGAGCCCCAGGAGGGGCTGAGGGAGCTGGAAAGGGGCTCAGCCTGGAGAAAAGGAGGCTCAGGGGGGACCTTGTGGCTCTGCACGACTCCCCGCCAGGAGGGGACAGCCGGGGGGGGTCGGGCTGTGCTGCCAGGGAACAGGGACAGGACAAGGGGAAAGGGCCTCAGGCTGGGCCAGGGGAGGCTCAGCTTGGACAGCAGCAGGAATTTCTGCATGGAAAGGGTGCTCAGGCCTTGGCAGGGGCTGCCCAGGGAGCTTTGGACGAGTGCCCATCCCTGGAGGTGTCCCAGGAAGGGCTGGAGGTGGCACTTGGGGACATGGTTTTGTGGTGACCAAAACCATGGGTGGTGGTGGCTCTGTTTGGCAGCTGCACTTGGTGATCTTGGAGGCCTTTTCCAACTTCACTGATTCTGCAGTTCCGTGGTACTAATACACTGGAAACAGATGAAATAAATCTATCCTAAAAAGGACAAGGCAATTGAGGTTGGGGTTTCCCTCTCCTGGGCTTTTTTGTTTGTTGTTTGGCTTTGACCGCCTCTGATGGTTTTTTATGGGGACTGTCCCCACATCCAGTGGGATTGATTTCAGCAGAGAGTTCAAATGTGCCCTTCCCTGCAAGCCTCAGATGCTGCTGAAGGCGAAGCTGAATGAACTCCTCAGTGGAGTGAGAAGGACGTGGAGGACGTGCCCTGAGCACTGCTGGGTACCTGCTTAATAATCTGCTCACCTGACAGGATGTTTGACAGGACAAACTGAATTAAGCAGAGGTGAGGAAAGGGCAGTTTGGAACTCTTGCCAGAAAATCTCTCAATTTTTCTCCTGCACAAAGATGATATTTACAGTAAAAGGGGAAAAAAGCAGATCAAACTCCTCTATGGGTACAAAGCACATGCAACAACTGATCTGTTGTAGCAGTGCCATTTTCCCCTGTTCCTTAAAGTGACCAAAACTGAGACTTTAAATGGCCTTGTAGAAGACATATTTATGTCCTCCCCAGTAAATAGATTCATTTTAAAAGAGAGAAAAATCTGTGAGCAGTTCAAAAGGACCTCCTGAGCCTTGGGATGAATCAGAGAGCGATGAATCAATCCTAGGGAGGTAGAGCAAAATAGGGACAAAATCTGGCAAAAACTAGGGAAGGCAGAATGGTGTGCAGGCATGAAATGAAATGAGTCCAGATCCTGCCCTCGCTGGAACTAAAAATGCTTGAACCAAACTTTGATCTTATGTGGGTGGAGGAAATGCCATAAACAGAGAGTTTTCAGATCCAAACACGATTTCAGCTGAGTAGTTGGGAAATTTTGGAAGGGAAAAAAGGGAAAGATGGCAAGAGTTGGTTTAGAAATGCAGAAATGCAACACGCAATCACTGTCAGTTGTGCTCTAATTTATTCTATATGCTTTATAAAAAATATGCAAATTTAGATTTTTAGAGACATTTCTGTGAGGTTTGACCATTGTGATGCTCTTGATGCTGAATCCTGTAGCAGGTCAAGTTATAAACTGCTCCAGTATTTGCATTTTTAATACCTCATTACGTTTTATGAGTTACAGTTGATGCTTTGCCATTTATTGTCATTTTATTTGGTCTGTACATGCAGAGCTCTCACAGCAAAATTGTAATTTACAGCTGTTCTCCCACAAAGAAACTTTTTAAGAATAGCCAGGAACCGTTATCCCAAACCTCTAATTGCAAATTTTATCTCAAATCACTAACAAATATGTGTGCCATATAAATGATAGATTGTTCTGGGGTCTGAATACAAATAAGTGATAAAAAAACCCATCTTGTCAATGCATGGGTTAAAAAGGAATTGTTCATAATCAAACACAAATATACAGGACATTTTTCACAAAATTTAGTGGCACAGAAGTGTCCCTTTCTCCAGGGGCCAAAAAAATTGAAAATTCCCAGAGGAAGTGTGCCCTGCTGTGTGTGTACAACCTGAGGATGCATTGCAGTGTTGGATTATAAAACAGGAAAAAAAAACCCACCAAGTCCATTACCTTAACACAGGGTTTTGAGGAAATTTTGGTGTATAAAAGCTTGATCTGAACTCTCAAAGGCTGAGACAGAAAAGACAAGGCTGAGTGAGTCAAGATGTGTAGGAAGCAGGGAGGAAAAGGCAATTTATGATCCAGAAACCTCACTTGGTGGGAGAAAAAAGAAAAATACAGGGAGGGATCTGGCAAATTTCCATACTGAGGGCAGAAAATGAGGTGTCTTTGGGACAAGAGAAGAGAAATAGGATCATTTCACCTGTCAAATCAAGCAACCTATTGCTGTTCTCCCTTGGCTTTAACAAAGCAGCAAAGTGAGAACCAAAGAGAGCCAACCAAAAGTTCAAGGGCTCCCAGTCATCCCATCATGGGTACATCCAGATCCTGGGCTGACTCTTGAGGCAAATAACCCCATTTAGTAAAATTTTAATTTATTTTATAAGTTCCAGATCATGGCAAGTAATTTTTCACCGCTGAGGTTTGCTTGCAAAACGAGGTGTAAATGCTAATTGGCCTTTGACCTTCCTAAAGTACTTGAAGATGGATTTTTGGGAGTGATTTACCAGATTTGCTTGAATAATTCAAATTCCAGCCATGTTCTTCAAAAGTTGCCATAGTACTGTTGTTTCATTTATTTGTATTCTTGGAGAAAACCACTGATGCTTTGGAGATAATTTAATTCCTTTGTTTGTTAGGGAGAAAAAAAAAAGCAGCTTTTGCCATTAGCATGAGATTAATTTCACTGAGATACAGAAGGTGAAACAGAAGAGAAGGAGACCATTGTGCAGAGTTCTAATTGGCCATTTCTTCTGTAGCTTTCTGTAGAGCATGGGGAAAGGGTTGAATATTAAAAAAACAAAACAAAACAACAACAACAACAACAAAAACCAAGAAACAAAGCCCCAAACAAAAGCAGAAATACATTTTCTTATCTATTGATTTGACTGTGACTCTTGGAAGAGTATTTTTACAAGTGACCTTGTCTCTGTATAGGTTGGGAGATCTAAGATTAAGTGATGGAATTAAGACCTCATTTTCCTGCAATGATAATTAAATATACTAAAAGTATAGCTCACATTTTGGTCGTGTCCCGAGGCTCTGATGTTCAGTGCTTTTAATGCCAACAGGATTTTTGTTCTCCCTGTGCTGAGGTGAAATGGCTGAAGGATGAAGCTGGTCCTTGTAATTCTTTCACACTCTGGACCTTTCCTAACCAACAGAGTTTGTCCTTGCAAACTTCTTGTCCTCACAGTCCCAGTGGGTGGGGAGTAATTGCTTGCAAAAAAAAAAAAAAAAGATGGTGTGTTGTTCACGTTGCTTTAAAAGTGAAATGAGATGCATTCATTATGTTATGCTTCACAAATTTAAGAACTAAACCCATATTCTCTTCAAACTCATCCTTTTTATTGTGCTAGGTCTATATTACCTGGTGTATCTATGAACTCAATTTGCATCCAGTTTTCTGCTTTTAAAAAATGGTAAAAAATATTAAGAGAAGCTTGAAATTACATGCAGATAAATGAACTGTAAATCTTTGCTATTATAGTCAATTAAGAATATTACCAATTGGTCATCTTAGACATTTTTATGCTGTTCTATTTATGTGGTTGCTGCATAGACTGGAACTGCCAGTGAAAGAAGGATTTTTTAAATGCTCATTTGTTTCTTTAGACTGGAAGTAATGCTTTGCAGAGGATGGTTGAGCTCTCCAAGAAATTCCTGCAGTTAACAAGGTCCTTGAGATCTCTCTGGAGGAGAAAAGCAGGAAACTTCAGTGTCTCTGTGCAGTACATTCAGAGAATCCCAGGGTGGTTTGGGTAGGAAGAGACCTTAAAGCCCATCCATTTCCACCCCTGCCATGGCAGGGGCACCTTCCACCATGCCACGCTGCTCCAAGCCCTGTCCAGCCTGGCCTTGGGCACTGCCAGGGATCCAGGGGCAGCCACAGCTGCTCTGGGCACCCTGTGCCAGGGCCTGCCCACCCTGCCAGGGAACAATTCCTAATTCCCAATATCCCATCCATCCCTGCCCTCCTTCCCCTTAAAGCCATTGCCCCTTGAGCTGTCTCTACATTCCCTTGTGAAAAGTCCCTCTCCAGCCTTCTTGTGATCCCCCTTTAAGTACTGGCAAGGGGGAAATCCAGAAATTTGGGAAAATGCAGATTCTTCTTCTTAAAATCTGATTTCAAAGTGCTCTGGGTCTGAAAGGGAGCAGCTACACCTTCAGCACATTTTAATCACAGAGCAGGCAGATGATCTCAATTAGCCATCCTTTATAATTCCTTATATTAAAGTGCTTAAGTTCTGGAGGAAAAGCAGATTTTAAGTAGACAAGGTAGAGAATAATCAATTCCTCACTGGTGTGCCTTGAAGTCACTGCTGAAGGGAGTAGGGATAACCTTCTGGGACATGAAATAGTGGAGGTTATCCAATGTTTTCAGCTGTTTATTTTCCATTGGCAGTAACAGGTTGGGGTCAGGAGTGTACAAACACAGAGCTGAGAAGCTCAAAAGAGTTCTCAGAGAGAGAACTCTGTCTAAGGCTGCTGATCAGAAGGGAATTAAAGAAATTCCAGGCTGAATCTTGCTGCTGTGACAGGAGCAGACTCACTGACAATGGAGATTTTTTGGAGGGTTTTGATCTCTCAGAGTCAATATTAAATGTCAGCGTGAAGAAGCTGATGCTGCCAAATTGTTCATGATATATTTACTTTCAAGTGTCTTCAGCTTTTAGGTCTGGCAGAAGCTTTCATGAAAGTTAAGTTAATTTCCAAGACGTTGTTTCTAATTTGGTACCACAGAGTCAGCATTAATCCTTCATGTGTTCCATGATAAAGGCCATGCTTTGAGTGATGGCAGGGATGCAGTGGGAGAATAACTTCCTGCTTCTCAGAGACTCTATTAATTTTCAGGAGGTGGTATTTTCAATATTGATGTCTCTGCAGAAATAAATCAGAGCTTTGTTCAGCAGAACCTCAGAGTGGAGTCAGTCTTGCCAAGAGCAGCAGCCAAAAAAATGTGTCCCCCACAGCGACCTGGAGCAGGGGGGCAGCAGCAGAACTGCCCAGATTTGGGCAGAACTACCCAGAATTGGGCAGATTTGGGCAGAACTACAGAGACTTGGGCAGAACCCAGCTTGGAGATGCAGCGGGTTTGTGTCATGTAAATGTTACCCTGCATTTTTGGTAGTCTCAGTCGAGACCTTGGGAGTTTTCTTGCCTTTCATGATTTTCTTGGAAGCTCCTGTTCCAATGGAGGGTATTTTCTTTCCCTCAGGGAGTGTTCCAACACAGACAGCAGTGGTTTGTTTGGGCGTGTCAGACTTGCGTCCAGGATGTAGGATGGGAAATATGGAAGTGGACCATTGAAGTCTGAAGGCTCCTGTTCCTTTCTACCCTGGGAAAATCCCCTTTTTTGAAAGAACAGCAGGAAGTTCTGTGTGTGATCAAGCACAGCTCCCACCTCAGGTTTATCAGACTGGATTTACAGTGCTGTCATACTGAGGAATGGCTCCTGATCTGGATCACACCCTCACTGCTGCAGGAGGTGTGATCAGAGCTTGCACAGACCAAGGTTTGCTCTGCTCACAGACCAACCTGCAGCTGCAAGCTACATATTCCAGCAGGGCATCATCATTTTCAGGGACTGGTGAGGTTTACAGGGAGTAAAATTTTCCCTCTTAGCTGGGAACTTGTGGGACTTGCTGTGCATGAGGTGTCCAAGCACATCACTGAGTTTCCCCATGGTTCCCACAGCAGGGCTTGAACCTCTCCACACCAGGTTTCCCAGGTTTTTCCCTATGGAAATGAGATCCTTCAAAGCTTTTCCCAGTGGGTCTGGCTTACAGCAAGGTGGTCTTGGCCAAAAAGCAGAGGGGCAGGATGGTTTAGATGGAGGTTGTGTTTTATTGGGTTCTCCAACTCATTTTTATTGTAGGGGTTGGGAGTGGTAATTCCTCTTGCTCTGTTGGACATTAAATCTCTGGAATTCCTGAGGTGGAGTTTCCCTTTGTTTTGAAATCTGCTTCATCTCAAAAGGGGTACTTAGGGCTTTCGGTGTGCTGTGTTTAGAATCCCAATCTTTCCAACTGCGTGAAGTACAGGGAAAAAATACCCAAAACACTGAGTTAGGGAATTATTTTATTAACAGACGGCCTCCATGGCAGGGAGGAATGAAGCATCTGACTCCATGTTCTCAGAAGGCTAATTTATTATTTTATGGTACTATATTATATTAAAGAATACTATACTACACTAAGGAATACAGAAGAAGACAGAAGGCTAAAAAGATAATAATGAAAACTTGTGACTCTTTACAATCTTGACACAGCTTGGCCCCAATTGGCCAATGAATCAAAACAACTCATAGCAGAATCTAATTAGACAATCACCTGTGGGTAAACAATCTCCAAACACATTCTACACATGAGCACAACACAGGAGAAGCAAATGAGATAAGAATTGTTTTCCTTTTCTCTGAGGCTTCTCAGCTTCCCAGGAGAAAAATCCTGGGTGAAGGGATTTTTCCAGAGAATGTGAATGCCACAGGGAATTACAATTTAAATTTGCAGCACTCAAGGAATCAAGTATGGAAGTGCAAAACTCAGGTAAGACGTTAAAAGCAGAGTTGAAATTACAGAAGGTCAGAGCCAACACAGCCTTTTCTACACATGATTTACTCCTGTTGATACATCATCCATGCTTCCAAATGAGTGTTCCCCATGCCGGTTTTTAGGGACAGGAGTTTATTTTCTCATCATGAAATGAAGTTTGAAGCATTATCTCCCTCCTAATGAGGTGAAACTTGTTTTCCCTTTCCCTTCTGGTGAGTGCAGGTAGCCAAAGGCCTCGCTAAGTGCTTGTAAATTTGGGTTTAATTTCAGCAAATTCCAAATTCAACAGTTTCCGAATGGGGATATGCTGAGGTAAGAGACTTTGCTAAAATATGAGGAATTTAATTGTGTTAAGTTCTCACCTCATTAGATAAGTTGGAGTATTTGCCAGAAGTAAATGCTGTTGTCGTGGTTTCACAGTTATTTAGTGGTTAGCTTGGTGTAAGTGTTTTAACATTGCAATTAGAACACAGATAGATTTTTATTCTTTTGTAGTAAAGTGATTTAGTATGTATAATTAATTTAGTATGTATAATTAATCAGGCCTGCTCTAGGTTTCTCTATGCATTCTTAGCCTTATGGCAGGGCTGTGTGAAAAAAAAATTAAAATATTATAGGCACTGGCATTAATTTTTATCTGTAATGCATGTTCCTGTTAAAGGAGAGAGTATAAACTCTACTTCCAGGGGCAGTTTTTCTCTTTCAGAGAATCTTGGTTTTGTCAGGGACCAGAGCAAGGAGTGGCTCATTCCTTGGACACCTCCAGGGATGGGAGCACCTCCAGCACCTCCCTGGGCAGCCCCTGACACACAGGAGCTGAAGGAATTAGAGGAATTGCTCAGTTTGATTTCTGTGTGACTCAGTAAAGTCACAGCAGCTGCAGCAGGATATTCCTGTCATTCCCAGAGCAATGACGTTCATCACCTGGCTGAGGAAGGTGTGCCAGACTTCCATAATGCCACTGTTTTCTCCCCAGGATATTCCATTTCCATGGGGAATGTTTCTGTCTCTGTGCCTCCATCCCTCTGTGCACACTTCTTACAGCTGTTTAGTTTGTTTAGAGGTGAGGATTAATGCTCTGCTCTACATGCAGGTGCATTTTTCAGGATTCTCTCTCCATTTTATGTATAAAAAACAGCTGAAGATGTGAACACATTCTTCTTGCTTCTACCAGCTCAAGGCCGGCTCTTGCTCTTGGTTAGGCTCAGGGGTTTTTCATTCCTGGAATGCTGGATTGGCCAGTGTCTGGCAGCAGCCCTCACCTTGGAGAGGCATCACCAGAGTAATTTCATTTTTCCTCTCACTGGTGGAAGCTGAAAATACAAAACCAATTTGTTATTTCAAAGAAAAACATGGAATAGAGGCTCTAATGTTACTTCTGGTTTTCCCCTGATGTTTTCTGACTGCATCCTTCTTCCCTTGGGAGACAAATCCAAAGTTCTAAATCCATCCACGGAGTTTTCTGTCTCTCCCTCTCAGAGTATTCAAGCCTTTGACAGAATTCCTGTTCTCGCTCAGTTGTTTTGGAGTGTTTGTGATGCATTGGTGGATCAGGGGGTTATTTTCCCTAATGGCTTTCTTGGCTCTTTTCCTGGTAGAAGTGAGAAATATGGACACGAGCTTTGTAGTAGGGCATGAGCTGTGGTTGGCTCTTGGCAGATCTGTCAGCCACACGCAGAAATCCTTTTGCCTTTCCTGAGAGCCCAGCCCCTCGAGGTTCATGAATTCCCTGCCCATTTTCACAGCTCCATTTAATAAGTCTTATCACAACCAGGATAAAATTCAAGACTCCTTGGGATGGTTGTCCTCTTTCCTCTGGCTGGGACATTTTGGTTTTTCTTTCTTAAAATCTCCTGCCTGCACTGCTGAACTGAACACTGTGCAGGAAATCCTGAGAAGGGCAGAGACTTGCATCCTTTGGAATGCAAAAGGTTGATAGCAAATGGGAATAACACCCAGCTCACAAGACTTCAAGCCTGTAATAGACTCTGACATCAAAGTGAATGAAATGATAATCTGATCCCAGGATTTCCAGGATCTTTATGTCCACAAAAGGCTGCTCACTGTCCTACAGGTAATGTTGTCCTGACATGATTTATGTGTGATATATTTGAAGAAATAGAGGAATATTTTGTGAACCCAGGGCCAGGTTTGGTTTCTTCTACCTGTTCCCTCTGCAGCTCTGTCTCCTGAGACAATCTGAGGAGAAGCAGAGTGGATCCCACAGGATGTTTCTGTTGGAAAAGAGGGATGTGCTGTCACATTCTCTCAAACTGCTGTTGTTTATTGGGAACCAGACCTGTCCAGCTAAGGAGGTGTCACTGCTCCCCCAAGGAAGGTCACACGTGGAGTTCCCGTTTGAGCCTTGCTTCTCATCTTCATTAGATACAATTTTCTAACAGGAGACATTGTCCCCATCTCTAAAAAGGGTGGAAAGGAGGAACCTGGGAGCCACTGCCCTGTCAGCCTCCCCTGTGTGCTGGGAAGATGCAGGGACAGCCCCTCCTGGGAGCTCAGCTGAGGCTCACAGAGCTCAGGGAGCTGATTTGGGACAGCCAGAACGGCCTCAGCAACGGAAAACCCTCCTGACTGACCCTGAGGCCTTCTCTGCTCCAGAGACTCCATCAGGGCACAAGGGCAGGGCCACGGATCTCGTTCAGCTGGAATTCTGTGAAGCCTCTGACACAGCTCCCCACAACATCCTGCTGCCTGGACTGGCCAATCCAGCATTCCAGGAATGAAAAAACCCTGAGCCTAACCAATAGCAAGAGCCGGCCTTGAGCTGGTAGAAGCAAGAAGAGTGTGTTCACATCTTCAGCTGTTTTTTATACATAAAATGGAGAGAGAATCCTGAAAAATATACCTGCATATGTAGCAGAGCATTGATCCTCACCTCTAAACAAACTAAACAGCTGTAAGAACCTATTGCGAGAGCTTTCCCCTGTCCCAGACAACCAGAGGGAGCTGTCTGTAAATCAGAGTGTGCTTTAAGAAAAGGAGCATTTTTCCAAACTGATAGCATGGATAATTAACACTGTGAACTTTTGGTTAAGGCTAAGCCAGGCTTTTTCTCAGAGGGTATTTTCTGTACAAGAGCAATTATTACTTGGTCACGTTCCTTTGAGCCACACTGGATGTTTATTAAGCCTCTTATTCCTTTGCACAGATTCTTGAAATAATAACTTTTCCCTGCTTTATGATGAAGATTTCTAGTTTCATAGAACCCTGGAAGGGTCCCACAAGGATCACTGATCCAGCTCCCAGCCCTGCCCAGACCCCCCAACAACCCCACCATGGGCATCCATGGAGCAGTGTCCAAACGCTCCTGGAGCTCTGGGGGAAGAACCTTTCCTGAGCTCCAGCCCTTCCCTGGGTCATGTCCCTGTCACAGAGAGCAGAGAATGGTGCCCAAGGGCTGTTGCAGACAGTCTTTTAATACTTTTGTGGAAGTAACAAAACCCAGCAATGGATTTTCAGGGATTTTCACAGCAGATTTTTTGAATGGTTATAGCATAAAACAGGAATAGTCCCTGTCTAGACTGCACCTAATAAATATCTATATATTGGTGTCATTTGCTATGCTCTGCTTTCTTTGAGGAAGACTTGGCAGTCGTAATTAATTCGGAAACCAACCCAACCCTGAATTCCACATTACATGGCTGAGAGTTTTTCTCATTTTTGTTAGAAGAATCCAATTTAGCTGCGATTGACCTTTGTTCCTTCCTTATAGCAGAAGTTATTTGAGGAGCAGGTTTTATCTGAAGCTAATGTATTTGATGTGTTTAGGGAGAAATTTATAAGGAAGCTCTGAAAAGGCTGCATAAAAGTTATGGATCTGAAAATATTTGAGAAATTTGGTGCATTCTGGTGTGGGTATTTTAAGGCTATGACAGCATTGGATTCAATCTGTTTTCCTTAGCTGAAATGAACGCCCAGATTTAGCACCAAGTCCCACTTGGATTGCTTTAGGTTGTTTATTTTTCCTTGTTTTTCATCTCACCTCATATATAAGAATGAGGTGCTGGTGCCATGCTGGCAATATTTCCCCATGTTACTTTGTTATTATTATTATTAAAAATAACATTGTGCCACCAGTTTATATGGGGCTTTTCATAGAAATAAAATATGTTTTTCTCCCTGCAGGGATCAAATAATTGACATATATGCAATGTGTGCAGGTAGGCATGGCACATTCCTGCCTGCAATGGAAGTGTGTGAGGCTGCTTCTGGAAAGTTCCTGAAGCTTTAGAAACTCCCTTTCATCCTGCTGAATGCTTCAAACTTGGCCAGAAATCCAGAACTCAGAGGTGTGGATATTTTGCTGTCCATCGCTTTCTTTTCTATCAGTTCCCTAAAGGATTTTTTTAAACATAACTAAATTTATGATGAGGGTCTTGTTCCAACCTGTGATACATTTCAGGTGCTTAAAGCTGTGTTTATACTTGATGGACAGAAATTTGACAAGTGTTCTTTATGCTGTGAAAAAAAGAAATGCTCAGACCATGCCTCATCTAATCTTTGTCTCACTGCAGAAGCAGAGGTGCCAAAGACACTCACAGCTCCTCCCTGGCACAAGGAATTATTTTCCTATGTGGAATTAGTGATTTGTAGTGGCAGCGACAACAGAAATGCTCCTAAAGCACCTTTCACCTGGGAGAATTCCTGTGCTTGGTCCTTCCCATGGGACTTGGGGAACTGGCAGAGCTGGGAACCCACTGAAAACCCAAGGCCAGGCTGGACTCTGGGGCTTGGAGCAGCCTGGGACAGTGGAAAGTGTCCCTGCCCATGGCAGGGGTGGCACTGGATGGGTTTAAGGGCCCTTTCAACCCAAACCCTTCCATGGTTCTGTGATTCTATGACAGAATCACCTCAAGCTCATATTCCGCCTTCATTTCATGTAGAAATACAGAAAGTGTCAATTTTGATCAAAGTTTGAATAGGCTTCTGGACAGGGAACATAAATGAATCATTTCCCTAAATGTTTTATCTTACCTGTGTCTGGAACTTTTATCCAGACATGCTATTTTTGCAGCTAAAGGCAAGTACTGAGCTTAGGAGATTTTAAAACGACTCATTATTCTATAAATCATCATCCTCTACACTTACCTTTTTTTTCTTTTTTTTTTTTTTTTTTTTTTTTAATCCCACTACATCCAGCAGATCAGATATGAGAATTATTTTGGAGGGGAATGGGATATAGTGTCAGTCTAGTGGCTGCTGAAGATGAATAGTCTCTAAATAAGTAATAAAGCTGAAGTGGCTGTAACTCGCTCTGAGGAATTTGTTTATTGATACTTGTTGCCACTTGAACTTAGATTTTGCTGCCATCAAGTTGAAATGGGCACTGCCATTGGGTTTTTATTTTTTTCATCTTTGTTTCTAGCAGAGGGAGATGGGGGTTAATTGTGGGATTTGGGTTTTTTCATTGGTTCTTTAGAAGCTGCATGAGCATTATCCTGACAGGGCAGTTATTTCTTATTACAATGTACTCCAAAGCAAGGGTTGAAATTACAATTTAAGGGAGGTTATTATACTTTACTGCATCATCTAGAAGTTTGCTAAGCAAAATATTTGTTTATGAAGAATTCCGTTTGGGTTTCTGTAGAGCTGAACCAATGACAAATCATAATTGGTCTTTTGTGCGAAAAAATATTGTTCACGCCTTCAGTTGTTTATTAAATTTATTCCTATTTGTCCCCATCTCCAGATACTAATAACAATTAGTTTTAAAGCTTTATATGAAACTGAATGACTTCCATTTTTGATCCATTTCCCAAACATTGCCCTCTTTTTTAATGAGTTGAACAAAAATGTGTGAATGTATCTATGAAAACTTCAGAGAAGCTGTGGCTGCCCCTGGATCCCTGGCAGTGCCTAAGGCCAGGCTGGATGGGGTTTGGAGCAGCCTGGCATGGTGGAAGGTGTCCCTGTCCATGGTGGGGATGGCACTGGATGGGCCTTAAGGTGCTTTCCAACCCAATTCTGGGATTCTGGGCTGGTGCCTTCTCCTCTGTGTGTCCCTGGGAGCTGTGCTGCTGCAGCCAGTCCTGGAGCAGGGGTCAGCCTGAGCCTGGGGCTCCTCTTCACTGTCACATGGTGGCTGTTCCCTTCTCCAGCACCCGGCAGAGTGGTCAGGCTCATGGTGCTCTGTCAGGTGTGCAGTGGGAAGGGGGATCTGGACTTGGACAGCCTGTGAGATGTGTGGGTCCTGGGGTTTATTTAGCAATCTAAGGAGATCAGAGCTTTTACCTGACTCACATTCTTGCCCCTGTGAGCCATCCTCAGCCCACAGCTTTATTCTCACCTGCCTTTCCTGCCCTCAGGGCAGATCCCTGCTGGCTGGAAAGGCTGTACAGGAAATCCTGGTTGTTCGTGCAGTCTCTCCATTACCAGGGTTGAGCATCACCAGCCCAAGTCCCTGGGCACCCCATGACATTTGCCTGCACAGACTGCCCCCATTTCCAGGCTCTCCCTGCACTGCCAGAATCTTTTCTCCAGCCAGGATGATTGCTTCCTTCTTTCCAGGCCCCAAAACCCCTGGGTTCCCCAGCCTGACCAGGCTGTGTGCAAAGCACATCCTTGATTTGTGTTTCCATCTCACCTTTTATTAATAGGATGATTCAACATGTGGCAATTTTGTTTAATCCAGCATTATGAAAATTTAGTGATAATGAGTCAAAGGCTTCTGTGGAGGGTTTAAGAGTTCACTTTCACAGCTTCATGCACAATTTTGTGTAACCATCACAAGGACCTCAGGTGTGGAAACCCAGAGCACTGGGAATATTTCTCTGTCTGCTCTGGGGTGCCCTGACCCCCAGGGGAGCACTGACTTTGACCCTCACTCATGGAGTAAGTTTCCTAGACTTCAAGATAGACCAGAACCCACAAAAGTGTGAAATAGATTATAGAGAGTAGTGTAGGTGGATCTCACTTGGTGAGAAATTTAGGTTTTGGGATTTTTTGTATGTTGTGGATGGGAGCAAGATGGAGGGCACAGGGTGTTGTTCCGGGTTTCTTCTTCATGCTTCTTCTTCCTTCTTCTTCATGGGTTTGGGTGGCATTTTGTAATGGGGCAGAAAAGTCCACATTGGGGCTCTTTGGGATCAGTTATTGGGTTAAAAGGGAAAATAATCCAGGTGTCAGTTCTCAATTGGACAGTTTAGTCTTAAAAGACCTTGTACCAAGAGATTGTGGCCATTTTGTGTCTTCCAATGAAAAGCTGCCGAGCTCACAGTAGTGAGACTGTTTTACTGATAAGAAATAACAAACACCTGAGTCTGGACATGAACTACTGTCTGGAGTGCCTTCAATCCAGACCCAGAGAAACCAACAACTCGTACCCCAGCGCTCAGGCTGCTGCATCTCCAATGTCCTGACAGCTGCCGGGATCTCATGGCACTGCTTTTTTTCCTTCTTCTCCCTCTACAGAGCCCATTCTGCAGGTGACCAGAGCTGATTAGCTGGGGCTGATCCTTCTCACACCAGTGGTTTCCCAGCCCTGCAACAAATTGTCCCTTTTAGAGTCATATGATTCCTTTGCATTAGCTGGTCAATTCCAGGCCAATTCCAGCCAGCTTAATGGAGCATGGGAACAGCTCTCCAAGTGCTTGGCTGACAAAAGGGGAAGATGGATGGTGGTGGCAGGAACCACTGTTGCTGCAAGAGAAGTGTGTGCCTGCTCTTTCTCTTCCTGCTCTTTTCAGCTGAAACAGCAGGAAGCTGTTCCTCAGTGCTGGAGCACTTGGTATGTGCTCTGGGCTGAGCATGAAGATCCATGTGGCTTTTGGCTTTTGTCACTAAACCTGAGAGTTTTGTATTCACTGCCTTCCCTTTTAAACCTCCAGCTTTGTGTGTCTGCTGGGGTTTCCCGCTGTTGATGGTTCCCGGCACTGCAAGGGCCAGGGCTGACGAGGAGCAGTACAAATCAAGGCATGGGAATACCCTTCTTTCTGCATGGAAAGGGTGCTCAGGCCTTGGCAGGGGCTGCCCAGGGAGCTTTGCAGTGCCCATCCCTAGAGGTGTCCCAGGAAGGGCTGGAGGTGGCACTCAGTGCTCTGGGCTGGGGACAAGGTGGGCATTGGGCACAGCTGGGACTCCATAGGCTGGCAGGGATTTTCCAGCCTCAATCATTCTGGGATTCTGTAATTAAACAGTAATGAGACTCTCCTTGGTGCTCTGGACTTCCAAAGGGGATTAGATTGGGAAGAGAGTTGAGTGCAGCTCTGTGCAGGCTGGGCCTCAGGAGTGCCTTTGTCTCTTCCTCCCTACAGGTTTAGTTCTTGGTAAAAGGAATATTCTGGAAAGGCAGGAGCCTCTGGAACTGAAATAAAGCCCATGTTTCATGTGGCACTTGGGGAAAATCTGAGACTCAAAAAAAATCTGCTGCAGTTGAGAATTCAGCAGTGGTAGAGGATCAGTATCTCTGTGCTCTGTAGAGGTTGCTGTGTACTATAAAAAGTGAAATATGGATTCTTGGTTCCTGTTCCAGCTGTCCAGGAATTATTTTATCAATGGGCAGAGCAGATTTTGCTTGTGGTGTCACAGTGAGCACATACCCAGCTAGGAATGACACACTGCCCATGGTAATCACACATGATGAGACTGTTTGTTGTGAGTTTTGCTGAAGAGTATAATTTTAGGCACATTTTACAGCAGTCAGAATAGTTGAAATCTAATGGCTATGTGGGAAATGTCAGAATTCAGCAAACAGTCAAATTCCAAAAGCCTTTTGGCACCACTAAATTCTGATCATACAGAAGGGACATCATCACCTGAAATGTTCAGTTCGAAAACAGTGCCTCCTTTTGCAGGAACTGGTGTTGAAACGCACACAGAGATACAGAGGGGTCACTATTTGTACCTTCTGTGCTGGCCAAGGCATATCTCTGCACATCCCGAGCAAAATCAGATGGGCAGAGGGTACAAAATTGTCTTTTGGTGTTTTCCCACTGTCTCAGAGGCGAGGATGAGCTCCAGCTCCCATCAAACCTCAATTAGTGATTCTCTGATTATTAAACGAGGGGCAGCCAACAAAGAATGGAAGAGACCTTGAGGCTTTTCCACAGAATAGAACAGAGGAAAATTGATGAGGCTCAGTGTCTGCAGGCCCTTCAGAGAACAGCTCCCAGCTAAGCAGACCTTGAAAGATAGGATCAAGTAGTACTTTTATTTAAATGCTTTCACACAGTGTAGTATCACTTTCATTAGACTATTCCATAAAAAGTTCTATGCCATATAATCACAGTAAAATAAAATATGAGGGCTTGAAAGATTCTGCCAGATTGTGTTGGCTGGGAGTTGTCTCTCACCAGATCATTGGTGTTCACCCATGTCTCAACCCTCAGTTTTGTATATTGTAACAATAAAATCTTGAAATATGGCTTCATTTTGGAGAGAATATAATAATTTTGCGAGGATTGCTCTAGTGAAAAATATGTTCTGCCATTAAAGATGGATGGTTTATAGAATTAATCCCACTCCTAGAGTATTCACTGATATATTTACATAGGTGGTATGTTCTCCATGTTCAGACTCCCAGAATGGAAGGATGGAAGAGACCACACTGGGGCATCTGCTCCCACCTCCCTGCTCCAGCAGGGCCATCACAGAGCAGAGGGCACAGGAATTGTGTCCCCACAGCTCTGGAATAGCCCCAGGGGAGGAGACCCCACAGGCTCTCTGGACAATCTGCTCAGGGCAGAATTCCCTTCAGTTCTCTGCTGAAGTCACAGAGGAAGGTACAATGCCACAGCATTGTACTTTTTCCAATCCTAAGGTAAATCCATGTGCTGCTGCAGGGCAAGAGATGGTCGAGGAAGCACTTAGGATGTAACACTGGGGTCCAGTGGCTCTTTCTAACAACCAGAAACACAAAAAAATAATCATGTGATGGCATTTTCCTGACTTGCAGTTCCCCTCCAATTGCTCCCTCTGGGGTTTTCCTTCACAATTCCCCAAAGGAGAATCCATAAAGGCTCCCTGCAGTCAGCAGTCTCTACAGGCCACGTACTGAGGCTTTCACCACAGCTGCAAGCCAGGCTTCCTGTGTGATTCCAAGATCACTTGCAGGAGATTTCCAGGCCTGGAAGGTGGGAAAAATGTTCTACAGACATGCTTGAACAAACACAGTCACTTAACTCACCGTGCATTTAACATAATTGTTCCTGAAGGCTGTGAAAACCTGGAATTATTTCACATCAAGTTGCCTCATTATGGAGGTTATTGGTAGTGTCACGTTTAATTTGCTGGAAATGAAGTGCTGTGAGAAGAGATGCAATTTTCACAGTCATGGAATCTTGTTTTGCAGCACGGATATATAAACACGCTTTTAAAACTGGGGTGCATTTATTGATTAATAAAATACTCTCAGAAACTTCTGGATCCAGTGGAAACATCTTGTGGGAGCTCACCCATGGTTTTCAATTGAGAAGTCCCACAAGTGCATGCTTTTAGTTCTAATTAAAGGGATTTTCAATATATTACCTAAAAATATATAAATGAAAACAGAAAGTGGAGCCCTGTGGTTCCTTGGTGATCTGAAAGCTTTTGTAAGCTGCTTGTGACACCCTGGGAGAGTGAGCAGGGTATAAACATGTAATGAAATTTCACCTCCAAATGTGAAACTGTTGAAGGATGGGCCATGGAAAACATGAACTGGTTGGAAACCCCTTCCTTCACGCCTTTGAAGTTATAATAGTTAAGCATACTCAGTGGTTTTGCTGGTTGTAAAACATCTTCTGTCCAAGGAGGTTTGTCCTTCACAGAGATCCCACCTGACCTCCATCCGCCTCAAGTTCAGTGGCTCAGTGGGAAAATTTAGGTTGGATTTATGGAACAAGTTCTTCCCTGTGAGGATGGGCAGGCCCTGGCACAGGGTGCCCAGAGCAGCTGTGGCTGCCCCTGGATCCCTGGCAGTGTTCCAGGCCAGGTCGGACAGGGTTTGGAGCAGCCTGGGACAGTGGAAGGTGTCCCTGCCCATGGGAGGAGTGGAATGAGGTGAGCTTTGAGGTCTCTTCCAACCCCAAAATCATTCCAGCTGTATGATTTTACAGCTGGGACAGGCACAGTTGTGTGGCAGGTGATGAAGTATCCACAGGAAGGTTGCTGAGGGTTCACATGCACCATAATTCCACACTATCTTTCCCATGCAGACGTTTGCCCTGCGAGATACCGACAATTTTATGGCGTTTCTTGCAACCCCTGGGAGTGAGTTATGGGTTCATTTCTGCAGGGGAGAATGAACAACATTAATGGGACTTGGGAGAGCAGTTTGAGTTGCAGAATGATGTATCCTTATCTTTTGAAGTTCTCCTGTACCAATCTTTGGAGCAGATATGAAATCATTCAAATGGTGCTTTATGATCTCCCTTTAGGAAAACAAATGTCTGTAAACATCGCTCTCTTTTGATGCCCTAAGAAGCAGCTCCTACCTTTATACACTGATTATAGCCACTGTACTTATAGATCCTGCCGTCTTCCCCTTTTATCTTCTTATTTTTACTCCAGCTCTTGTACATTATTTTGGTTCAGATTGGTAAAAGCTTTCACATTCAGGGGAAGTTGGGTGTGGTAAAATACGTCCTGAAGGAAACCCAGGGGTCTTGTGAGTTGGTAGGTACTGATAGGACTTATTTCCACTTGTAGGCCACTGATGAGAATTAAACTGAGGTCAGGCCTGGGCACAAAGGTTTATTTGAGAGTGTTGGCGTTGAGATGAGGTACAATTAATGTGTGACCTTGGGGTGCTGCAGTCGAGCACATCCTATTGTTCAGCAGTGAAAGCTGCTCCCCTGCTCCAGAGGGAGAGAAAAACAGCTTCCAAGGATGCTGTCAGTGGTGCCACCAGGGTGGTGGGACACTGCTGGGGTCTGGCATCCATAAAATGACTGTGGGGTGCTTTAAACTTGTTTGTTTTTTAATTTGGGTCCCAGTTTCTGGAATCTTTCCCCTGGAACCCATAAATTTAGCCCTAAGTGGTTCCCTGTCTCCCACCTCAGTGAGAAAAAGGAAAGGGAGAGGGAAAGCGAAAGCCCTCCCCTGCAGTGGTGTTTAGTCCAGGGCTGTTTCCAGCCAGGAGGTGGATCCCATGCAGATCCCATGGTGCTCTCACAGTACAGGTGCTCTTTGCCCACCTGTGCACTCAGGTACAGTGGGTCTGGGTAGATGAGGTCAGAGCAATGATGGAATTTCTCTTCACATCCTCTCCTGATACCTCCTGGGGCTCTCTCTGCCTTTCCCCACACCTCACACTGGGTGTTTATTCATGGCCATCTGGGATAGACTCATTAACCCAGACTTTCCTCACATGAAACATCAATCACCATGATAAACACTGAAATTCATTCATTCTAAACCACATCCTTAAACTCAGGGCCTCTTTCACAGCCTTTTTTTTAGTCATGGATACTTTTATAGGTGTGTTTTTCTCATGGATTGTGAAAGAGGAGGTGCAAAGCACTGCATGGGAGCACCTGGCAGGTTTCTGGGTTCCATCATGTGTTTGCCAACTGTGGGTCTCTTTTCAGCAGAAATTAAAACATGCTCTTTTTGTCTTCATATAGAAATTGTTTAGTGCAAATCACATTATTACTGTTATTAACAGTGCAGTGTTAACCCTCGTGGATGGGTCAAGCTTCTTCCCACACAAACTGTGTTAAATCCATGCAGGAATGACTTGGAATGCCACAGGGTATGCACCCAAATGTTATATTCTCCAAATCTTACTATTTAATAATCAGTTGGTGTTCCTTGCCTCCCACGTATCGCTTGGAAAATGTTCTCATGAATTCAGTCTGAAGCAGATCCAGTATTTTGAGCTATTGAGGCTTTAAAAACCAGGCTGGATTTGAGACAGTAGAAGGCTGGTGGGTGTCATCAGGCTCACACTGCTGTAGTATAGTTTGAGGGTCTTTTCCCCCCAAAATTCACAGTATTTCTCTGTTAGAACTTTGTAAGAAACACAGCTTGCCAGCTGGGATAATTTGCTTGGCAGTTTTTACCATTTCACTGCTCCTGCTGTTTATGCAGAGATGTAATTTCAGTTGTAATTTGACACAGGCTTGTTTTTCTGTCACTGTGAAGATTTTGGTGAGGGGAGGTTTGCTCTCCATCTCCACTTGATGAACAATACAATATTCAGATGCTGTGTGGACCCTGCATTTCAATTTGGCTCATCATTGGATGAAATATGGAAAATGTTCAGTGCTGTGTAATCAAATGATTCAAACCCTGCCAAGGCCAGGAGATGAGGGGTGGGAATGCTGAGTCTAAAAAGCAAACCCTGACTTCTGCACAATCTTTCGAAGGTTCTAAAGTAGTTTTAGGAAAATACTGAGGAAATGCAGGCCTGTCTTGAAGAGGGAACCTGGAGAATTTGGAGAACCAAGATAAATAGAGAAGCCCTTGGTGTGGGGTGCATGGAGAAGTTGGAATGCCACAAGTTGGAATGGTCTCAGGAGGGATTCACATGGAGAATTTGCACAAGTGAGTTTTTGTCCTGATTCCTTCCTGCTCTGTCTGGATGGCAGAGCATGGAAAACTGAGAACCCTTGACTTGAGGTAAGCAGGACCCAGCGCCAGCCACAGCATCAGTGCCTTAGCAATGGAATTCTCATCCTAAATCCCACAGCACTGCACCAGCTCCTGGCAGCAAAAAATAACTCAGTCCCAGCCAAGCCAGGGCTTCTGGGAGAGCAGGAATTTGCTTTGCTTTCTTCAGAGGGGAGGCACAGGATCAGATGTGGAGGAAACACCGGAAAATTCATGGGAGCATGTTGGAGTGGGATACTTGGAGGTGTCCATCATCAAAAGATCACAGAAGCCAAGAGGGACCAGTTGAATAACATCATTTTTGGCCAGGAAAGACAATTGTAACATCACATTTTTCGGAGCCTTCCCATTTTTCTTCAGTGATTCCCACAGCATTCCCTGTGGGCATCTCGGATTTGTGCCCCTAGCACTTGGCATTCTGATGGCATCAGTGGTCTATCACTTGTTTAGTTTTTCTCCTTGTTGTATAGGGATTCTGAAGTTTCTTCATCATTTCACAGGCTCTACAGAACATTGTTGTTACACAGAGGAGAAAATACCTAAGTTTTATTCAAGGGTTTTTTTGTTCATTTGAGATTTGTGTTAAAAAAAGAGAAGAGAAAAGTGGGTTTGGATTTTTTGAGTGTGATTTTCTTCTCTTCCAATTAAGAACTTCTTGATAAGAAACAGATTAATGAAAGAGCTCTTGTGATATAAGAATGAAATAAGTTGTTTTTTTTTAGGCTTGTAATTATTCTCAGCAATTGTTTTAGAATTGTAACTGGTTTGTAAGCTTTAATAATCATAACATGCCATCACACCTTGCAGCATTCCATGGATAAATCCATCTCTGCTTCCAGCTTGGAGTATCAGCACATTTACCATGCTTGTGTTTCCCATGGTTTAATTAAGACTTTTAATTAGCACCATTTCAAATTGCCCATTCTGGCAGCCTGTGGATGGATGGAATGGGGATCAAATCGTTGTCTTGGGAGAACACTGGAATTTACAGTGGAATTTGTGCAGCCATGCACGGCTCAGGTGGTTTTTGGGCATTTGAAAGCCAGTGGGCGCCTTCCTTCTCCATCAGTTACAGGCTTTTTGTAAGATTGCTTTCTCTGGCACGTGGGCAATGAGAATTCTGTGTCCCTGACAAATAAAATGAGTATTTTTCTCTCAGAATTAGTGAGGAGAGGCAGCCGGAATGACTCCCTGTCCATAATGCATTCATTCGGAGCAGAACAAATGGTGTGAGATCCCCGCTGTCTGCTCGGGTTCCAATTTCACTACATGATGACTTAAAAGGGGAAAAAAAAATAAGCATGGAATGTTATTTTGCTCTATTTGAGATGTGGAAGGAATTTTAAGTTCTTTTATGTCAAGACCACTTTGGCTTAGTAAGTACGAAGCTGAATATTCAGCTTCAAGCAGAGACAAGAATAATATAGTTTGTCATATAATATAAAATAATAATATTACCACATAATTCTAAGATATAACATAGCAAATAATGTAATTCAGCTGAGAGGCTGCAGGGGCTAAGAGTGAAATTCAGCTGAGAGGCTGCAGGGGCTAAGAGTGAAACTGAAATCCTGGAGAGCATTTCAAAATCATCAAGAAAAGATGCCCCTTACTGAAGGAAACAAATACATTTAACTGTGGTCTCGGGAATGGAAACACCAAAATCATCCAGAATTCAAAGATCATTTTGGTTATTTTAATTAAAATGCTTATGACACTGAAATGTCCACAGAAATTAATGTTATTACAAAACCTCAGTAGCTTTAAAATTAATTATTCCTCACCAGGAGCAAAGGCTTAGAGTCACCTGTGATTTGGTAAAAGAGGCACTTGAGAGGAAAATTGTCCCCTTTTTTTGGCTTTTCTACTTATTATGGCTTTAGTCAAAGCCATATCTTTTACATTATAGTCAAAAGTCTTTAAATCATCACCCCTCAGCCTGCTGAAAGAGGTGGGGCAGTTCACTGGGCAATGCTGTCAAAAGGCAACAAAAAAAAAAAAAAAAAGTTAAGACTGGCCATTTAAATTCTGGATTTTTTAATCAATTTCCTGTGGGATTGAGCCAGAGCTTCTGGATATTGGAATTTTCTTCTTTTTTTTTTTTTTTTTTTCCTTATGGCTCAGGTAGGTGGATGATGTGAAGCTAGCAAAGGTGAGAATTTTAATGTTCTCCTGCTTTTTGTCCTGCAGAGACTGTTCCAAGGCTTTACCAATGGGAAATTCCACACTTAGGTTACCAATATCTGGTTCCTTTTTTTCTGGGAAGACTCTGATTCAGCTGATGAAATATTTTTCTCTGTATTTGATTTCACTGCTTGTTTTGTTCGGTATGAGGGAAGAGGTCTGCACAAGGGTCGTGGAACTCCATTTTTTAATTTAGGGAGGGACGGAATCAGAGGGTCTGGTTTTCAGAGGAGAAATACAAAAAAAATCTGTGTATTATATGCTGGATATAAAATATTAGCTGTAAAATTGTAGATATATTTTACAGATAGTATTTAACTTTTAAGTAGTAAGAGCCTGATGTTTGCCAGCAATAAAGGATTCATTGGAAGGTAACAGGGTACCAACAGCTGGATCATAAAACAGTTTCCCCCAGTGTGGCATGAGAAGAAATTACACTTCTCATGGATGGCAGAGAAATCCTGCTGCACAGAAATGGGATCAGTTAAAGGGGGATGCATGAAAGGAATCAAATTAGGATGGGGATATGCTTTACTGAACATCTAATTGCTACATTAAAACAAATGCAAAAAGCAAAAAACCAAAAAAAAAAGCCCCACAACAACATTTATTCTGAGCATCTGACTCCAGATGCAGCCAGAACGAAGAAGGGGAAACTACAGCCTTGGAATTCTGAGCTGGCTCTGCCCTGGTTTGTTAGGGAATCTTAAACTGGTTTGGGTTGGAAGGGATCTTAAATCCCATCCAGTGCCACCTCTGCCATGGCAGGGACACCTTCCACTGTCCCAGGCTGCTCCAAGCCCTGAAGTCCAGCCTGGCCTTGGGCACTGCCAGGGATCCAGGGGCAGCCACAGCTGCTCTGGGCACCCTGTGCCAGGGCCTGCCCACCCTGCCAGGGAACAATTCCAAATTCCCAATATCCCATCCATCCCTGCCCTCTGGCTTTCCTGTGTCCTGGCACTTCAGGCCCTTGTAAAGAGTCTCTCTCCATTTTTCTTGTTGGTCCCTCATGTACTGGAAGTTCAAAATGAGGCCACCTTGAAGTTTCTCCTCTCTAGGCTGAAGAATCCCAATTTTCCCAGCCTTTTCTCAAGTGCTCCACCGTTGACAGGCTTTACTGTTCAATTTCAAGAATAATTTCAATTTTTCTCATCTTTTTCATGTTAAAATTGCTTTTGTTTATGCCTTTGTCCATTGGGACTTGGCATTTCCTTTCCTGGATGGCTTCCTGCCTTTATTACTTAATCATAAAATAAATGGAACTTTATTTAGAAAGTTTCAAGCATATTAACAATGAAGGGAATTACAAATCCTGTAATGGAGTCCCCACCCTGGAGGTGTCCCAGGAAGGGCTGGAGGTGGCACTCAGGGCTCTGGGCTGGGGACAAGGTGGGCACTGGGCACAGCTGGGACTCCATGGGCTGGCAGGGATTTTCCAGCCTAAATTGTCCTATAATTCTACAACAAATGGGTAGAAAGACTGGGAAAATCTATCTAAGGGCTTCTTGTGGACCTTTTTTGTCATATGCCATAGACTGAGGCAGGTTCCTTTTCCTAGGGATGAAGTGCCAGCACCTCTACAAAAACATTTGTATTTTGAGGATGTTGTTGGCAGCACCAAGAACTTCAAAACTGCCTCATTACGTGGTGCCCATCAGACTTAATCGGAAAAGTTGTTTCTTCCCCTGATTAACAGGAAAAAAAAATTAGTATTCTCCTAAGGGAAGATCTGAGAATTCAACACTCAGATTGGATACCCAGCAAAATGGTGGCATTCCTGAGATTCATCCAGCTATTAGAGGTCATTCTGGGATCCTGAATCCTCAAGAAAAGTATGCCTGGAATGGAGCAGAGGCATTGGGATCTGGCTGGGTGCCTCCATCTGTCCCTCGGGCGTGGGGATAGGTGCACACCAGACCTCTGACACCAAGTGCTTTGTGTTGCTTCCCTGCTCGCCAGGCAAATGTGACAAATGGAAAAGGAGCAAGAAAAACTGTCTGGAAACAAACCCATTTCCTTTGCACAATTTGCTCTGTAGAGCACAAGCAAAGAAGCAGAAAAACACAGTAATTAGAATCCTTGTCTTGCAATGGATATTACAATTATGAACGGATAATTTCCCTGATTTTTCTCTTTCACACTAGCTTGGAATTCTACATGAGCAGACCCAAGTGCTTTGTGTTTCTGTGGATCCCCTCCTGATTCAGTGTTTGAGGCTGGGTTCTCTGTTCAGAGGTGAGGACAGCACACCCTGTGCCACGGGGGACCTCTGAGAGGGGCAGGGATGGAGACCTGAGTGGAAAAAACTGGCTCTTCTGCTTGGTGGGGATGCAGGAGCTCCACATCATCTTCCTGCTGTCAGGACCTCCAGGCACACTCCAGCAGTGGTTCCTCCTTTCTGTGCTGTCCTCTGGGTGACACTCTGCTGTCTGTCTGCTTTTCAGACTCTCTGCAGTCGTGGCAAGATGCTTGTTCAGCCATCAGCAGCGCCGTGAGTGGTTTTCAGTTCATCTGGGTTGGCAAGAGACTGTGCTTTGGTCTCTTGAACCCCTGGAAATGACAGCAAAAGGAGATTGAGAGGCAAACATGTCTGCAGAAGATTTTATGCAGCAGGACAGGATTTTTATGCAGGCACTTGATCTTTTCCTGCCTTCTTCCCCAGAATTTTTGTGGGTGGAAGTTTTGCCTGTTGTGTGTGTAAGAATTGCTGTGTTTGTCCCTTTAGGATGGCTGGATTTGTGCATTTTATGGATAGATGGGAATGCTGGGAGGCCGCCTTTGCTTTTGTTTAACCAAGTGAACCCTGCAATTTTTCACAGCTGATATGTAAAATACAGAACCTTAAGGTTGGAAAAGTTCTCTAAGGTCATAAAACCCAAACATAAACCCAGTATCACCTCTAAACCATGTCCCCAAGTGCCACATCCACATGGCTTTTGAAGACTTCCAGGGATGGGCACTCCAAAGCTCCCTGGGCAGCCCCTGCCAAGGCTTGAGCACCCTTTCCATGCAGAAATTCCTGTTGCTGTCCAAGCTGAGCCTCCCCTGGCCCAGCCTGAGGCCCTTTCCCCTTGTCCTGTCCCTGTTCCCTGGCAGCACAGCCCGACCCCCCCTGGCTGTCCCCTCCTGGCAGGGAGTTGTGCAGAGCCACAAGTCCCCCCTGAGCCTCCTTTTCTCCAGGCTGAGCCCCTTTCCAGCTCCCTCAGCCACTCCTGGGGCTGCTGGATATGTTCACATGAAGATAATTGTACAGATATGACATTACACAGCACTGGTTCAGCTCTTGCTCTGTAATTCTCTACTTTGCATTTCTGCATTGCAGCACATGTGTAGGCACAGAGTTTGTGGTAATTGGGAGCGGGGCTGTGGCCGAGCCTCATCCCCAATGGGCTGCAGCTGTGCAGGACAGGTGACTGATACTGACATTAATGAGCCATGGGGTGCCCGGGGCACTGAGCAATCACACAGGAACAGAGGGCACACAGGTGCTCTGCATCACCTGAGGGGATAAAAGGTTGGGCTGAGGGGCAGCAAGGGCAGATGCTTGCAGCCTTCTGGGGTGGAGTGATGTTTCTGTGTGTGAGCAGATCCCTAAAGCCTTCTGACCTGGTAAGGTGTTACTGTTCTGTCACCTTTTATGGGGTGAAGCTTTCTGGTTTTGTATGGTGATACTCTGTGTGTTGTGGCCATCTCAACTGTGGTATATACTGTGACACACATTCTTTAGTCAGAGAACGTGGACAGGGAATATCCTTTCCTCCTGGCATGCAGATGTGACTCCACAAGCAAATGAACTGAAGGAAGAGGAGTTTGGGTTGCTTTTAGTGAGCTAATTAGTACCACTCTCATTAATTATGCAATGTTGCAGCCTTTAAGTCTTCAGTTCTCCTTGTTTTTAAGTTATATTAAAACCCTTGATGTAGCGTTTGGTTGCAGAAATGTGTCCCTGAAAT
This sequence comes from Onychostruthus taczanowskii, assembly GCF_017590055.1. NCBI lineage: Eukaryota > Metazoa > Chordata > Aves > Passeriformes > Passeridae > Onychostruthus > Onychostruthus taczanowskii. The sequence goes on along the minus strand of NW_024499462.1, from coordinate 1,919,561 downwards.
CTGTGTCCTACTGGTGGGCCCAGGACCTCCCTGCTCCCTCTGGATTTGCTGTCTCTGTGAAGATCAAGCTGCCAGCAGGTGTGGATGAGCAATGCCCTGACTTCTGCTTTGTGCCCCTGGGCTTTGAAGGTGTCCCCAGCCTGAGGAGGGGTCACAGAGCCCCACATAAACCCTTCTTTTCCAAAGAGCTCTGCTTTGTGTGATCCCTGTTCAAACACAGACTCCTGGCCTTTCACTAGCAGGATATTCACTTTCCTGGGATAAAGTGGTGGAGATTTGTCTGAGCCAGGAGAGGATGGACCACATGACAGTGAGGGATTAAGTGGTTCTGTTGATGCCAAGGGTATTCCTTGTGGACAGCACCAGAATCAATTGATCCTGAAGCATGGAATGAGTCTTTGTTTTATTTTCAAGGCTAAGATTTAAATCCTTCCAGCTATGTTCCTTCCCATAAAAGACAGTAGAAAAAGCATTAATGAGCAGTGTGACACGAAGCAATCATGGTTGTGAACCCAAAAAATGCCATCAGATTTCAGTTTATCAGTGAATTAAAAACCAGATCTGGTGATGTTAAATACCATTTAGGGATTGTTTAGCCCCCACCAAGGGCCTGAGGGTCATTAGGAGAAAGAAATGTGATGCTGGATGTGCTGTACTTTTGTTAGTGATGTGAAATTTAAGAGATTAAGCAGAGAAAAGACTTTGTCTCAGCAGGAGGTGCTCCCAAAGCATGGGATAACAGATAATCCCCACATGCTACAACAGCAATCAAAGCAAAGCCAGGACAACTTGCAAAAACCTGCCTGAAAGGCTCTCCTGGTGCTACAGAGGCACTTTCAAAGTTGATAGAACAAGATCAATTCCCTCTTTATCTAAACACTGTGTGTTGGATGTTGGGGCTCCTCTGATGCTGCCAGGATCTCTGTCCCAGGTGGAAATCTGAGATGTCACCTTCTTTAGCAGCTGTGTTTAAACCCAAATGGCTTAATAAAACCCCTCTTTGAATGGAGTTTGTGTGTTTGAGGAATATGAGGTTTTTTAATTATTATTTTATTTTTTGCCAGTAGCAGAGTTTTGTTTTTAGCCATATGACAGCTCCAGTGGATATTTTGTGGGCACAAGTATCTGCTGACCTGCTAGGAATGGGGAGAAGAGGGAAAATACAAGTGAATTCCACTTAGAAGTTGCAAAAGAGGGTGCTGGTCTAGCTGCCTTTTAGCCACTGTCATCAGGCAAGCAGCAAAATCAGCAAAAATGTCTGTGAGGGGTTTGATTTTCAGCCTTTCCCCTGGGGTTCCCTGAGAGAGCCCTTGCCTGGGGCTGCAGTTCCATGGAAGCTGACACTCACTGGAGCCTGGCCCTGTTGGACTCGAGGCTGTGCAGGAGATTTAGGACTTTTGGGTAACTAACTGAGGTGATTCGTTAGATTAGCAGAAACTACTTTATTGTCTATGTTATGCTCTGTTTATACTTTCTAACACTACTGCACACGTGATCATGCATTTCTTGATTGGTGCCTCTCTCTTGTCCATGTGTTCTGCACACAAATTTCAGGGTATGGGATTGGTTACGGTCCAGTGTTTCACCACCCTCCTTCATCTAGTTCTTGTGGTCTTGGTGTTTTGTTTCTCAGCCCCTTTTTTCTTAATTTAGCACAATTTATGTCTTAGTAACCTTGTTGAATTCCAGAGGGCTCTGATAAGAATAACTAAAAGAGGTTTGGCTGGAGCACAATGTGGCCTAAGCTGTGCAAATACATTGCCACAAGGGTGGGGCAGGATTTCCCACTGGATCCCTTCCCTTTGGCCAGGAAGCCCCAGGCAAGGGGCTGTGGCAGCAGTGGTGACTTTAGAGTGGCAGAGCCATTTCCACACTCACAGGGGCATTTCCCACACTCTTCTCCCTTTTTCTTTAGTGTAAGGTTGCCTTCAGGCGGTTTGGATCTGGTTTTCTGGGATTTCTCCTTGCAATGAAGGCTGTGCCTTGCCAGAGCCTCCTGTCGTGTGCATCGGGGTGTGTGGGTGGCTGTGCTCCTCTGATAGCTCTGAGTACTTCAGCACAACGATGCAATTTCAGAAAGGAAAGATTAGGGAAAGATTTTCTCTTGCCTTTCAGTTGTGAGGGCTCCTCCTGACAGCCAGGAGCCCTTGCAGACATTACCCTGTTATCTTCTTTGAGCTGTGACTTTTATTTTTCTGGTGATATGCAGCCGTGAAGTGATGAAATGCAGAACCATCTTCTCTTTTGCGGAGACAGATCTTTGAAGCTCAAAACACTTCCAAGCTCATTTTTAAGATTTGCCTTCACCAGTGAATTGTCACAGCAAAAAAATGACTAATTCTGTACTAAATAAGGGACAGGAGAGGTACAATTCTATGGGAGTGCTGCTGTACATCCCAAATTTAAATAGCTGATGGTGATGATGGCAAGTTCTAAAATGTTCCTAAATGATTGCCATGATGGAGATGAGTGATCCAGCACTGGGTGGCCACATGTGAGGGTAGTGTCAGGTTATTCTTTGGAAACCACCTACTGTGTGGTGCCTTCCTCCCCAGCATCTGCTGTGCTCTTCATATGTCATGGATTTCTCCTCACTCTCTTGTTGGATTTCCTTGCTTCTCTTTTCCTGTCTGAGCCTTTGAAGCCCTGCTACCTCCCTGGGGTCTTTCTTTAGGACTTTTGAGGCCATGCTGAGAAAGGTGTGGAAGCACTTGCAGCCAGGTCACTGAGCTGTGTGATTTGGGCACAGCATGGGATGGAGAGTCCTGGGGGGGTCATCAAATCAAACCTTTATAACTGCAGAATAGAAAGGGAGTGTTAGAAGAGGACAAAAAGGAAAAAAATCACTAATGCCCAGGCTATTCTTTGTAACCTTTAAATGCTATATAACCACCAGGAAAGTACTGAAAACATTTCATAACTGCCAAGTGAGGACAATGATGCAAACATACACTCATAGGATCCCAGGCTGGTTTGGGTTGTAGGGGACCTTAAAACTCATCCCGTTCCATGGGCAAGGACATCTTCTACTGGACCAGGTTGCTCCAAGCCTCATCCCTCCTGGCTTTGGGCACTTCCAGGGATGTGGAGGTGTTCTGACATTGTTCTGTATAATGAATATGGATCGGAGGACAGCAGTGCTGAGTCTTGGCAGAGCATTACCTGCTACACCAATAAAGTTCCCTGGCAGAGGAAAGATGTGCCTGGAGCAGCCTTGCTATTTAATCATTAGTTAAAATATCACACCAGTTTGTGAGCAGTGAACTTTGAGTGTATAAAGGGTTTGCTTTGATGTTGAGGGTTTTTAATGATGGGTCTGTGCATGAAGCCCTGGAAGGTGTCTGTGAGGTCACAGCTGAGCTCCCAAATCCATGTGTGTGTGTCCCCTGAGCACATGAAACTTCTTGGTGGAGCTTTATTTGAAGAGCTTGTTTTTCTCACCTGGATGTGTTTGCCTGAGTCATGTGGGGAGCTTTTTTCCACACCACTGAGTGGCACCAGGGAAGTCTCTGGGATTCTGTTCTGCTGCCTTTGCTGTTGTGCAGCATTAGGCATTCCTCCTCCCTTGCTTCAAAGGCAGTGGAACCCAGCCCAGAGCCCAGCTGTGCTCCTTCCTCTCAATCAGCAGCCACAAGACACTCTTGGTGACACCTTGCTGTTCCCCAGCAGAGGCATTTAAAACCGGCATGTGGGACATGCTCTCCATGGAAAGTCACCAGCCAGGAATTAAAGCTTGTTTTTAAGGCTTTGCCCAAAAAAGGGCACAGATGAAGCTCAGACTTTCTTTCCTCCAGAAGAACCCCAGTGCACTGTGGTGCCAATTTGATATAATTACATGTCTTGGTGTTCTTTGGTAGCCTTAGTGTCCTTCTTATCCTCTCATCCCAGCTCTGTTCCCTTCCCTGGCCACGCTCCAGCCCCTCCATCTCCTTCCTGGATTGGGGACCCAGAACTGGACACAGACCTGGAGGTCCCACAACAGGGCCAGCACATTTCTGCTACAAGCCAGAATCCTTATTTGGTTTTGGAACAAAACTTCATTAATTCCTTATTCTACAGAAAACACTATAAACCCCCAAACCAGTAGGTTTTAGAAGAGGAAGAGTCCTGGGGAAAAAAAAAGTCAGCTCTGTAATGCCTTAAATATAAAACTCACTGTAATGGGAGATGTGAGAGGTTGCAATTTAGAGGCCTCCAGTTAAAGCCAGTCTCAGCCTTGGTTTTGGTGAGTGATCAGCAACAAAAAAGGCTCTGAAAAGGCTTTTGCTTTCAAGAATTTGTGTGTTGGTTCTCTCAGGGCATCACTGCAGTAAAGCCCTGGGAACTACACAAGCACATAGTGAGTAAAGGGACAAATTATACAGAGGTGCTTCTGTTCAGGCATAAAACTTTATCTCTGCAAACACCTGGTGGAGAAGGAGAAATCTGGAATGAGGATCAGCACCAAGGGATCACCTTATCACCTCTTAAATGTGGGAGATGCTTCTGGGGAGTCATATCAGCTCAGGAACCTCAAAATCGTTCTATGTGCCTTTAGAGCTCAACAGTTCCTCTTTCCTCCAAAAACTGTGGCACTTGTGCCTGTCTGCCAGAACACACACTCCTCCTTTTATCATAAAACAATCAGAGACAGATGAAGCGGCCTTTGGGGCTTTGGAGTGTGAATGTTTCCCCACTCTGTTTAGTAAAATATTTATCTTCAGGCATTTTTGAAGTTTAGTTTGCTCCCAGGTAAGTGTAAAATGCATGGCACTGCTTTTCCAAAGGATGAGGTGTTGAATAGTACAGTTTATAAATATTTTATTAAATGTTTCCCCTCAGATGAGGAGCATTGGAAATACAACCAGAGTTTCTTCACTAATTTTAGGGCAAAATGCAAGGGTCCATGAAGGAATAGATAAAGATAGGAAAATAATTAATAGACTATTGTTATTCAAGTCACCAGACTCAAGGTGTTCACCCTGAATCATCTGCAGAAGTGTCCAGAACAGTCTGAACTTTGCCTGTGACATACCTGAGTGCAGGAGAGGTTCCAGAGGACTGACAAGGAAAATTCTTTTGCATAAATCATTGGTTTAGTAGATGTGTAATTTTTTTTTTTTTATTTAGTTACTTTAAAAATTCAGAAGTGAACATCAGAATTATAATGTGGGGTAAGTCTCCAGCAATGTAATCATGGCTGAGTGTGAGCCCACTGTCTTCCATGCCTGCTGCCACACAGAGGGAGGTTTTCAAGCCTGTCCTGAGCTTGTGACAAATATTAAGCCATAATTGTCATGTTTAATTTCTATTTTTCTTCATTGAATTGTGAGAAGTCATAGATTAGAACCAGAAAGTCACAGACAGAACAGGTTCAGGAAGGTCTGGGGGCATTTCAACAAGGATGGACTTATGATTCTAAATGGTGTTGACACAGGAAGAAATGATCTGAAATAATTAAGACTTATTTTAGTCACCGTGAGTGCTTGGCAATGCCAAACAGAGAATAAATGGCTGTGCATAACTAACAGGTGAAAAAGGGCTCAGGAGGGGTCACTGGGGGAGTGGCATTGTGTAAGGAGTCATGGGGTGGAGTTGGGGTGCTGAGCCTGAGAGGTGCAGGTGGTGCCTGGGACTTGAGGAGGGACAGAAGCTCCAAAGTGGGGGGAAAGGGTTTAGGGGCATTCTGTGAAGTCTTTCTCCTACCGCAGGGAGTGGGGTTGGCACATTGCAATGCAGTGATCCAGGAGCAAATGGGGAGACCTTGGAGCCCCTTCCAGTGCCTAAAGGGGCTCCCAGAGAGCTTGGGACAAAGGATAGAGTGACAGGACAAGGGGAATGGCTTTAAGCTGAAAAAAGAAGGTTTTGATGGGATATTGGGAAGGAATTGTTCCCTGTGAGAGTGGGAAGGCCCTTGGATCCCTGTGAGTGTCCAAGGCCAGGTTGGACATTGGAGATTGGAGCAGCCTGGGATAGTGGAAGGTGTGGTATTGACATTCTCTGGAAAAGTCCCTTTGCCCAGGATTTTTCTCCTGAGAAGCTGAGAAGCCTCAGAGAAAAAGGAAAACAAGGTTTCATTTGTTTCTCCTGTTTTGCTCCTTTGGAATGTGTTTGGAGATTGTTTACTCACAGGTGATTGTTTCATTGGATTCTGCTGTGAGTTGTTTTGACTCATTGGCCAATCAGGGCCAAGCTGTGTTGGACTCTGGAGAGAGTCACAAGTTTTCATTATTATCATTTTTAGCATTCGCTAAGCATCCTTTCTGTGTTCTTTAGTATAGTTTAGTATAGTATTCTTTAATGTAGTATCATTAAGTAATGAATTAGCCTTCTGAGAACATGGAGTCAGATTCATCGTTCCTCCCTGCCATGGGGTTCACTGCAAATACAATAGGAAGGTGTCCCTGACTATAGAGGGATGGGATGGATGGGTTTTAAGGTCCCTTCCAACCCAGAGCACCGTGGAATTCTGTGGGAAAAGCTTAGGTGGGTTCAAGTTTGGCAGCTCCATGCAGGAAAAGCTTTCCAGTGACCTCAGCAGGGCAGGACCTCAGGCTCTGGCAGAAGATTTTTGGCTGCTCTCAGGAGCAGCTCCTTGGCTGGGGAGGTTCCCCTGGAGCTGAGGCTCTGCTTCAGCATTGCTTCCCAAACCAGGATGCTCCAGCACCAAATGTCTGTGACTGCAACTTTGGAGACAGTTCTGAGCTTTGTGCTGATCTGTAGAAAACACTGAAATTAGGAACAGTTTTTCTCTGTAGTTGAAGTAGGAAAAGGATCTCTGTAAAATCTTTTTTAGGCATCTTGTCATGAAAATAATTTCATTACTTGCTTTTATCGTGCAATAAATTACCCACAAAAGTGGATAACAGATTAATTTAGCCAATTTAACTTAATCCCAAATAGTGTGTTGTTTTATTAAGCAATGCTGTAGTGTAATTAAGAGTTGTGACTGATTAAACACCTTGTAAAGACAGGGCTGTTAATTAATACTAAATTACAATAAAATTAAGAAAGTAACATAAACAAGCCATGTAAATGTTTTTACATGGCAGGGATAATTCATCAGCTAAAAGCTGCTTATGTGAACCATTTCCTAAAGAGTTTGCTCCAATTAATATGTATATAATAATTGGAATAATGGAAATGGGGCAAGAAGAGCTTTCCTTAGGATTTTTCAGTTCAAATGACTCCTTTGATAAGAGACATGGGAGTTTTTTAAGCTGGATGTTCTCTAATAATTTTTAAGAAAATGCCTTGAACCCCAACTTAGGGTATGCAGGGAAAAATCTAAAATTAAACGTCAATGGCATCTTCAAGACCACCTCTGCAGCTGACACTTATTTGTCTCACTGGAATATGAATCTGAGCAACTCCAGGCTTGCTAAGCTTTAATGTGAGTATTATGTATTAATGCTACAGCTCCAATTCAGATCTCATTTGCAGCAATGTCAGGAAATAGCTGAAACTTCTTTGCATACTTAAAAGGTTTGGTGGATTGGCTGGTTCACAAACACTGGAAATCCCACAGGTATTCCTTTGTCATTGTGAATTAAATAGAGAAACACGAAATCTGAGATCTGAAAGTGCAGGCCTACAGGGACCTGTGGCTGCAAGAGACGCAGAAATAGTCCTGAGCTTTTCCAGACTTGGGATCGAATTTTCCAGACTTGGGATCACATCTGATTAAGAACAAATAAGTTGAAGCAGGCTTTAGCACTGTCTGAGAACCCCCAGCAGCAAGACTGCCAAGGTGTAAAATAGCACTCAGGTCTTGGGATTTCATTCTGTGTGACATGATGTACAAACTCCTCAAGATATCTCTCGGTTTTAATGGAATTTTGAAACTTAGTAAAAAATTAAAATTTACTTTTTCTATTATCTCACAACCAGAGCCCTAGAAATAGACTGTGGTTTTTCCTCAGGAAGTTATTCAAATTTAAAGACTGAAATTATTATGCTTGTATCATGCTGTTGAATAATGCTGCAAGTGTTGAAATTATGCAAAAGAGACCTGGTGTGGGTACATGTTTGAAGCCTCAATGTCTAAACCGGCAGGCAGCTGACATGGGATTGTGTGCACTCATGGAGGAGAGCCTCCAGGCTGTGTGGGCAGTGTGCTCAGGGCTGGGCACTGCCCAGGGAAGAAGTTGTGCCTCCTGTGCAGGGCAATGGCTGGGCTCAGGCCCTGCCCGTGGCTCTGGTGCCATGGCTGGGCCCTGGAGCAGAGCCTGGGCCCTGCTCTGCCCCTCCCTGCAGCCAGGGACAGCCAGGCCTGAGGGCCCCTCTCAGCTGGGGCTCCTCTCCAGCCTGAGCAGCCCCAGCTCCCTCAGCCTTTCCTGGGCACCCAGAGGCTCCAGGCCCTTGCTCAGCTCCCGCAGCTCCTGGCCCTGCTGTGCTCAGCACCCAGAGCTGGACACAGCACTGCAGAGGTGCCTCCAGGGCTGCCCACAGGGCCACCATCGCTCCCTGCCCTGCTGCCAGTGCTCTGCTGCTGCCCAGGCTGCCATTGGCCTCCTTGGGCCCAGGACACTCTGCTGGCCCAGGACAGCTCGGTGTCCCCCAGGACACTCTACTGGCCCGGGGACAGCTCGGTGTCCCCCAGGACACTCAGTTCCTTCCCCACAGAGTTGCTCCAGCAGCTCCCCGCTGTGCTGGTTCCTGAGGCTCTTTCTCCACCACCATTGATGAACAATTTAAAAAATCCTGGCCCCACCAGTGCTGAACCCTGGTGACACCACCAGTGACAGACCTGTAGGTAATTTAAGGTACAGCTGTGGAAAGGTTTGTGGGAATTCATACCCATCAAGTCACTTCTTGTGCGTGATCCTAAACAGGAATTGCCTTGTAGATACTCCCTTGCTTTCAGGTGCTGAAGTTCATGCAGATGTGGGTGTTGTCTTGAGCATTAAAGGCCATGAGCTTCTGATTTTGTCTTTAGTTTTGTTCATCAGTGTGGATAGAGGGCTGATGGAGGGAAAATAGTTGGGAATGCCTGTGTCTCGAGGCATAAATCTATACATTGCTGAAGGTTTCCTTGAGTAGTTCTGTGTAAATGGGAAAAAAATTAACTAAGCCAAACACAGCCTAAAATAGGCTTACATAAATATTTCACAGAAAACATTACACACACTGGGGGATGAAAGACTGTGGGAGCCTTTACACCTCAACATGCTGTTCAGGCATTCCTGAGCCTTATTATGCTGGAGAGTAGGAGGGAAATTTCAGGAGGACAGGAATGAGTATGAAAAATGTGGACGAGCATCCCTTTGTTTAAATAGCACGGTGTAATTACATTGTGTAAGTTCATGGCAGTCCTATTTCAAAACTCCTTCTGAGCTGTGGGAACACCCAGAGTGTAAATGAGGGATTGTGTCTGTAACATCCATGCTCTGGTTGAGCCCAGCTTGTGGCTGAAACCACAGCATTGTGTTCCTGGCCCAGGAGCAGCTGCAGTTCCATGTTTGTGCAGATAAATCCTTAATCCTTTCCTGTGTGGCTTTCTCATTTGGTGCCTCTTACAGTCAGTTTGTAACTGCAGAAATGTGGATCTGATTGAACACTGCATCTGGTGCACACCTAAATTTCCCTTAGGGTAGAGGTTTGAAATGCGCACTGATAGGTACCCCATCTTTCCACAGTGGAAAGGGTGTTCCCAGTTTCTCCCTGTCTGTTCTGAGAAGGACAACATGCAACTCCCCACCACTGTCCCTGCATTCCCACCTCTCCCAACCCCACAAATGTGGAGCTTCTGGGGTTTCTTCCCAAATGAACCCATCCCTTCCACTCACTCAGCTGTGATGGAGGCAGATTTGGAGCAGTGCGTCGTCTGTGCTCCCAGCAGGGCTGGGGGTGTGGGAGCCTGGCCAGAACACAGCGAGGAGCAGCTGGACGTGGGCAGGGACACACATGGGCACTGCCAGCTTGGCACTTGGCAGAGCTGGAGCTGCTGAGGACAGATCCACAAGTTCTGCCTCTCCCTGGGTTTCTCTCCAGCTTCCTGATAAATACAAGATTTCAGAGCAAAGGGCTGGCACCATGTTTTCTGCTTTTAGAAAGAAGTCAGGATTCAGAGAGCTAAAGCCATTTCAGCCTGAATTAGTTAGAGCAAAGTTAGTTTTTACATTTCTCATGTCAAACCATTGGGGTGTTCCTTGTTGGAGGACCTATTTCTTTTGAGCTCTAAGACATCTTCCAAAAGGAATATGGGGGGAGGAACAAGGCAGTGCCCCTGTGCTACCTGCACACCACATTCCAGGGATGGGAGTGCGCATCTGGAGAAGAGAAGGTTCTGGGGACAACTTAGAGCCCCTTCCAGTGCCCAAAGGGACTCCAGGAGGGCTGGAGAGGGACTGGGAACAAGGGAAAGAGGGACAGGACACAGGGAATGGCTTCCCACTGTCAGAGGGCAGGGATGGATGGGATATTGGGAAGGAGTTGTTCCCTGGGAGGGTGGGCAGGCCCTGGATCCCTGGCAGTGTCCAAGGCCAGGTTGGGGGGAGACTGGATGGTCTTTAAGGTCCCTTCTAACCCAAACCATTCCGTGCTTCTACAAAGCAGTTCAAACCGTCACTTGGAATTCTCAGCTCCTGGCCAGGCTGTCACACTCGACATCTTGCAGCAGAGCATCCCTGACATCTGTTGGGTGGGTTATGAACCTCCCACATGTCAAGTTTTCAAAAATCTGGAAAGTTCAGTGCCTTATTGAATTCCATTTTCTTCTCTGATTTATCAGAATGTCGCACTGGATTCTAAGGTTCTACCTTGAGCAGCTTGAAATCCCTAAAACCAAACATTTTCCAAGGTGGAATTTTGAACCAACTGCCCTTAAGAAGAGATCCCCAAGTCTTTTTAAAAGTACTTTGGAAGTTTAATTTTATCATAAGCCGTAAATTCTTTAAATACACTTCAGATGCAGTTGTGAGTTTGTGTGGCAAAGAGCACAAAAAAGAAATGAGAACTTGGGTTTTCATTTTGGAATTCAATCACTGCTCCCATGTGCAGCGAAGCAAGTTCCACCAGCTGGGTGAGAGCATCATTTCCATGGAGTCGAAACAGAGGCAGACATAAATATATATGAAATGTATTCAGAAAACATGAAATAATGCTAAAACAAATCTTACTTTGACTCAAGCTTACTTCTCATTGCCAAGAAAAACATGGCTGGGTTGATTTTCCACAAAAAAAGTTGGCAGTAAATCAGATTTTCATGGCTCTGATTTGACAAGAAAACTTTTAATAAAAGTGCCAGGGTGGTACCCTTTACATATTTTTAGTGTTTGATGGAGACTTTTTGGGAGATGGTTCTTTTCCAAGAGATTATAGGAGCAAAACATTTTCTTTGTTTTTTTGGTTTTTTTTAAACCAGTCCATTTGTGTATATTTGAGTGTATATTTACCAGTAAATTTGTAGTATGTAAGTGTATATTTATAACTCAGACCTGGAGCAGATGAGTATTTGTTGTATTATTTCTGGAGGATATAGTTGCATTTGTGTTTTTTCTGCTGAAGACTTTTAACACACTTTTCAGACAAAACCAAACTCCATTTTTTGCTGCAGATGAGGAGAAAAAAATGTTGAAGGCAAAGGAATTCTGCTGCTCCCACCCCGACCAGTTTTGGTTTATGAATGTGCCTTGCAAGCAGCAAAAAATGGGAGAGATTTGTCTTTGCAGAAAGCAGATTCTGTGACTATTTCAAGGCCTGATCTTTATTCTTCAAGTTCTTGAGTTAGGGATAAAAATTTCTGAAGTTCTGCATCAGAATGCCGGGTGAGCCACTGAGAGAACTGCAGAGATGGAGTTTGCGAGGGGTGATACAGGAAAACGTACACACTGTAAGCACCATTACAGGTAACACTGGCCTAATTAAAATAAAGAAGGTAATTTTAAAAGCTCCTGGAGAGATTTAGGAGTCTTGCTTCATGAAAAATGTGAATTTTGTTTTCTTAGCTGCGATAATACTGGTCTTCATGCTGTTTTTTAACATTTCTGAGTGTTTGCGTGAGTTACTTCTCTGGGTGAAGAGGCCAAATGGAAATGCCATGCTAGGGAGAAAAAGATAAACTTCAGGTAGAAACAAACAGGGCAGGGCCAAGAAATTAACAAAGTGATCTTCTTCTAAATTCCCAACTAATGTTGCCTGTGGAGATCAGGAGGGTTCAGGTAGGGAGCTTTGAGGGCCTCTTTAGAGAGGTGTAAGCAACAAAACCCTGGAGCCTGACTTTAAACCTAAACTCTATCCCCATCTCTCACCCCACTCCCATAATCCAATTCCTAACCCCACTGCTTTAATCATAGAGTCATGGAATGGTTGAGGTTGGAAGGGACATCAAAGCTCATCCAGGTCCATCGGCAGGGACACCTTCCACTATCCCAGGCTGCTCCAAGCCCCATCCAACCTGACCTTGGACACTTCCAGCAGGGAGCTGCCAGACTGCATCTTGAACCCACCTAAACTTTTCCCACAGAATCCCAGGGTGCTTTGGGTTGGAAAGGACCTTAAATCCCATCCAGTACCACCCCTACCATGGGCAGGGACACCCTCCACTGTCCCAGGCTGCTCCAAGCCCCATCCAACCTGGCCTTGGGCACTGCCAGGGATCCAGGGGCAGCCACGGCTGCTCTGGGCACCCTGTGCCAGGGCCTGCCCACCCTGCCAGGGAACAATTCCTGATTCCCAATATCCCATCCATCCCTGCCCTCTGGCAGTGGGGAGCCATTCCCTGTGTCCTGTCCCTCCATCCCTTGTCCCTAGTCCCTCTCTAGCTATCCTGGAGTTCCTTTAGGCCCTGGAAGGGGCTCTGAGCTCTCTCTGGAGTCTTCTCTCCAGGTGAACACTTCCAGATCTCCCAGCCTTTACATCCCTTTAATCATCTCCATGGCCCTTAAGAAGCTGCCTTCAAAACTGAGCATCTTAGGAAAGCACCAAAATAATGCTTCAGATTTAATGATGGGAGTTGTTTTTTCAGGCAGTCACCAATTAGAAGTTATTCTTTAATTTCAGCCTGGAACATGCAGATGTTGAGCACAATATCTCACAATGATTCTAATGCCATTGGTGCTTATTATTATTTCATTTTGTGTCAAAATAATTCTGTGTAGTTTTGTGCATGTGAATGAGTAAACTAAAGCAGGTTTGATGTCCAGTCAATATCAAATGCTCTGCTTCCACTAACAGGGGTGTGAGAGCCCAAGGGAGTGACTGATCCTTCCCAGGGAGGGTGTGACATCCAAAGTGAACCCCAAAATTATAGACAGTGTGGATGAAATGGATCCAGGAGTTCTTGCTTTCACCTGCTCCTCTCACACCAAAGCCCAGGCTGACGGAACAGCCACAGCCCAAAGTTCTGTCGTCACCTTCCAGGGAAACTCAGAATTGAAGACTCTGGCTCTATTTACAACACTAAAATAAAAACCAATTCCCATCCCAACAGCCAATTTATTTTTTTTTCTGCAAAACAATCTCCAGATCTCCAAGCCCTTGCTGATTAGAGAAGTGTTCTGCAGTGTGTGAGCAACACAGAGTATGATGCATCTTCATTACCAAAATTCACAATGACGATCATTTATCATAAAAGCTGCTGACAATAGGCATTAATCTCTGAGTAAAGCAAGGAGGAAACTCTGTTGTCATGGCAGTGGAATTCATTTAGTACCTCTCATCCATGCCTGAGGGACTGGGAATTCTCTGGGCAAAGCAATTGCAGCCTTAGCAGTGTGGATTTTTGGGGGTGGAATGTGGAAGTCTTTTGCTCAGATGTGGAACCCAGAGGTGACCACGCAGCTAGCAAAACGTGCCTGTGTTTCACACAGCCCAGAGCAGCTTCCCTCCCATCCTGAATTTTGGAAGGAATCTTAAAGACCTCTCATCCCACCTCCTACTGTGTCAGGGAAAACAATTCTTAATTCCCAATATCCCATCCATCCCTGCCCTTTGGCACTGGGAAGCCATTTCCTGTGTCCTGTCCCTCCATCCTTTGTCCCAAGTCCCTCTTCAGCTCTCCGGAGCCCCTTTAGGTGCTGGAATGGACTTGGGAGGTCTCCCAGGAGCTTTCTCTTCCCCAGCTTAATTTAAATCAGAGAATAGGAATTCTTTCAGGTGAAAGTTTCAGCAAAATATTTCTATTCTAGAAACATTTTCTTTCTTAAGCTATATTAGAACTGTTGGATGTCTTCAGAAATACAAACAAATATCTGCTGTAATGAACTGCATGCTGTCTGTGCCTTATTTGTGTGTGGTTGTACTTCTTTCTTTTTGTATAAATACATGTATTTATATATAGAAGAGATAAATGCTTTGGTCAAGTAGACCTGGGAAGAGTGATGCACTCCCACAGACATCTGGTGTCTTGTTAATGAAGCTTTACCCATTTCTACGCAGTAAAATTATGAAGGCTATGAAAATACTGTGTTGTTTCCCCTTATGGAATATTTTGTTGCAAGTCCACACAATGTGGATGTATTTCACCAAATTTCCATCAGCCTTCAAAGCTGGGAGTTATCTCCTAAATCTCACTGCCCAATGTGGTGTGGTTTTATTCCACCTCAGAGCAACACAGCACGTTTTGTTGGGTTATTGCAAAGCAAACTATGTTTGCATAAAACTCCCTGTTTTGGCTTGGAGAGAATGGCAAGCTGGAGAATTCCAATGGAATATGGATTCTGTGCTGAGCAGCCTGGAGAGGAAAAGGTTGCAGGGAGAGCTCAGAGCCCCTTCCAGAGCCTCAAAGGGCTCCAGGAGAGCTGGAGAGGGACTGGGGATAAGGCATGGAGGGACAGGACACAGGGAATTACTTCCACTGCCAGAGGGCAGGGATGGATGGGATATTGGGAAGGAATTATATGTATTTATAAGGACCTGGATTTTCCCCAAAGCAAATGGTGAAATGAGCCCAGCACCTGAGCAATTTGATTTTCAAGCCCCCCAATAACAAGTTTCAAGGTCCCTCCCACTACTCTGGGTCTCTCCCTCCCCATTTGGAACCCTGGGGTCTCTGTCTTGTGTTTCTCTTTGGTGCTGGGAGAAAGGGGAAACCTCCAACCCAGTCTGTGTCTGGAGGCCCAAATGCTTCCTGGATTTTCCTGAATTCCTCCATGGCACAGTCTCAGTTGGATAAACACTGGAGAAGTTAGCCCCAAAACAGCCTGAACCCCCCCGTTGTGTTCTCCATCCTTGGGATAACTCACAGGCAAAGAAGAGCTGGAAAGAGCCAGTCAGAGATTTTCCTGTTCAATATTTCATCTTGGGGAATATTTGATTCAAAACAAATTACAGATAAGTGCCTGATGTGTTTTAGGGTGGGTATTTTAGAAGGATAAAACTTGTTATGAATTTCTCCCTGGTTTCAAAGTTGACAGCCTTCATGAAAATATGTAAACTACTTTAATGAAAACCTCAGGCATTGTTTTCTTGTTATTTTTCTTATTTGAAGCTGCCCTGCCTTTATCAGGAATAAAACAGCTGATATTGAAAGCTGTGTGTTCTGCTCTTCTCTGTTTGTTTGGGAAGTGAAAACTATTTAAATAAAGGAAAATGTGTCAGATTAGTTGTTCTTCTTAAACAGTAGTTAAGATATGAACAATATCATTAATCTTCTATTTTATGTTTTCCAGGTGATCAACATATAATCTCCACAGCTATGGCTGAGAAGCGAAGTTAAGGTACTGTGATAATTCCCTTTTAATATGGGCATGTTTTTGCTGGAAATCATTCCCAAAATTCTCTCCTGAATAATTTGTAACAATCTGCATTCCTTGAGGCTGAGTTCACCTCTGGATGGTTTTAATTTGCCAATTTGTCCACTGCACTTCCTGAAAATGACCTTTTTTTTTTTTTTTCATTGTATTCCTTAACTTTTGGCTTCCTGGTGTTAAATTCAGGAATGTTTTAGGATGTCTGTACAGATATACAATGAGAACCATGCTCCCATGATGAAGGTCATGCCTTTGAAATGACTAACTCTGAAAACATGGTGGGGAAAGGAGGGGAAATGTGTCCCTCTGGAATGCTGGCTGCTGCACACTCTGTGGCACCGAGAATTTGTTACTTGGAATCACAAGATGGAAATTGGCTCAGCAGCTCTGCTGGGCCACAGGGAAAAGAGGCTTGGTTTTCTTGGAAATGCACATCTCGTGACCAGGATTATTTCCCCTCAAGTTGTGTTTGAATTCTGGCTTGGATTGTGAACTCACAGTGGCAGGAGGAGGAGTAGGAGGAGGAAATGTGGCAGGTTCTCTTTTCTGGGCACTGAACTTGGGTGCCAACATAAACTGCAATGGAAAAAAAGTTATTTGTTTGCTAGGAAAAATTCAGATAAAGATTCAAAACTTGGTGAGCAGTATGAAACAGTTGTTCTTGAATGGCAAGAACTAATTCTTGCCAAAGAAATTGTCAGGGAAGGATTTCCATTCCCCTTCTACATCCACATCAGTTTAATGTTGCTGTCAAGGTAAGAAGCTGGAAAATCATCCTTCAATTCAAATTCTCCTTTTAGTTGGGATTTTTTTTGTTGCTGAGTCTGTGTGATTTATTTGACTAGAGCATAACAAAGCTCTTGGCTTTGTTAGCGACTTCCTTTGGAGAAAGCGAATCCATCACTTTTTCAGTTGTTTTATCTGCTCCCTAGCAAAAATCTTTAATGTTTATTTCCATCTGGGAATATAATGCATTCTGATGTGAGAATACTGGGCAAAAGGAGATCCTAGAAAGTCCATCAGATCAGCAGATTTCTTAGGTCAGGTTTGAAACAAAGAGTAATCCAGAAGGTCCTGAGTGAGAAGTGGGATAAAAGGAAAAATTTTGCTCAGCAGGTGATTTGATCTGAGTACCAGGCTGGTTCTTTTTGCTGAGCCAGTGAACATCTCACACTACAGAGATGCAGGGGGCTTAAGCTCTTTGGATTTATAGGCAGCATTTATTCAGTGCAGTTCCCAGAGGAAATTAATATTGAAAGTGGAGATGGCGCAGATTAATACAGGAATTATAAGGAGCTGGCTAAGGCAGATAAGGAGCTTGGAAAAGAGGGGACTGCGAGAGGATGAGGTGAGCTCCAGGTGCAGGGGAGGAATCAAAAGCATTCCTGAGGGACAGGTCTCATGAAGAGCCCTCCCTAATACTCTTTAAGTGACCTTGGCACAAGGTCTTTGATGCAGGTTTTGAAACTCCTGTAATGATGTGAAGGACACAAGAACTGCACAAAAGAATTTTGTTGACTTTCTGGATTAGTAGAACAAATGCAGCATAAAATTTAATAATCATAAGCCATTGTGTTAGGGACTAAGAGCAGGGGGCTGCTGTAAAAAAAAAAAAAAAAACCAAAAAAAAACCCAAAAAAACCCCAAGAATTTCAGCATATGGAAGTTCAACTTTTTTTTTTCAGGGAAAATGTTTGGTTGTAGCATGTAGCTGAAGCTTTCACAACTCCAGAATTTCCAGGACACCTGTTCCTCCAAGAGCTGCCATTTCCTCTAAATAGTTCAGAGCCTAGGTATGTTATAAAGTGGAATAAATAAAATTTTAGATCTAAAATAACAAGTTTTGAACCTGATTCCATCAAGTGTGAATCGGTGCAGGTGTGAAGCCAACCTTGCCTGGGGAGTAGGAGGAAGGTGCCAGACTAGCAAGAAGTGGGTTATTGTAGCAGCCTTGGAACTGATTTTCATGGAACCAGCCCATCTGCCTCCTCCTCTCCAAAAATCCCTAAACAAACCAAAAAATGGAACCAAGCCAGGGTGGATCTCCAGGCTCTAAGTGAGCAGTCCTGTTCCTCGAGGTAGGAAACCTCCATTAGGGTAGGGGAGCTGCAGCAACTCAGCCACTGGGACAGAGCTGGAGGCAGTGCCCTCTCAAGGGGAGCTCCAGAGAGAGTTCTTCTAGTTCCATCCATGCCCCTGCCATGGGCAGGGACACCTTCCACTGTCCCAGGCTGCTCCAAGCCCTGTCCAACCTGGCCTTGGACACTTCAGGGATGGGAAATCTTAGCACAACCCCACCTGCAGAGCAGCATTCCCAGACTGATACCAAGATGATAGTTAAAAGGAGCGAATGAGCCCCGAAATGGGTCTTCATCAGTGGAGCAGGAGTAGATGATTACAAGTGTGCTGTGTTCAACCCTCTGAGGATTTGGGATTAAAGCCAAAAGGATGAGAAAGAAAAGGAATGCTCTACAAATCAGTGAAAAAAATGGTCAAAAGATAGGAAACAGAAGGTTGGAGTAACTGAGCAGTTTCCTGAGTGAGAGGATGACAGCAGCACAGTCTCCAAGGAATCTGCACAAACCTGTGATACTCAACTGATAAATGAGCTGCGAAAGACACAGGGTGTGCTGCCGGTGCTTCCTCCAGAGCACTGGAGCTGAGTGCTGACTCTGGAAAACTGCAGCAGGATTGAGACAGAATTAACTGCTGGGCAAGGCAGTGGCAGGTGAAATCCTCCAGAGGTAGATGCAAAGGGAAGAAGACAAAAATTCCACCCACAAGTGATGTGTGCTGAGCTGGGCGTTACCGCTCACCAGCCAAGAGCTGTAAAGTCCAAAAGATGCCTCTCCCAGAATCATCATCAAGGAATCATCCCAGAATGGCCTGGGTTGGAAAGGCCCCCTTCCATGGGCTGAGATACCTTCCACTCTTCCAGGCTCCTCCAAGCCCTGTCCAGCCTAGCCTGGAGCCCTTCCAGGGGATCCAGGGGCAGCCACAGCTTCTCTGGGCAACCTGTTCCATGTTAGCTTTAGTTCTGGAAGTTTCATAGTAGGACCTGAAAAATAGAAATCCTTTTTGTTAAGGAATCAAGTGAGCTGCAAGTCTTTGGGGTCAGTTGGAAGTTTAGGGAAATTGTCCCATGGGATGAATATCTCTGCTCTTCCTTAGGGGCTGCTCCTGTCAGGGAGAGATTTCTGGTTTTGTTGGACTCCCCTGTGGAGGGGCTGTTTGTAGGTTGTCCTGGGGCTTAAAATGGGAGGAGTAAGGAACCACTGGTGATGGAGCTCCTAAAAAATCCCACACTGCTGGAAGGGGTTTCAGGCTGTGTCTGGGGAGTAGACAAGTTTGTCCTGTTGTCCAAGGCTCACTCATGTGTGTATGGTTGGGTTGGTTGTGGTCAGATGAAGGTTTATTTAAACTTGGAGAGTGGAGAGAAGGATGAGGCATAGCCTGGTGTGCCTCCATCCCTCCTGCCTGACTGGGATCCAATTCCTTTCCTAGCAAAATAGAGATGTTAAATTTTTAACAACACATTGAATGTTCAAACATCAGCAAGGGAATAGAAGCTGATAATCCAGCTGGAAAGGCTGGTGGGCTAGAGTGTGTCCTGAGTGTGTTTAAACTGGAAATTGGGAAAAGAACTCTTAACCAGGGAGACGAGTGGAACTCCTGAAGGGCTTTCCAAACACAGCTGGGACACAAATCCATGTTTTTCAAGTAGAGTTTTAGGGAAGAGATGAGATTTCTGAGTGCAGGCCCACTGGCAGTTCTCAGGAGCAGCTCCCAGGAGTGAGAGATGGGCCCCCAGTTTGTGGGTGTCCCCAAGCTTTGAAGAAAAACAACCTGAGGGATCTGCCAGTCTTTTGCTCTTATCCAGCAATGCCATTGTTGATTATTCCTCTGCCATGGGACTCCACAAATTGCCTTAGGAGTCCAGGAAGACTTTTGATTTGATGATTGCTTGATTTCTGGGATGTTTCCCTTCCTCCATAACCAGATAGGTCTGGTAAGGTCTAAGGGATGTTTTCATGGGATGTTTTCAGTGTCAGTCATATCGTTCCCTCACCTCCTCCACTTTTCCCCTCATATTCTATAATTTTGGAGCCTTTCCAGCTCATCTCCTAAAGGTCATAATGTGACAAAGGCAGCACTAGCAGTAGGAGATGGAGAACAAATGACTCTCACTTATCTACAACCTGCTGAGGCCTTCCTGCTGCTATGTGGACATCCCCACATGGATGAATCCTTCTCTCAGAGGGCTGGATGGTGACACTTGGATGCAGCAGGATGGATTTTTGTTCAGGACACTAAGGTTAGATCTGTTAGGATCTAAAAGATTTGGAGTCATACACAGTACAGATGCAGGGAGTCTCCAAGTGCATTCTAAAGTGCCATTTTAAAGCATCTTAATTATAGAAATAATCTGATGGAGATCTCTGACTCTCATAAGAGAGTTGGATGAAAGAATGAAAGAAGCAGATTAAAAGAATGGAATTAACAGGAGATCCTTAATGATGTGAGCCAACACATTTTCATCAACTTGGTTTTACTAATTTAATAAATTAAGCAGTGCAAAATATTTCCCTACACTAAGGTGTCTCATTGCAAACCCAGTGTTGACATTTTTGTTGGGAATCAAAAACTCATCAGGACTTGAAACTAATTTTTTCTTTTGTTGTTGTTGTTTCACAATGAAAGGAAGCTGTAACATTGTGGGGATTTAAAAACAAACAGAAAACTGTGTACATGCAATAAGATGGAAAATGGTGTCACTGTTACATCTAGCAGGGCCCATTAAGGACAGATGTTCCCAGAGAACAGATATCCATTAGAACATGATGGAAAGTGGGAGATTTTGAAAGAGAGCCAGAACCTACAGATGGAAACTTCAAATAAATAAAAATCAACTTGTAAGTAGCCAGTATAAATAATGCAGGGGATGTGTAACATGTTCTGGATTACTCAGAGCAGCAGACAGACAGTCCCTGCATTCCCAGTGGGTTGGAAGGGATGGAGTGGGATCAGCTGAGAGGGAGTCAGAGCCTCTGGGACAAAAGGATGTCAGGACTCCAGGAAAGAGCAAAGACTTTGCAGAATTGGTTGTTTGAACAGTGATTTTTCTCTCCCTGGTACTGTCCAAGAGTTAGTTTGGGGACGCTCCATCCCACAGGAGTTCTTTGGCGTGTGTTGAAGATAAACAAAGATGAAAGGAGAGGATGTAGAAGGACATGTTTGAGTGTATGAAGAGATACAAGATGGGTAAAAAGAGTCCTCCCAGTTGGTCCAACCTTTTCATTTATTTTTTAACAGAGGAAGTTTTTTGGGCACAGTAGCATGAACAAAGACAGAAGCTCCTTTAGAGAGTGGCCCCCACAGTGTCCTACCAAGCCCCAGGTGAACTCAGTGGCAACAGAGGGCAAGTGCTTTGCTAACCACACATCAAAAGTGTTTGGGGATTGCTGATTTTAAGAAGCCAGCCACAAGACTCAGAACAATTTTAATGTCCAAGCATCAACGAAGACAGTGTTCCCTTGGAAAGACCCGCCCCCCCCCCACACACACACACTGACAGGGAGAATCTGCTGGTTGGGAAAGAGAGGACAACCATGAGAAGGAAGTGCTGAAGCTCTGTGTGTCCCAGCTGGCTGCTGTCCGGTTCTGAGGAGAGAAATAATTTAGCTTTGGACACAGAGAATCAGAAGTCTTGGGTGAGGAGAGATAAAATTGTGGTTTTCCCAGCAAATGTGGTGACCTATATTTTGAATGGGAATGCAGCTTCTCAGTCTTTGTGTAGCTTTTATCCCTCTCCAAAAAAGAAAAAAAATCCCTAGTTGTATTGCTTGAAGAGCTGTCCATCTCCTCACTTCGGCCCAAGGGCATGGTTGCCACCATGAGCTGTAAATCCAGTCCTGTAGACGCTTCCACGTGAAATCCGTGGGAGAGCAAGAGCAACCTCAGCAGCTGAGCAGGAGACACCGAGCTGAGGGCACAGTGACACAGCTCAATGACAGGGCCATCCAGAGGGGCCTGGGCAAGCTCAGGAAGTGGCCCATGGGAATCTCATGAGGTTTAACAAGGCCAAGTGCTGGTGCTGCCCATGAGTCTGGACAATCCCAGATAAGAGCTCAGTGTGGGGGAATCCTTCCCTGGGAGGGTGGGCAGGCCCTGGCACAGGGTGCCCAGAGCAGCTGTGGCTGCCCCTGGATCCCTGGCAGTGCCCAAGGCCAGGCTGGATGGGGTTTGGAGCAGCTGGGATAGGGGGAGGTGTCCCTGCCCATGGCAAGGGTGGCACTGGATGGGCTTTAAGGTCCCTTCCAGCCCAAAACACGAGTGATTCTGTGATTTCTATTTTCTGTTCCCTTAATGCCTTGATTGGGTTTTTTTGCATCCCAGCTCTTCAGTGACACATTACCAAGAAAATATCTGTATATGTTGTGTTCCAGCTCTCGCACACCATGGGTAAAATACTGTCATTAAAGGAACCAATTTAGAACCCCATGTTATTAAATGAATGCTTCCTGATAAACATCCTGACAAGGGGCTTGATGCAAGAGGGAAGTTGCTGGCAAAAATGTGTCATAAACCAGCAACTTCACATTAATTAACAGAGGAGGGAGAAGGCTTTGCATTTCCTTATACTAAAAAACAATGTGAAGCAATTATTTTAAACAACTTCAGCTCGTTAGTGAAACCTTGTGTCTGGTGAATTCACCTGGCTTGATTTTTAAAAAAATAGGCTCTATGAAATCTCTGATGCATCATTGAGGTGATTTGATTTAATAAAAGGCTGTGCCTTTTTGGTCTCTGGTTTCTGGCAGTTTGGGTGATCTCAGAGTCAGACATATGCACTCTGAACAACTCCCTGCCAGGAGGGGACAGCCAGGGGGGTCGGGCTGTGCTGCCAGGGAACAGGGACAGGACAAGGGGAAAGGGCCTCAGGCTGGGCCAGGGGAGGCTCAGCTTGGACAGCAGCAGGAATTTCTGCATGGAAAGGGCGCTCAGGCCTTGGCAGGGGCTGCCCAGGGAGCTTTGGAGTCCCCATCCCTGGAAGTGTTGATAAACTGTGGGGATGTGGCACTTGGGGACATGGTTTAGTGGTGAGCATCATGGTGGTTCCAGTTGAAGGATGGATCTGATGATTTTAAAGGTTTTTTCCAACCTTAGTGATTCAAAGATACTCTCTGACTTCCCTTGTGCTGCTGTGTTGGAAGGCAGACCATAATGTTCAAGGAAGCTTAAGGGCAAGACTGTCCTATGTTACAACAATAATGGTTTTATTCTTCAGAAATTAGGAATATTTTCATACATTTTGCTGCAGGAGCTGCATTGCTGCTGTGCCTTCCCTCAAAGCAGTGGTTCTGGCACATTAAAAATGGTGTTTTAGTGCAGTGCTCTTTTCTTATTTCATCTGTCTCCCCAACTAACCCTGGAGCTTGATCTCTCCAGCCACAAATTTTCCTTATTTTCACTATCCCATCTCAATTCTCTGCATTAAAACAATGCTATAAGGAACAAAATGTTGGGTTACATTGTTGATCATGGCAGTGGGAGCCAGCCAGGCAGCAGGACTGCCTTTGCCATAATGTGACTTCATTATAAAATTAGTGGTTATTAGGGTTTCCAAGAAGAAGAGTGAACAGAGAAATAAAAGTTTGTGTTGTGGTTTAACTCCATCCCAGCCAAAACCAGGAGAGATTGGTTTTTAAGGGTATTTACAATTGGTGGAAAAGTGGTGCCAGTAAGAGACATTCCCATGTGGAAGTCAGAGTGGATTTGGCAGTTTTGACTCCCTCAAGAGGAGTAGAATCCGAACCTGAGCTTGTGCCTGGTCACTCCTTGGAGGACAGTACTCTTCCATTCCTGATTTTATTCTCTGGATATATTTCTGTCTGTAGGTTAAAAAAATTAATCCTTTTGAAGAATCTTTTTAAATTTAGGCTGGGGCTGCTCTTTCCTTGGTTAAAGCCTTCCATTATTATTACTGTGTATAGTGTAAAAGCCTTCCCTGACTTAAGAGTAGAATCTTTCCTCAGGAAGAATAAATAACATGCACACTGACCTTTCAGTCCCGAGGGCAGTGTCTGCTTAAGAACTTCACACCTCCTTGCCTCAGTGCAGGTTGACATTTGCAAGGTTGATAAATTGGTTATTTGGATGTAAATCGACAGGAAAGGAAAACCACTTTCAATAGTTGTGATAAGAGTCCACTTTTCCTGGGTTTAATTTAAAATAATGGACAGTACATCACAGAAACTCACCATCACCACCTAATTTAAATAGTGGCTGCTGTTATGTATCAGTCTGGAGGTCTGAAAAGGAAAAGAATTAAAATTTATTTGAATAAAGAGGACAAAAAGTCCTATCAGGGATTTTGCTCACTATGCTTTAGAGCATCTTTGCAAGCAACTCTGTGTGGTGGTAGTATTTTAGGGATTAGAAGAGCCATGGAATATGAATCATCCTGAATTCTAATCAATATGTGCAAGCATCTGATACAGAGAAGTGAAAAAAAATGAAAGTTTAGGGTTTATTTTTTTTTCCCTTTATTTCTTCTTTTGAAGAACCTGGATTTCATCCATGGTTCTGAGTGGTTGGCTCTGGCCACAACAGCAATGACTGCCCACACTCCTTGTTCTTAGTTTAGCCAAAGCTTCTTCCAAAATCTTTAGGAATTTGGTCTCGGCAGAAGCAGGTTCATGTATTATTCATGTATTAACATGGAATATCCTGAATTGGAAGGGATTCACAGGGATCATCTACTCCAGCTCCTGGTCCTGCCCAGGCACCCCAACAATCCCATCCCATGCCTAAGAACTTTGTCCAAACTCTCCTGGAGCTCTGGCAGCCTCGGGGCTGTGCCCATTCCCTGGGGAGCCTGGGCAGTGCCCAGCACCCTCTGGGGAAGAACCTTTCTCTGAAATCCAACCTAAACCTCCTCTGGCACAGCTCCAGCCTTTCCCTGCTCCGGAGCAGAGATGGGAGCTGTCCCTCAGGAGAAGCTGTAGGATGGTGATGTGACCCTACTGAACAACCTTGTGCTCTATAATTCTCCATGTTCCCATTAGCAGATCCTCTTTTTGGAGACATGGGCAAGGTATTATTCCCACACTGCTGTTCTGGGAAGATGAAACTCTTTGTTTAGAGGCTCCCCAGTTTATTCTGTGCTTCTGACCCTCAAGGACCAGTGGCTAATTCAGTGTTGCTTTAGACATGACTGTTTATAAAATGGTGTTGACTGGGTGAAGACTCTGCTTCTGAATCCTCCGTGGTCACTGCAAACTTTGGGTCCTTACAAAAACATTCCTTGGACTCTCATGTTCTCAAACACACACAGACTGCTCTGTGCTGCAGCTGTTCCAAATCACTCTGGAGCTGAAGTAGAACATCCTGTTCTCCTGGCATCCCAGCAGACTTTGAATGGGATATTCTGGAATTGTACACTTTGGAAGGCAGAAATGGGAGCATTTCACCTTTCTGGGCAGTGCCTGCACAAGGCTCCAGGTTTGCTGCTCTGGTGGACAACCCTTCCCCCTGCTCTGCGCATGGCTTGTGAGTGTGGGAGTGCTGCTTTTGCTGCCTGTCCCTCTGCAGGATTTACCTCTCATGGCCTGGCCTGGGACACAGACTTTTCTGGGATGAAACCTTCACACTCAGCTGCCTCTTCAAACCCTTCTGGAGCATTGTCTTGGACTGGTTCTATGTCATTTGGGGTATGTTCTGGGCTTTGTTCCTTCCCCAGTGAGTGATGCCAGGCTCTGCATCATGCCTGTTATTCTGTAAGACAGGGATTGAGATCATACCCGAAATTAATTCCAAAGGTGGCCTGGAATTCCTGCCAGGACTGATCCACTACCTCCTAGCCCTTGCCTTGAAAATGCTGTTGCAGTCAGAAAAGAAGTGCTGTAATGCATAGAACATTTGCTAGATACACATTAGGCCCTCCTGGGACATTCCTACACTTTTATTTATCCAAACTTCCCCCTGTTCTCACCTCAACCCCTGAAACTCGTTATTAAATTTGTATAAAAAGAGCCTTATAGAACACATGTTTATTCATCTGGTTCAAAATTATTGGCAAGCCTTCTGCCTGAACATCAAGGCAAAGCCAATCCCATCTCCTCCAGCCTCTGAGAGCTGCAAGTCAGCACAGTGAAACAGCCCAGTGCCTTTTATTAGATGTTGTGTACTTGACAGCCAAGTCAAATGCCAAGCTTAGGAGAGCAGTAATTAAATTCCTGCCTGAGTAATACACTGAATGTGTCATTCCTGTCCTCCAGAGAAACCTGTGACCTCTGCAGCCAGGACCAGCTGAACAGCAAGAGTTTCCTCCTTGGAGTTTTTCAGGGTAATATCAGCAGGGTCTGAACCAATACCCTCCACAACTGAGTGTCACCTTCCAGAGGCTTTGGAACTGAGGAATAAATGAGAGGTCATATCCAGTCCATCTCCAGAAAGACAGGAGACCCATAGTTGTTATGACAACAGAAAGTAAAGAGAAAACTGAAAAAAGGTCATTTTGGAGCAGATCCAGAGGAGACACAAAGATGATCAGAAGGATGGAGCTGAGAGATTTGCTTGGGATAATTTCCATGCAAATTTTTGTTTCACTCCAAGGAAAATTTGCAAACAAAATTACTTTTTTCACATCAGCATTTTTCACTTAAATGTGCTTTTCATATCATAATGTGTGGTACTGTATTTAATAAATCAGCTTATTTCTAGCAGGAATGTTTTATAAATTGAATTTTATTATGGTGTAGATGAAGAGTTGGGGTCCAAGGATGTGTCAAGAGTTAGGCAATTTATTCCATGAAGATTCCCACTCTGCTTTTTTGGGACTAGTGCAAGATTTCTCAAAGGGCACTAAAATCTCCTAAGAGTGTGAAGAAAAGAGTTTGGCTTCTGTGATCGAAGGAGTAAATGAACACAACCAAATGGCCAAAGGTGGTGATGATGAAGCTGTTTTAAGGAAAACCTTCTAAGAATATACTAAAGGATTGCCCAAGAGACAAAGAGGTCATGGGATGAAGTGAGATTAATTCATAGCCATATTTGTGAGTTTATTATTTACTTATTGCATTAAGTAAAATGAAACTGTCGTTATACTGCTTCCATATAGAAATTCCTCAAAACCTGGTACTTTGGGTGTTAATAATGTAGTTAGAATGTGATGTTAGATAAGTTTACAGACCCATCAGATTTCAAGTACTACTGATATAAAATGAATTTAAAATATCCAGGCGTTTCTACAGGTTGTAGAATATCAACCCAAGGGGTAACTCCACTCCTCCAGCTTCCAAGAGATGAAAAACTGCTCAAGCTACAAATCCAACCAATCCATCTGTGCCCTGTATTTCCAGCTTCAGGAATCTCCTACACCATCTGCGCCTGCTCATTGGAAGGACATTTCACAGCTGAAATGGTGATTGGCAGTGGGAAACATTGATGTGCAGGACCTTATTTTCACATATCTTTCAACAGGCCCTCTGTCCTTTTCCCTTTCAGACTTCCCAGGAGCTTTTCAAAAGTTAAAAGGCAGAGGAGACCAAAACAAAACATGAGCAGATACCATTTGAAAAATACAATAGGTAAAGACATCATTCCTGCTGAAGATGACAAAGAGCTATTGGAAAGATCTTTTCCATGCTTTTTCCAGCCCTGTTGGGAGACTCTGCTGTGATGCCTGGCACTGGTTTTATGATAAATCTTCATTTTATCTGAACAGATGTAACTGATCTGCAGCTATTTCAATTTATGCCTTGCACGCTTGGGATAAAGGAAGGCAGGACTACTCCTCAGCTGAACAGGATAAAGCCTCATTGGGATGAGACTGGCTTCACCCATCACATTCTCTGGAATATAAATTGTAGGGGTTTTTTTTGTAGCCATCAATGATTCTGTCATCAGCTTAACTCTTCTTGCCTTTTGCCTCCTTCCTGACTGTCCCTTTTGTCCCTATCACCACTTCAGTTGGACCTCAGAGAAGACTAACACAAGAAAATTTGAATGGTAAAAGGGAGAGACAATAAAAAGGAAAGCAAATTCTCTCTCTTACAATAGGGTTTAAAATACATTCATTTACTGTGGTATACTGACATTTTCTCAGTGTCATCTAAATCAACAATTCTTCAAAAACTGAGTGGACCTGGTAGTATTCAGTCAAATATTATATTAGAACTGGTAACCTTGGTGGTCCTTTTCATGCTGAATGATTCCGTTATTCTGTTGAATCTTAATTTCGGTGAGTGCAATTTATAAATTTATATTTCTTGCTATTTTTTTTTTTTTTTTTTTTTTTTTTTTTTTTTTGGTCAGTGTCATTATTTTATTCAGAGAAGTGCAAAAGGAGGGTTGGGCTTTCTTGCCCCTCCTAGATTGTTCCAGGTGAATATCCTGCTGCTCCTGAAGATGTCGTTGGGCTCCCATGTGTGGGAAGGGCAGGAGGAGATAATTGTGCTGGAGTCACGGGAAACAACAACTGTGTGCACAGGGTTTCTGGTTCAGACAAAAATCTGCCATTAAAAATGGCAAAATAAGAACAGAAATCTGAATGTAACTGAGTTAAATTCTTGGAGTTTGAAATCGTGAAATGCCTTCATTTAGGTACAAGGTTTGTTCTTTTTTTTTTTTCTTCTTTTTTTTTGATTTATGGCAATGTTTTCTCTTAATTATTCTGTTTTCTAGTTGATGAAAAATAGACTAAGAATGAGCACTGATTGAAAAAGAAAAAAATCTCTTGAGCAGAATTGATTTAAAGCCACCTTAGCACTGTTAAAGCTCTAAGAGCCATTTCAGGGCACAGGCAGCTTTTTAGGGACATTCACCTTGTTTGGAGAGAGAGGAGAAATTCAGCTGAGCTGAGTCCAAAGTCAGGCAATGATCAAATTCCCTTGTTTTTCTTCTGAAAGGAAAAACATGCAGAATATCCCAAAGAGTGGATATACTTAAATATCTCTCCAAAGATTTTAAACAAATATGGATCAGGTATGAAAGTTCTGGTGGTGTCTTGGAAACACAGATCATGATTGGACATGGCTGGACTTGGCACTGGGTGCCAGGGTTTAGTTGAGGCGTTAAGGCTGGATTGGACTTTATGATCTTGGAGGTGTCTTCCAACCCAGTGATTCTGTGAATTCTGTGACCCTGTTGAGGTTCCAAGCACCCTGCTGCTGGCCCTGAGCCTCTGATTTTGTCTTTTATGAGGAAAGGCTGAGGGAGCTGGGGCTGCTCAGGCTGGAGAGGAGCCCCAGCTGAGAGGGGCCCTCAGGCCTGGCTGTCCCTGGCTGCAGGGAGGGGCAGAGCAGGGCCCAGGCTCTGCTCCGGGGCCCAGCCATGGCACCAGAGCCACGGGCAGGGCCTGAGCCCAGCCATTGCCCTGCACAGGAGGCACAACTTCTTCCCTGGGCAGTGCCCAGCCCTGAGCACATTGCCCACACAGCCTGGGGGCTCTCCTCCCTGGGGCTGTGGCAGAGCTGTATGCACACAATGCTGTGCCCTCAGTTCCCTCACTCTGGGATGGCCCTGCTGGAGCAGGGAGGTGACACCAGCTGCCCAGTCAGCTCCTTCTGCCTCAGCCAGTCTGTGACAAACACACCCAAACCAGCACTGAGCACAGACACCAAAGCAGAGCTGTGGGGCTGACAATTAAATCAGCTGATGCTGCCCAAAAGCACAGCTGAAGCAGGAGGTGGGTGGACACCACCAGGCCTCGTTTGGATAATTTGAAATACTCCTGATGCTCTATCCCTGCAGAGGAGTTTGCCATGTAGCCAGACAATTTCAAACACAGGGATTTTGCTTTCACCTGTAAATTGTAGTGTAGGAAGACACAAGTTAATTTTGCTCCAATTAAAGTTGGAGAATGGCAGTGCTGATGGTGGGGACTGAAGCTTTCCCCTATTCCCATTAAGTTAGCTTGGATATTCCAGGTTTTTTATTTCTATTTTTAATGAGCTATTATAATGAGCTAAAACAAATGGCAATGCTTGCCAGAAGCATTGCAGTGTACTTGCTAATGGGCAAATGAAAATAGATTTGGAATTGTTTGTACAAGTCTTTGGAGTAAATGTGTTTATTTTTGAGTGACTTACCTCCCTGTCTGAATATTAACAGTACATTCACAAAACCCGGTCTCATATGCCAGTGGCCTAAGGAGCCAAATTATTTCCTCCTGCTGAGCAATTTTGTTGCTAGAGTATTGATTTTACCAAGTTTTCGACATAACCATATGGTCAAGAAATTTGGAGGTGAGAGGCCATAAAATGGACCAAATACCTCTGTGGTTTTGGGGTTTGTTCTTCACAGTTACCAACCCCATCTTACCTAATTTAAAACTATTATTTTTATGAGCAGGTAGAAATGATAAATCGTAGCAAATACTCACATTTACTAGCAGAGAGGTTCCCTTCTCCCCAAACAGTGCTTTCACAAGGACACATCCAGAGCAGGAGTGTCCAGAAGGGACCAGGCAGGGGAAGCAAAGCCTGAGAGCTCCCAGTGCCCTCAGCTGCAGCACTTCCACTGAGAATGTTTTGTGCAGCCATCCCTGCACCTGGATTTGGGGCTTTGAAGAAACTGGAGTTTTTGTGTGAGACCTGTCTTTTTATATTAACTCTGAAAGGAATGAGGGACTTGTCTTTACAAACAAACTGGGATCTACTGGTGAATGAAGCTAGATACTGAGAGATATAAGAAACAATGGGAAGGATTCCACTGATTGATAAATGGGATGAGGGATGTGTCTTTACAAACTGTAGGTCTGCTGATAAATAAAATTGGATACTGGGAGATGAAAGAAACAATGAGAAGAACCATACATTTAATAGAGAATTCCCCTGAGTGACACAAGGAAAAGACAAAGGGGAGGGTTATGCGTTATAAGGGGGTCTTGGATTTTTCAGGGAATCTGTACCTCTCAAGTACCTCAGCCAGTGGGGAAAGAGAGAGGGACATGCAGCTGGGAAATTAAAATAATAAGGATGCTGTGTCCTCCAAAAATTTGAGAGACCCAAAGGGAAATGCCCCATGATCTCCCCTTTTATTTGAATAAATTACAGGACTTGTCTGTCTCCTTTTTGGACATAAACCTCTGGTGTTTGTGGATTAATTTTCCTGACAAGTCCTTTGGTTAAAATGAAAACCTCTGTCACAGGAATGCTGGAGAGAACTTCAGCACTGTATTTGGGCCACTCCCAGAGGAGCAAACCATAAGCAAATTGTTTCTTTAAAGAATCCAGCTTCTCTTCATTCGTATTCAATTCCATGGTCATTTTCCTGTGGTAGAGACAGGAAAGTTGGGGTTATCTCAGCTGTTGGGCTGGCTGCTTGTAGAGCAGGCTTTAATTCTGTCTGGGTTTAACTGGAGCCTCTCTAACTGGGCCAGGGAGCCACTGGCTCATGCCTGAGCAGGAGATTTGCTCTTTGAGATGGTGCACCTGAGGACCCATTTTTCATCATGGAAAGATCCAGCCTCTCATTGTGGTTGGGACTATTTCCCAAGCAGCTGGACTTGGCTGTGCTCTGGTTGGAGAGCACTTAGGTGTGACTGAGAGTCTGGAATAAATGCTGATGGAAAGAGAGGAACAACCTCCTGCCAGATGGGAGCACAATGCTGCCAGGCTGGGGGTTGCAGTGCGACCTGGTCTGTGTGAGAGAGTAAAAACACCGGTAGCAGTGCTTTTCTCCCAAAACCAGGAGTTCTTGCTTTTGTGGTGAGGGCTGGCACTCAGCAGGTCGATGTGGGTGTAGGCACCTTCCATGACTGATGAAATCAGAACAATATTTCTGACCTCCCCAATGCTGTTTCCACCCAAAGGTGCTACTGCAAGACCTTGAGACCCATCTGGTTTTATTTTTTTGTTGTCATTTTTTGAATCATGGCACTACAGAACCGTTAATGTTGGAAAAGACCTCCAGGATCATCCAGTCCAACCTTGGACAGATTCCACCATGTCCATGATCCATTCTTAGTGCTCTTTCTTGCTCGCACCAGCCTTTTATTTTCACTTTGGATGGTTTCCTCTTTTTTTTTTTTTTTTTTTTTTTTTCCCTACTATTTCCTTCTCCTTTCTGGAGAAGGAAGAGTGCCATCACCAAGAACAGATTTCTCCCAGGAGAAAGATTCCTCCAGTCTCTGCAAACCCCCTCCAAAATGAGTCTCCACATTATTGTGACATACAGAGAACTGTATGTCAGATGATAGCAGAGATCTGTATAACAGATGATACCAAAATGATTTTGTTTCATTCCATTCTGAGCATGAATAGCATTGTCCCAATTTTTCATTCCTACAGGCTCTCACTCTGGGACTCTTCAGCAGCTCTGCCAGAGTATGAGGAAGGCTCAGAAGTCCATGTGAGTGTTTACCTTCACAAATGTGCCTTACAAAAGCAGCCATTAGCTCTCCATCCCTTTTTAAATCCGAGGGAGCCGATACAATAGGGAACACTGATGGCAAAGAGAGGAAACCATGGCAGGGGGAGGAAAAAATAAAAACATCAGAAACGAGATGAAAAAGCGCAGCAGGTAAGAGTGAATTGTCAGTGTCTGACTCCTCGGGAGCAGCAGCAATTTATAACGCGGTGACTCAGCCAGAGTCTGGAAGGAGGAGAGCGCGGCGCTGACTCCCGGCTTTGATCCCTGCCTCTCCGGAGGGCTGGGATGCAGCAGGGACCGCTGACTCACCGCGGGGCCGGGCACATCCCAGTTCTGCACTCCGGCAGCTCCAGACCGCCGGGCCTTTCCCTAGTGACTCCCTGGCATCACCGAACACACACGTTTTCCAGCCCTATTTCACTGCCTTCTTGGTCTGTAAGAGCCTAAATGAGAGATGTGGGACTCCAGGCGGCTCTTCAAAGTGCAGTTTATTGTATCCAAGATGTTACAGCAGTCCAGGATCGTGGGTGACAGAGCCTGTGCCTACAGCTGTCAGCTCCAGCTGCAGGCAGGCCTGGAGACCCTGAGTTTAGTTTACAAATGCGTTATATACTTTTCTTTGCTGAGCATCAATGCAGCAGAACCAATCTATACCTTAACTTTTACCTATAGCCTATCAGAACTACTAAGGTAATTATGGTACTATAATTACCATATTCATGTTACTATTCTCCAGTCACCACAAGTTAGTAAATTACAGTTGAAGCTAGAAGTTGTTTTTCAGTTTTCTTGCAGTGGAAAATTCTGAGACCTTTTTTCTACTTGCAACATCTGCTGACTTGTTTGCCTGTGCCATTTTTCTGCTTGGTAAAAACATCTTCTTGTTTGAGGTGGGTTTATCCTTTGCTCTAAGTCATAAAAACCCCTTCTAACTAACATACCCTTTGCCTCCTTGGTTAACCAGTAAGACTGGCTTAGCAGTTCTTTTCTTCTATATCAAAACTTGCTTCCATCTCTATTCATTCTTCAGATTCTACATACAAAAATCTTTCTGCTAAGCATTCATATCTGTGAGACTTTCATCCTGGAATAGTCTTTCATCCTTCCAACACTGGTGGTTTTGGTGCCTTTGCAGGTCTAATCTGCATTCCAGAGATAAACGGGGCATTCAGGAAGGTGTGGAGAGCTCTGCCTTTGGTAATTGCAGAGCCAATTTTGGAATTGCACGAGGTTTACAAAGCTGGGATAAGTTCCTACAGCACGGCTGAAATGAGGTGATCATAAGCACCCGTGCTATATTGATTAATGCTCTCATGTGCAAGATAAGGCCAAGGATCCTGTACCTGCTGTACTGCTTTTATCTGCTGTGCCTAATTGGAGTTTTACCCTGGATTTTACGTATTCCATCAGTAATGAGTTAATTGTATATGCCAAACAGATAATGAAGTTATTAGCAGTGTGCCTGAAAAACCACAGAGGAATTATCCAGGAGGCTGCTTTCTGCTCTGGGTCCTGGCTGGTTTGATATTAAATTGATATTCATTTGAACACTAATGTCATGCTGTTGTATATTGTGTACACACTCAGCTTTGCTCAGCCGTATTTTCCCTGTTCCTTAGCTTAATGTGGCTTTCTGTGGAGGAAGGGGAAGTCTTCTTTGCCCATGAGGACCATGGCAGTGGGAGGGCCAGCTGATTACATTTTAGCTTAGGTGCAAGATTTCTGCTGGGGGAAAGAAAAAAAAAAAAGGTAAATCCCAAGGGAAGAGCTCCGCTGTAAAGCCTGTCAGTGCAATCTGCCAGAGAGCCTGGGATTTGGGCTTGGAAAAATCCCATTGCAGTAATCCATTAATCCGTGGAATTACCTGTAAGCTTTTCAATATGAGGAAGTCCTTCGATGAGATGCCAATTTTTTTTTTAATTTGTATTTAACATTTATGGCTATTCCTGGTGCTTGATTTTCTTTTATCCACTGCCCTCTACAGGCCTCATGGATGGAGTTAGGCTGAGGGAGAAGAGGTTGCAGCAGTGGCTGGCTCTGGCTTTAAAAGAACTGCAGAGATGCTCTCAGAGCCATTTTCCATGCTCTCTGGAAAGGGAAAAAATATTTACAGTGGGGGAAGTTCGGGTTTTAGTACAGTGATGGGAAATTCCAGCTTTTATGGGTACAAAAGCAGGATACAGCATTCCTTCCTAAAAGCCTCCCTGCTTTATTCCAGGTGATAAAAGCTATGCCACAACACTATCAGTGCATCAAATGTTTATCTGTTTATCCCTTCTTAGTGTATTCCTGTTAAAAATCATTTCCAGGGAGAGATCATCCTTCTGGATGGACTGAGAAATGCTGCTGAACCTAAAAGCCTTGCTCTGAGTAAAAGGAGGGGGGAATTCCGGGCTCCTTGTGGTTCCCATCTCCTCACTGGGCTCTGGGGGCCTTTCCCTCTCCTGGAGACTGGGAACAACTGCTTTTCCATGGATTTTTCTTACATTTAGTGCACAGGAAGTGAAACTGCAGCACATTCCCTCATAGGGATGTTTGGGAATTGCTCTCCTCTATCTTGGCTGCAGCTTTCCTGAAGTGATTTGCATCTTAATAGCTTTGATGCTGCTATCAAAGGATTTTGGGGGAAGGACAAAAAGGCAGCGGTGTGGAATGATTATGTGAACCTCTCTTCCCAGAGAACTTGACAGAAAATAGAAATATTGGCTTTAAATCATGCCAAGGCTTCAGTTCAGGCTTTGCTGTGCCCGCTGGTGCTTGGCATCACTCTGAGAAATTAATATGAATTCAGATTTAGCTCTTTAGTGGGCGCCACTCAGCAGAACTGCTGCAACCCCAGGGCTTGGGCAGTCAGGGTAAAGGCAACATGTTAGTGCTGAGTTAGGAAAAGTATCCCAGACTTCTCTGAGCACCCTTCTGTGAGGTGTTTTTAAGACATTGTGGTTTATCTTTGAGTTAAATCCAATTGGCTGGAACACAGCAGCTTCTCCTGAGCCGACATCCAGTGAGGAGCCTGCTGTGGGAATTTTTGGATGGACTAAAGTGTGGTGTAGGTGGGAGCAGTTCCTGCTGGGGATCCCACATCTCTCCAACATGTCCAATCATGCAGAGTGTCTGCAGCCTGGGGCCTGGAGTGGCTGCTGGAACAGCCACACCATTGCTGGATTTGGTGGTTCGATCCTCCAGGAATAGTTTTCATGCTCCTAGAGCTCCCTGCAGTGCACAGCAGTGTGCAGGGGACAATGAGGACAGTCCTTCAGAAGTGACCTGAACTGGAGCCCTCTTCCACACATCCTCACCAGGAGAACAGGATTAATCACAGATCTCTGCTGCACTAATTGTGTAGCCTCTGTAGATTTATATATGATCCTTATCTCTGTGATTTTTCTCTCCCATGCACACCCTTTAATTTATTTTCCCTGTTCAAAAGATAGAGTTATAGATAATTTTAAAGGCTCTGTGGTTTGAGTTTTGGTTGAATTCTATCTCAGCACTGGGACATTCCTCCCCAAAGTGGATTTGTTCCTAAATCATCCTCCCTAAAGGACTCCCGCTAAAGCTGCTGCAGCTGTGCAGAGATACAAGAAAAGGCTCAGAGGTAACCAGACCTGGCTCTGCTCACCATGGAACCCAGAATTTTTCAGCTGGGTTTGAAACTTAGCTGGGCATGAGGGAGGGGGAAAAGGAATTTCCATTGATCTGCAGCTTTGCATTCTTCTTAATTTCCCAGTTGATTGGGGATTTGGTGCATCACAGAAGAATTTTTCTGGTATCAAAATCTTGAAGCACAAACAAGCTACTGCAAGTTGTCACTTTCAGCAAAATGTTCTATTATGGTGAGGTCTGTGGGATTTAAACAAAAAGGAGGGTGGAAATGCTGGCCACTTTTAGGAGCTGTGAGCACAGAAGTGAGGGTAAGGAAAGGGTAAAATACCCAGGGAGAATTAATCCAAATAACCTCAGGTCCCAGTAGGATGGAAGAGGCCAGGTGGGTACATTTAGGAGGCAGGCAGGTACTGAACAGAAGTCTGTGCTCATGAGTTACAGACCCTCTGAGAGAATGGGGAAAGAATTTTCCTTCCTTGGATTCAGTAGGAATTTCTGCATGGAAAGTGTGCTCAGGCCTTGGCAGGGGCTGCCCAGGGAGCTTTGGAGTGCCCATCGCTGGAGGTGTCCAAGGAAGGGCTGGAGGTGGCACTCAGTGCTCTGGGCTGGGGACAAGGTGGGCATCGGGCACAGCTGGGAATCCATGGGCTGGCAGGGATTTTCCAAGGTGAAGGATTCTATAATTCCATGATTCTTTTCTCTAGTATTTTCCCAGACAGCAGCTCTTGTGCTCAGCAGCTGCTGTTGGAAGCTCCTGACTGGCTTTGTCCTCAGCTCCTTGGCTGCTCCTCTGCCTGTCCCTGTGCACTGGGATGTGCCAGGGATGATCAGCTGTGAAATTCTGGTGGTGCTTTACACTGGCTTCAAGCCCAATTTATATTCCTGGGCTTCCCACTGGCACTTGGGACTCCACTGCCTTCACCCAGATCGTGCCTATTCCAATATCTGGGGAGAAATGTCTGGGGGTTTTATTGCTGCTCTAACAGAGCCAAGTTTTCCGAGGGCAGATGTGGAGAGGTTGATAATTTAGGTGTCAGCATCAGCCTGCAAGGCTCTGCCAAGAACACATCAGCTTTAAGCCAGAGCAGGACAAAATGTGTAGAATCTGTTAATTGCAGGCTGTTGGATTTTTGGATCAGAACTGACTTTTACAGGGAAGAGAGTCGAGTCTAATTTTGCTCTCATATTCCCCAGGTAATTGTGTCAGTCAGGATACACTTCCCACAAATGCATTGCTCTTCCCATTAATTCTACCCACAGATGGCTTTGCTGTGTAACTCCCTCCCTGCACGCCTTTATGTGGTGACAGGGTGGTATAAATCCTAATGTTCTCCTTATAAGATACAACAGAGGTGGATTAAAAGCAGTTCCTCTTGGCTGAGCACTCAGCTCATGGAATTCTTCTGCCTTCACACGAGTAGAGGGTACCCAGAAACACAGAAAAGGACATTGCTGCCCACCCAGACAGGCACTAACAGATCCCTCAGGATGCTGTCAAGTGTCTACACCTTCATTTATCACTTCCTGGACATACCCTTGAACAGGATTTACAACTGGCAGAGCCCTAGGTTCACATAAATGTATTTATGAAATAAAATGCAGCAGGGAAATACAGTTCTTTTTAATTCCTGATCCCTTGGCACTGTGATTCCTTCCTGAGCCTCTGTTCAGGATGAAAACAGAGAGCTGCCCAGCTCCAGCAGTGCCTGGCTCACTTGGCCATTGATGCATAATTTTGTTTGGGTTTGTAATTGCTGCTTAAGGCAGCAATTAATACAAAAATATGCAATTTGCCACATCCCAGCTGAGGCTATTCAGGCTGGGGAGCAGAGGATCTGGAGGGGAGGTGGGGGGGCTGGAGGCCCTGGGATGGGCAGGAGTAGCAGAAGCTTGGACTGGGTGGGAAAGATGGCTACAGGGACATTGGCTTGGGCTCTCTGATCTCAGCAGCACAGCCAGAAATAAAAACCTCCCAGCCTGGAGCTGACCCATAATGGGCTCAGATCTGAATCACCTCCTTCTCTTTCATCACCATTTGAAAGCTCTGTGATCGCTGCTTTAAAAGGCTCCTGGGTTGTTTACCTTGATGGAGACCAGGATAATCCTCAGGCTACTCCAACCACTCAGGTACCCTCAGAGCCCAGTGCTGGCTGAATTGATTTGTCTGGAATCAAACAGAGTGTTTAGTTTTGGTTTTTTGGTTTGTTTGTTGGGGGTTTTTTTTGGGTTATTTTTAATCTAATGGGAGCAGAATTCTGGCCAGGTTGATTTTTTTCCAAAAGAGCTTTTCTGCTCCCTGATTTAATCTCTCCTTCACATGGCTGCCATGAAGGCAGCACTCCCTGGTGTCTCTTCCCCCCAGATCAGAGCCTTGGCTGTGATTCCCAAAGGAAATTGCCCCTCTGTACGTGCAGCAGTGGACATTTCTAAGATCACTAACCATTCAGGGATTTCCAAACAGGAATGGAGTATTTCCTGAAATTTGGAAATCTTGAAGTGTTCCCTCCTCTGGGAGCAATTATATCAAAGCCAGCAAAAGACACAATTATTAAGTAGAGATTGATGTAACTCAGCCAGACCAATGCTTGTGGGCAGAACTTTGCCTTTTGACCTTGATGTTCCTGGGGGACGCCCCGAAAACCCAGGGGAAGAGCCTTCACACACTGCAAGGGGAACAACCTGCTGTCTGAAAGGGAGAATGGAATTTAGTACCTTCAAGGGGTTCCCTGCCAGTCCTGTATCTCCAGGTCAGTTTAGCAGCTTCTCTGCCAAGTGCTGGCCTCACTCTCAGGGTGTTAAGTCAGGTTTAGTCGCCAGGCTGGATTTAGCACGATTCACACCAAAACCAGCACATGGCCCCCACTGGCAGCTTGCAAATAGAACAGTTCCAATTCCTTGACAACATTCCAAGGGCAGAGAAGAGTATTCTGCCCCACTGACCTTGGCCCAGCTGTCTCCAGAGCCCCTGGGAGCTGTTGGACACCTGCACCCAGCAGAGCCCAGGCCAGCACCAGAGCTGCTTTCTGCAGAGGCCCTGTGCTCATCAGCAAGGTGACATTCCAGCTCCTGTGGAGCTCAGAAATAAATCCAGCTGGATTTTGGCCAGTCTGGGGACTGCACAGAGACTTGTGCCTTGCTCCTATTCCCTGTTCCAGCAGCAGCTCTGGAGGGGCTGGGCAGGGAATGAAGGACAGTGGGATGAAATGGTTGAGGTTGTCTTGGATTATTTCATCTCCAGGATGAAAATGCCACAGATATTCTCAGATCCATAATTTATCTGGGCAATTCATTCTGCAACCCTTTTTTTTCAGGTTCAGGCCAACATTAGATGGGAAAGTGCTGAAATCCCAGGCTGTGCTGAGCTCTGGAGCTCTGCATTCCAGTTTGCGGCTGGATATTTTTGTAATTCTTCCAAGATACTCCTCCAAATGGCAGTGAGGTGGAGCAGGTAGCTCAGGAGGGATACAGGCATCTGCTGCTGTGCTTCTGCCCCTTGATTTGGAAGTGTCAGGGTGTCCTGCCCCAAGAAGATCACCTGGATACACACTGATAACTCCAGCTCATCCCCAGGGGGCAACATAACCTTGGAAGTGTGATGTGGCAGAAATTGGTGCTCTCCACTAATAGGTTGGGTTGGTTTTTTAATGTTCTAGAAACAACCCAGGGCATTCAGAAATTCCAGCATGCAGTTTCAAGGTATAAATCAGACATGATAATTTCTTTACATGACCTGAAAGAGATTCTGAGCAACCATTCCTTTTTATATGGTATTGAAATGAAAGGTGTCAGTGACACTCTCTGGGTGCTGGAGTAGCAGAGAACTGGGCTGAAAAGGCCAAATGTTTCTCAAGCACTCTTCTGCTTCTGCTGGAAAGGATCTTAAAGCTCATCTTCTGCCCTGGGCAGGGACATCTTCCATTATCCCAGGCTGCCCCAAGCCCCATCCAACCTGACCTGGAACACTTCCAGGGTTGGGGAGCCCTCAGGTCTCTGGGCAAGTTTCCCAACCTTCCCCAGTTTCCCAGTAACACAAAGAGAATTCTGCACTCAGCCTTCCAGGCTCTGAAGAAAGTTTAGGAATTTTTTTTTGATATTGCAGAAGTGTAGCAGGAAAGTCAGACTCCCCCAGAGGCTTCTGATTTCGTGGAGCCAAGAGCCCTGAGGTCCTGCTGGAAATGCCTCCACGGCTGGCCAGGGAGGTGAGCTGGAGGATCTCGCTTGCAGAGGAGCCACAGCAGAAACAGAGAGTGAAGGCTCACCCAGCTGAGCACAGGGCAGACAAGAGGACAGATTGTTGGGATCAGAAGAAGAGTAAAGTGGAATTAAGGCTCTGTCTGAGTGGAAATGAGAGGAGTGCATCTCTGCAATGAGAAGGGGCTGCCTTGTTCTGGCAGCCCCTTCTGGCAGGAACAGATGGCTGGAGGTGTGTGCAGCCCAGGGTGAGGCACCAACAGGGGACACTGAGATGTCTCCTCTGTCCAGAGTGGGGCTCCCCCAGCACTGCCTCACATCCAGATAAATCCAGGAGTGTGACCAAATGGGCATGGACAGGATGGACATGTAACAGGATGGACAGTGGGCAGGAAGAGGGACTGGAAAGAGAAGCACTTGCAGCCTGAACTCATCCCAGGTCTGGTCCTGACTGTGGCTCTTCAGCAGCCAAGATCCTCCAGCTCACCTCCCTGCCCAGCTCTGGGTACACTTCCAGCAGCACATCAGGGCTGGTTGTGCCCAACAATCTTTCCAGGGCTGTTGTTACCCCAAAATCTTTCCACATAAGTCTGTGGGGGAGTCTGTTTGACTTTCCTGCTACACTTCAGCAATATCAAAGAGAATATTCTCCCCAGCCTGCAGTGTCTTTGAATTTCCCTCAGAGCCTGGAAGGCTGAGTGCAGAATTCTCTCAGTGTTGCTGGGAAACTGGGGAAAATTGAGAACCTCACCCAGAGAGGTGTGAATTCCCCAACCCTGGAAGTGCCCAAGGCCAGGCTGGATGGGGCTTGGAGCAACCTGTGACAGTGGGAGGTGTCCCTGCCCATGGCAGGGGTGGCACTGGATGGGCTTTAAGGTCCCTTCCAACCCTAATCACTTTGGGATTCTGTGATTCTATGAAGAGAAGATGTTCAGGGAATTGGAATAGCAAAAGGCTTTTCCTGCATTTGATTTTGCTGTCCAAGAGGAACGGTGCTGAAATGCACACAGCACTGTTTGCTGCAAATTGAGGGATAGGGACCAAGGTACAGGACACTTTTTCTCTGTCCTTTGCTGTGTGATTTAGCAGCTGAGGCACAAAATACTCTTTCACTGGCATCTTTTTATCCCCCCTCTGAGTTTTGGATTCTTGAGTTTAAGCAAAGAAATAGCAAAAAGAGGTTTTAAAGGAGAAGCTTGAAAAATGAATGGGCGAAATTCAGAGCTCTGTGGAGGTTATCACCCTTCCATTTTATTTTGTGGTGCAGCTTAGAGTTTATAAACTCAGTGTGAATAAACAGGAGAGTCTCTGCAGGTGGATGAGCCAGGGAAGATGGGATTAGGGATAAAAGAGCTGAGCCAGCTTGCTGTTCCCTGTCCCTTTTGTCACCTCTTGTTCTCCAGCTCTCCTTTGGAGTCCTGCCATATAGCTATCCCAACTTTGATTTCTCCAACAAAGTCAAAAGGAATTTAAACCTGAATATACTTGGGAGTGAGTCTTAAAGCATTCAGATTTTGCAGGCAGAAGGATCTGAAAGAAGTTTAGTTGTCATTGGCTTAGCCTGTCATCAAATCAGAGTCTGGGAAGTTTTCTTTTGATGAAGCTGGAAAAGCCATTGCTGTGAGGGGGGATCAAAGGCAGCAGCATGAGCAGGGGAGTTTGGCTGTTGGCTTCATGTTTATTGCTGGGTTTGGGCTGTTGGATGTGTCTAGCTGCTTTAATTACCAGGATAAACAAAGACATGGAATAAAGAGCCCATTCTTAGATGCTGATTAAGGAATAATCTTTGTCAGAATTTTCAGTGCAACGAGGCAGTGACATCGTGACATTGTAAATGGTTCAGCATTTGAAAAAATCTGTCCAGAACAGGGCTGGGAGGCAGCATCAGACACCACCCCTGGGACAGGGCCAGCTGCTTGGGAGAAAATTGATTTTAAACCATGGAATCACAGAATGGTTTGGGTTGGAAGGGATTTCAAAGCTCATCTCATCCCACCCCCTGCCATGGGCAGGGACACTTTCCACTGTCCCAGGCTGCTCCAAGCCCCATCCATCCTGGCCTTGGACACTTGCAGGGATCCAGGGGCAGCC
This sequence comes from Onychostruthus taczanowskii, assembly GCF_017590055.1. NCBI lineage: Eukaryota > Metazoa > Chordata > Aves > Passeriformes > Passeridae > Onychostruthus > Onychostruthus taczanowskii. The sequence continues at coordinate 1,877,625 of NW_024499462.1, read as the reverse complement.
ACAGCTGCTCTGGGCACCCTGTGCCAGGGCCTGCCCACTTCATAGGGAAGGATTTCTGCCCCCTATCTCATCTAAATTTCCCCTCTTTCAGTTGGATCCCATTCCTCTTTGTTCTGTCCCTGCAGTTCCCCACAATGGTTTAACGTGAAAAAACTTTGATCCCCACGATTTTTAACTTGAAAAAATTAAATATCTGTGCACGAGCATGGAAGACTTGGCCAAAAAGAAAGAAAAATAAGAGAGCTTGTAGTTCTGCTAACAAATAGATGCATTCAGAACAGTCCTTGGAGTGAAACTTCTGCCTCCCTCAATTTAATAAAGAACTCAAAAAGCTGTGACTGTGATTCTGTACTGCACAATTCACTGGCAGGAGAATTTAATATGTATTCAGTCTATTCATTTTTGCACCTGTGAGCCACCAAAGTGTGTGGTTTGTGACGGCTTTGAAAGCACCTCTCCATTTCTCCCCAGGAGAACATTTGTCTCAGTAATTATTACAAGGCAGGCAGGAGTTTCAGAGGGCAACTTTCAATTTATTTCTTTTTTCTTAGTTGCTTTTTTGCATTGTTTGCATTCCTTTAAAGCAAGGGGTGGTGGGGGGAAACTGCTGAATGCAGCAAAATCAGGTTATGAGAGATGTAGTAAAAGATTTTGTGCCTGTGAAAGAATTTTTCCAAATATTTTTCTCAGGGCTAGATGGGATATGGGCTATTTTTTAACAAATTAAACAGCCTTGTCTCCCCCCAACCCTCCCTGCTCTAAGGCCTGGCTATTTTAATCCAACCAGTGGAAGTTATGTAGGAAAATGCAAAGAAAATAAAATTTACTGGTTTCTCTTTTAGGTGTAAACATGGGGATTCCTCCCTAATCTCAGTTTTGAAATTGTACCGTGGTGCCAGAAACCTTTCACAGTGAAATAACCCTTCACTGCTTCACCTTCCATTGTCTGCTTCTTGCTGAGACCAAAGTTTGGGCCTGCACAAATTAGGTTCTTATTCTGAAGCACAGAATGAAAATAGTGCCAAGAGTCAGAGCTACCAAACCCTTCCACTAAGAAAACCCAAGAGTGCTTTCTTTGATATTTAATTTGATAAGTTAAACCCAAGGCTTACCTACCGTCATGCTCAATGCAGCTCCATCTTTGCTCACAAACTCTTTTCTTTTGGTAAATAAGTCACTGTGGCTGATATTAGTTAATCTTGCCCCTATAAAGTTGGGGTTTGGGGGTTTTTTTGGGTTTTTTTTTTTGGTTTTTTTTTTTTAAAGTTATGAAACAAGACATCAAAGAGGCACGAATCAGAGTTTTCTTTCCTTGAAAAATAAATACCAAATTTCTCTTTGAAGTGGAATCAAAGCCAGGGAGTCTGCAGCTGATTGGAGAACCAAGACAGGTATCCTCTGAGAGAGGAAAATCCCAGGTTTGGTGGTGACAGAGACATCTTTTTTTAAATACTTGTGTTTCTTGTGATTTTCCCCTGACTTAAGGCAGTTTTAGTCACCAAGAGTCTGCAGCTCATGGATTTCTGTGTTTACTTTGCTAAGGAAATGCAAGCAGAGCAAGGAAAGATTTGATCTGTTCTACCACATCATCTTTAACACACAAGGGAAAAAATAATGTAAATAATCGAACCCAAGGCTTCTAAAAATACCTTGAGAAGTGTTTGAATGACCCAGGAGCTTCCCCTTGGATTTGAAGGGAAAGGAGGCATCAGGAAAATCCATTTTATTTCACTGCCTGGTGGACTGGCAGCTTGGTGCTGGTTTGGTGAATGGAACTGCGCATTCATGAGTGATTAAAAATACTGTCACACATCTGCACATAATTCTGAATACTGAAAAGTAGGTTCATATTTCCTTGGGGGCTTCCCAAATCTTTGCCTTAGCAGTGTTGTTTCATAGAATCACAGACTGGTTTGGGTCGGAAGGGACCTTAAAGCCCATTCAGTGCCACCCCTGCCATGGGCAGGGACAACTTCCACTGTCCCAGGCTGCTCCAAGCCCTGTCCAGCCTGGCCTTGGGCACTGCCAGGGATCCATGGGCAGCCATAGCTGCTCTGGGCACCCTGTGCCAGGGCCTGCCCACCCTGCCAGGGAACAATTCCTCCCCAATATCTCGCCTGAATTTCTGCCCTTTCTGTTTGAAGCCATTCCCCCTTGTCCTAGCCCTCAGCTCCTGATGAAAAATCCCTCTATGACTTCCCTCTTTTGAATACTGGTAGGATTTCTTTCAGTTACTGGAAGGAAATTTAGTCCCAAGCTCTCCAGATGCAAAAGAGAAAGATACATTGCTCTTTTTTCCCTGTTAGCTGTCATCTTTGAAACTGCACCAGCTTCCTGCTGCTTTATTGTTCTGGTGGCGTTTATATTTCTTAGGGTTCTGGTGGGTTTTATGCTTCAATTTTTGCCTCAGATTCCCAAGTCCTCCTTCTTTTTAGCCCTAATTTTGGCTGCCAATCATTGAATGAAGATAAAAATCTAGCTGCAGGTTTTCTTGGATAATTCCAGTAATTTTTTTGGCTTATTATGGCCATGTTTTGCCTTTCTTAGGGTTAAGAGTCATTGTCACCTCTTCTCTATTTCTTCCAAAAACCAGAGATTTGATAAAACCCTTTCAGAAGTGGGATCCAGGCAGGGAGCAGCACTGTGGGGGATGCAGCTTCTCCTCACCTCTCACTTCCCATCTTCCCATGTGTCCCTGACCTGTGACAACAGATAGAAAGAGGCAGCAATTAGTGGGAGTTGTGCCAAAAAATGCGTGGATTTATGGCAGCAGAGCAAGCCAGGTTGATCAGAAGCACCCCACAACATCTATTCCCCCACCAAGTGTGTGTCTATCTCCCCTCAACCCCACAGGGATCAGGAAACCTGACAAACCCAGCTTTGAATCCCACAGCTCTTCCCTCCCCGCTTTTTCACAGCTTCCACATCCATCTTTGGACTGTGACCTCCAGAAAGCAAATAATGCTAGTGCTGAGGTTTGGTTTTTAGATGTTTGGGCTGTTAGATGTAGAGTTCATTTCTGTAATTCTCTTTACTTCAGTGCCACAGTTATGTTCAGGCTAGGATGTACTTCTGTACTCTGCTTCTAGGAAGATACTTAATGGCCAAATGTTGATGCTGATGGATAAAAGAGGGACTGATTTTTATTTTTTAAGTAGAACCTATCATTTATTCAATGCTGAACTTCTGCTATTTGCCAATGACAGAAAAATAGAGCACAAGAAGGGTTTTAAAATCCATTTTTGCCTCACACACTCCCAATTTAGCCTGCAGTTTGGGAGTGGGAGCAAAAAGTCCTTGCACAGCTGATCCCTTGGAAGAGTTTGGAATATTGCATATTCCAAAGGAGTGCCCTAGACTGCTTGTAACCCTGGAATAGGCTTTACAGATGTTTAACAGATTTAATTTGTAAATTTCAACAATGTACAAATGCCTCTCCTGAAGCTTTCTCCTTGGAAGTGGATGCATTTATAAGGATTGTTTTGGTTTGAAAAGACAGGTGTCTGCTAAGGAAGGCAGGAGCCTCCCTTGAAATGGAGAATGTAACCCCCCTCTGAATTATTATAATTTTGACCTTAAGGGGCTTTCAGGCAAAGGTATGGGAGCAGGAATAACAGTTCTTTATCAGGGAAAAATTAAAATAAAATAAAAATGCAGTAATACAAAACAACACTGCCAGAGTCAGAACAGGAGCTGACCCCCTGTGTGTCAGGGTGGTGGCACAGTCCCATCCCATGGGGGCTCAGCCCTCCTGCAGTGCCAGCTGTGGTTCTGCTGGAGCAGGGATCCTGCACAAGGCTGGAGTTTTCCTCTGAAGCTCCAGGGCTGCTGGAGATGGGTCTGGTCTCCTTCTGGGAATGCAGGGCAGGAGAAAGCTGCTCCTCTGGGAATGCAGTGGGCAAAGGCTGCTGTGCTGTTCCAGGCTCAGATTGTATCCAGGTAGGAATGCTTGGCTCCTCCCCTGGGCAGGGCATCTCCCAATGGGATGATGGAATTTTATCAGTCATGCCGGGTCACTCACTGGCCATGAACAGAAGATAATTAATAATTAATGGCCCATTAACAGAAGAGATCTCCTGGAGGGGGGATTGGCTGAGGCAGAGATAAAGAAAACTGCCCAATGAATAGATGAGAACTGCCCCAGCTCTGACACACCCCCAGCCACATTTTGCATTTCCAGCCCAAGACAAGGATGTAGCAAACCACAGAATTGCCAGGGTTGGGAGAGAGCTCCAGGATCACCGGGTCCAACCATTCCTCCAACACCACCATAACCATGTCCCCAGGGGCCACCTCCAGATGCCTCCTGAGCACTTCCAGAGAGAGTGACTCCACCATCTCCCCACCAATGTCTGATCACTCTTCCAAGGGAAAAAATTACATTCTAATATCCAGTTAGAACCTTCCCTAGCTAAATACTGAGCACTGAAATAATAACAAGGGTTATACTTGTTCCAGGGCTGGTTAGGGTGGGTAATTTCTATTTTAAGGAAAATAGTCACAATTTTTAAAGCACTTTTTCTATCTTATTTAAGTGCTATTTTATTTATTTGGAGTGAGATTTAAGTTCCTTTCCAACCAATTGATTTCTAATGTATGAATATTAATTTTGGAGAAAGACAAAAATACGAATGAGGCACAGACAGATGTCCTGACAAATGGGGAAAGTGTAGCAAAGAAAACAGGAAACAGGAAGGAAAAAAATACATTTTGAAGCAGTTAATTAAAATCTGGCTCCAAGGCAGTAGCAGGGTGATGGATCACAATGATCAGCAGAGCAGATCCAACCTATGAATATTCATTCTGAGAGCTCTCCTGCTGATCTTTTGGCTCCAGAGAAGGTCAGGCCCTCCCTGCTTTCCTCAAGGAAAATGAGAAAACAGGTGTGGGCAAAGGAGCTGGAGCAGGATTTGAGATGGAAAACATTTTGTGTTGGAAGGTGGCTGAACTCTTTGACCAAGAACAGGCAGATGTTCCAGGGATAATGGGATGCAGCCTGGCACTGGCACAGCATACACAGAGTGTCCAGCTGCAGGATTGGAATGAAGCTGCCTTTTAGCTGGGCTTTAATTAACAAAACAGACCAAACTTAGGCACAAACAGAAGTTGTTTGCACTGACAAGAGCTTTGGGAAGCAATGCTCACAACCACTAGAGAATGGAGCCCAGGATCTGGAAATTTCAGAGCACTGCCCTGCTGCTGAGGGCTGCAGGGAGGGGACACAGGGGACATGAGGCACTTGGGGCCTGCAGTACACAAAGCAGCTGCTAAAAGGCAGAAATGGAGAGCTGGAATAACAGTTCTCAGTTCAGGGATCATTGCCTGTGGATTCCCATGGGAGCTCATGCTCCTCAGAAGTTTGTTGTTGATGAGGGTTTGAGTTTCGCTAGATGATGCCTGCTAGGCTTCAATTCGCGAAAAGAAGATTCCCAGACTCTCAGAGTTTAACATCTTCAGGTTGGGAGTAGCAAGAAGATACAGGGGAGATAAATGGACCATAACTGAACTAAGACTGGGATTAATCTTTTAGGATAGGGATTGAAGGAGAAGTTTTTGGTCCTGGATGACTCTGTGAGGAAACACTGCATGCTGTGGTGTGCAGTGCAGGTCAAACAGCGAAGCACTGCCATCCTGAAATAACCTGAGGATTAAGATGGGTATTTTAGTTCTAGCTAAAAATTTTGGCTAAATGTCCTTTGATAGTCAAGACAGTAAAATTAAAAATGGGAGCCATTGGGAATAGCACAGACTTTGAAATGGAAAGTGCAATGTCAGTCAGATGTGCACATGGTGCAGGTGGGTCGCTCAAAGGGACCTTGGTGACCTGCTGAAGGTGGAGAGCTGGGACAACAAAGATGATCAGAGGGGTGGAAAGGCTTACAAGGAATGACAGCAGAGGCTGGACAAGGGAAAAATGAACTCTGTATGACAGAAAATAATAAAATCCTGAATACAGGAGGAGAGGAGAGGTCATCCCTTCCATGTGTGTGTGGTTACTTTGCAGAGCTCCTTGCCTTTCAATCCACAAAAAGAAGATTCCCAGACTCTGAGAGTTTAACATCTCCAGGTTGGGAGTAGCAAGAAGACACAGAGGAGCTAAATGGACATAAACAAACTTCATCCCCTGGTCTGGGAAAAGATTGATAAGAGAAGCAAAGAATGAGGACCAAATCAGCATTGAAGGGGTCAATAACCAATAGGAAATCAAAAGCAAAGAATTGTGCAATGTAGAACCAATGAATGAGAATTTCTTTGGGTTTTTTTATGTATAAATATGGAGAAAGTCTGGTAAAGAATGATATGTGATGGAATAATTTCTACTGCACACCCTGGCTATGTGTGGGTGGGATGATTTCCATTGCACATCCTGGCCAGCATGAAGTAATGCCTGATTCTCTAACACTTAAAAGATGGTGTGGAGAGTTTCTCCTATTCCTGCAGTTTTGGTGACAGGGTCAAACTGGAGAGAAGCTGCTGGGGAGTGAGAAGTGGATTGATGAGAATTAGCTGCCTGCACTTGACATGTGGAGGTGACAAGGACTAAGGGCTAAGATGAGGAGCAGAGGCTCTGACGATGTGTTTTGGGCATGAAAACCAATTAGCAGCGCGAGTGAGGAGATGAGCTGGAGTCAGGGTGTGAAGGAAATACAGGTAATCAGCTTGGAAGAGAGATCTTCACGTGTCACACTTGAGTCTGCAGGAGATGGGGATTAATGTGCTGCTCATGTGGTGATTTGTGCTACTTGACTCCTTAAGGACATGTCTTTATGGAATTTTCTGTGCTTGTCATTTCTCACCTGCCTGGGCCACGCTTCTGAACTTTGGCTCTTCCAACACTCTTATTAAGAAACACCTCTGGTTGCTGTAGGGGCTATAGATGAGAATATGATGAGCAGCTTAATCAGGAAGGTTCACTTTTTATCAGCTTTATCACTGGGCTGGTGCATTTCCCCCCACCCCCCCCTTTTTCCATATAGGCTGGAAAAAAGGTGTATCCCTTCATTGGGATACTTGGGTAGAGACCAACTGGCAGAGAACAGGACAAATCTGTGCAGCAAAATACTCCACCATTAATTAGTGAAGTGCATTTAATTAGTCCTAGAGACTAGCAAACAGCATAAAAATATAAAAATATAAAAAAAAGGCTTTTGCTGCTTTGATAAACTCCGCCAGGAATGTACAGAGCAGCAAAATATTATTTTCTTCAAATATCCAATAGCACAGGAGTATTCCTTGTTGGTTTTGAAACATTTCACTTTTATGCCTCCAGCAGAACTATCCAGGTTTTGGTGGGACCTTAATTTATAAGTACAGTGAAAAAAACCCTTTTCTGAATAGTAGTAAAATATATATTCTGGAGCTAAAAGTTTTCTAGCTAAATATTAGAGTTTCTTACAAAAAGTGGTGTACTCTTGGTTGAAATTTGAGATACCACTGCTGTGAATGTTTACATATGCACAGGACTCCTCACTCCTCTAGCCAGGGCTTCCCACATCTTCTGTTGCTTTGGCAACTTTGCCTGGCCAAATCTGAGTTTCAGCTGAGAGCAACAGAGGCTGCATCCTTGGCAGAGCTGTTGAGCAGGATTTATAGAGAGCAAAGCATTACCTGGCAGAATGAAAAAGGGAAAAATAAAAGGCAGATTTTTGAGGGAGGATGGCTCTGCTCACGAGCTGTGACAGTGACATCCACTCCAAACAAGTAAAAGCAGAAGAATTTTCAGGAGAAATGTCTGTGTCAACAGCTACAAAACTATTTCTTATTACTTAGTTTTGGACTTTTTGTGGGCTCAGAGATATTGAAAATACAGAATTCTTTGCCTTTGCGCATTCCAAGTATTTTAATTAATTTCTGAAGACTTAATGATGCTGAGATTTGGCTCCTGTGGATGGTGCTGATCATTTTGAATAAGGTACAAGATGATTCTATTTTTCAATATTGTCTTGGACTAATTAATGCCTCATTTAAATTCTCAGGCAATGAAGCCCTGATATTATTTTAGCTATTTCCCTTAATTGCCTTGGTATTGCAATTTGACTTTAATTTTATAATTAAAAAAAAAAAAGAAAAAGCTGTAAAACCTCTGTATCTAAAAAGTTTGTTAATGTTAATTTTGCTTTAGGAAAATAATTGAACGTGGAGTTTCTAAGTCACTGCTTGCAGTCATGGAGATCTTTTTATCAGTTTGGGGGCGGGAATGAAGGATTGTGGCTGGGTGAGACAGCAAAACACCTTTGCTCAGTGAGTTTGTGCTCATCAACAGCTATAAGGGCTTGTAGGCTGCCAGTTTCAGTAGGGATTTTGGAAATGTCCTGTAGTTGTACCTGTTACCCAATTTCTGTGGATAAATAGAAATGGGAACACACTGGAAATGGGAGATCCCAAGAACAAGAGGATCTTCTATATAAAACCTACTCCTTGGTTGAGATTTTGTCTTGGTTGCTTAAATTTGGTTGTGTGAATCTCAGGCACTGCCAGCAGGGTGAAAAGAAGCTTTAAATTCATGTTTATTTCTTATTTGTGCTCATACACTGTCCATCAAAAAACAGGAATTCGTTTCTAAGGGAAAACATCCTGTAAGTGCACAAACATTCTTACATTCTGGAATTTAGTGAGCTTTGACCTAAATGCAGGGTTTTTATGTTCTCCATGATGTTCTGGAATACAAATTTTAGACTGGACAGTAAGAACTTGGAAAGGGTTTCCCATTAAAGTCCCCTGAAAACAGGAATGCTGTTTTCCTTTCTGGCTGTGAGGAGCTGGAAGGGGCTGCCCAGGGAAGCGGTGGAGTCCCCAGCCCTGGACATGTTCAAAAGCCCTACAGATGTGTCACCTGGGGACATGGGTTAGTGGAGACCATGGTGGTGCTGGCTGACAGCTGGACTTGTTGATCTTAGAGGGCTTTTCCCACCTTAACCTCTATGGAATTCCATGAACTGAAAAAAAGGAAACTTCCATCTTTAACTGAGTTAGGGACAATTCTCAATTTGAATACTTGCAGATGGCAGGGATACAGTTTGTCCTGTGGGGTGTTCTGGACATGCTAAGTATCAAGAAAGAGCAGAGAATCCAGAAGGACCTTCCCTGGCTGGAAGCAGGGAATTGATGGTTGCTAGAAATACAAGAGGGCTGCAGAAAGATGAGGCTGTGTCCAAGAAGAAAAAAGGAAAAAGAACAATATGTGGCAGATTAAAGAGTAAGGTGCCCAGAGAACAATTTGAGCAGGGCAGGAGAACTAAGGAGTTCTTTCACAAGCACACCAGGTGCAAAAATCTGGCTACAGAGTTTGGCAGATGAGTAATAGATACACAAAAGGAACAGCCAGAGTAAATAAGGCTGGAATGGGAAAGCAGGGTGAATATTTAGCATCTGTATCACCACAGAGAAGTTGGAGCAGGATGCCAAGCTCCTGTTTGGAAGGCGAGTCCTTCCTTATAGCCATGCTGTGCTTCCTTGGAGCTGTCACCAAGTCTGAGGGCAAAGAAGTGCCTTTCCAAAAGCCCTGGCTGGGGATGCTGACCAAAGGCTCCCAGGGAAACTGAGCTGCCCATGGGATGGAAAGTGAGGTGTCCCCGTGGGGAGATAATGGATAAACGAGAGGAATTTGGCAGCTGTTGCCTTTGTCAAACACCTTCTGGGAAATCAACCTAAGTGGATGTGTATCCTTGATCGCTCTGCTGAGCACCACAGTTTGCTGCTCTTCACCTTCCAGCTGCCTTGGAGCTGAATCCCTGGGATTCTGTTTTCCAGCTAAGGGTGTTTAGGAATTTTCTCTCTTTTGCACACTTAGCAATGAGTTCCCTACAAGTTGTTTGTAAATCCAGCAACATTGGGGGTTTTTACTGCTCACAAAGATGACACAAGTTTAGCACTGCACACCCTGCTTGCCAATTGCTTCTTATGACTCTGTTACTGAATCTTAAATACTTAGTGCAAAATGGGAAAAAACTTGTGTGGTCTGTCGCATGTAAGGAGGAAAAACAGATTTTTTTTTTAAATTTATTTGCAGTATAGTGTTTACTTTGGAATCCCGGGAAGCATTTTGAAAAGTGGAGTGATGGGCAGTGTAGCACAGCTGATATTTTTAAAACATTGGGAAAATTTGGAGGAATTCTTTTATATTAAGTCCCATTTCATGCTAACACTTGCATAGCTCTTGCCACAGAATCATGGAATGGCTTCTGTTGAAAAGGACCTTAAAGCCCATCCAGTGCCACCCCCTGCCATGGCAGGGACACCTTCCACTATCCCAGGCTGCTCCAAGTCCCATCCTGGCCTTGGACACTTCCAGGGATCCAGGGGCAGCCACAGCTTCTCTGGGCACCCTGTACATTCTGTGCTGTTATATGCACAGGTGTGCAAACACAGAGCTCTTTACCTCTCCTTAAACTCTCTGTGTGCCTTGAAACCCTTTGCTAGCTCCAGGAGGAAACAGCTGAACGCTGGCACCGCGAGTTGGCCTTTTCCACACTTCCTGTAAATCACCATAAACACCTTTTATCATAGTAAATGTAAAGCATAGCATTGGGCTCCAGATCTTCTGCTACAGTAGGAATGGGAATATTTTCACCTGGAGGCCTGGCAGGGTGAGGCTTTAGCCTTCCCTGTTAGCACATGATGGAGGAGCCGGCGTCGTGCACCTCCGAGCACGATGCCAATTATTTTCCCTGGCAAGCTGTCACCTGGCAGGCTGGCTGTACTTCTGCAATTTCCCCTGAAGTATCTGAGACTAAACCATGCACAAACAAGGCAGGCGATGATTTATTTGGAACGATTGGTTTAGGTGCTGATTCTTGGGGGAAGGGTGCCGTAGGCACTACATATTTAAATATGCAGAAGAAATCCTGGTTTGGGATGGAGTAAGTGTTCAAGTAAAATTTGTTGTGTTATTCTGGCTTTCCTGTGCTGCCTAATTTCCTAGCTGATGCTTTCTGTATTTCCTGTGTGTTCCTTGTCACCTTGCCACTTTTCTAAGTGGCAAAAAATTGTGTGTTACAAAAAACCATTTGGATTTAACCCCCTGGCAGCAGACATTGTCTCACGGGAATAACTGATACAAGTCATGGAAATGATCTGTCTCTAACTCAGTTCATTGCAAAGCTCATTCTTCTTTTCTGGTCACTCTACAGTAATGTGGGAACTTCCCATTACATTTGCTTTTAGAAATATCTGCAAATACATTTAGGAAAGGCTCCAACATCTGCTGCTTTAAGGTGAAGTTTGGATAAAAGGCTATGGAAAAAACTTGATTTACAAAGAGTGCATTCAGTGCTCACACCTTCGTGGCAGGCTAGTTAGTACACAGACATCTGGTTTTCCTGCTGTTTGGAATTTCCCAATAATTTACTCCTGTGCTCTTAATTCCAGCAAGTTTAATTTCCCCCACTGGAAAAGAAGGAGTGAACCATGTTTGTGCTTTGTGAAATGGAGGGAGGGAGGGAGGGAGGGAGGGAGGGAGGAAGGAAGGAAGGAAGGAAGGAAGGAAGGAAGGAAGGAAGGAAGGAAGGAAGGAAGGAAGGAAGGAAGGACGGACTCTTATGGTATTTTTCTCTGACCCTGATTTATTCATTTCCTTGCCACACCATGAGGTTATAATTTAAGGGAGGACTTTATCAGAGTGTGAGACCCATTTTTGCAGCTTGTCTTGCTCCAAAATTTTTTTTGCATTTTGAATTATTTGCAAGGTAGCCCCAGCTGCACAAATCCACCCAACACCAATCTGTTGTAATGGTTGTAGTTGTAATGGTTGTAGTAAAAAATGAGAACTAAGTTTCTTGTCTTGTAAATATATCTGCAGTTGGTTTAGATAGCACTAAACCATCAGTATTTAAAGTGTGGTATTGGGAAATGTGGCTGCAGCAGGAAAGGGGTGTGGAGACCAATAGGACATCAAAAGCATTGCACACAGATGAGTATATTGCTGAATTTGGATATGGACATGAGAAAAGTTGAGACAGCTTGGAAAATTTAATGGTTTTATGCTTGTTCTTATATAAATTCTCCCTTATGTGGAGTACCAGGGGCTCTTTAGAAATTGTTTGTGAGAAAACAGTAATGATCCTTCACCCTCAGGAGCTTTCAGCAATCTGAAACATATTAAAAAGTCAGAAGCAGTAAGATCCACGCAGCCCTAGCCCAGATTCAAAGTTTAATTGTTGATGTTTGTCATTCGCAATGTAATCTACAAGCAGTAGGCATTCGTATATTTAGAAAATCTGTTTTCTGTTGCAAAAAAAAAATTTAAAGTGAAAAGAATGCCTGACTGAAAGACTGCTTGTGGAAGAGTTACTTATTCTCTCATTTGCCTTAATTTAATTAAGACAAATATCAAAGTAGAGGACTGGTAACTTCCTGGAAGAGAAGTTGAGAAAAAGTAAACCTAAATTAACATTGCATTGTTTTGTTCTCTCTTTAGAGAAGATCTCTTTAGATTTAAAAACACCTGCATTCATAGAGATTTCAAAATGCTTTGTCAGTTAGTTGGGACATGAATCACCCTTTCCCTAAATTAGTCAGGCTGCATAATGAATATGAGAGGAAAATCCAGCTGAAATCCCAGGTGTGCATGGAACCAGTTTATCTGAGGGACACAGGCTGAACTTTAAGCACCTAATCCATTTACGTACATATCAATTACCCTGTAATGGTTAATTATCCATGATCCCGTTAGGGGAGCAATCAAGCAATCACATATGTTACCCTTTTCTACAGTCATCATACACTGGAGGCCACCTTGTAGGAAATATTTGACCTAAATTTTCAGTAATTACTAAAAAAAATATTCAGATTCCTTGCAGATTTACGAGAACAAGGCAGGAAATTGGCGTTCATTTTCAGGGATGGGAGTTCAGGAGTTTGGGAGCGTTTCCAGCGTGTGTTTTAGTGGTGTTTTAAAGGTAGGGGTTCAAGTCCTCAGGCTTATCTCAGCTTCTTGAGTTGTCTCTGATAAGGGCAGGAGCTCTCTCCTGTGCCCCAGGGCCACCCCTGGGGTGGGCACAGCACCAGAATGTGCCTCTGCAGGGAAGGACTGCCAGGAAATTCCAAATTCTGGAACATTTGAACTAGAGTAAGGTTAGAGCATCCACTGAGAGCATCACGTGAAGATCATGGACAGCCCAAAGGTGCTCCTGTTGCACATCGATTTTTAAGCTGGTGCCAAAATCCTGCCCTCAATCCAGGGAACCATCCTGGAGCTTCAAATTAAATTACAACCGTTTAACATTCAGTTTGCTGAGTGTAAAGATTAAATTATAGCACTACTCTTTGGTTAATTTTTTTTTTTTTTTTAATGCAGATGGAAGGTTGTTCCTCAAGCAGACACTTAAGGAAAGAAATCTCTGGGCATCACAACGTTTTTCCCCCATTGTGAGTTTCTGTTGCATAGGCTGATTCCCTTGGGGAGCCTGTGGAATTAAAGGCTCTGTTTTGTTTTGTTTCCTTTGGACAGGTACTAAGAGCTAATAATAGCAGTTAAAGTACCCTCCTCCTTCTCTTTCATTAACAGAAGATTGAGGCCAGGCTTAGATCACTTAACAGGGGACATTAGCAGATGACTTGGTGCAGAAGGGCCACGTTAAAGGGTTTTGTGGCTGCCGTGTCCTGCAGCAATTTTGGGATTGAGCTAGGCAAAGGGAACACAGCATTCTAAAAGGCAGATGAAGTTTCTTTGTTCAAGGAGCTCCTCAGTAATCCTGTGTTCCTGGGGGTTTGGGTGTGTTTAGGAATCAGTGCTGAGGCTTTTAAAACCTTTTATAGCAAACAAAAAAGCAAAGGAAGAAATTGGCCCTGCTGGAGTCTGTAACCCCTGAGCCTGGGTGGAACATTGATGCTCACTGCTTTGGGTGTGGAGAGAAGTGAAGAACCTGAAACTTTGCACTTCAATTATGCTGATCCTTATTCACTGGCCTCTAAAATACAGAGTCCTAAATACATCCACATCCTTCCCATTCTGGTCAGACTTCAGAAGAAAGAAGTGTCACTTGTGTGCTAAGTGACTAAAGAAACACACGTGGGATGAATCAGGAGCACGCTTCATTGTCATTAATTGTGAGAGGCCCTGCGGTTGTCTCAGGTGTTGGATCTGCTCTGGGCTAGAGGCTATAAAAGCTGTGGAATTCTAGGATTGGGGTAGGGGTTGCTGCCCTAAGTGTGAGGGTCAAAAAAATCACTGTGATCACCTGTTGTTGAATTGAGTTTTGGCCAGAGCTGAAGAAGATGGCAGCATATTCAGTTCTGCACGTGGAGCTATGTGCTATTTTTGGCTCTTTGCTCAAGGTACCAGGAATGTCTGATTTTGTAAGTAAAGAGGTGGCATAAACAGCACCTTAGTGGGTGAAGTTTGCAAGGTCTTCAAAGCTGTCGCTTTTAAAGAAAGAAGCAGAAATTATAAATGACAAAAAGTTTCTTGTCTGCTAATATTTCAGGGTAAAAGGTACCTTAGAGTCTGAACTCTGCATGAATACTTGTGGCATTGACTGCTCAGCTGTTTGTTCAAAGGGGATTTTCCCTATGACCTAGGTGCTGGAAACCCCCATTTAACCCATCCTTGGGCAACTATAGTTTGGTGCTGAAGGTGCTCCCAAAAGCTCAAGCACATCTGATTCTCTGCTGAAGATGGTCCCAAAAGCTGAGGCACACTCAATTCTCTGCTGAACATGATACCAAAAGCTGAGGCACACTCAACTCTCTGCTGAACATTGATACCAAAAGCTGAGGCACACTCAACTCTCTGCTGAAAATGGTACCAAAAGCTGAGGCACACTCAACTCTCCTATGGCCTCCTGGCAGGTGAAACTAAACAAGCTCTGAAATGGAAACACTTCAGGAAATGTTCAGTGCTGTATGGATTTTCTCAAAAAAACTGAAGGGAAATAAAATTCCTAAGTGAACACACTCTCCTGGCAAACCTCAGCAGCCATGGAGCTACTCCTTTCCCTTTCTCAATCCTCAAGAGGGTTATCAGGGTGCCTTGCTCTTGTGGGTGCACCATCTGATCAAAGCTCTCCTTGTCTGTCCTGTTCTTAAGCACCTTCATTTCTCATGTTGAATTTAAGCCCAGAATAGAGGCTCCACTGTTACTTGCTGGGTGTTTGCCATGGTCTCCTGAAAAGCACCTACCCCCAAATTCCTTCTCTGCCAGCTGACATGGAACTCCACCCCAGGACTCATTGCAAGACAAGATAGTGACTCATTCTTCCCTCTCAGAAATAGCATCCAGAAAGCACAACAGAGGAAGCCAACAATGAACACAAGGATTACAAAAATGCTCCCATTCTCCATGAGTTAATTTTAGAGTAAAATCAACATTTGTTCATGGTTTAGAAAGATCTCCATCCTCATTATTAGCATCGTTATTGTCACTGTGACTATTTTTACATGGCGCCTTCGATCTGCAAGGGGGTATTTTTGACCAAATGGGAAGTTGGGTGTTCATGGTAATGAAGAGAGGATTGGGTCAAAATCCCTACACTGAGAGGATGAATTTCTTTGCAAGCACAAAGGATGTCTGGGAGGTTTGGTTTCTTTGCTTTTCTTTTGGAGCAGATGGCAGTGAGAGTGACTTCATCATCCAATTCCTGTTGGCTGTTACATACATAGAGATGCTGGGGAGAAAAAGGAGATTTCATTTCTGTAGCCTCTCTGATGTGAGAGTCGTGGTCAGGTCTGAGGGGATTCCCACCGCCCTAATGTCACTGTAACTTACTCTTTTCCAAGTTTTTTTGTCATGGTTTTGATCTCATTTGACTTTGCTGGACACCATTTCTTTTTGATCCACTGGTATTTTGTGTTGTCAAGACAGAAGTTTTGAATCTTCCCAAAGACAATTTGTTATTTTCTAGGGAGAAAGAAAAGTTGGCTTTCATCCTTTATTTTGACTGTCTTTGATTTGTGAAATGGAGTATTCCAGGAAACAGCCCTGTGGAGGAAAAGCTGCTGGGTTCCCCGTACTGAACAGCAAAGCTATGAGCAAGTTAAGTGATGATAGGGAATATAAATCATGCACTCAAAACAGCCAAAGGTTTTGGTGGAGGCAGGGAGGCAACAGATCACCACTGGGCAAAGCTGATGGCTTTTGCAAAGGAAAGAAAACACTTATTTCCTTTTTTTTTTAAATGTAAAAAATCTTAATGATGGTAATTGTCCAAAGATTCATAGCTGTGTGTGGAAGAGGGAAGTTCCATGCTAAAAGTGCTGCTCTGATCAAGGTAATGCCCAGGGGAAAAGGGACAGGATGGAAAATCAGCCTTTGTCATGTTGTATTCTAGGGAAGAAATGAGGATTGTCACAGTAAAGTTTAAAAGCTCAAAACAGCACAAGATGTAATGCGAGGTGGGCTCTAGTAAAAATGAGATGCTGGTCTTTGGTGGAGTGTCTTCAGGGCTTATTGTCCTAAAAGTTCCCTTTCTCATTGAAATTTTTCATTACTCAGCCTAAAAGTGAATTTAGGTGGAAAATTGTTATAGTGTTTATTGAATTACTAGAATAATTTCTCTCCCAGTAAAAACAAATGTCCCTAAGCAAAGCCAGGTGTTGCTTGGCAAAGAAAATGCTCATATGTAACTTACCACTGTAAGAGTTTCCTGCTGCTTTAAAATAAATGAAATATTTCCCCTCTCTCCCCTAGAATTTGTAGCTATTTAGAAATAGAGACTTGTATAATGAATGGATGTAAGTTTACACTGCCTTTATATTTCTTATTTCTATTGTGTTCTACTCAGCAGGATGTTCACTTCCTAATAATATTCAGATTTAGAATTAATGCAGTTCAGTTGCACTGAGTATAAATGTATAAATCACAAAATGAAGTGCTATTCTCCCTTGAAAATAATTGGATATAGATCTAATGCTCCCACTTCACAACTAAATTTCCCTTGAGGGGTCAAAAAGGTGACGTGACATTTTAGCCCACAGGTTGAGAGGGAAGATTTGCAGTTTAAGATGTAAATTTTGCTTCTGAACGTGGAAAAATAGAGGATTTATTATTTATTATTTATTATTCATAGAGCCTTGACAGCTTGGAGAGATGGGTAGAGAAGAACTGTTTGAAACTCCACAAGGGAAATGCAGGTCCTGCAGCTGGGCAGGAACAGCCCCGGGCACCAGCACAGGCTGGGGGGAGCTGCTGGAACAGCTCTATGGGGAAGGACCTGGGGGACACCGAGCTGTCCTGGGCCAGCAGAGTGTCCTGGGGGACACCGAGCTGTCCTGGGCCAGCAGAGTGTCCTGGGCCCAAGGAGGCCAATGGCAGCCTGGGCAGCAGCAGAGCACTGGCAGCAGGGCAGGGAGGGATGGTGGCCCTGTGGGCAGCCCTGGAGGCACCTCTGCAGTGCTGTGTCCAGCTCTGGGTGCTGAGCACAGCAGGGCCAGGAGCTGCTGGAGCTGAGCAAGGGCCTGGAGCCTCTGGGTGCCCAGGAAAGGCTGAGGGAGCTGGGGCTGCTCAGGCTGGAGAGGAGCCCCAGCTGAGAGGGGCCCTCAGGCCTGGCTGTCCCTGGCTGCAGGGAGGGGCAGAGCAGGGCCCAGGCTCTGCTCCGGGGCCCAGCCATGGCACCAGAGCCACGGGCAGGGCCTGAGCCCAGCCATTGCCCTGCACAGGAGGCACAACTTCTTCCCTGGGCAGTGCCCAGCCCTGAGCACATTGCCCACACAGCCTGGGGGCTCTCCTCCCTGGGGCTGTGGCAGAGCTGTGTGCACACAATGCTGTGCCCTGTGCTCTGGGATGGCCCTGCTGGAGCAGGGAGGTGACACCAGCTGCCCACTCAGCTCCTTCTGCCTCAACCAGCCTGGAATCCTGTGATAATCCAAGATAAAACACTAACAAAATCTCAGTATTGGTCCATTAATAAGCTGCTGTCTCATTACACAAGGATTGGTACCAAGCTGATACTTGAGATCTGTTACAATTATCATGGGGAAAAATGGTCCCAGTGATTCCCACTTGGAGCCTACTGAATACCATTTATTGTTAATCTGCTGCCAAACACAACACAGCAGCCCAGGAATGGGCAGGATCATCAGTATTCCTGTGCTGAGGGCTGGTTCTACTGTTCTGTGTTTGATGTTGGCCTGCTCATGTCATGGCCGTTGTAGTCCCTTACTTAGATAAATTCCCTTTGTTTGAGCTTTTTGAGGACATTATAGTGATCACCATTTAGCCCCAGGCTGACTTTATTCCAAGGTTACTTTTAGATTTAGCTGGGGCAGGAGTGGTTTTGCACAGGTGCTAGGGGCTGCCAACCTTCCCACCACGATCCCTTAGGAATCCCTTCATTCCCTTAGGGAAAGCAATGCTTGGTTTCTGCTTTTCACCCTTTCTGCTCAGGGCATGATCTGCTAGTGGGTTACTCCTATTCTCCCTGTTATTTTCTTTAATTTGGAGATGAAGGATTGGGGACATGAGGAATCCAGAATCAGCTGGACTGTGAGCATTACTACTTCTATTCCAGCATTCCATCTGATCCAGGCTGGCTCAGTAGAGGGGAATGAAGTGTGAAGTTAGCTCTAGGAGTAAATCTGGCTCTCCTACCAGCAGCAAAAGCTCTCTGTGACAAAACATCAGGACTCAGTGCTGGAAAAAGGGATGTGGGTCCTTGATTTCCCTCAGTCAAATACATGGCTGCTTCCAGGTGCTGGCACACCTGAAGCA
Organism: Onychostruthus taczanowskii; assembly: GCF_017590055.1. NCBI lineage: Eukaryota > Metazoa > Chordata > Aves > Passeriformes > Passeridae > Onychostruthus > Onychostruthus taczanowskii. The sequence goes on along the minus strand of NW_024499462.1, from coordinate 1,858,982 downwards.
GGAGTTCAGTCTCCGTGGATATTTCTGTCCAGTGGATGTGAATCCCAAGAGGTGGAAGTGCACCAGCAGTGAAATAGGTGAGAACAGCACACCAGAAGGATAGGGGATATCTGCCTGTGGAAAAACATGGAAGTAGGAAAGCTGACATCCAGCTGAGGGTTAAGTTTGGAAATTCTGTAAGCTAACATCCAGCTGAGCATTAAGTTTGGGGAAAGCTGATTATTGCAGATCATACTGGGGAGTATTGGTGGAGGGGTAAGGAGAGATATGCCACCGGGTAGAAGTGAATTCCTTGGAATTCAGGATGTGACCACTGTGACCTCAGCAGCTGGAAGAATCCCCCAGGAGCCCCTCAAAACAGCCTCTGAAGGGAGGTGGGGACAGCTAAGAGGATGACAGAGAAAGGAAGGTAGAAGCAGAAGAAGTGAATCATCCAAGTACATGAGAAGGAAACAGCACAGAAGAAAAGGAAGAGGTCCCATGGAGGTGCTCCAGAGGCAGGCAGAGGAAAAAGGAATGGTAGGAACTGAGGTAGGCACGGAGGGAATAAAGGCAGGAGCTGGGAAGCTGGGCGATGGCAAGGAAGGATGAACACAGATGCACTGCTGAATTTTGGAACTAGCTGAAGGTTTAGTGAAGATATACAAAGGATGGAGAATGAAGAGTTTACAAGATGGGAAAATACCAGGAGAGTTGGGAAGAAAGGGGAGAACAAGAATAAGAAGGGATTAATCTTAAAGCAAGGGAGCTATTTTGATCAAGACAATGTACCAAGGCATAATTAACATTTAGCAGGGAGAGAGAAAAGGCATTTTGTGATCTGGACCATTTGAGTTTTGTTTTCACAACAAAATATAAATATGAGTCAAAGGAATGTATTACTAAAAATGTTCTGTGTATCCACTTGGATCTGGCAATTACAGCAGAAGAGTGCAGGAGAGGTTTCAAGAGGGCTCTGTAGTGGTTCTGCAAGTAGAAGTGGCTTCATACGTGTGGTGATATGAGAGAGAACAAAAATAAGGACACAGGAATGATGGAAATTGCCAGGGGAGCACAGATTTCTTCCTCCTCGTTTTTGCTGCCCCACCCAGAAAAGCCTGGCAAGGATAATTCTGAACTGTTGCTCTGTTGGCACAACCTGTGTAAGGGTTGCATTTTCAGGTAGAAAATGGCCCAAGTATGAGGAGAACCCATTTTCCTCTTACTCCAGCAGATACGTGGAGGCCTGGATACCTGGAGATGGCATAACTCTTGCTTGGTTCAGTCAAAAACTGATGGGGTTTGCAGCTGTGCTTTTCTCTGGGGGTGTTTCATCCAGCTCTGGAATATTCCAGTATAAAAATCAGAAATGCAGGAGAGAGCAATGGAGATGAAAAAGGGATAAGGGGGGGGGGGTTATCTGCAAAAGATTTTAGACTGGAATGTTAATGACTTCAGTCTTTTCTGTACAATTCTCAAAGCCCCCCTCAGGTCTGCCTCAAGTATTTTATTGTATTTCCTGTAAGACCAGAATCAACATAAAGATGAATTTGGGGAATACTTAAAGGTAGTTTTAATCCACCTTTGTTCTTTTCAATATGCTTTAAACATGTTTCCATTAGCTTTCCCAACACTGCACAGTGTTCCTACTTCTGAGAGCTGCTTGACCCGTGCTCAAAGTCTATCACATAACAACACATTAACGTAGAAATGACTCCACGAGCGAAGGTGAAGGCATTGAGTGCTTCCAATCTTCCCTTCTCAGCTGGATAAGAAATGCAAGGGAAAATATGTTAAATACACATTGAACGTTTTCCCTGCTGCCCTGCGTTCATCCAATCAAGAATTTTCCAAGAGTGCATAAGTACAAGCTATGCAGAGCATTTTAAGAAGCAAAACCTGCCAGCTTTAGGAAAGCGGCAGGGGAGCTGGAAATTCAGCGCTCTGGGATTTGCCGTGGGCACTGTGGAAAAGCAGGGATGCTTCCTGCATCCTTTCTGTTCCTCCTGACTCCAGGTAATCCACTTCAGCCACGTGTCCAATAAGTTCCTTGGCACTGGAAAGGTCCAATCATCAACTGCTGTGTTCACCATGTCCTCAAGTGCCACATCCACACCTTCCTTGGACACTTCCAGGGATAGGGAGTTCATCCCTGCCCAGGGCAGCTTGTTCCTGTGATCCAAAGGCCTCCACCTTTGATCCAAAGGAGCTCCAAAAGAGCAGCCTCAGAGCTGTGCCAGTTGGTGCTTTTTTGTAAGGCAGATGAAAATGCATTGAAACCTACTTTTATCCAGAACTGAGGAAAAGAAGGTTTGGAGCACAGTGGGGAATTTTTCTCACAGGCTCTCCTGTGAGACTGTGGCTGATCCATCCCTGAAAATGTCCAAGGCCAGGCTGGACACTGGGGCTTGGAGCAGCATGGGAAACTGGAAGGTGTCCCTGCCCATGGCAGGGGTGGCACTGGATGAGCTTTAAGGTCCCTTCCAACCCCAACCATCCTGGGATCCCATGATTCCCTGGCAGCTGTGTCTGATGGGCTGTTTGCAGGTGCTGTGTGGGATTTGAGTTGAACAACAGAGCACTTCTTTGCCATCACCTTTATCTTGGAAGCTCTCAGTGATAATTTAAGACTTCTCTGTCTCCAGAGGGAGAGAGAGAGACTTGGAGAGGAGGAAGAACTGGACAATGCACACAGGGTAGGATTGCTGGTGTGTCTGTGCAGGGCCAGGGGTTGGACTGAATGATCCCTGTGGGTGCCTTCCTGCTCAGAATGTTCTGTGATTCCATGAATGGGAGAAGGTGTCTAAAAGAGCTCAGTTCAAGTAAGAAAAAGGATTTCCCTGCCAAGTGATACCCACAGCCCTCGACTAGATTTGTCCTCCTGATTCCTTGTCCTCCAAGGAATCAGGAGGACAAATGCTCCTCTGAATCCAGGGAAAGTCTTCATTTTGTGGTGAAAGACAACACAATGAACTCAGTTTTCTGTCTCTGTCTTCCACAGTGATTCAAACCCTCCTATTCAGAGTAACAGTGCTCAGCATTCCTCAGAGACCAGTTGTCTGAGGACACCAGGGAAGCAGAGGGGAGGGATTTGTGGTTGTGGGGTTGTTACTGATAACAATAACTGCAGGATTGTGATGTTATTCGGGGTGAACACATTCAGTGTTGGGAGTGGGTGGTCTGGGAACTGACACACAGCCAGGGATTGGTGCTCTTGGTTCATCTCCTCTGATACTTTGGGTGCAGATAGCAATGATCATGGGCAATTCTTATGTTTTTGGGTTTTGTTTTGTTTTGTTTTGTTTTGTTTTTCTTCCTGCAAAAAGATGACTTGGGAAGAAAAAAAATGTCTTATCTTACCAGTAGGGTTTAGGACCTTGGGAACTGTGCGGATTTCCTTCTCTAATCTGTAGGAATTAGCCCTGACTGACAGGGAGCCAGCATGCAGCTGACTCACAGTCCTCAGCTAACTTGCAGCTCTGTAGAATTCCAGGAATAAAAGGCTTCTTGTCCAAAGTGGAATTCCTATGAGGATCCAATCAGAAGGGTCAATGCCAGAACGGAGGCTGCCATTGTGTCCTGGGGGAGAATCCATGCAGGTTGGAGAGCAAAAAGTTCTTTTTCTGGGGGCAAATTTTCAGTGTGTGGTAACTCCTAATAGGGGCTGTGGGGTGTGAAAAGAATAATAATATAAACTCTAATAATATAATGTAAACCATAGGAGTTCTGCTAAAAGGAAATTCAGTGGATTGTTGTACAGTGTAGGACTGCATGTGTTATGCTGTGGTGCTTTAAAGCAGCACCTCCAAAGAGAGCCTTTTACCTTTCCAAAAATTTAATTGTGAGTAATAAACCATTAAAGAATTGCTATTTGAAGACTAAAATTCCAGGTAGTGAAAAGTAGATAATCAAATGAATGCCTTGAATGTGCTGTTAGAAAGTGAGCGGAGTGTGGGAGAAGGTACCAGAGAGAGAAACAAAAATATTGAAAAGCCCTGGTGCGGTGTTTGCTTTTATTGCTAGAGCAGTTAGGAAAATCTCCCAGACAGGATTACAGCTTTCCCAAAATTATTGGAAGAGGAGATATCAAATCTCTCATAAGAATATTTGGATTTAAAATACCCCTTTGCTCCAAAGAGCATTTCATTTTGTGTGGTGCCTTTCTCTGCCCTTTTATTGCTGAAGGATGAGCAAATAATTGAAGTGGGGTTTGTGTATTTCCCCTGCTGCCTCTGCCAGCTCACCTGGGGAGAAGGAGGCGGGATACAACTCCAAACGAGCTGGGTTCAAGCAGGGCAGGAATAAAATGTTCTTTATCCACAGCTCAGCCAATGACGTCCTCGTTGCTGTAGTAGGGAGTGAAGCCAGGCCATGGCTGTGGAGCTGTTGGGTTCCAGCCTTGCTGAGCAGTTCTACACAGAAAAAAACTCTTTTTAAGACTGATTTTTTCACCTGCTTGTGGGCAGTACCTGCAGGACAGAGGCACCTGAACTCTGTCTCTAGGACCAGGCCATGGCTTTTGGATGTGGCGGTGGGGTGGCACTGCCCTGGTACCCAGGACAGCTCTCACAGCCTCTGCATCCAGAGGGAGAAAGGACAGGGAAAATTACAGTTCCTATGTTTTGTGTGACTGTGACTTCAGTAGTTTCTTGTGCTTGAAATGCTTGTTTAGGGTTTCAACCTTGGGTGGGTTTAAAATGGTGGAAAGGTGTTAGGAGCTGCTGAACTTTTACAGCACCATGAAAAATGTACCCATTTACCAAGCATTTTTTAAGTAATACCTTTTATATATGAGTGTGTATATATAAAAAATGTGCATTTTTAATATTTGTATTTATATGTGTGTGTGCATTTGCTTTATGTGCTACATTCCTCTGCCCCTTTACAAACACTGAGTGAATTTTTACAACCCTGCTGCATCTTTTGGGGTCCCTGGATCCTCACCCAGTGCCTCTCACTGGGACATGCTGGTTTTACAAGAACCAGGCAGCCTCAGTATTCCCACCACACTTCCCTGGGCACCCTGCTCAGCTCCAGAGCCTGTGCCACACCCTGCACTGTAAACATGACACATGCCACACACGGTGACCCCGGGCAAGAGAAGCACCTGGTGACATCTTCTCCCTGGGGGCTGCTGAGAGCTCTCTGCCCACCCACCCAAGTGGGGCTTTACAGATGGATTTCTGTCCTCTTTCTTCCAAGGGTTAAGCAGAGCTCGTGTTTTCTGTGTCCAGCATAGCAGCAGAAGGGGGATTCTGTCCCAGGACTTTCCCTGCATTTTTTATGGACCAGCCTAGCGAGGAGTTATCTCTTAATCTGGCTTTGCAGCCCAGTATAACCTGTTTTGCTGGCAGGGATTCAGCAGCCAGGTGAGGAGTGGCTCTCCCAAAACTGTTGCTGTCCTGATGCTTGAAGTGTTTTCTTGCAGAACAGAAGTGCTAAGGGCTTGTTTCCTTCTGGTCCTGAGGGGCTGGAGCTTGGATTCATTTCCCAGGTGGAGGACGAGGAAATCCTGCTCAGTCCTGGAAATCTCCATCCCTGCTCCAGCTGAGTGACTGTTTATAGAAAGCTGGAGTAGTAATTCCCTGGAGGGCTTGGGATATGGGAGCGAGGCCACAGGAGGTAAAGTATGAGGAAGCCTATTTGTACATCTTAGCCTCTGGATTTCACCTGGCTTAAGGTGTGAAATGTGGTTCTCAGCCTCGGTGGCACCAAGTTATGCACGTGCACAGAGTCAGAGCTGGGAAACGAGGAGGCAAAACTGCAGCAGCACCCGTGCTCTGCCAGCAGCACAGAGCTCCCCTATGAGAGAGGGGCATTTCCAGTCTGGGCTCTGATTTGGGCATTGAAAATTCCATGTATTTCCCTGAAATCTTGGTTCAGCTCATGGCTGCCAGGCTGGATGTGCTCTGCAATGTTGCACTGAGGGTTTTTCCTCCTGCCCTGCCCCAAAGCCTCGCAGCTGGGACCATCCCTGGGAGCACCTTGTCCAAATCCCAGACTGTGCAAAGCCCCCCACCATGCTTGGAGTCCTTGCCCTGCTGGTTTTGTACAGGACCTGCCCCAATCGTGCTCCTGCCATATCCAGCATCATTTCAAGGCAGGAAAGGGCAGGATTGGACCCGAAGTGTTGTGTTTGCAGTGAGAATTCCAGGTTGCACCATCATTAGCTGCCCTATGCTTTAGATGAGAAGTTACTGTGTGGGTTCCATCCACTTAAACCTCCTGGTTCTTTAAATAGGTGTCCTTGGCCAGCTTTTCTCACTCCGTTAATCCCAGCACAGATGAACTGGCATGAATAGAAATGTTTATGGCAGCTGCATATGGAATATATCTGATTGTTGCAATAGGCAGAGCTCTGGGCTTGTCATTTGCTGCTCTATAAAGAGTCTTGGATAATCTTTCTGAAAGGAGCTGTGTAAATGCAGATATAATTAGCTTTTTTTTTTCGCTTTTTTTTTTTTTTTTTTTTTTTTTGGAAATAGATATCTCTTAATAAAGCACTGGAGCACAGAATAGCCATTTCCTGTGATTTTCATTCACATAATATTTATAGTGCTGCAGAACAAATGAGCCGTTGGAAAGGCAGAGAAATGAATACCGTGGATGAACTTGCCTTGAGAGGAGTTTGTGATCAAATTATGAATCTAACAAACTACAGTAAGCCAATTACTGCTCCTCCTGGATTTTCAGCATGCAGGCTCAGTGGGATTTGGTGTAATCCCTCCCTGTGAACAGATGGGCAGATTGTAGGGCTCTGCCTAGACTTTCAGAGGGCTGGGATGGTCTTTCCTTACCCCCTTTGCCTCTCAATGACAAAAATACTCAGAAAATGATGCACAGAATCAGTGAGGACGTTTCTGACGTATCCCTGTGCAAATTGTCTTTAAATTTTTACCATTTTCTCCTCCCCAGAAGGCCTTTTTTGCCTGCCCAGGGGCACATTGTGACATAGGGCTGTAGTTAAGATGTAGTCAGCATTTTACTGTGAGCTCTTGTTTGCATGGAATTACAGAGCACCCCAACCTTCTCCTCCAAGGTCAAACCAACAGAAATGACAGGAAATAAACCAGGAATCATTATTAGTTCTCCCTGAAATCAGTTTCATCACAGTCACTGAGTTGCCATCTGCATCTTTGGCCTTCTAGAGCTGCAAACTTTCTGCTTTACAGGAAGAAAATAAAAAATGTTGCACCATCAGGTGGGAGATGAAAAGATTCTGTATTTCGTCTGCTGTAATTCCAGGAGCTTCCCTGTGCACCTTGTGTTGCTCCTTAGACAAACCAGACACCTATACAGCAGAAAGCTGCCGGTACTGTCCTTTGCCTCAACTAAACTACACAAAGTGTTGAATTCTTTAAGATTTTTTACTTTATTGCACAACTGTAATCTTGCTTTTAACTGGAAAGACATGCTGATAACTTCTAGACTCAATCCAATATTTGTTTCCTAAGCAGTAGCTTCAACTTCCCAAACCTATTTAGCAACTACACAGTAAGGAAAGAAATTGCTGTAAAATGTCATGAAATAAAATCACTGGTCCCATCAAGGCTGAGCAGGGCCAGTTTTGGGTTCAGACCAGGTTCTCCAGGGTTTTGTCCAAAAAAAAAAACATAAGGATGGAGACTCCAAAGCCTCTGCTGCACCTCTTACCTGTCCTGGAGAGGAAATGTTATACCTTATTATCATTATCAATTGCTTCAGCTCATGAATCATGGGACATCCTGAGCTGGGAGGGACCCACAGGGATCATCCTGTCCAGCTCCTGGTTTTGCTCAGCTCCTGTTCCCATTCCCTGGAGAGCCTGTTCAGTGCCCCAGCACTTTTTTCCTAAAGGAAAAGCTCTCCTCTTTTGTCTCACCCTACCACATCTGAGCCCTGTCATTCACCCAGTTTTTGAGTTCATCCATTTTTCACTTGTCCACCCTTCAGACCACACTGTCCTCACTTGGATACAAAAATATCGTGGGAGACAGTGCTGAAAGTCTGGGAAAGTCAAGGGAAATTATAACTGCTGTGTCCTCATCCACGTTCCATCCTTTTATTATTTCTGTCACTGTATCCTAGACAGGTTGGTCAGGCATGATTTAGCTTTGGTAAATCCAGACTGACTGATCCCAGTCACCTTCTTCTCCTCTGCATGCTCAGAGACGTGTTTTGGGAAGACAAGCTCTGTAATTACCAAAGATATCAATGTCATCTGAGGTGTTTAAAAGAGTTGGAAGATGAGAAGGAACTTTATGCAAGTTTTAAAAGACTGGACTGAAGAACCTGTTGTATTGAGGTATAAGAGAATCAGAGCTCTGTAGCAGGTCAGCTCTATCTGTCTGGGACAGCTGGGTTGCATTCCTAGGACAGGTTGGAATTGGCAGATGGGGATAATGTTGGTGAAGAACACACAGGGCTCTAACAGAACCTTGGCTCCTGCTTTTTACAAAAACAGAATTTATTTCCTAGGCATCCTCTCGCTGAGTGCAGAGAAATGCACCTGAGTCTGACAAAAGTGGAATTTAGCCGTCCCCGTGCTGCACTCTGTGCAAATGCATCCCCAGGAGAGTCCAGCTCATCCAGGAAGATCCTCAGTGAGAGGCTGCCCTGGCTGTGCTTGGGTCAGACTCGTTGGGGAGAGGCAGGATGCTCACGGAGGAGAGGGAACCTCTCCTGAGCACCTTTCCTGCCAATCATGGGTATTCCTGTCAGATCCTCGCCTCCAGAATAACTCCCTTCTGCCAAGCACTCCCAGATCGGAGCCCACAAGGTGAATTAGTTCCTTTTGATGATGTTCTGAGGGAATGTGAAGCTACCAACAATAACATTCTTCGAGCATATCAAATATTGAATGCACATGTCTGGGAGCAAGAAGACTTTTCTCTCCTTCAGAGGCAGCTTCTCCTGGATTGTCCTTTCTGCCAGGAGGAATTCTTCATTCCTGGGGGACAAATCCTGCCTTGAAGATGTCATACTGTTGATTTCATGGGAGGGCTGTAGTGTTTGGGAACAGTTGAGGAGTGAACACTGTAACACAAAAACAGGTCTGTGTGAGGGACAGGTGGATCTCACAGAACAGGTAAATCTTATTAATAAATGGTAGGAAAAACTAAATACAGCACACAGCTACACCAGGAAAGAGGAGTTACCCTGGGTATTACTGTGGATATTAGATTTTTAATTTTATTTTCATTGTTTTTGGTGCTCGGGTATAAATAATATTCCAGGTCTCATAACACAAAGATAATGCTTCTTCTCTTTTTTTTTTTTTTTTTTTTTTTTTTTTTTTTTTTTTAATTTTATGAGGTTTTTGGAAAGCAATTAAGTTTTTAAGTCACACTGGTAATTGGGGCTTGTGGGGGAGAAGCAGTAGCATTAGGTAAGTTTGCAACAACCTTGTGCACTTATTTTTTAAGCAGTGAGGAGCAATTTTAGTCCCAGTAGAAATTTTTAAGAACTGGAGTGCTCTGGTGTTATAGTGGTTACATGACCGTATAAACCTTGTGTTATGAGCTAGGAGCTCCCATTTACTAAAAAAACCCAAAAAACAAAAACCCACAAACAAACTTTTTTTTTGCAGTAGGGACAACGATGCCAATAATACAATAGGAAATACCAACTGACAGAGAGGAAATTTAGGTGGGATATTGGGAGGGAATTGTTCCCTGGCAGGGTGGGCAGGCCCTGGCACAGGGTGCCCAGAGAAGCTGTGGCTGCCCCTGGATCCAGTGCCCAAGGCCAGGTTGGATGGACTTGGAGCAGCCTGGGATAGTGGAAGGTGTGGAAGGGGGTGGAACTGGCTGGGCTTCAAGGTCCCTTCCAGTCCGAACCACGATTATTCTCTGATTTAAATAAGCTCCATTAGATGCCTGGGTGGTCTCCCATGAGTTGCACAGCAAGTCCGTGAAGTTCCCAGGAATTGCAAAGGGGAGTTTCAGGGAATGCTGTTTCAATTCCTCGAAGGTGAGTAAGAGCCTGAGCTCTTTTCCAAACCCTGCTTTAGGCACCTGCATCCCGGGGGATGAGAGAGACTCAACCAACAGCATCGCTGTGCCCAGCCGGGCTCCAGCGGCATTCCTGCTGTCCTGGCAAATGATCTGCCGAAAACAGCAGAAGCTGCCGCCTTCCCCGAGCTGCGGGGAGACAGACAGACCGACAGACAGACGGACCCCGGAGCGGCGGAGCGGCTCGGGAGCTGCGGGGGTTCGGTACCCAACGCTGCCCAGCCCCCGCCCGCAGCGCTCCGAGCCGGGGAGAGGCGAGAGGGGAAGAGAAAGGGAAGAGGGGGAGAGAGAGCCAGGAGGGCTGGGAGCGGGGCAGTGCCCGGAGCCAGGAGGGCTGGGAGCGGGGGAGTGCCCGGCGCCGGCAAGGGGCAGGCGCATCCCTGCCCATCGCAGCAGCGGGAGCCGCCGGGATGCGGAGCCGCCGGTGGGGAACGGCCGGGCGCCTCCTGCCCTGACATGCCGAGGTATTTCTGCCGGGTTGTTCGATGCTGGGCTCGCTGCTGCTCTCTTGCAGCGCTGGGGTTGCTCGGGAAGCAGGGCGGACGGTGCAGGTGTGTTCTTGCTCCCGGGGGAACTCGCTGCATCACCCAGCGCAGCAAACTTTGAGCTGCCAACTCAGGCTAGAGGGTCTTGGGTTTGATTTCCCTTGGAATTCAGGTAAAAGTACGCCCAGGACGGATATTTTATTCACCTCTTTAGAAGAATCATGAGTCTCTCATTGCGTTAGACTTGGAGTGGGGAGATTTTTATTTTTATTTTTTTAATTTTTTTTTTTTTCAGTAAAAAGCGCCGGGGTTTAGTTTAATGTCCTTTGTCAAACTGTCTTTCCATCAGCGTGGTTTCCCTGCAGTGAGACAGTGAGACAGGAAAGACCCGAACACTGGCTTTTTTTGTTGTTTGGACTGGAAATTCATGTTGGTGGCACAGTGGAGGTCCCACAGCTCCGCTCCTCTTCCTCAGTGGAATTCCTTTGCAGCACTCCCATGCCCAGCAGCATTCTGCCTGGGTTTTGCAGGTTTTAGAGTTGAGGATTAGGAAATTTAAGGGCTTGTACCTGGCTAATTTCTTGATAAGCCTCTACACTCAGTAGTAAGTGCTCTGTTGGTACTTTCTGTCAGCTTCTCTCCCCTTTTTCTCATACCGCAGCTAACCCTAATTTTAAAAAACCCCAACCATTTCTTTTTGTCGTACCTTGAATTCATTCATATTTAACTCTTCTTACTGCATACTTTTGTTTTGTTGTTTTGGTTTTTGGGTGTTGGTTTTTTTTTGTGTGTGTTTGTGTTGTTGTTGTTGGTTGCTTGGTTGTTTTTTGAGTTTGGGTTTGTTCTTTTTTTTTAACTTATTCCTTGTCTGTTAATCTGATATTACTTTAGTAATTACTGTTCATGGAATCCTGCATTTTCCTTGCCTGCTGTTGACTGCCATGTCGCCACTACTTATGATTATTTTTTTCAAAAAGGGGAATTTAAGTGATTGCTGCATCCCATTTAATCTGGAGAATTTGTAAACAAGTGCAAACAAGTAAACTTGAGGTCGCATTTGAAGGCAGAAGTGAGGTGTGTGTTTGTATTTCTCCACACCAAGGGAGGGGGTGTTTAAGGTGCTGTGTTGTCACAGGAGCATAACATTCCCTGTGAAAGGGTAACCCCAAGTCCAGGTTTCCTTCCTTCCCTCCCATAAAGCCAGCTGATTGGTGGAGCTGGCAAGCTGATATTACAGGAGATATGGTAAATAATTAATAATATTAATGACCTGGACTTTCATGCAGTGGAGTCTTGCTTTGGCAAGTTGCAGACTTTGCCTGTGAATTCTCACTTCCTCTTATCAGAATTTCAGGGTGGCTTTGGGGTTTTCTTTGCCAGGGGAGGCAGCAGGACGGTGAGCCAGGGGTTATTTGATGCATTTTATCTGTCTGTGGTAGCACTCAGGTTTCAGGAACATGATCCCTGTGGCTTGGCAGGTGCACCCCTAAGAAAAAAGAGTGGAATTTAAGGAGAGGACAGCTCTGCTCAAGGATGAAGCCTCCACTTCCAGCTCTTGTCTGGAGCTGCTGAGGCAAGAAAGTTCCTTCCAGGTGCTGTGTTTCACACCTTACCCTTGGAGAGGCAATGTGCAGGCTCTGGAGAAGTTTGGGGCTCGATATCTTCTTTATGGTGTTCTACTTGTGCTAAATCACTGCTTGGAATAATTGTATTGTCACCTTGTGTCATATTTGCTCAGGTGTAATGGCTCTGCCACAAAGGCAGTCGCCTGGAAAATTGTGCTGCAAAATTTTTTAATGTTCCTTGGAAAGGTGGGAAGGCTTTAGAGCCTTTTTTTTTTTTTTTCCATTTTCCTTCTGGTTTAAAAGTGGGGGTTTAGAATTTTTTTCTTTTTCTCTCATTTTTCTTTTTATGAACATCCTGGTTTCCTAGTGTCTGGGATTGTATGGTAATTTCTTCTTTTAGGAATAGGAGATGGGTCTTTATACTGAAGAAAATTTTCCTCACAACTACTTTCAAATAATATGAAATGAACGAAATTTAAGCTCTTTAGATGAAAAATAAAACTAAGTGGCCGTGCTTTATTCTGTCATAGCTTGCTGTACAGCTAAATTGTTGTAAGGGTTAAAGGTATGAAGTGTAAATTAATTCCTTTTGTGCTGCAGGCTGTGGTTTGAGAAGTCCAGTTTTAACTTGCTTTTTAAATTGTGAATTAGTATTTTTTTGCGTGTTTATGAAAGGCTCTTATTCACAATCATCAGTTTTATTAAAAAAAAGAAAGAAAAAAAGCAAATTTTCACAAAGAGTGGACTTGTGAAGGGCATTGGTGTAGTTTAATAGCACCAGTGAACTTCTGGGGCTGAGAAGTGGCAACGCTGATGTTTGGAGGCAGTTTTAGCACCACTGGTTCTGAGTTCATCATTTTAAATGTGCATTAGGAGCCTCAGATTGGGAAAGACCATCTGCAGCTGTGGGGCTGGTACCGCAGCCTTAATGCCAGACCTCTCCTGGTGTCATCACTGAGCCCTTCCGAAAAGAGGATGGAGTTGGGCTGTTCGTCTTTAGAATCCCAGAATGGTTTGGGTTGGAAGGGATCTCAAAGCCCACCCAGTGCCACCCCTGCCATGGCAGGGACACCTTCCACTGTCCCAGGCTGCTCCAAACCCCAAAGTCCAACCTGACCTTGGGCACTGCCAGGGATCCAGGGGCAGCCACAGCTGCTCTGGGCACCCTGTGCCAGGGCCTGCCCACCCTGCCAGGGAACAATTCCTAATTCCCAATATCCCATCTGACCTTCCCCTCCGGCCATGGTAATCTGTTCCCTCTTGTCACTCCATGGGAAAAAAAAAATGGAAGTTTTATAATTCCACTGGAATTAACTCACACTCCCTGCTCCTCCTTGGTGGTTTCCACTGAGCTCTTCACAGCCCTCCAGGAAATGTCTGGCACTCCCTGAGTACCTGACCCTGAGCTGTGCCTCTCTGAATTTATTCCACTTCTGTTCCCTCAGCCCTTCAGAGCCTCCAGTTATTTCTGGGTGCTATCCATGGCCCCTCCTCCACATCCTGTGTCCCCACTGTGTCACACAGGACCAACCTGTTCCTGCCATCAGTGACACAGTTACTGCTGAAAAGTTTAATGAGATCAGTTCCAAGCCTGAATTTTAAGACCCTCTAATAATCACTTAAGTTTTCAGCACTTCTGCTGTTGTCTACCCATGAACCAGATGCTCACCTACCCCTAAATGCCTCTGCTGGTTGCAGCTTAAATCCTGTTTTCCCATGTGACACTGCTGAATACTCAGCTAAAACCCAGATTAATGGGATCTCCAGCGTTTGGGGACTGTTATCTGATGAAGTAATCTCTTAGTTAGTCTCTCACGAGCTACCTTGTGCTGAATAATAACAAATTTGGTCATGTTTCCCAGTGCTTTCATGTCTTTGGAAAGAAATTTAAAGAGAAGAGCACTTGGGTCTCTGTGCCACTAAAGGAAGTGATGTAGGCTTGGAGAGAATTCTTCTCTTAAGTATGAATAATTAATTCCCTGATCTTTAATTGTCTACAGTATCCCAGTTAAAGGAAATGCTGGAGTGGTGTTCAATTTTGTGTGCCTTTGTTTCCAAACTCTGGCTTTGATTTTAATGGCCCCTACAGCTTTTATTCCCTTTATGATGATTTCTTCTTTTGTACCCAATGTGTTTCTTTATATTTTATATCTAATTTCTTTTTTCATTTTCATTTCTTCACCACTCACCCCCTCCCTCTCCTCCCCTGGTAAATATTAACACCCTTACTAAAAACAAGGTCAAAAATTTCCTTTGTACTTAGACTCACTGGATTTGATGACCTTGGAGGTCTTTTCCAACCTTAATGATTTGGTGATTAGCGTTCCCAAAATACCCATTTTGCTGCAGAGAAACCCACATTGTTCTTTTCCTGACCCCTGCCTTCATAGAGCACCCAAAAATCTTCATAAAGTTCTCAAAACCAGGAAAATACTGCATTCTTGGAGATCTTCCTGAGATTCTGTTACATCAATTCTCCCTAGATTTTCTTTTAACTTCTTCATTGTGTCTAGTTTTAGGCTTTTGAAAACTCCATAGGTTTCTATGAAAAGTCTTCTAATGTTGGAGGTAGTTCCCTGTTAGCTGTGCAGCCATACAGAATCCTTCATCTTGAGAGTCTTTCCCTCTCTCTTTTTCCTTTGGAATATTTGGCATCTGGCATTTAAAGATTTCTGGGCCTCCTTCATTTTCAGACACCTGAGCTTCTCCTTTCAGTTTATTTTTCTACTTGCTTTCCTTCATTTCTTCTTCTTTTTTTTTTTTTTCTTTCCAAATAAATGCTGATAACCCTTAATTACAACCCCTTTTTCTTTTGTTTTTCCATCTTGTTTAATCAACTGATTATCATTCAAATCCAGTTTATTTTCTGTCAGCAAATCCTCTCCAAACTGAGAATGAATTAACCTTATTTCTTCCAGATACAAAGGTTTCCTGCTGGATCAATCCTCTATGAGAGCACACAAATTAAGCTGCTATTTGTAATTTTTGTTCTTTGTATCTGGAAAATGAAATTCCCCAGCAGTGGCCCAATTTCTAGAGAGTTCTTAATTCTCTTAAGGACACCACAGCTGCCCATGTGTTGCTTCCAGTTTAAGGCATTACTGCCCCGCAATGCAATTTACCTGGATCAGCCCTTCCCAGAGGAATTTTGATCACAGCCAATATTAAAATTTAACATATGGCTCTTTTCTGGCTCCCTTTCTCTGTCTACAAGAGAAAATCACTTGGAGAATCTTCTCTGCTCATGTCTGGAGAAGCAGTAAGATCAAGTTTGTTGGTTGCCCCAATGGTTTTGTCTTTCTGGCAGCTCTTGGGGAGAACCAAAATGGAAAAATTCTGCCCCAGATTAGGACAGAGGTGGGAACAGCACTAATGTTTCCAACCTGCCTTAACTGTGGCTCCCACAAAAGTGAATAATCAGAGTTTATTTCATCTGGGGGGCACAAGGGATGTGGGATTTGTTTGCTCTGTCCTGATGGAGCACAAGCATTCCTCAGAACACATCCCGTCAAATGCTGCTGCTCTGGGTCCCTCTGTAGAGAAAATATTTTAGATTTTATTTCTTCCAGTGTAAGGTGGTCCCAGGGTCATGCACACATAGATCCAAACTGTTGGTTTGATGGAGGGACAGAGAGCTGCAAGGTTCCAGTTCAAAAATCTTGGTTGAAATCCAGGCTTTTAATAAGAAAAATTTTATATCACAATATCCAGAAATGATTGTGTGCTCTATTAAAGCATAAAATGTCTACTGAAATTTTATAATGGTTTTTATTATCAAATCCAGCTTTTGTAAAGTGAAATTCTGCTGTGACTATTCCTCTTGGAACTGTTCAATCTCTGGGATATCACCAGAGCTTTGGCTTTGAAATTCTGTAGTGGTTTTTCCTCTTGGAACTGTTCTGCCTCTGGGATATCACCAGGGCTTTGGATTTGAACTTCTGTAGTGGCTTTTCCTTCTGGAACTGTTCTGTCTCTGGGATATCACCAGGGCTTTGGATTTGAACTTCTGTAGTGGCTTTTCCTCCTGGAGCTGTTCTGTCTCTGGGATATCACAAGAGTTTTGGCTTTGAAGCCACGGCAGATGATTCTGCTTCCTCTGTGACACTCGAGATGCTGCAACACCTTCTGCATTTCCAAAAATTACCATTTCTTGGGAGTGCTCTTTTCCCTCCCAGCACGCAAGCACACATTAGGCTCTGAGTTAAACAAATGTTATCATTTTTAAGCACTTCCACTATTTTAGCTCAAAACGTGGCCTGAATAAAGCAGGATTGTGACAATCCATGAGCAATTGGAGCTGTAATTTTGGGTGATTCACTGGGACAGAAATGGTTTGGCACACAGACTGAGTGTGCTGAGGCCAAGACACTTCTGGGATGTGGAGGAATTCAGGTTCCTCCAGTGACAACTCCTGATCCTGCTGTGGTCTGCAGGTCCTGTGCATTCCCTGAATCCCACCTGTAGGATTTGTGTCCTCTGGCAGAAGTGCTTGGCAGGGGAAAGGTTTAAGGAGGGGAGTTGACTGGTTTTAGTCCCCTCCTGGTGTCAGTGTAAAGTTTTGAGCTGTGGAAGTGAGCATTGGACCTGCTGATCCCAGGAAAATGGGCTCTGAATCCGTGTCAAAAACTGGAGAAATCCCTGTAATCCCAGCTTGGGCACAGCCAGCAGCAGAGCCCTCCCAGCCCAGGGAGCAGCCAAATCAAACAGCTGCTGTCTGACACAAAGGCTGGGAGCTTGGTTCTTGGTCCATAAATTTACATCCCTGGTTCATAAATAACCCACACTTAATTTTAATTTGGTGAGGTATTCTCACACTGTATCCTTCCTTTAAAAGCTTTGTAATGAGTTTTCCCCACACTTGGTACTTTGAGGGCTCTGTTTCAGAAGTTCCCTGAGCATTTGCTTTACAAATGCTGTGTACTGCAAATAATACTATGTTTATTATTATAATACTCTGTGTTCAGCACCATTTCTGTGGCTTAGCTTCTGTTTCTCCTTGCTTTGGTGCAACCTGGGCAGGGATGAAATCACTGTGAATCAGGTAGGCTCATCACAGCATTCTTTGGAAATCAGTTAATGAACTGGTCAGGGCTGCTGTTGCTGAGTGGACACTATGTTGGAAACCTTATTTAAGGTATTTAAGAATTATCATTAATATCCACATTCATCACACAACCTTCACTTAAAACAACAAAAACACCCAAACCAAACAAATTCCCAACACCAAATCCAACACAAATGAACAATTTACACAAAATCCACTGCTTGACTCTTCATCTCAATTAAAACAAAAATTCCCCACTGTCATTCTACTCTGTAACGTTTAACACCATTCAGAACTTGATTCTGCAGCACGAAAAAGAGTAGGATTACAGCATATCTGACCTGCCTCTGAAGTTGTGGATGTTGTAGGAAACAAGATGCACAAAATCCTCTCTCTGTTTCCATACTTCTCTCCTGAACATGCAGTGAAGCTGTTGGTGGTGCTGGGGCTGACTTCCCAGGGTGGGCCTGGAGAAAAACAATGTTAGTTCATCCTTTGCAGGGCATTGGAGTGAGGATGTAGAAGATTTGTATTCTCCTGAGCTGCTGCTTGCCCAAATGATGGCCATTGTGAGGCCCTGGCAGGGGAGATGCTCTCTGTGATGTACTTCCAGCAAAGTGACACTTGAGGGGATGAGGGAGGCTGGAGGGGTGCCATGGAATGCTGTGGGGTTTGCATCAGGGATGCATGGGGCTCTGAGTTGGTTAGAGCATGGTGCTAATATCACTGAGGTTGTGGGTTCAGTCCCTGTATGGGATTAAGAGGTGGGCTTGATGATCCTTGTGGGTCCCTTCCAACTAAGAATATTCTGAGGTGTCCCTGCCTACGGAAGAGGGTTTGGGACTGGATGATCTTTAATGTCCCTCTAAACCCAAACCACTCCATGATTCTTTGATAGGGAACCCTCTCTTTCTCAGATCTGGAGGAGTTTCAGCTGGCTGGACACCCAGTGCTGTGCCTGGTGGAAGCAGGATGTGGATGGCCCTGTCTGCTTCTGCTGCACCATTAAAACCTGGTTTAATTTGTGCTGCCGTGACCCTTCAGACCCATGTAACATCCAGTTTGTTTTCCAAAGAGCTGAGATGGGCCTTGGTGTTGCTTCTGCAGTCTTTGTGCTCCATGAACTGCTTGAAATGCAGCCAAAAGTCTCAAGCAGACTGTGCTTGTCCCAGGTGTGCCAGGAAACAAGCAGCGAGGACGTGCTTCTCCCTTAACCTTGACTCCTGTCCTCTGCTCCCGGGTGGATCTGATTTACTTGCATGTTGAACACACCACGGACAAGACTCTCCTTTAATGCAGGGAGCAGGATAAGAAGTTATGGCCTTGTAACTTCCAGTTTAATAGCTTGGAATTGCCTCGATTTCCCAGCCTCAGCTGGAGAGTGGAGCGCACATCGCCGCAATTTATGAGCCATGGGAGAGCACAGTAATTGCTGCAGTTGTCTCAGCTGACACCAGAGAAAGCTGAGGGCTGCTACCACTGCTTTCAGAGCTTTCCAGGGGTTGATCCAAGCCCTAGCACAATCTTGGCCTTAGTTCAGCACCAGGCAACTGAGAAGCAGCACAAACCGTCATGTGGCTGGAACCTGTTGCTTCTCTTTAGGGAGAATGTTTTTCTTTTTCCCTACTCACAAAGACTTAGCTCAGTGCCAGAGAATTCCGTGAGGGATAGCTTGGAGATGTCTCTGTGAACAGAGATAGGTGAACCCTCCCAGTTCCTGTCCTTACTGTTCTTCTTCCTCTCCCAAAAGTGGGAGAAAAGCCTCATGTTCTTTTCCCCGCGGCCTTTTCTTGGAAAGCTTTTGGAGATGGTCCCTCTCAAACATGGGTATCAGCAGTGTCTGCTGTTCTTCCTTATGCTGAGGGACACATGGAGCCACTTGTTCTTCCCACCAAGGCCTCTCCCTGCCTTTCCAAGAGCCATTCTCCCTGGCAGGGATGCTCAACCTCTTTGGAGTGGGATTGCTCCTCATCCCAGTAAGTTGGCAGCTCTGCCCTCTTCAGCCCAATGCTGTCTCTTTTAGACCCTGCTATGGGTCTTCCTAGCTTTGCTGAGGGAAACTGGCTTTTCCTCCCTAAGTTGGGAGAGGCAGTTCTTTAATGTCCATGTGGGAACACTGGGAGTTTTGAGCCCTGCCTTGGCCCTACTGCCTGTAGCAGACACAAAGGGAACTTCATTGAATCCCAGACTGGTTTGGGTTGGACAGGGCTTTTGCCCATCCAGTGCCACTTCTGCCATGGGCAGGGACACCTTCCACTGTCCCAGGCTGCTCCAAGCCCTGTCCAACCTGGCCTTGGACACTGCCAGGGATTCAGGGGCAGTCACAGCTGCTCTGGGTACATTCTTTCCCATATCCATCCCTACCCTCTGGCACTGGGAGTCATTCCCTGTGTCCTGTCCCTCCATCCCTTGTTCCAAATCTCTCCAGCTCTCCTGGAGTCCCTTTAGGACCTGGCAGGGGCTCTGAGCTCTCCCTGGTGCCTTCTCTTCTCCAGGCTGAACAATCCAAACTCATTCTGTCTCCAGAGCAGGGAGGCTTCAGCCTTTTAAATATCTATGCCAGGCAACTGAACTGCTCTGTGTGGGTGCAAGGTTTGTAGGATCATTTTTGCCTTCAGTGTCCCTGCTCAGATCTGCCTTCAATGTGCCTTGCTCCTGGCCTTGTTCTTTCTCTCAGACCCTATAAATATATGTATAAATATTACATCTAATCCCTGAAAAATGTGTTTTTTCTTGTGTGAATGTCAATCCAGTAAGCAGTGGCAGTGCAGATCCATCTTTTAGATCCCAATCCGAGAGTCTGGTGGGGAATGAAGAGAGGCTTCTGTGCTCCCCATCTCCGCACCCCACCCACACGACTGGGATGAAATGAACTGATGAGAGGGATGACTTCTCCCCCCATCATTAGGATGCAAGTGTTTGCTGAATGTGCCAGATGTTTGGCTTTCATTATCTGGAGGTTTTTTTCCTTTCCAGCTCTAGTGAAAGGGAAGCCTGAGCAGGTCCAGCAGAATTCTAAACAGTTTCCTGTGTGAACGGAGACAGCAGCATCCTTAATGAACTGCACAGGGCAACAGTGAGTCCAGCTAATGAATGCTGTGTCCCTGTTATTTTAGAGAGATGGCTGGGTGATATTTTTTTCTGATTTAGGATTGCTGAATCCATATGGATTATCCAAATCAGAAAGGCTTTCTTTTATTTCCATATTTTATTTTAAATATCTTCTGCTTTACAGTCATATTTCTGATCTATTCAGAACATCCCACATTTCTCTATGTGTTAACAGTTAAAGGAAGTGTCTTTACAAACAGTTCTAGTAATTACTCTGGAGAAATCCAGTGAAGACCTTTTCATAGCACTGGAATCTCAGAATCTTTTAGGCTGGAAAATCCCTGCCAGCCCATGGAGTCCCAGCTGTGCCCGATGCCCACCTTGTCCCCAGCCCAGAGCACTGAGTGCCACCTCCAGCCCTTCCTGGGACACCTCCAGGGATGGGCACTGCAAAGCTCCCTGGGCAGCCCCTGCCAAGGCCTGAGCAGCCTTTCCATGCAGAAATTCCTGCTGCTGTCCAAGCTGAGCCTCCCCTGGCCCAGCCTGAGGCCCTTTCCCCTTGTCCTGTCCCTGTTCCCTGGCAGCACAGCCCGACCCCCCTGGCTGTCCCCTCCTGGCAGGGAGTTGTGCAGAGCCACAAGGTCCCCTCTGAGCCTCCTTCTCGCCAGGCTGAGCCCCTTCCCAGCTCCCTCAGCCCCTCCTGGGGCTCCAGCCCCTTCCCAGCTCCGTTCCCTTCCCTGGCCACGCTCCAGCCCCTCCAGAGCTCTCTGGCCGTGAGAACTGACACAGGACACGGGTGTGATCTCACAAGCGCCCAATACAGGCGGACAATCACCTCCCTCTTGTAATGTTTTATTAAAACATTGGTTTGCGTAGAAGGAGGAGTTGCTGAACTCTAGGTTGCTCTAGGTTGTAACCATTTAGGACTTGCAGGTTCAGCTGGATTGCATGAGAAGTGAGTTACTGTGTTCCCCATGACTGGAGCCCAGAACCTACTGGAAGTAGAAACGGCTGGAGTTGATTGTCTCAATTCAAATACAAGTTGCATCTTGCAAGAGATGAACCTTTAGAGCTGTCCTGTTGTTCTTCAGGATTCTGTTCTTCCAGTCTCGAGGTGAGAGCATGGCCAAAATTTCTTCCTGGTGCTGGAAGCAAGATTATTGTTAATGAGGCTGTGGAATGGTTCCACTTGGGAGGGGCCTTTAAAGCTTTTCCCGTCCCACCCTCTGCCATGGGCAGGGACACTTTCCACTATCCCAGCTTCCTCCAAGCCCCATCCAGCTTGGCCTTGGACACTTCCAGGGATCCAGGGACAGCCACAACTCCTTTACCAGGGCCTCCACCCCTCACAGGGAGGAATTTTTTCCATCCATCTACTTCACACAAGCTTTGTGTTCCTTGAACAAGATCCGGTGCCTTTCCAACAGGAGGAGACGATGGCACTTCAAATTCTCTTTAAAAGCATTTTCCTCCTGTTATACCAGCATTACATTTTCTGTGTGGGTCTTTAGAGAGCTGCTCTCTCCCAGGAGCAGGGAAAACTGTGGTATTTTTGTGTTGGCTGTACAGTACTGCTGTGTGGGGAGATGCCCTCACCGCCTGTGATTTCTCCCCGTGCGTTCCACAGTGACAAAGGGAACTCATTGGTGGCGGGTTGATCCCTCAGAAAGCAAACTCCAGGGGATCAGTGTTCCCATTCAGTGCATCCTTCAGAGAGGGCTGGCTGGAATCACTGCAGTGCGGCACCATTTCTCCCCAAATAACTGGAGGAAATTAGGAGAACTTTGAAATATAACGTGTCAGAAAATGATGAGGCCTCCAGCAGTGTGAGTGCAGGAATCTTATCTGTGCCTGTCTCATAAGTCAGAGCTCCTGGAACAGCTCTCTGCAGCGTCCAGCTCAGCTCCTCAGTCTCCCAGACCAGCTTCATTAGGAACATGACATTTTAATGCACTCCAGTGGGTTTCCATAACTCGGATCAGATTTGGCATGAAACAGCAAATCAATGAAGGTCACTCCGGTGTGGAGGTGACATTGCCAGGCCTGGATGTGATCCTGTTTGTCCCATGGCCTCACTGTGCCTGCTCCTCAGAAGCTCCTTGGTTTGGTTTAGTTAGGACCTCTAATCCTTTTTGTTGGGAAGCTGCAACTTTGGGAAAGGTTGGACTTGATAATCTCAGAGGTGTTTCCCAACATGTGATTCCATGAAGAGAATTTGGTCCTTCAGATTTTCTCCTAGACAGGTGTGCAAGTGTTTGAACAAAAGCAGGAGGACACAAAGGGAAGAGCAATAAATATGAAAAGAATGGGAAGAAAGGTAAATCTTGGAGGATGAGGGGAGAAAGATAAGTTAAACCTGTGAGTAAACACAAAAGCAGGCTGGGCTGCACGGATGAATTTTATTCCTCTGCAGGAATGTTGTGAGGTGCACAGCATGTGGCTACTGGAATCTAGATGGGAATTGCCTGGAACTGGAATGATGTTGTTTAATAATCTGTTTTGGAAATGACAGGAAAGCCATGGAGTTCACTCCATGTTCACAGCAATCCATTAGCCTTTTAATGCCATGTTTCGAAATGTGTTGACTGTGTCAAGATAAGAAGTGGAAAGAAAATTCAGAGTTTAGTGTCCAATGTACGTAATAAATGCTGGAGTATTTACTCTTGTCTGAGGGGAACTGAAACAGGGTTTATTTAATGCTTTGAAATCCATCTCTGCTATTGACCCAAATAAGCTGACTTGGAGACCTCAAGTGGTTTTTAAGTATTAGAGTTAAAATATCAGATACAAAACCTTTCAGAAACAGCAAATGTTTTGTAAAATATGATAATTTTGTATACATAATCTTTATTGCCATGTGATGTGCTTCTTACTTTGAGCAGCTTCTTCATGTGGTGCTCAGACCTCACCCCTCTCGCAAAAATAATTTGGGAACTGGAGGGTTCTTTTTGTTTGGTGGAAGGAGAACTTTATTACTGATATTGGTTTCATGTCCCAGCTGCTAGAAATCGGGCTTCATGTGTTCTCACAGGAATGTGGGGAAAAGGAGGATGGGATTCTGCTTTTTGGAACTAATTAGTCCTATAAAATTCATGGAAAACTGTGTTTCTTGAAAAATGTGTATTATAGGAAGCACCATAACATCTGTTGCTCTCCATAAGAGGATTTTGGAGCAATTACTGCCATTTCTTTAAAAAATTATTCCCCTTCTGCTCAATTACTAACAGCAAAGTATCATTAAATAGACAAATTCCTTGAAATACAACTCAATGATTTTTAGTGATATTGAGGGTTTGAGAATATATAAGAATAAGGATGAGCTTAAGGGAAAGGAAAAGCCAATAAAACTGCAGTTTATTCTTACATGTCGCACACTTGTTATAAATTTCTGGCTTGCAGTTAATTCATGATATTCAGTGATCAATATTTTATAAAATAAACGGAGAAAAGCTGGAGCTTTGGCAAGTTTTGGAGAGGCCAACTAAATTTAAGGACAGCATCTGAGCGTTTATTGCAGGAATAGTTGCAGTATTTCAGAGCTCACTGTCGAGTGGGAACGTAGAGCTTTTTTTCTGAGATGTTTTACATTAATACAAGCCATGAGTATATTTAAATTGTTGATTAATATTATGTCTTACGTGCTTGAAATGGAGTTATTTCTGTGATGAGTGCCCTTCATTCTTGCTGCATGGATTATTCCCAAGTTGTTGGTTTTATTCCCAACCCATGTTGGTGGGTCTTGGGCAGGGAGGGAAGGGCTGGGGGCTCCTGCTGTTGTTTAAAGGGTAGATCTGGTGGAAGTGCTGGCCCCAGGAGCATTTCAGAGCTCTTCTCCTGCTGTGAATCATCCCACTTCCTGCTCTCCAAGGCTTTGCTTTGCTCCCAAAGGTTTTATTGTTGCAGTTGTTGGTATTTTGTATCATCCAGGCTGGAGAACTGCAGGGTAACCCTCCTCCGGGGCAGGTGGGAGTGCAGGTGGCTTCGTGTTCTGTGCAATTGTTTTTGATGGCAATACATTAAAAATTCCAGGAGAAATGAGGAACTCCGGGCTGCTGGGCCCGAGGTTTTGTAGAGCCTCTGCCCTCTTTATAGGAGTAGCAGTCCTTCACCTTGAAAACATTTCTCTTCTCAGCCTTTAAAGCATTAGGCACTGATGGATTCTGTGCCCCTGCATTCCTATTGTCTCATCCAAACCCGGAGTAGTGCTGATGGAACTCCTGGTGTGATTTTTCCTCTTGCATCTCAGCATTTTTTATCCATTACTTCTATTTCTTTTGTGACTCTTAAAGAGTTTTGAAATGAAAGTAAATACTGCATCCTCCAGAGGAATGGGAATGTTTCTATGCTGTTTCCCTGCTTATTGTTAGCTGCCAGCCAGAGAGCCCTGGAGGGGCTGGAGTGTCCAGGGATGGGAAGGGAAGCTGGGGAACTTAGTCTGAGCTTATCCAGATTCCTACTCCCTGCCATGGCAGGGACACCTTCCACTGTCCCAGGCTGCTCCAAATCCCAAAGTCCAACCTGGCCTTGGGCACTGCCAGGGATCCAGGGGCAGCCACAGCTGCTCTGGGCACCCTGTGCCAGGGCCTGCCCACCCTCCCAGGGGACAATTCCTTCTCAATATCCCATCCACCCCTGCTCTTCTGCAGGAAGAGGTTTTTTTTAAGGGCAATAAATCATTGCTTTGCAAAAACACCTTTTCTGCCCCATTTCAAGGACTTTAAGTCAGCCCTGTGTTTTAAGCCAGTCAGCACCCAGCACCACCCATTGGTTTCTTTGCTTTGACTGATGGAGTTTTCCCCGTGGAAGAATGTTCCAATGAAGTATTCTTGTTACAAACAAGAGGAATGTGGGCTCTTGCTGTAAATGGCAACCTTCATCAATCTGAGTACGCAATTTATCTAATTACAACTGGAGCTTATTAGGTTTTTTAGGTAATCCTCTAAATTAGATCAGAAATCATTTTGGTGATGCCTTTCAAGTGGTATTTTGTTTCCTTGCCT
This sequence comes from Onychostruthus taczanowskii, assembly GCF_017590055.1. NCBI lineage: Eukaryota > Metazoa > Chordata > Aves > Passeriformes > Passeridae > Onychostruthus > Onychostruthus taczanowskii. The sequence goes on along the minus strand of NW_024499462.1, from coordinate 1,833,866 downwards.
GGAAAAATGAGGCGTTCAGTAGTCCCATGAGCTGCTCTGAGATATTCCTGTTGCGTTTCCATGTGTTGAAGCTCCTGAGAAAATTTGATACATTTATTTTTAAGGCAATATGTGTTGTTTCAAGCACTGTGCCCTGTATTTACATGAACTTATGGAGCGAATCTATCTGGACGTTGCCAGGTGGCTTTGTGGCTCACGCTGGAAGCAGGTGGTTAAATCCTTGTTCTATATCTGTGCACAGCAATCTGAGAAGCTCATTTGGAAACCCTTCTGTTCCTGAACTCTCTCTTTTGTTATTTTTCCTTCCAGGGGGTTTTGAATTTTGCAGGATAATTATTTTGATGAATTTAATAGAGTCTCCTCCAAGGGGGGAGTGAGGAGGGCACAGCGAGGATGGCAGCAGGCATGGTGCCTTCCCCTTCACCTTGTGCTACCCTCTCTTCCCTTTGCTCTGCACACCCAAATTCTCTCCCTGAGGTGGTTTTAGGCTCCAACAACAATCAGAATTTGTTTCCTTCCAGGATCTCAGTGCAGTTCATACAATATACAGCAGACTCCTATTTATAGCCAGGCTATTTTTCCTGGCTGGATCTGAGAGCAGATTTCCCATTTCAGCACTTTGGATCCTCTCTACCCCCTGCTCTCCTTCTGCCTCTCTAGGAGCTGATTTTGGTGTTGCTGAGTCCTGTCTTGGGCTCCCACCTGGGAGCTGGCTGCAGTCATGGGAATACAACACTTAAACCCCACTGCAGGGGCTCCTTCCTTTGCTTGCTTTCAGTCATATTTGTGCTTAACCCAATTTATTTGGGTTTTTTTCTTCCCTCCAAAGTGAGTCTGCAGGTGGTAATCACAACATCCCGCAGTAGTGAATCCTCCCCTGGGCTACAGACATTCTCATCCTCCCCCTAATTGGTTCTGGAATTCAAATAGTGCTGCGAGAAGCCATGGCTGGGGTTACCACAAGCTCACTTTTCCCTGTGTGTTACTCAGGCAGTTGGGTTTGCATTTAAAGGAGAGAAAAAAAAAGAAAGGAAAATGAAATAAATCCTGTGGATGCTGTTGCTACAGCATCTTGTCTGTGAAATTATGATGGTTGCACATATTTTGGCCCTTATCCAGCCTGTTGATAAGAAATGGAACGGTTTTATCTGTCCTATCACTTGTTTAATTTGGGAATTCTGGCTTTTTTTTTTTTTCTTTTTGGTCAGGTGTTGATGTCACATAGGAAGCAGGTGTTTCAGTAAATCCTGCTTTGCATTTCAGTAAATCCTGTTTTGGCAGGAATTTCTCCTGATGATCCAGCCATGTGGAATCATGTTTATTTTGGTGTTTGGAAAACCACTGAGCGCTTAAGTACCAGCTGATTTTGGGCTGGGTGCTCAAAGATCTCTTCTCAAAGAGATGGCTGCACATTCCCTGGAGTTTTTGCAGTAGGTGATCTATTAATTCTTGAATTTCCATGACAATTTTTTAGCCTGGGATTAGCACAAGACCTGAAAAACTGGGTGAAGAAGATGAGCTGCCTTCCTCCTCCAGTCCTTACAGTACCTGAGAGTGACATGCAGTGCCCTGGGTCACCTCCCTGAGGTCACTCTGCTTCCTCTGCTGGGGCTGTTTTGGTTTGGAATTCTGTATGTTCTTTGTGAAAACAAAGTTCCACAGGTAGGGGTGGGGTATTAATTCCCCAGGGATATTAAATGCAGCCTGAGCCTCAGGTGCTGCCCAGCTCTTCCCAGTTTGATGACTGGAGTTGATGCTGGGAGAAGCTCTGGAGCTGGGAGTGAACCAAACATTTGTGGTGCCATTCATATCAAAATATCAGGGTTTTTGGACTGCCTGCCCCATCAGGACTAATACAAATTACACTTTGCAATCCATTGGTTTAGGGACTGTCAGTCTTGCTCACAAAACATCACCTGCCATTTTTCCAGCCCTCATCTCCTGTGGATCACTGCCCAGTAGGTGGGGATGCAGTTGCATACTGGGTTAATCCTAAATTTTTGAGAGGTTACCACTTTGGAGGTGTATTTTCTAAATGAAAGTTATTTAACAGCCTGTTAAATGTTAGTTTTAGTCTGCAGAGCAGCAATATTGCTTCATCAGTTGCTCTATAAATTAATGAAGGCTTGATCTTTTCTCATTCTTGATACGTTGCTTTTAGTAATCCCATTACTTCCCAAAGGCTGGGAAGAAACAAATTACAGCTTTTCAGGATTTATGGGTTTGACATTTTGCAAATCCTGCTTTGTGTTCTTGTATTTTTGGAGAGAAGTTTGACTTCTGGGAAACTCAATGATTCACTGACAAATTCCAAATAAACCCTAAGTTGCTCTGGGGTTGCGGTGAGGGCTCCTTTGGTGCTTTTCTCTGGTTTCTGAGCTCTTCAGGTGCTCAGCAGCTTCTAATAATTGTTTAGTGACAATAAAGCAAATATCAGCTTTTTCACTCAAGTCCAGATTTCCAGAACACCTTGCTTTTAGGGACTGGGCCTGACTCCCATGCAGGCAGATAGGAAAGTGAGAAGCTGCTGCTTGGATATTATGAAGGAAAATCCAGGTTAAATTGCATTGTGCACATTATCCACTGGAACAAATATGAGCCTTGATGGGAGAATTCACCTGCTGAACTCCAGGAATGTTTTGCAGCATGAATTAGGTCAGGAATACACCACAGAGTTGAGCAGGGAATGCTTGGGGGGTTTTATAGGGGAAATAAGGCAGAGAAAATTGTTCCCTCAGCCTTTTGCCAGAGTGAGGCAGGAGCGAAATACAAAGATTTAACAAGGCTGGGCTTAAATCCTGGCTCTTTTGGGCCTCAGACTGGGTTGTGGGAGTGAAGTGGCAGACAGGTGATGTGCTCAGAAGTGAATTAATGTCCCAAATGTAAATGTTGCCATTTGTCAGAGCGATTATCTTGTCTTCTTGTTGTAAAACCAACAAGATGCTTTAAAAGGCTTTGGGGACAAGCCCAGAGGGGGAGTCTAAAGGAAAACCTGCCATCCATGCTTTTCAGTGCTGTCAAAGCAACATCCAGTGCTCACAGCCACCCTTCAATTTTTTTGGGGCAGCTGATTTCCCTGATTTTGTCTGCTGAGAGTTGATTCTTCTGGCTCCTAATTTTCTTAATCAATTCCTGCAGATTTTAAAATTTATTTCAAAGGAAAGGACTGAGCAGGGAATAAAATGGGTGACACTGAAAGGCAGGTTTGTATCCTTGGAGAGAAACCTGCTGGGCCAGGTGAGAATGGAATGACAGAAACCTGTGGCAGCTTCACTCTCCTCCTCTCTCCAAAAACCTCCCAACTAGCTGGAATGTGCTGGAATGTTTGGTAGGGTGCTGTCTGTTCAGCTGTGGGAGAAGGGAGGACAAAGTCTGATGTCTTAATATTAAAAGAAAGATGTTTAAAGCATGAGTTGGAAACATGAATTCTTTCTGCTGGGAGGAATTTTTAAAAACTCAGGAAGTTTGGGTTCCTGCTGAAGTGTGGGATTTGCTGCAATGGGTAAGAGAAAGAAGTGGTAGCCTTTAAAAAGAGATTTTGCCTCTTGATTTTATTGTGCATGAGAAAATTGGTGAAGTTTGAAACACTGTTGTGCTTGCCTCAGTTGAAATTTTAAGGGAAGAGTAAAATCTCTACTTGGAGTAGTTCCTACTCCTAGGAAAAGTGATAAGTTACCAGTTTCTGTATTCAAACCTTCTTGGGGCTTTTAATTTTTGTGTCTGTGGTGGTGTGAACAGAATCTAATTTAAGTCTTAGAAATGTAGGTCTGTGTTAGCTGCTCTCTTTCTAAGATCTCCTGTGTTACTTGTGACTCTAGCATGTGGCAATCAGCTTTTGGAATACAAATGCAGAATTAAGTCCAGCTTAATTTGCCTTTAGAATTGATAAACGTTGCTCAAGACACTGGTTAAAAACTAAAAAGGAAACAGCAAACCCTTTTCAGTCTTTCCCCTCCCAACCTGAAATTGTAGAGCTCAGACTTCAAAGCATTTTGGACTGAGCCTCTCTAATGAGCAAAACGAGATGGTTTCCAAACTTGTTTTTTCCTTCAGTTGCATGCGTGTGTTTGTTTGTTTGTTTTGTTTTTTTTTTTCTTTTAATTGGAGAATTGCAGAAGCAATTAAACAGCACCTTTTCTCTGGTTTTTAATGTTCCTGTCTCATGCAGCTGAAATTTGGGTATCAGAGCAGGTTTGTTGTGGATGTAACGTAACAGAGAGCTTGTACCAACTACTTAGAAAAAAAAAAAGAAATAAATTGAAGTGAGTCTCCTAGCTAGTGTTTTTTCTGCTTGCAGTTCAATTAATTAAAAAATTGGTTTAAAGCCAAATCACTGCATCCTGTGAAAGTATTTTCTCCAGTCTTAGTGGAAACTATTTTAAAATAGTTTTCCCACACACACACACACATTTGAGGGGGAGGAGGGGGAGAGATGTGGCTTTGATGGGTTTTTAATGACATTAATTGAAATGTTTATATTTGGGATGGGTGAAATTTCCCTCTTGCTGGGCTGGAGCAGCCCTGGTCCTTAAGCTGCACTTGTGTGGATGTGAGAGGTGTGGAGACAGGTGTTGCTGAAAGCATCAGTGTGTCGGTGAGTTTTAGTGGCATTTCATGTGGATCAGAAATACTGGGGAAGCCCAGCTGTGATTGGGGTCCCTGTGATTGTAGATGGAATCAACAGCAGAGACTGTGAGTGCAGTGACTTGGAGATTTTTAAGGGTTGCAGTGGCACCATAGTTGCTCGAGTTCTTGAAAAGAACAACTTGAGCTGGCCATGGTGGGAATACGGGAGTACAGAGGATGAGAAAGCTACCAGCACTTCTCTGGGAATGCTGGAGTCTGCGGAAGTTAAACAGCAGCATGTGGAGCTCTGTACAACCCCCATGGGTATAAATCACCCCAAAGCACAGCAGGGCGACTCAGCAGTGTGGAGTTTGCTCAGAGAACACCATGAGAGGCTGTTAGAAATGTGTGTTCATGAGAGGAGAGAGCTGCAGGAATGTCTGCAGGTAATGAGGTGAGTCTCAGACAACACACACATGAACTGGCACCAGAATGTGTTCTGTGAGTGCTTTTCAGACCTGCAGCTCTCAGACAACAGCACCAGATGGTGAGGTAATAGGAGAAAATCTGGCCTTGTACTCCTTGTGTGCCTGGAAGGCTGGATTGTGTCCTGAAGGAAATGCAGTCTGCTCAGTGCAGCATATGTGTGTTTATAAACATCACCCAGGCTGTGCCTGATGGCAGGGCTCATTCCCAGCTCCAGCCCAAGTTCCTCCTCTGGGAAGGGTTCAGGCAGCTGAAGGTTTGCTTTAAAAATGAAAAAATAATCCTTGGTTACTTTGGCATTGCGCTATCTGCTGGCTTATCATCTTTAACCAAAGGGTTAATTGGTGTTCTAAGTCTTGAGTGGTTGATGCACCTGCTTTCCTCCTCAAGTGTCATAAATATGAGCCTAAATCTGTTGAGCACATTAAAAGAAACAGCAATGAATTAATTCAGAATTAATATTCTTGTTGTGAACAGAGCTTTATTTTGCTCTTGTGGGCTTCTTAAGTGTGTGCACCCTGATTTCTCCAAACAATAACTGCATTTATACTCCCCATTTTTCATGCACGGGTTATTGCTTTGTTGTAGCCAAACTTTATTAGTCATATTAATAAGAGAAGAGTTTTGAAAAGGACATGAAACTTATTGAACCGATTTGTTTGTTCTGAGTTTTTTTATTGTATTTTAAGGTATTGACTTGCAGTTATAGTGTATTTTTATTTGTTTGCCCTTTACTTAATAGTTTGGCATTAGCATCAGCATTGCCAAAGTCAGCAGCTGGGTGGATTTAACCCTTGGCTTCAGGCTTTTGGGATTTTCACCTCACTGGCTTCATGCCATGCAGTTCTGTAAAAATAAAACCACAAACCCCTGATGGCCCCTTCCTTCTGCACCTGCTTTCATCAGGTGGGTCATGATCTTAATGACAACATATTCTTAGCTGACCTCAAAAAGTTTTCTCATCCATTTCTGGAGACAAGGCACAGGTTTGGGACCTTTTCACAGAGGAGAGGAGGCTGTTCTGCTGGTCCAGACCACCAGAGGTGTATGCTTAGTTCCTGGATTTCATTGATTCCCTCAGGTTTCTCCAGGTGTCTTGGGTGTGGGTTTTTTTTGCCCCTCCCCACTTTGTTCCTCCATTGCTTCCTGTAAGAAGATTTGAGCTCTACTGCTCTTCTGTCAAATTTCTCTGAAGCTAAAACTCACCTTAAGGCGTTGCAGGTGCTGCTCTCAAGCCAAATTTTTGCAGGTGTGTGGTGTGGGGTTTTTTTTGTTTGTTTGTTTTTTGGTGGGTTTTTTTCGGTTTTTTTTTTCAGTTTTGAGGACTTGCGTCCTTGCTCTTCTCAGGCTGAGTCTGTGGACTGGACATGTTGGTCTGAAATGTGGACACTCAGGAACGTGAAGGTTGCTGGGCAAGCTCAGGAATTCTAGCACACACATCCATGATTTTTTGGGTGGAAGATGGTTAGAGTTTGTCCTGCTCTTGCAGAGTCTTCCAAGCTAATTCAGGCTTGGAGCATCTGCAGCAACACAAAGCTTCAGGCAGGGTGGCTTCTGTCTCTTGCTTTGCTTACAATAATTGTCACCCTGAGATATCCCTGCCACTGAAGGGTTCCCTGTTTTCCCCACAAATTCCCACCACTGGTTTGGAGCTGGAGTGTCCAATGCACTGGCTTTAGTTTATGGCTAAAAAAGAGACTGAAATATTGTTCTCTAATGAGATAAATTGGGATTTGGCTAGGTTGGAAATGAACTGTGAAATCCGTGTAGATTGGATGGGTTCATCCGTCCCCCTCCAGCATTCCACAGAAACCTAATTAGTGCCTTTAAAAAGGAACATAATTTCCTCTGTTACTTTAATCAGGGGGTTGGGTTTTTTTGCTTTTACTGGGAATAACAGGTTGTGAAAAGGAAATACCCATACGAGCGTTGTCTTGGATTTTATTTTGCACAAACCTAATTGAATCTGCTAATTTAAATCTCATGCAAAGAGGCTGAGGTAATAATAGTCCTCCTGCAAACTGTGTGGCAGAGCCAGCTAGGATTTGTGGATTTGTTGTTTGGATCTTCGTTCTTGTGGAAATAAGGTGCTGCTCCAGGAAAGGCAGAACCAAAAAAACCAAATTTTTTTTCCAGCTCCCATCTGTTGGTTTTTAGCATAGTTTTATTGATGCACTTCTTCAAATAGCATCTTGTGTTTGCAATATGAAGTTGAGTCACCATCCCTGCAGGGATTTGAAAGCAGTGTGGATGTGGTACAAGGGACATGGGGGGCCTTGGCAGTGCTGGGGGAAAGGTTGGACTTGATCATCTTTGAGGGCTTCTTCAAACTGAGCCATTCTGGGATGTGATGCTGTTAGAATGCTGAAAACTCATGGTTATTTGAAATAAAAGACAATTTTAGGGGAAACCTTTGGAGCGGCTGTTCCTCCCACCTGTAGAAATGGATGCCATGCTTCCTTCTCATCACAGATCCTGCTTTTCAGGAGTTTTCTTATAGTTGTTCAGGTTGTTGTCACTTTCTTATTGTTATTTTGTAGTTCTCAGACCCAGCTGCTGTTTCCTTAGAATATTTTTTCTGTCTACCTTAATTTTCCTATAAATATTCGTTCTTCAAGTTGCATCTCTTCTTGAATTCTCATCCTTTTATTTTTTTTGTGGAGAGTGTCTGCATAATGCGCATTTGGGTTACTGCACTTCTGGCTATGTCTTCATGTCTCTGCGATCTCTCAGCCATGGGGACGTTTCTTGATTCAGATTTTGGGTTGATGTGGTTTTGGGTCTGTCTGCCCTAATTGGAAAGTTTCCCTTGTTTTAAGGCTTCTGGCTTATGTAACTTTCCCAGTAAGCTGACTTTAAAAGAAGGGAGGGGAAGAAAATACAGGGATTATTTTTAGAAATATCTTGGAAAAGCAGCCGTCCACCAATGTGCAGCCATATGCATTAACCTCAGATTCATCCAGATGTGTTTCCCATGAACTCGCTGTCCCTAGCAGTGGCCAAGGTCAGGCTGGATGGGGCTTGGAGCAACCTGGGATAGTGGAAGGTGGAACTGGATGAGTTTTAAGGTCCCTCCAAGCTTAATCAATCCCTTTTCCCATAGTATCGTGTGTGAGATAAGAGGAACAACTGCATTTTGAGTGGAACTGATGTCTCCTGCACAAAGAGCAGAGCCAGATGACAAGTCCAAACTTTTCAGTATTTTCAGGAAAGGGAATGCAAATGCCACACTCTGAGCTGTCTCCAAGGGCTCGTTTGCTGTTCCTGGAGATAGTGCTCAAATTATCTACAGAAATCTAATGATCATTCTTGACACAAGCAAATACATACCCCAGCCACTGCAGTGCAGGAGAATTTGGCAGGAGGGGATTTTTTGTGTTCATCAAAAGCACATCTCTTCCAGAAGGACAATAGTTTGTGGATGAAATGGGTTGGTGCTTGTGGAGGGGTGTAAGATCTGTTGCTCTCTGCTATGTCTGTTCTTGGCTTGGTGTGAGTGTAAGAGCAGATTGGAGCCTGTACCTTGCATTTAATCAGAAAACCCAACCATCAGCTGCTTTATAGCTCTCATTTCCAGTTAATGTTTTGGGATAGATGTATCACCTGGTAAATCTGCAAATAAAGCAAAGCTGATCCTTGTGCAGATGGGGAAAGCTCAACTAAAACTAAACACAATGTTTCAGATTATTGTGTTAAAGAACCCTTTAGGTGATGATCCACATTGCCAAAATCCACAAACATTTGCTGCCAAGAGAAACTTTTTCTTTGAAATTTTGCTGGTTGAAAATGCTGCATCTCCTCTTTCAATAATTCTTGTGATTGTAAGATTGATGAATACAGTAGATAAATATTAGAGGAGAAATGGTTGAAACTAGAGATGAAATGGAAGGAATTATGCTTTAACAGGGTCTGTATTTAATTTACACATGTAACTCGTTTGGGGAGGGAGAGACAGATTCCCAGCAACAAAGACATGTATTAATTTCAGTGTTTGGATTTTTTCCGTGCAGCCTTTGGAGGTTTGATTTGGTGCAGTGATGACACTGTTGTGTTGCTCATATTCATAAGCAGCCTCACTGGGAACAAGTTCAGACAGCCTGAATTATCCTGTCCCTGAGCATTGTGTTGTAGTGGGGGTTTCTCCAAAGCCCTCGCTCCTTAATGCTCACCAGGAGAGTCGTGTTCCTTCCTCACAGGATCCCGGGTGGCCGAGGCTGAAGGAGCTGAGTGGGCAGCTGGTGTCACCTCCCTGCTCCAGCAGGGCCATCCCAGAGCACAGCATTGTGTGCACACAGCTCTGCCACAGCCCCAGGGAGGAGAGCCCCCAGGCTGTGTGGGCAATGTGCTCAGGGCTGGGCACTGCCCAGGGAAGAAGTTGTGCCTCCTGTGCAGGGCAATGGCTGGGCTCAGGCCCTGCCCGTGGCTCTGGTGCCATGGCTGGGCCCCGGAGCAGAGCCTGGGCCCTGCTCTGCCCCTCCCTGCAGCCAGGGACAGCCAGGCCTGAGGGCCCCTCTCAGCTGGGGCTCCTCTCCAGCCTGAGCAGCCCCAGCTCCCTCAGCCTTTCCTGGGCACCCAGAGGCTCCAGGCCCTTGCTCAGCTCCAGCTCGGTGTCCCAAGGACACTCTGCTGGCCCAGGACAGCTAAGTGTCCCCCAGGACACTCTGCTGGACCAGGACAGCTCGGTGTCCCCCAGGACACTCTGCTGGCCCGGGGACAGCTCGGTGTCCCCCAGGTCTTCCTCACAGAGCTGCTCCTGCAGCTCCCCTGTGTGTGTGCTGGTGCCTGGGGCTGTTGCTGCCCACCTGCAGGCCTTTTCCTACTGCTCTTTCTCTTCCTCAAGCCTCCTGCATCCTGATGGGAGTAACCTCTACATGGGAATGCAGATTGCAGGATCCACAACAGTGACTGATGGCAAAACAACAAACAAATGCAGAAAACACAACCTTATGCTACACCTCACCTTAATCTCTATTGTCCAGTACCTACTTTTTGTATTTTTTAGTGTCATATTTTATCTGGTGGAAACCCAGAAAATAGCTCTCTTTCCCTGCAAACTCAGAGTATTCCCTTTTTATGAAAAAGCTCTTTTGGTTCTTTCTTCCTTCACACATCCAGCATTGGGATTTGTACTGAATCTGAATGTGCTGAGTTTTCTTTTTGATTTTTGGGGGTTTTTTTTCCCCTTAATGTTTTGCTTTGAGAGGCAGAACTAAAACCACTTGGGATATTTTCCCTCTCTGAGTCTTTTTTCCCCCCCTGTGTGTTTTGCTGTTCTATGTATATTTGTGAAAAACTGGATCGTAGTAGTAGAGACCTGTAGTTCATACAACTTTGGCTGGGACAGTTTCAGTGAAAATGCTTCTAGACACAAATATTTACTGCTGCAAGTGTTGCAGCTGTAGCCTGATGTGGGTTTATGAAGCCAAGTTGTATGCCAGTAGTTAGTAAATAAAGAATAGCAGTGTATTGGGTGAAATACCTAAAGAAAAGCAGGAATTTTGGCCACTGGGTTATGAGAGGATTTCCCCCTTTCTTTTCTCTTTAGATGTGTCAAAGGTTTGTGTGATTTTAGGGGTTTTTTTTGGTGTTTGGGGGTTTTTTTGCTTCCTTCCTGCTGGTTTGTTGTTTATCATTCCTTTTTATGATTAGATTGGTAACTTTGCCAGTGGAAATAGCAAAATCTTTCCAAGGCTTCCCTGTAGAACCCTGTATTAATGCATAAAGAGGCAGCAGTTTATTGGTAGTTTTTATTACCGACAGACAGGTTCTGCTCCAAACTGGGCTTTGGTTTGCTACCCTTTACCCCTTCTACAGATAAACCCTTCAGCACGTTATTCCTGGTCTGTAACTAAGGAAGAGCAGAATCTTGGTGGCTGTTCCAGGCTTCCTTCTGCCTTCCTTTAGAGCTAACCAGACTTTTATTCCTGGTTGGATTCACTGACTGCCTGTAATCTATCTACCTCCAGCAGCTCTGGTGGTAGTTCTTTGCTATTTCAGGATTCCCTAAATGTCCTTCAGGTCAGGTGTATTGTAAATTTCAAATAATTGGGAAGACGGAGTGGGTTTGCTGCAGTCCTTGTTTGCCAGACTCATTGGGCTGTTGAGGTGAGGAGGAACTGGAAATTGGGCTGCCTAAATTAGAGGGTTGATAGATATGAAAAGGGTGAAGAACCAGGTGGAAGTGGCAAATGGGAGTGTGGGAAGCTCTTTGTGAATACCTGGGTGTTTCACAGCATTGTTGCTCTTACTCAGAGCTAAAATGATATTTTAATAATAAAGCTGTAACAGGAAGAGCTGTGGAGCTCCAACACACTTCATACAAGCAGAAAAAGTAATTAGCAGGGTGATCTTTTTGGATTGTTTTTTTTTTGTGCTTGAGGGCCCCATTCTTGCAGTCAAAATCTTTTTGGATTGGTTTTTTTTTTTTTTTGTGCTTGAGGGCCTCATTCTTGCAGTCAACTGTGGAAAAAAATAAAATGACTGCAAGTCAAAATTGTTGATGTTGAAATTGTAAACAAGCTGTAAATATTTGACTGAAGGTCATCAACTGTTGACAAAAATTAACAGGGGATGTTATCAATTTTCCCTTGCTTTGAAACTATTTTTAACTATAAATCTTTATCAAACATCTTGTGCTTGGGCCACAGGATTTACTGTGGGCATTGCTTCAGCAATAGGTTTGGGGTTTGTATTTTTTTAACTGTTTTGTGGGTTTTGTTTTTTTTTTTTTTTGTGTTGATGGGTGGATCATATTTTGATGAGATGAGGAAAACAAAGATTTACATGAGGTATTAAATTATCAGGGTGCTGTGAGGGCTTAGAAGCTAGAGGGTAAATAAGGTTTGTAGGGCTGTGCATGATAAATCAAATATGATAATGAATTCTAGATTCAGAAGGGAAAAATAATACACAGTTTGCATGATGATGCAGGTCACAAGCAGTACTTTTACTTTCAAATGCTGATTAGTTAAGCAGTTTTTAAAAATGATGTTGCATCCATGTTTGGGAACAGCTTGTCAGCATCTGTTTAGGGTTTATTTCATAATTTCTCCAAAGGGATGTCAAATGGAGGAATTCTGTTGACTAAATTACTGCAGGCTATTAGTTATGCTCTTGAAATATATTATTACAAATGTAAATAATAGTCATCAGCTAAAGTGGATTGCTTCTCTTACAGGCTGGCTTATTTAAAAAAAAAAAAAAGATTGTGGAACTCTTCTGAATTTTCAGCATAAAAATAGGGCTGGTTTTGTGTTTTCTGTGGGGAGGTGGGATATGGTCAATGATTGTGGTGAATGACAGAGGAGGGACCTGCATTTTTCTCTTCATGGCTCTAATTCTTCCTTCCTTTTCCTTCACTGAAGCAGCATTCCCCTCATGAAACCTTCCAACCCTCTCCAGTCTCTGAGTTCAGCCACTTTTCCTGCTGTTCCCTGGCAGGCTGAGGGGAGGCTATTCTGGTGGCTGAAGTTTGAGGAGACAACATGGAATAAGATGGGTTTTGTCACAAGATGGACCAGTCTGGCTTAGGAACTCACCTGAGCCTTGTTGGGCTTCATCTTCATTCACAGCTGGTCTGGCAAGGGTGAGGTCCCCATGAGCAGACCCAGGTGGCACTGGGTCAGCTGGCTGGAGTGGTGTCCCTGTGGTCCCTGCTGCTGGCAGGCACAGGAGAGCTCTCTGCAGCTGAGGAGAGACCTCAGGGAGCAGGTGTGCCTCAAGTGAACCTACTCACTTTGTTCCCTTTGGCCACACTTTGTTTTGGGCTGTTTTTCTTCCTGGAGTGTGACCAGGAGAAGGGATGGATTTGGCTGCCTTGTGACACCCTGTCCTGCATTTTCCCTCACCACTGGACATCTTGGTGTATATGGGATGTGCAGAGTATGGCCAGGGAGGGGAATGAGATCCATTGCTGGGAAAGGTGCTGCTGTTACAGCTGTGATTGCCACCAATCTCCTTGATGAAAATAAGCCAAGCCACTTTTGCTGACTCTCCAGCCTTTCCAGCCAGTTCTTTCTGAATCATCAGCTTTTGAAAAGAGCAATGGAAATTGTGCAAAGTTCTTGCTTTCACAAAGAATCATCTTCAAGTGGGACAGTTGTCATCTCTATTCCCTCACAGAATCATAGAGCAGCTTGCAGTGCAAGGGACTTTGATGTCCGTCCCATCCCACCCTGTGCCATGGGCGATGACACTTTCCACTATCCAGGTTGCTCCAATAACCTTTATCTTTGAGGATAGCTAAAGACGTGTCTACATTGTTGGCTTTTCCTCTGCTCTTGAAATTATTTCTGGCCAGAACTGGAAGCAGATTATTTCATTTCATGAATTGTTTGTTGTGGAAATTGTACATTACAATTTGGCCTGCGGGTAATTCCTTGGGAAGATGTCAGAGCAACCTGGACCATGGAACTGGACCCAACTTCTTGGGAGTCAGATGTGGGAAGGATCATCTCAATGTGGTTCTTTCACACACTCTTGTGCCACTGTGAGAGGAAAATCTCTTGGTTTTTCACTTCCTACTGCTCAGTGGAGCCTGCTCTGCAGAGAATCTTCCTTATGGTGCCTGTTTAAAAAATCAGACAATGCAGTATTGCACGTCTGCTCAGAAGGAACTGGTGTGTCTCATCTGTCTGCCTCTCTCCAAGGTTTTCAAAGAATCATGACTCACAAGGATCATCCAAGTCCAGCTCCTGGCCCTTACTGCTTATTACAAGTTTGTAGATTTTTTTTTTTTTTTTGGTAAATATCCAGTGTGAAACAACTGAATGCAGAAGAGGGTTTTTTGTTGGTGGTGTTTTTTTTGTTGTTGTTTCACTTTCTTTCAGATGTGTCATTCAGTGACTGCTCACCTCCAAGACAGATTGAAAGCTAAAGACATGCAGAGCTGTGCTCACCTTCCAGTTGCTTTGGGAACACCTGGATGGTTTTTACCTAAGCCTGAAGATTTCCTTTTGAATTCCTAGCAATTGCAAACACTAAAAATATGTTTCCAACTTAGAGTGAATAACATTACGTTGAATTGTTTTGTTACTGGACTAAAAAAAAAGACTGTGGAACTCATCTGAGTCTTCAGTAGAAGAATTGTGCTGGTTTTGTATTTTTGTGTGAGGGCAAGCTGGAGGTGGTACCTGGTCACTGATGCTGGTGGAGGATGGAGGAGGGATCTGCATTTTTCTCCTCATGGCTCTCATTCTTTATTCCTTTTCCCCCACTGAAGCAACATTCCCCTTGTGAAACCTTCTGGATTTTTCTTCATAACCATAAACTGCAAAATATGGTAAATTCTCTTTTCTCTCTGCCCTCACTTGGTGGGACAAGGTGATTCCACTCTTTTAAGCTCTCAGTATTTTACCACCACATGGCACTGGGGAGATACTTGGGTTTGGGGAGACAAGGGAAAAGCCACTCATTTTTGGAGCACTGAACACTTCTCTTGTCCTTTTCAGTGTCTGCAGGGACTCAGGGCAAGATCTTTGCATCAGGTGCTGGGTGGTACTTCAGACAAAGTCAGGGAGTTACATTTTCTTAATTGGTTCTGATAATTCAGCCTGGAACATGAATCACCCTGGACAGAGAGCTGGATGTTTCCAGGCTAGTAAGAGCCAAGTAATTTTAGTTTGCCCCAGAGGCTAAATTGATGTCCCGATCAAGTTCAATTTTTATTTTTTTTTTCACACTCCCAACTGTTCATTTTTCTTTTTCTGACAGTTTTATTTACTGGGAGCCTAAAAGGTCTGTCAGCATGGACTGCCTGGGCATCCTGTCAGAGCCTGGAGGCAGCACATCCTCAACACGTGCTCTGTGTGAAAATGTCTGCCTGGGTCATTGGCTTTTTGATTTACTTAAATTAGAAGATGTTTCTGGTGTCCCCAGGAAGCTGCTTGGTCCCCAACATGAGGTCTGAAGTTAGTGACTTTTCACTGAGAGATTTCTCACCATGTCCCAGGTTCTGCCTGCATTGGTTTGTGTCCACTGGGGCAAAGCTGGGCAAGGTGCCTCAGAAATAAAACCATTTTTAATCATCTCGATGGTTAAAATTTTCAGGAGGAATTTCTTCATGGAAAGGGTGCTCAGGCCTTGGCAGGGACTGCCCAAGGAGCTTTGGAGCGCCCGTCCCTGGAGGTGTCCCAGGAAGGGCTGGAGGCGGCACTCAGTGCTCTGGGCTGGGGACAAGGTGGGCATCGGGCACAGCTGGGACTCCATGGGCTGGCAGGGATTTTCCAACCTTAATAATTCAGTGATTAAAACCTCTATGTTTTAAATTTTCTGGTGCTCATTTCAGTAGGAAAGCTTGCTTTGTGTTGGACACATGTGGAGTCCTCACTGTTGGAGCTTTTGTTTCTTGTTTATCCTGTTGATGGTTGAACTGTGTGGGAAGATCTGCTGCAGGATTTCTTGTTTTGTTTTGCATGTCTAGGATTTCTGCCGGGGTGGAGGTGTTCACTTGGTCCTGTGCAGCTCTGAGGGTGGGCAGGCCCTGGCACAGATTCCCAGAGAAGCTGTGGCTGCCACTGGATCCCTGGAAGAGTCCAAGGCCAGGCTGGGATGGGGCTTGGAGCCACCTGGAATGGTGGAAAGTGTCTCCTTTTCTGTCATCGGTTGTTTGGGGGTTTTGTAATTTCTGATGTTATTTCACGTGATTTTTTTTTTTTTCAATGGCGTGTCTTTGAAGTGAGGCAAAATTTGGGGGTTTTCCCTCAGTTCTCACTATTTAAGGCTTTGTTTGACCTGTTGTTCTTGTGTTAGTTAAAATTCAGAGACTGTTTTTTTTTTTCAAGTGAGGTGGAGAGTTTAGTTGAGCCTTCCATTGCACCCTTCCAAATGTGAGTGCGTGCTCTGGAATTAAAATGCTCTGTTAGGGACTGATTAAAACATAAAATTAAATTGTGTATCATAATTTTAGCTTCAAGTTTAGATTAATTAAAAACTAAATTGCCTATAACACCTTCCACTTTGATACTTCGGTGCCTTCCCATATGATCAGATGGAACTGGGAAGTTTAAACAATCAACTGAACACACTTTTACATGAACAATGAGAATTAATTAGTCAGGTTTGGGTACTGCACCATTAGAATTACAAGAGACACTGGTTACGAGAAACATTGTTGGGTTTTATAAGTTAAGTTAACTTTCAGTTAAAGGGGAAAGAAGCATCCAGAATGAAGAATTTTAAGGAATTGTGATGTCTTAACCAGTAAAACTGTGTGTAGAAAACTCTTTTAGATGTGGTTGTGTAGTTCTAGAGATTCAAAATCAAAATGTCATTTTCATACTTCATTGTCTTTCTTACTTTCCAGTAAGCTTAAAGTTCTAGTCCACATTTAAAAATTTCAGATACTAGAGATTATTAGAGGCACTATTAAATAGTTTTCAAGGTGCTGAGTGCTGTTGAAAAGGAGCATTGAGAGATTGTACAGCTAATTTTCTTGGGCCAAGGTCTGTATGCAGCCAAAGAAACAATGAACATGTTTTCCTGACTTGTGCTTTATTCTTATTTATTTGGTGCTTTCTTTAATCTCATTAAAGACTTTGGGTAAAATCAGGATTGATCTGGAGCTTCATGTCAGGTGATTTTTCCAATGCTGGCCTTTATTGTAATAATTCAGTCTGCAGGGAGGAGGACACTGTCCCTTGTGGCTCTTGCTTCAGATCTATTAATTTTAACATAATTAATCTGTTTACTGAAATTTGTCCCTCTCATGCCCTGATTTTCTTCCTCCTTAGAATATGCACCTGGCAAGCTGTTCTCCAGATTTATCACATGTGCTTCAAATGGGCTGAGGAACAAAATGAAGACATTTTTCCTTAAATGCCTGACTGTCCTTGAAGCCTGGGGCTTTGCAGCAGACAGCCCTGAGTGGAAATGGATGAGGAGTTTTTCCTCTGCTCTGGCTTTCAGCAAACTTCCATTTTCTTGCCCTTCAGGTAGGAAATGGGGTGTATCCTACTATGAGGTGGAAAAGAGTAGCAGAACCAGAGCAGAGTGCTGAAAAGCATTTGAGGAGGATATTTTTTAAAAATTTTTTTTAGCTACTCAAGTATTCCAAATACTGTATTTTGTTTTTTTATGGAAACAAGCCTGCTCACAGAAATGCTGGAAGTCTGAAATGCTGCTACTTCTTTGTCCCTAGGGAAGAAACTGCTTTTGTATTGCAAACTCAGTGGAGCAGAAATTTATGAGCAGCCTGATTTATGCCCTTCTGTTGAGGAGGAGGGATTCAAATAATTGGGAGCCTCTGGATGTAGAAACACTCATTTTGTTTCTTCTGTACATTGTGCGAGATGACTGTGAAATGGTCCCCCAAACATCCAGGGGGACCTGGGCAAGTGCCAGAAGTGGCCCAGTCCAGATGGAAATCGCAGGGATTTAACATCCCCCAAACATCCAGGGGGACCTGGGCAAGTTCCAGAAGTGGCCCAGTCCAGATGGGAATCGCAGGGATTTAACAAGGCCAGGTTCCGGTGCTGCCCCTGGGTCAGGGCAACACCCAGGATCAATCCAGGGGATGAGCAGCTGCAGCAGCCCTGGAGAAGGGATGGAGGGACAGGACACAGGGAATGGTTCCCACTGCTGGAGGAAGTGGGAAGGAATTGTTCCCTGGGAGGATGGGCAGGCCCTGGCACAGGGTGCCCAGAGCAGCTGTGGCTGCCCCTGGATCCCTGGCAGTGCCCAAGGCCAGGCTGAATTAGAAACCAGTTTGTAACAAACAATAATGATTCTTACTCCTGACGTAACAGACGTTTCCTTTACTGGTTCCATAAATTCTCTTCTGCTGTTCCTTTAGGAAGTGTGGCCTGACAGTAATTAAGCAGTAATTGGTGTATGAAGGCAGGAGCTGTTCCCAGTAGCTAAGTATTGTTAGAAAATAATTTCATTTATCCAATGGTATTTCAGCAGTTCTAACCAATTTTGGGTTTATTATGTGCCATATGTCTGCCCAGCAGGACTTGGGATTGGGTTTAGCAAATGCAGTTGTTGTGCTTTATTGAATGCTGGTTTTAAAAACACCTTTTTTTTTTGCTTGCCAGGGTATAGAAATATTTTTCTTTCCCTCCCATATATGTTGCTCTCTCCCAGATTTCTGCATAGCTTTTGGTTTATCATCTCTTGTGAAAGCACGTAGTTTCTGAGAAAGGGGAGGGCTGAAGTTACTGTTTTTTTGGTGTTTTTTTGTTTTGTTTTTTTTTTTTTTTCCTGAAGGGTGAGTTTTGGTCAGAACTCAGACCTGAGGAGTAACACTGATGGCAGAGCTTAGCTAAGCGTGGTTTTAGAGGTGTCTTCACTCCCTGCCACCAACTTGGCACACAAATGGGTTACAACCAGCAGCTGCTGCTGCAGATCTGTGGACCAATCTGACACAACATTTTGGTTTTCCTTTATTTTTTGTTTTCTGCCTCTTTTTTCTGTGGTTTAATTTATGGAAGCCAGTCTTTATGCACACAACTCTGACCATGAACTTCACCTAAGTGGGGAATCCGCGGGTTCTGCTCTTGTTTGGGAGCACAGGTGTTGAAATGATTCCTCTGTGGGAAGACAAATGATTTGTGTTCATTGAGGAATATCCTGACAGCCTTTAACTGTTAAAAGCTGACTTAAAAAATCTCTTTCTATCCAAAAAACTTTCGCTCTTGTTGCATCCCAGTGATGAATGAGGCTGGTAGAGAGATTTAGCTCTTGGAACTGTTAGACAGGGACATAATCCATTGTGGTTGGTTTGTCCTCAGCATTCCTGCTGGGATTCATGTCCTCTCCTGGTGGGTGGTGAGGAGAGAAGTGCTTTTCCCATCTCTGAAAGGTGTAGGGCACTGCCTGTGCTGTCGCAAGATGAGAGGAAATTCAGGAAGGATTTCCCAGGGAAAGCTCATAGAACTGAGTTCATGGAAGAGATGAACCTGAAGCAGTAACGAAGGGTTGAGAGTTTCTCTTTTCCTTAAACTTTTTGACTGCATTAAAAGACTTTTCAATTTCTCCACGGAAACACAGGAGGTGGAAAAACATTTTGTTCATTTTCCCTGGGAATTATTCCATTAATTTCCATTTTCCCACGCTTTCCCCTATTGTTAAGATTTCATAAAATCCAGGGGAAATTCACTAGAGATTTAATTACAGGACTGTAAATAATTCCTCTCTGAAGAATAACGAAGTGATTTCAGGACTCTCAGTGTGGAAAAGAAAGGACAGAAGAAGGATGTTGTGGAGCTGTGTAGTGACTGAAGGGAAAGGAGAGCAAGGATAGATAATTCCCACCTTTTCCAGTGCAAACACTGGGCTATCAACACATGAAATAAGTGGTTACTGGGGTTTTTTTTGGTAATTCTTTTTTTTTTTTTTCAAGTTTGTTTTGTAGTCCTAATGATCTCTTTGTTTGGATGCCTGATCAGCCATAGCTTTGTCCTAACTGATGACCTTTTGTCTTTATAATGAAGAAAAAAGATTTCATGGTTAATTTCATTCTTCAGCGGTGTTTTTTTTTTTTATTTTTATTTTTCCTTTTCATACATCTGGTATGAAAACTTCTCTTACAGATGTTAGAACAAGGCTATTTGTTGCCTGTCCTATTGTAGGGTCAGTAATGGGGTGTGGAAAATAAAACCTCAGAATTTTCTGCCTCTGTCCCTATTATTTTCAACACAGGTGTAGTGGTTTTGGTTGCCAACAAGTCAGCAATATTTTGGAAATAAAGCCAAAATTTTGCTGTTTTGCAATTCTTTTTTCTAATCTAAGAGGCTCTTATTTATAGAAGGAAGTTCATAGTAGCCAATTGATTCTAGAATTTTTTTTCTTTGCCTCTTCTGAAGTAAGAATTAAGTTTGAGTTGTTTTTCAGAGATCCCACCTTCTGTTTGCAATTCATCCATTTGTTAGGCTTTTTAAAATGGTGAAGAGAATTTAGTTTTATACCAGATTTATGGTCAGATTGGCCTTTTAATTAACTTTAGACAAAACTTTCATATGAAATAGGAATGGGTTTGGTGTCCTGCCACAAACCAGAATTACTCTGTGTTTTGGGATGCTCCAAATTGGATTTTAGCAGTGTTGTGCTGAATTATGCCATGGAATGAGGGGAAGTGGCAGTGTAAGATGATTTTTAAACAGCAGTGGCACGAGTGATTGGAATGATGAGTGTTGAGGTATTTATGTGAAGTTTCTTTGCATAATGAGAAGGGAGTGAGTTATTGGGGGAGAGATAGCAATGATCCAGCTCATAAAAGCTGTGCTCAGGAGAATAATTTCATTAAATACTCCAGCAGATCAGTAAATCCTTCAGCTGCCTTTTGCAGAACAGTCAGAGAGTTGATGTTCTTCTGGGAGGAATTCACCTCCTGTTTCTTGCCTCCTCCCTCCACCCTGCCATTTTGCTAAATCAATTTATTGCCTGGCAAAGCCTGCGAACAAAGCCTTCCAAGGCAGTAAAGATCCCATCCACTCAGAGGCCTTTTCTGTTAATATCCTAAAAATCCTGTCACTGATCCTTGGGTCAGAGTACAGCCTGTCCTCCCCAATCTCCTGTGGCCAGCCCAGCTCCCTGGGCTTTCCTGTCCTGTTCCCTTGACCTTAACAAGGATTTGCTGTGCTCTGCTTCCTGTTTTTCCCATCAATCCACTGACCTGACTTGGAGTTTGTGCCAGGTCTCCATGACTTTGGGCTCTTTGGTATCAGAAGCCTTCTGTGTTGTCTTCAAGAAGGGGGAAAAATCCTTTAATAAATACCCATTTCCATGGAATTTAGCTTGAGGAAAAGGATGAACAAATATTAATTGATTTCAGTTTATACAGGTAGGACAAGGATTTGGTGTTCTGGTGAAAAATGGAGGGAAGATGTGATGTATTCAGCAAACAGTGTTGGGAACCTTTGGTGCTCTTCAACTCCTTTGGATTATCCAGGAAAGCTTTAATTCTCAGAATTTTGTACCCCATAAATATTCTTGGAGAGTATTTCTGGTCATTCCTTACATGAGGCCCAAATTCTGAATTTGAAGTGGCTGAAAACCTGGTATTGGAATTAGATGATCTCAAAGATTTTCTCCAACTCACTGTATGATTTTATAATTCCTCTTAAGAAAGCAAGATATCAGCCCTGAGATCTTTGAGTACTGCTTCCTCCTTTCAAGAATTTAGAAGGAGAATTTATTAATTTAGAGGGATAATTAATTTGAGGTGGAAAGAAATTCAGAGCAGATGCCAAGAAGTAGAGCAGTTGGGGTCATTTTGTGTTCCTAATGAATTTGAAAACTCCATATCTTGTTAAACTTCCAGTTAGGAGCAGAGGTGGTAAAATATCCTGAGCAGAATACTTTGATTCAAGTATTGACTAACATTTTTTGGCTGATATTTTTCCATATTGGACAGCCTGCTTTTCAGGAGACTTTGGGGAATATTTATGTTTGGGAGGGAACTTGGGACAAAAAAAAGACAAACATGTAAATGTCTTTTAAAAATTGGTTCAATCTCAAATTCTTTTTTAAGCAATTCCAGTGCTGCTGAAAGTGGAGCACAGTTCCAAAGAACAGCTGTGTGACATTGATTAATATCCTGGTTTTCAGCTATAAAATGGTGGGGTTTGGCAGTGCTGCTGAAAGTGGAGCACAGTTCCAAAGAACAGCTGTGTGACATTGATTAATATCCTGGTTTTCTGCTATAAAATGGTGATGAGCTTTAGTCTACCTTTAGAAGACTTAAGATGTCTTGTGATTAAAAATCATAAATGTGATAAAAAACTGCAGTGCTCAGCTGGGCAAAAGCCTTTCCCTGTGAGAGTCTGTTCAAAAACAAGTCTTCTATTGAAGGGCATGAAACAGAAGCACCAGAATTTTACTCCTGGAAGGGGATTTGAGCACAGAAACCCAACATCCATTTCCAAAACTTCCCAGTGCCCTGAGGGTTTCCTGGTGGGACATCTGCTGAGCCAGATTTTGCAATCTGCCTCCATCAGCTGTGTTTGCAGCCACGAGGGGTGTTCATGATTGCACACTAAGTGATAACTAAAGATGTAGGCTTGTGTTTCTGCCTCTCTGCATTTGTTCTGTAAAGGTGTAAACGATGATTAAAGCATCAGGAAAATGGTTCATGCATAAAAGATTTGAGGAGGAACTCAACAGAACTTGGAAAACACTTTCAGTTCCAAGAGTGGAGAAGGCTCCTGTGAGGATGTATCCAGAGATTAATTTCAATAGTTTCAATAATTGCAATTTTTCAAAAGGATAATGTTGTTTAGAGTCATGATTGAGGTCTGCTGTGCTGAGGTGATTTATGGCCACCTTGTTAAGAGGAGGTGGAAGTTGTTCCAGGGTAAATCCAGGTCTTATTCCAGGGTAAATCTGCCTCTTGAGGGGATTTTGGAAGAGCTGTTGCCCTCCCATCCCAGTAGGTGCCCAATATAAGTGGCCTCTGAAGAGTTTTATCCAAAGCTGGGTTCTCATGAATTCTTTTAACTTTTTTCACAGCCTTGCTCTCATTCTTACTTTGATTTCTTCCTTTCCCCCTCCACCTCTCAAAGTGGTGTAACACAACCCAAAACCCTGGCATGTGGTGCTCCTACTAAATTTAAAACCATCTGATTCCCTCAAGATGCAATTAATGAGAAAGCACTGAAAATTTAAACTTTAGAATCAGGGTAAGGCATTGATGTCATTACTGTGATGTTCTCTACTTCTTTGTGTCTCCTCAGACTGTGTCCTTGGGTCAAGTGGCACTGCTTCTGTCTGGATCCTATTTTGGATCATTTCCCAAAGGCCTCTTTACAGATTTTGCCTTGATTTTGAAGGTTTCCCTCCAAGGCTAAACCTGTTACTGTTATCAGACTATTTGGTCTTGAAAGATTTCTCTCCCCAGTTTTTCCCCTTGGGGAGGAATGCCTCATATCCGTTGTGTGAATCAGGAGCCAGCTCCAGGAAAAAGCTCTTTTCACTTGTGTTACATATCCCCAGGTCCCAGAGGCTGGAAAATCCCTGTCAGCCCATGGAGTCCCAGCTGTGCCCGATGCCCACCTTGTCCCCAGCCCAGAGCACTGAGTGCCACCTCCAGCCCTTCCTGGGACACCTCCAGGGATGGGCACTGCAAAGCTCCCTGGGCAGCCCCTGCCAAGGCCTGAGCACCCTTTCCATGCAGAAATTCCTGCTGCTGTCCAAGCTGAGCCTCCCCTGGCCCAGCCTGAGGCCCTTTCCCCTTGTCCTGTCCCTGTTCCCTGGCAGCACAGCCCGACCTCCCCTGGCTGTCCCCTCCTGGCAGGGAGTTGTGCAGAGCCACCAGGTCCCTCCTGGGATGTGTTGTCACTTTTGGAATCAGGACATAGTTGAAACAGCTGGATTTCAGCTCAAATTTTGCAAAATCTGACTGCCTTATGCTCAGGGGGTAGAACTTTCCCTCTTCTCTGTTGTGTGCTGAGGACCAAAGTGACAGCAAAGGAGTAAAATTCAGGTTAGGTGAAGTAAATTTCTTAGTCCGGGCAGTTTCTTTAGCTTGGAACAGATGCAGAGAATTGTGAGGGAACTCACACTTCATTTATGGGCTTTTATGTATTTTACTCAATTTATATCACACACCTGGGGGGCACAATAGAACATATCAATTAGCAACTGAATTAAGCTATAAATCTGTCCTGTTCAGAAGATATTCATCTGATTCACTGCATGTTTTGGAG
Organism: Onychostruthus taczanowskii; assembly: GCF_017590055.1. Classification (NCBI taxonomy): domain Eukaryota; kingdom Metazoa; phylum Chordata; class Aves; order Passeriformes; family Passeridae; genus Onychostruthus; species Onychostruthus taczanowskii. Next base: position 1,810,170 of record NW_024499462.1, on the reverse strand, counting down.
AAGAAATGCGTCCCTGAACCCTATACCTGAGGTGAGGTGCACAGCATTACCTGGGGGATCCCCCGTGGCTCCTGCAGGCAGTTTCCAAAAGCCCTGAAGCTTGGGATGTCCTTGTTTTAATCTGCATAATTAAATCTATTGTTGTTTGGAGAGGAAACAACTGGGAGTAGAGTGTATTCTCTGTTCTGATGATTTCCTGAACAAGCCCGAGTGTTTAGTTAGCATGAGAGAGATTTCTTTGTGTGTGTTCTTGCTTTTATTCCTGTCTGTATTCCTCTAGGACAGTGTCATGGGAAAAATTTGTTGTTACAGCAGCTTTGCTGATCAAGATTTCAGTTGATGTCTGTAATGTCTCTTTCTTGCACCAAGGAATCCTTGGGAATTTGTCTTTTCTATGTTTTAAATTGCTGGAGGGCAGGGATGGATGGGATATTGGGAATCAGGAATTGTTCCCTGGCAGGGTGGGCAGGCCCTGGCACAGGGTGCCCAGAGCAGCTGTGGCTGCCCCTGGATCCCTGGCAGTGCCCAAGGCCAGGTTGGACTTTGGGGCTTGGAGCAGTCTGGGATCATGGAAGGTGGAACTGGATGGGTTTTGACATCCCTTCCAGTCCAAACCAGTCTGATTTCTGAGGTAGGGCTGGATGTTTTTCGTTTTCTTGTCTTTGACAGAGGAGTGCAAGGTCACCCAGTGTCCTTCCTGAGCCCTTGTCCTTCTCTGGTGTCTCTTTTTTGAAAGGATGGCAGCAAACCCTTTGTTTAATGCTCCAGGGGTTTCCTATTGTCCTATATAATGTCATTCTAATTTAGTCCCTCTTCCTCTCCCTCCTAATGCTCCCCAGCATTTTGTTTACTTCAGCTGGGTACCCACAGCCGCTCCCTGTGCCGCCTCCTCAGAGGGGAAAATAGCTGAAAAGCTGACAAATTCCCAATCCCTCTCTGCATACCTGAATATCTTATTTGTCCCAGCATGCCTTTTTAGCCAAATGAAGATTCCTTTCCCGAGCTGCCCAGGTATTCAATGCTTTTAGATCCTCACAGAGCTGCTGACAACCCTCTGTTTGTAGCCAGGGCTGAACTCTGGAGCTGGCAGACTTTCAACTGGCACTTAATTCCACACTCTGACACCTTCCCCTCCTCACCCAGCAGTAGTAAAGTGTGTGGGCTAGCTCATCTGGCCTCTTAGCTTGTAGTTTTCTCTTGGTTTTACAGCTGAATTGCACTAAAATGGTGTTTCCTGCAGTTCACCCCTTTATTTTGGACAGCCAGCCTCACACCCCACAGGGCTTTCCTTTCTCTCTCATCTCTCTTTACACATTTTGGGAGAAAAGGGAACAAAAATTGAGGGAACAGATTCAAAGTACCCCTAATCTCAGGCCTGCTGCCAATCCCATGGGATATGTGCCTGGGTTGAAAGGTATCTCTTCTGACACTGAATGAAAACTAATTTCATCTTCATATTTTATCTTTAGAATGAATGTTTCTTTTAATTCTGTTATGTTCTTGCTGCCAGGGCCTTTTTTGTCCCTCCCCATTCTGGCAGCCTCAGGACACTGTGGACAAAGCCCCAGGAGGGGACACATCACTGAGCATTGCTTACTTGTAGATAATTTTCTGCAAACCACAGGAATGCCTCTCCCCCTTTCTTCAAAGAAGCTGTCTCAGGATCACCTCCAGAACTCTGCCCTCTCTCCTGTAGGAATAATCATGACTTCCAAGTCTGCTCCCCCTCCCTGACTTGAGCACTGAGCCGGAATCTCTGCTGGGTGTCACCTGTTTGGTGACATTAGCAGCCACAGTGGCACCTCTCAGGTTCACCCCTGTGCTAAGACTGCTTCTTGAAGTGTTGTGGACAGAGCAGCTTCCAGGATGGATTGGCATTGCTCACTCTTCTGCGGAGAAGGAACACCATGAGAAGGCTGACCTAGAGCAGAGGCTGGACACAGTTAAAGAATAAAGCAGGGATTTATTAAAAGGATCTCCTCCATGGATCCACCTTGGGCAGCACAAGAGCCCAGCCAGGGCTGCACCCAAGATGAACCAAAATGGTCACAAAATGGACACCTGGTCACAGGGTCTGTCACTGTGATCAGTTCTGCTCCATTTGCATATTGGAATTAATCATCCAATTACAGCTTTAGCCATGCAGTCCCATCCTGCTTGTTTTCCTCTCTTTACCATTGTTTATATTGTTTGGGCATGGAGCTTGCAACAGTTGTCTTTGGTCTTAAGCTAGAGCAGGAATTGTTTTGTCTCCCTACTCTGTGAGGAGAGCTCACCATCCCTTAATGTGAAACTCAGAGTTACACACTAAAGCAGCACAGAATCTGAAAAACATGAAAGCTGCAACTGAAGGTATCATGGCCCAACTGCCCATCATGAACTTTGTCTTCCGTGATCTCCTTCCCCCTGAGTGCCTTGGGTACCCCCTCCTCTGTGCTCCTGTCTGATGGTGAGGGGTTTTTATGCTGGTGTCTCTGCTGCTGAACCTTGGTTCAGTTTATATTGCTGCAGGTAAAAGAGGTGTCTTCCCTCCTTTGTGAAGCTTGGTTTATTATCACAGGATCCCGTAATGGTTTGGGTTGGAAGGGACCTTAAAGCCCATCCAGTGCCACCCTTGCCATGGCAGGGACACCTTCCACTGTCCCAGGCTGCTCCAAGCCCCAAAGTCCAGCCTGGCCTTGGGCACTGCCAGGGATGCAGGGGCAGCCACAGCTGCTCTGGGCACCCTGTGCCAGGGCCTGCCCACCCTGCCAGGGAACAATTCCTGATTCCCAATACCCCATCTAGCCCTGCCCTCTTTCAGTTTAAATCCATTCTGCCTCATCCAGGCATTCCAGGCCCTTATCCAATCTCCTTCTCCAGGCTCAGAGGTTGAGATCTGGTGCCTGTATGTGTGATAATGCCCTGGCAGGGAGGTGGTGCCTCACTGGTGTGCTGTGGGGAGGTCACTGAGTGTCCACGCTGTGCTGGCTGTTTCCAGCCTATTCAACTTCACCAGCTCAACCTAAACACCAGGTTTTTTAATGGAATTCATGGGAATGTCAGCTCAGTACCAATGAAAATATCAAGTACGATGATGAAAAGTGAGTGGAAGAGGGGGAGAATGTGATCAGGAACCTGTGGATGTGTGCAGGCTGTCCATTCCTGGAGTCATCTCTGCATCGTTGAGTGCATTTCCTTGTTTGCTTTTGTCCATTCTCCCACATCTCGCCTCAGAGACAAACTTGTGACCTTGTGTGAGTGTAAGGCTGCTGTTCATTTAAGGACTGTCAGAAAGGAACATTGTTTTTTTCATTTATGAGACGTTACAGGAAATTGGTGAAACAATCTTATTTACTTTGACAGCTTTTGAAATTTGAGAATAGCCAACTTTTAAAACATTCCTTTGAGTGATGTGTTATTGCTGGGCTATTAAACTCTGGTTTTGGTGGTATTCCTGGATTTCCTTCAAGGTTTGTACTGTTACTTGGTTATCGTAATAGTTTCTTAAATATAAACATTTGTAAACCCATTTTAGCTGATTTTCTAGAAATAACCACCAGCACAGGCCCTATGAGTAAAGTATTTAAACAAACAATGAAATGTTTCATGTCCAGCAAAACTCCTTAACCCATTCCAAGGGATGTGCTGCATTCACACTCAGGAAATTTGCTGGAGTCATTTGAAATGTAGGATTGAGGTTCTTGTTGTGCATCACTTCCCCTGTGGCTGTTTTCTCCAGCTCAGAGTTTGCTGGTGCTGATGTGGAATTGTCTCTGTTGCACAGCACTGGGGTGAGGTGCAGTGCTTTTCCCTGGATTTTCCTGTTTCTTAACCCAGTCCTGGGCTGAGCCCCAGCATGGACAGCAGGGGAGGGGGGGATTCTGCCCCTCTGCCCCTGGGCTCAGCTGAGACCCCACCTGCAGAGCTGCCCCAGCCCTGGGGCCAGCACAGGAGGGACCTGGAGCTGCTGGAGAGAGCCCAGGGGAGGCACCAGGATGAGCAGAGGCAAGGAGCAGCTCTGCTGGGAGGAAAGGCTGGCAGAGCTGGGATTGTTCAGCCTGGAGAGCAGAAGCTTTGGGGTGACCCAGGTGGGGCCTTTCAGTGCCTGAAGGAGACACAGAAAAGATGGAGAGAGGTTTTGGACAAGGGCCTGGAGTGGCAGGACAAAGGGAATGGCTTCCCACTGCCAGAAGGGAAATCTAGGTGAAATATATGCAAGAAATTCTTCCCTGGCAGGGTGGGCAGGCCCTGGTACAGGGTGCCCAGAGCAGCTGTGCCTGCCCCTGGATCCCTGGCAGTGCCCAAGGCCAGGTTGGACTTTGGGGTTTGGAGCAGCCTGGGACAGTGGAAGGTGTCCCTGCCCATGGCAGGGATGGCATTGGGCGGGCTTTAAGGTCCCTTCCAACCCAAACAAGTCTGGGATTCACACCCAGGGCTGAGTTGAACAAGAGGTGAATTTTGTGGGCTGAGTTTTGGCTCAGCTCATCAGGGCCTGAGCAGGGAGGAATAGTTGTCCCTGCCCATGGATGGGGGGATGGATGAGAGGATCTAGAAGGTCTCTGCCAACCCAAACCATTTCTTTACCAGTATGTGTAGCCTACCTCCATCCTGAAAGCATCTCCCTGTAGCAGCCAGGGACCATCTGAAAATCCCTGTGCTTGCACTTCTACCTAAGTCATCTCCATAATTTTTCTGTCTCCACAACATCTTGTAAGATCTGTCTTTATCTCTCTTCTGTTCCTCAGAAGCTATTTCTCGCTGGATATTTTGGCCAAGGAGGTACTTGAGGAGATCAAAAACACCTGTGGGTGTTTAAATCCATCCCCAGCAGGACTGGTAGGCATTCAGTGCCAGCTGTCCCTGCATGAGTGCCCATCCCAGCATGTGGGCACACCCCAGCTCTGAATGCCTGAATCACCCACAGCTCCAGCAGAACGAAAAAAAGCTGAAAATGCCACATCAGTTCCTGTATTCAGCAGTGGGCAGGAGCACTTCTGAGAGTCTGGAAGGCTGGAAGGCAAATATTTCCTGGGTGTTCTGTGTTTTAAGGAAACCAGGGATGCAGAGAATTCTGGAAGTGAAATGCTGAGGGTTAGGGGTTGGTGATCAGCAGTGAGGTGTGTGAGGGTATCTGGAGAAACGGAGGTTCAGGAGATGGATTTATGTGATTGCCAGAGGGCTGAAAAGCAGCTGGAGACATGAGGTGATTCAGAAGGTAGAATGGTTAAATGGAGCTGGATAAATCATGCAATCACAGAATGGTTTGGGCTGGTCAAAGCCCATCTTATCCCAACTCCTGCCATGGGCAGGGACACTTCCACTAGCTCAGGCTGCTCCAACCTGGCCTTGGACACTTCCAGAGATCCAGGGGCAGCCAAAGCTTCTCTGGGGCAGTGAAGAGAGTGAAGTCATTCCAGCTGATTCCAGCTTTGTGAATCCTTTTAAAAATACCAAAATTCTGAGTAAAGATAGATCAATCCAAGCATAATCAAAACACCTAATCACCTCAGTTATGCTCAATGCCTATCAAGAAGTGACAAGAGGGATTTTTAAGGGTAAGACCCCCCCAGAAATACTGGGAAGGAAGATCCTGGAGCAGAGGAGTGAAAGTGTCCTTGAGGCTTGAGAGATGTGGTGTCAGATGAGGGGAAGCTTGGAGAGCAGAAGGGTTGGGAGAGGCTGTTCAGGAATGATGGGGGCAAGTGGGTTTGATGTGCAGAACTGACAGGGAAGGAGGAGATGGGGGAAGGCAAGACCCCCTTTGGAGCTGGAGTGCTATTGGATGGGAGCGGGAGGAAACTGAAGGTCAGGCTTAAGGAGCTGAGGCAAAAATGAGGTGCAGAACAGCAGGGATGTGCTTAAAATAATGAAAATCTGGCCTGTGGCTCCATTAACAGACTCCAATCCAGCTGAAGAGGCTTCCCAAGAAAACTGGTGAGGTGTGAGAGAGGTCTAAATGTACCAGGCTGGATATCTGAGGTTGTTTGTGTTGAAGGCTCCTTGTGCACGTGGCTCAGGGGTTAAATAAATAAAGTGCGATTTAAGTGCAGAATGTGGTCACTGATAATGTACCAAGGAGCTGATAAGGATGAAACTTCTGATTTCCTCTTCTTTTCTAGAAGAGAAACCTGAATTGCTGTAAAAGGGCTTCATTTAGGCTGGGCTCTGCTGAGGAGCCTGGAGGGTAAAAGCCACAAGGGGAGTGTCCCTGGACTCCTGGGGATCAGTATCAGGTGGCACTGGTGGCAGAAGGAATGTTTGGGATATATTGGGAGGGTCCCCAGGGTGTGGAGCAAGGCAGGCTGGCTCCTGTACAATAATGTGATGTGCTTTTGTTTTTAGGGGACTTTTGAATCCTGGAGCAGATTTCTGGCAGCTCTCTGGTTTAGCGTCCAAAACCAGGCCTATCTTCTGGGTTTGTAATCTCCAGTACGAAAATCTTCAACTGCTTTTGGGCGTGGCTGGATGAAATCTCTGCTCAGGGGGTGTGCACATGTTAGTTTTGTCATGTTGTGCACTGAGCTGCCCAAATACAGCTCCTGCCACTACTCCAGGGTGTATTTAACACTTGTCCTGCTGTAGTGACTACAGGCAAGTAGAAATGCTGATTTCTAGAAAACTGACAGGTTTAGTGTATTTATTTTTACAAGATTTAAATAAAAATCCTCTCAGAAGGGAAGAGACAGCATATAAATTCTACTTAAGAAAATGTTGTTTTCTTTAATAAAATGAATGCACTTAACTTAAATCCAGTTAACTTAAATTTAATTAATCTGGGTCACGTTTGTTGTCCCATTTTAGTTTGGGATGTTTCCATTTTTATAACACCAGTCAGTTTTTCAGCCATAAATGTGGAGACAGTTCCTGGTGTCCTACAAGGAGCACTCACAGGGGCTCTGGACAAAACATGTCCTGGTGTCAGAGAGATTTTATCCCTTGGATTCTCTCCCTTGTGTTATGTAATCCCAGGGAAGGATCCTTGGAGAGAAAATGCTCTGGCAAGGGAGAAATGGAGAAGTTTTTGGGATGGAATCCAATACCTGTCTTGCAGTAAAAGCAATTAAACTAAGTTTTGGACTTTTCTATTGAATTATATTTTCATTATTAGCACTTAATTATTAGCATGTAATTTTAGATGTGTCTGCATATTTTGTGAAGGCAATGGTTACTGAAGAATGAACTGAGCTTCTCCTGCCTAATATGGGTTGTATTTCTTTTCATCTTTTTATGTTGATGTTGTTTTTCAGCTGAGGTCTCCTGGCTCTGATATCAGGTTTAGGATATCTCTGCTCTCTCTTCTTTCTGGAGGTACTATCTGCACAGCAGGAATTTCAAATGAACAATGTCACAGCCAAACAGCTTTTGTGACTCAAAACCTTCTGTGAAAACAATATTTTATAGGTGAAGTCCATGCAGAGGGGCTGCAAACAAGAATAAATAAATTCTCAATGAATTAATAAAAGGGTTTTGTGGACAGGAATGAATGATGAAGAGCTGTAATCCTGTTAATCCATCCAATAGCTGCATTGCTTGTTAAAAAGACAGGAAATAAATCACTGCTAGTGATGGAAGCAGGAAACAAAGGTACTTCTCTCTCCCTTCTTCAGTTATCCCATAAAGCTCGTTTCTATTTCTATGAGTTGAGTTTTCTCTGTGCAAACCTTCCATCTATTTATCAGTCTTCTTTGCTCAGTGGGAATCAGCAGCATTAAATAGTTTTAATCCTTTTAAATCAGCGTCTGTAGGATGTTCTGCTGGCAGGAGGGTGGAAAAGTGCCCTTGGAGGGTCTGGAAGGTTTCCCTGCCCACAGCAGGGGTTGGAATGAGATGGCTTTAAGGTCCCTTCCAGCCCAAACCATTCTGGGATTCTCTGGCTACCACTGGTGCCCAGACAGGGAAAATAAAGAACTTTCTAATTTATGCAGTGTAGGAAAATAGATGGTTTGGGGGTTTTTGGGAGTGCAAAATTTGAAGTAAGCATAGAGATTTCCACATTGAAGTAAAAATGGCTTATTAATGAACTTTTACATTGCATCTTTCCCAGCCAGGCCCAGGGGCAGTTGTGTTCTCACTGAAGTTTGAAATTACTTTTTTGAGCTTCTTTGAGGCTTTACTTTGGCCTTGCAGTGGCATCTCATCAACTTCTAGAGAGTCATTTCTGCACGAAAGGCACAGAAAATAACAGGCTTAAAGAGTGGGGCAAGGAAAGGAACAAAACCTGTAGTCCTTAGAAGAATGGGGGCAAGCAGGAATATTTGGAGCTTAATTATTTGAATGTAGATAGAGAGAGAATGCAGAGAAATTTCAAGTTGCTAGTGAAATTTTACTTCAGATCCTCATACAAATTGTCATTTTTTCCTTGTTTTTGTGTCTTTGTTTTCTAAAAATGCTGCCTCCAAGTGAGGGTAAAAATTCAACAGCTTTGTAACACAAGGAAAAGGGAGAGATGCAACATCAATATTCCACTTTTTTTTTAATGTGTTTATTTATGTGGAACGGACCCAGCAGCTGGGAAAAGAGAATTGAGGTGGGAGCAGGTTTGATCTTGAAATTTCATCTCAAAAATCTTCACGTTCCTGAAAGGTCTTATCCAAGGAGATGAGGATGATGAAATCCAACTCAGCTGTGCCAGTCCCAGAGCATGAGAGCACTTTAACAGGATTGAGTAAATCCAAGAGTCCATAGGCTGAAATACTCATGTGTTAATTGCTCAAGAAGTGTCAGTGAAATAAAACCTGGAGTAGTGTTTGGAGGTTCCAGAAATCCAAAGCTGTAGAAAAGGGCTGGATTTGCACTGTAAATTATTCACTGTAGCATCAGCACAGCCAAATATTTGCTTATGCTTGAATAATTCCTCAGGAAAGCATTTAAGCAGATATTTGACTTCAGCAAACAAGAGTTAGTCACACTTGCAGCTGAATCAAACCCAGAACTGGTTTTAACTTGAGGCTGAATCTTCCTTCCCTGGCTTTTCTCCTGGTTGGAGGGGACTGTGAGGTGGGATCTGACACTGGGCATGGGAGGGGGGGAGTCTGTGGGCTGATATTCACCCTTCCAGGATGCTCCAAGCTCCCAGGGGTGATTGTTGAGCTGGAATTAGGGTTTATTTTTGCGGTTAAGCCCAGCTGAGGCTGTTCTCCAGCCTAGCAGATGTGCTCTGGATGTGCCCCACCAGTGAGAGGGGCTCAGGGCCTGGGTGTGGGAGGGGGGCTGTGAGCTGATCTTCAGCCTTCCAGGATGTCTCAGGCTGCCAGCGGTGATCCATGAGCTGGAATTAAAGTTTCTTTTTCTGCTTAAGCCCCAGGTGAGGATGTTTTCCAGCAGATGTGTCCCACCAGTGAGAGGTACTCAGACTATGAGTGTGGGAGGGACCTTGAGGGATGAGATTCACCTTTCCAGGATGTCCTGAGCTACCAGAGGTGATCCCTCAGCTGGAATTAGGGTTTGGTTTTGTGGTTAAGCCTCAGATGAGGGTGTTTTCCAGCCCCAGTGAGAGGGGCTCAGGACCTGCTCATCAGAAGGAACCCCACCGAGATATTCCATGGAATTCACGGAGATTAATTCCATACCAGGTGAGGTGACTTGAGTGTTGAACAGCACTCTGAGGCAAAACAGATTTGGGGTGGTTTTGGTGTGTGCCTATTCTGTGGTTAAATAATCTTCTAGAAGCTTTTTGCTCATGCTGGCATTTCAACAGAATTGTTTGGGTGATAAAAATCAAACATTTGGGACACAGAGTTTTTAATGAACTGTAGCTTTAGCCCAGGAGCACTGTCAGACTATAAAGCAAGTTCCTCTACTTTTTAGCTTCTTTAAGAGGATTTTTCCTGCTGTTTTACTGGCATTTCTGATTTATTATGGCACCAGCTCTCCAGAATAAGCATTGGTACTCCCCATTTTATGTCTACAAACTTTATGAGAGTTCAGCTGATCAGTAATAATAATGAACCTTATAAAAAAACAGTCCACTATAATTTTTTGCTGTGTTAAAGCAATGCAGTTGCATCAACCTTTAAAAAATAAATACTTTTTAATACGTATCGCAACTGTAGGGTGCAAAGAGCATCCCCACTAGGCAAAATGGGCCTAAAGGGGCTCCAGGAGAGCTGGGGAGGGACTGGGGACAAGGGATGGAGGGACAGGACACAGGGAATGGCTTCCACTGCCAGAGGGCAGGGATGGATGGAATATTGGGAAGGAATTGTTCCCTGGGAGGATGGGCAGGCCCTGGCACAGGGTGGCCAGAGAATGATTATTTATTTTGACCAAGGCCATGTTCCCCCCTGCTCCAGCTTCTAATGAATGAAAAGTTTCAAATCCTGTAATAACACTAGATCTAAAAGGAAATAATTATTGGAAATTACTGTCATATTATTGTTCCTCTAAATATATTCAGAGTACTTGGATGTCAGAACTCATATTTAGATTAATTTACCTTCATCATCTCTTAAAATTTAAAATTAGAATTTTTTTAGGAAAATACTGAGTCTTGTAGACATTTTGTGTGTCTTTACTTTACAGATCTTCCTTCTCTCATCAATTCATAGTTTTTCCTTGCCCTGTCTGGAGTTCAACCTTATTTGTTAGAGGTTGTCAACCTTTTGGCACTCTGTGGTAAATTGTGATGTGTTCTGAGCTATTTCCAAGTTAACAGAATAATTTGAACTTAATAGTGTCATTTTCTGGACGTTATACTCCTGGCTTTTGGGAGTCTTATTTGTTTTGTTATTGTTGTTTTTTATTATTATTATTTGGGGTTTTTTTCCCTGGTATAATTTGAAGGAAAAACCAGAATATTCCTTCTGTCATAGTCCAGTTGCATAGAGAGTTACTTATTCTGGGAGCAGCAGTGTTGCTATCCTTGTGGTTTAACTTGACATTTCATCAAAATCAAAAATAAATCTGTCAAGATTCCATCCTAAAAATCTCTCAGGAGCAGACTCCACTCAAGGGTGTCAGCTGAGCTCTGAATAACTTTCTAAAATAGAACATCGTGATTGGAGAGATGGATTTATTTTGTTTTTCAAGGTTGTAAAATCAAATATCAGGAGCCTCAGAAGTGAATTTCTGCACTTCTTTTTAGGTCTGATAACGCCTAAAATCTCTATTTGGATGGGATTTTTTTCCTTAGACTGACCTGAAGACACCAAGTGTCTCCTGAACTTCTGTATTCTGGGATTTGAGGTGTAAAAGGCTGGAGGCAAATACCACCTAATGGAATTACACTGCTTCAAGTGGAAAAGCAGCTGAGCCCCGTTCCTTCAGGAAATTTTGTTAACAGGGGAGCAAACAGAAGTGAAATACTGAGAAATTCCCATCCCCAAAATTCCCATGAGGTTTGATAATGATGATTAACTGGAATCTATTTGGGTAATGTGGAAACAGCCTTGATTTCCAAGTAGTCAGCAGGAATATATCATGGTAAAAGTAATTTTGGGCTTTTTTTTTTTTTTTGAAGGTGCTGTTGCAAATTCCAGAATGACTTTGGAATGGGCTAAGTGGAAGTTTGCATGATAGTAACCAAATGAGCATTCTGGGGAGGAGAAGGGGGGGAAAAGGCCGTTTTGAGCAGTTCTGGTCCCCTCTCACATGGGAATAATAGTTCCTTTAGGAAGAGTCTGGAATTCCCCTTTGAGCTGCCTCTAACTTCCTTTTTTTTGCCACAAATTCCCATTTGAGCTGTCAGGGCTGCTGTCTCCTCTCTGAGATCGTTCCCTACAATTCCCTGAGAGAAACTGATAGTGAGGAGAGAGGAGTTGGGTCTCTTCTCCCAGGGAACAGGTGAGAGGGTGAGAGGAAATGGCCTCAAGTTGTGCTGGGAGAGGTTTAGACTGGATATTGGGGAAAGGTTCTTCACGGAAAGGGTTGTCAAGCACTTCATGGAAAGGCTCTTCATGGAGAGGGTTGTCAAGTACTTCATGGAAAGGTTCTTCATGGAAAGGGTTGTCAAACACTTCATGGAAAGGTCCTTCATGGAAAGGGTTGTCAAGTACTTCATGGAAAGGTTCTTCATGGAAAGGGATGAAAAGGTTCTTCATAGAAAAGGGTTGTAAAGCCCTGGAAGGGGCTGCCCTCGGGCAGTGGTGGAGTCTCATCCTTGGAAGTGTTCCAGGCACATGTGGATGTGGCATTTGAGAACACGGGTTAGTGGTGACCACAGTGGTGGTGCTGCTGCTTGGACTTTATGACCTGAATGGTCTTTTCCAACCTGAAGAATTTTGTGATCCACAATTCCCTGCTGAATTTGGTCAGAAACAGCTGTAGCAGGGCAAGGGAAGAGAAGGAGGAAGGAGGATGCTTTGCATGGCTTCACTTCCTGGGTTCTGTGACCTGGAGCTGCTTTGTCAAGACAAATGTTGGTCTGAAAAGGGAATGAACAGTCCCATGAGATCTGTGCTGGGTCTTCCCTTCTTTCATGGCCAATACTGAAGTTCTTCCTGGAATTGCTGCCTGTTGCAGCCTACACCAACCTCTCCTGCTGCTAGACAGGTTGGGAAGAGTCCAACCTGAGGGGAAGTAGAGCTTGGAAAGGTCTCCCTCCATCCTGAACCCCTGGATGAGGAGTGGAGCAATGTGTTAAGTGTAGAATTTGAAAAGGTTTTGCTGCTGCCCTTTATTTCTCCAGCATGTTGGTATTATAATCCAATAAAGTCACCTGCAATCCATGGCTTTGACAAAGGGAAAAGGAGCTGTGCTTGATGTGGGGGAGCCTCATAAACCACAGGATATAATTACTGAATTTGGGAAAAACCTCTGATGTCCTGGTGATCCCACCCATGTGAGCTGTCCTACAAGCAAACTCAAATATATATATATATATAATTTATATTATCAACCACCTAGGAACTTTAAATACTTGAGTAAATATGGGCCACTCCATCTGGTTTATTACATTTCCCTACCTCCTCTCCTACTCCTGTGGAAAAAACCCTGCACGTTTTCCTCAAACTCTTGGCACACAATTGTTTTGTAAGTTCGTTTGATTTTTAATAAATGCAGTATTTTTTTTTTTATACAATAACTTGGCTTGTATTGCTGAAAATCTCTCTTCATTCCACGTTCCTGTCATTGTATTTATCCCGAACTTTTTAAATTTGAAGGAATATTTTAAAATAATTCAGTTCTGGGCTGCAGAATTGTGCTAATGCTTTTTATTGGAACCATGAACCAGAACTTTTTTTAACTATCTAATGTTCTGCACTCCAAGTGCACTTTGGAGTTCAGCCAGACCTGTCTTGGGGATTTTGGTGGGGGATTTTTTTGTTTGGGTGGTTTTTATTTGTTTTGGGGGCCTGGTGGGGAGGGAAGGGAGAGGGTTGTGGGGTTTTGTTTTGGGTTTTTATTTTTCTTGGGGGGTTTCTTTGCTTTGTGAGTTTGGTGGGTTTTTTTTTTTTGGTTTTTTTTTTTTTTTTTTGCTGGTTTTTTGGTTTTTTGTTTTGTGAATTTTTGGTGGGTTTTTTTGTTATTCTTTGTGGTTTTAATTTTACTTTGTTGATTTTTTTTTTCTGGTCTGGTGTTAGTGGTGTTTTTTAAATTTTCCTGGATACAACCCAACAGCCTGTGTCCTTAAAGAAGGCATCCTCAGGGATTATTCCCATTTTTCCCAGGCAATGCCTTTGAATCCCGGGTCCCTCTGGCTTTTTGCAGTGAACCCTCATTTTAATCAGTGCAATTTCTCTGCTACAATTGCTTCTCCAAAGTGCTTGAAAGCAGGAAGGATACCACAAATACTTTATTGCAGGGAAATTATGGAAATCAGACCTGATTTAAGCCAGAACCTTGCATTTTCTTGACTTGGAGGGTTGTGCATACACAGTAGTTGAGTTAATGAGTACACATATCTTGATTAATGCTAATGGGGTTCTACTTCCATATTTTATTTATATTAGTGACTGAAACAATACCATGCTCTTAGAGTCTGAATATCCCCTGTGAAAAAGTTTGTAGTGGCTCAGCTTTGTGCAGGTTGAGTAATAAATGTGTCAAATCCCTCTTTTCCAGCTCTGCCTTGAGTGAAGTTTGACAGAAAATGGTCCAGCAGCTTTGTCTCTGGAAATGGTTCACAGTGGGGACAGCACTCGCTGCTGTCCTGGCATGGGCTCTGGCCCAGAATGATGAAGGTAAGGGTTTGGCTGAGGGGTGGAGCTCTGGGAGGGCTGGGATGCCTCTGGAATTTCACTGGAATGGTTTTTTTTCCCCCAATAATTATTATTTGATGAAGTAGTTTGGTAGGAAAAGAGGTTGAAAGATAGGTCTGGGTGTGTTTTGTGTTTCGTGGCTGCAGCATCCAGTGATGATTGCATTTCCTGAAGCTGTTGATTTACCAGGCAAGGTAAAATCTTCAGTTATGGTTATTCAGTGTTGGACTCCAGCATCAAAATTGGTTTTGTCTTATTCATTGTGCAAGCTTTAACAGTAAACTTTGCTTTGTTCATAAATCAGTAGTTGTGGTTGGAACAGGAGATTGAAAGAATGGTTAATGACCAAGAATTTGGGTGAAAAAATCCACAGTGAGGGTTTTCTAGAGAAACAATACTTCAGGAACCCTGAAACATGGCACCAGTAGCTCATGTTCCTCCTCAGAGCATCTTGGTTAAATGTAATTAAAAGACAGCAGGAATGTGCCCTGCCAGTGATCTCTGGTAATTAACAATTACAGCCCTGGATAACTGATTAGGGTTTATTCTTTTGAACAATTTAACAGCATTGAAGGGCAAATTCTGTCAGAGTTGTTCCTGAATACTCCTGGGAATAATGAGTAGGATAAGTGAAAACTGAGTGTGGTTTCAGAATGTCTGTAATGAAGTTGCTCATTATCCATGGCACTCCACGTGGGTAGAGCTGTAATTGTACAAATTTATGACTTTGGCATCTGGATTTTGGTTTAAAAACCTCTATTTTGTCAGTTATGAAGTAAAATAATTTTGCTTTCATGGGAAGTCTTCAGTCCTGCTTGAATTATGCTTTGTTTTTTGCTACCTAGTCAAAAGTCTCTGTTTCTTGTTCTACTAATTGCTCTCCAAATGTCCTTTTATTCCCTTCCATCCCCCAGCCCAACCCTGCCCACAATGTACAAGAAAGCTAATTTAATTTTCTCCATTTTTACACCCTGTCATAATCAGTGTCACTCCTGACACTGAAGTGGACGAGCTGCTCATATTTCACATATTTGCTCTGTGCTGGGCTACAATTAACTGGATTTTAATCATTTATTGTAGTGCAGGAGTGGGGCCATCAGGTTGGTAAAGGTTGACCTTGGTGGTGCTTTGAGGAGGAAAATGCTGGTTTGGGTGGAGGAGAGGCAGCAGGGTGGCCTCTGGCATGTCCAGCAGCACAGGAGGACATGGGAGAGCAGTGGGAATAATGGTGGGAAGCAAAGCAGGATCATGGGGCTGTGGAGAGCCCACTGGGGAGGCTGAGAAAAAAAATCAGCACTTTTCAGTGGGAGTTTTATTTGTGCTCATGCTGGCAGCATCACATCTCTCCAAAAAGGCATCTTTGAGAAGAATAAAATGAGGATTTTTGGTTGAGGATCCATTTCTAGTTAGGCTTGAGTGATAGTGAAGTGTGCAAAGCACAGATGGCCCAGGCAGGACAGGAGCAATTTGATCTCTTGGAGGTTTCCATTTCTGTTCCTTTGTGCTCATATGATAGATTGTCACCTCTGTGTCCTTATCCCAAGATTGTTCAGTATCCTTTTTCTTCCAGGTGATTTAGAGGAAGGGAAGGGCCACCACTCTTTAATGGCAGTGTCCTGTGACTGAGTAAATACAGCAACTCCCTTACTTCAAAGGGGTCTGAACATAATTTTTGGGTGGATTTTTTTAGCCTGACACATGCCAATTTATTTATCACAGAAACCATGCTTGATTTTTATCCTTGGTAATGTTCTCTTACATGACCTGAACAGGGCAGCTTTGTTATAATGAGTATACATTTGCTGGCTGTAGCCAAAATTCTTGCTGCATTTTCAGGGGGACAGTTCAGAAATGCTGTTTTTTGAGAAACATTCAGCATCCTTATACAAACTTAACTGATTTCTTCCCCCGTACTGTGTTCAGGAAAGGGTATATGTAGCTAACAGCACTTTGGATAAATATCACAGGGGTGTAATAGAGAAAATAGAGCTGGAAATGCATTTAAGCCAAGGTGGGGGACCGGTGACTCAGCAAATGGCACCCAACTAATGAGGCAATGCTTACAGGAATAATTACTTGGAAATATGTTTCTTACAGCTTAATAGAAAACTCTGTTTAGGGCTGGGCCTGGAGGAGTTGTGATGTGCAGGAACAGAATTTGTAACCTGAAATATAACATAGAAAAGATGTGCACTTCTGGCAATTGCCATTTCCAACCAGCATAGTTCTCTTAACAGCAGAATAATAAATATAAATAAATGAAAAATCAGCTCTGGCAGAAATTATGGGCTATTTCTTTGCAGCCAGCATGCCAATCCTCCATTTTCCTGGCGGGAGCTGTGGATGTTGACTCAGTTTCTTGCCCTTCTTGCTGCATTTTGCTGCATTGGCTCCTAATTTCTCTGTTTCACATGTTTTACCTGACCTCCCGTGCCACCAAATCCTCCCCAGCCATGGCAATTAATGATGTCCCAAAGTAACTTCATCCAGGAGTGCCTTGGTCAGGCTGCTTTTTTCTTAGACTTCAGGAGTAAGTTTCCCCAGGATCCCATCTGCTCCTGGTGAAATTCAAGTACCTCCCATCAACTGTAGTCCCTTTGTATTTAAACCCACCCCCTAATTATTAAAAACCCCAATACTTTTGTTACAGAGCCATGCCATCAGTCCTAATTTGCTGTTAATGTGCCCATTCATTGTTTAATTTCAATTCTTTCATCCTGTAATCCTTTTGTTCAATCCTGTGGTGCACCAGAATAAATGTTAGGCTTGAGTGTGGATGGGGAATATTGTGAGTATTTTTGGTTTGGTTTTCTGAAAGGAAGAGATCTGGTTTTACAATTCCTGCTGTTGTCTCTCTTCCAGACAGGAGAAATACTGCAAAGCTTGGAATTTTTTTTCATAATATTTTAACTTAAGTAAAAGTAGAATTGTCACTTGTAGCTGTGCAATATGTGAAATTAGGTCAGCTGAAGTCTTTTATTTTTCCAGTGCTGCTTTATTGAATTCAGAGGAAAACTCTGAGGCTAAAGCAATCAGGGAGGAGGAAGGTGGAAACACAGGATCAAATTTCTCCCTTTTTTTCTTCTCTCTAATCTAATGTGTATGGCAAAAAAAAAAAAAAAAAAAAAAAAAAATTAGCAGCAGTTTTTGGCCAGCAAAGAAGGCCACTGAATTCAAAACTTTCAACTTTCTACACTTTCATGCCAGACCAAACCAATCCAGCAGCAATTATTTGCCAATTAACATATTTAATTATGTTGAGTCCATACTTTTCATGAAAATACAAATGTGAGCTGGGGGGGCACCAATAATTTATTGTTGACTCTTAAAAGATGAATAGAAGGTAAAAATCATTCTGGTCCCTTCTAAAAACCAAAAGCAAATGTGGAGATCCACCCACAAAATTTGCAAAGGATCTGTTCTTGGGGTTTTCAGGAGTGGTGTAATGGGGCTGTGACTTGTGGGAATCTGTTTCATACCATGGAATCTTTGAAGGGTTTTTGAAGATTTTTTGGGGGTTTCTTTTAACCTAAAGTTGTTTTGCACTTTTTTTATACATGAATGAAATGAACACGTGAAGGTCCTTATATTTCTCCTGAAGATCTATAGCTTTAAAAGAAGAATAGTAACAAAAATCCTGAATTCATCTGATCAAAGATGAGCCCATCCTGGTCCTTTTGCTATCTTGTAAATTTGGGTTGTGTTTGAGGGGGTTGATGTCACCCGTCCCTCACATTCCCCTGACCCAGGGACCTGTCACACACCAAAAAGTACTGAAGTAATTACTGTGTTTGATGTGGAGCCAGTGGAACCACAGGATGGTTTTGGCTGGAAAAGATCTTGAAGAGCAGCAAGTTCAACCATAATGCTGGGGATGAGGACTTCTAGAAGCCTTCACTCCAGAAATCTCCTGGAGCTGTTCCATGAAATCATCCCTTCTGACTCACTTGAGGAATAATACTTGTTTATCCCAGAAGAGATGCAAACAGGATGTTGGACGTATTTCTCTTGGCATGTATGGCTAAGGAATGCTCTCTTGATTATTTAATGTTGGTTTTTTCAACTCTGTTTGGACTTATCACTGTAGTTCTTCCAATCTTCTGGTTTCAGACTCATTTCCTTCCTTTTGCTTCCTTTCTGCTTGACTGTGGAACAAGAGATGAGCCATGGACACCTGCACCGTGGGATATGGATCTCACTGCTGGCTCAGTGGTTTTGTTTCATTCTGAAACGAAATTTCACAAAATGAAACTGAGGCTAATCAGAAGATTTGCTCATCCAAATATGGATTTCCTTTCCTAAGTGTTCAGCAGATGGGTATTTTTTGTCAGAATGTAATAAAAAAAAACCCCCACTTAAATGGTCTTTGTCACTTCCCTGAGTGGGAGTGTCTTTTTAAGTAAGTTTTTTCTTTCTGTGAAAAACACAACTGTTCACTTTTGCCACCAAGACTTCAAACCCCTTCACCTGTTTTTCAAGGCCCCCTCTATTAGTTAATATCTTTATTCAGTCTAACAATCTGCTACAAAAACTGAATCACTGAGGGGTCTTACAAATCACCTTAAGAGGCTATATTAGAAAGAAAATAGTTTCAGATCTTGATCTATTACTGCTGGGCAGGAAATTAACTGGGGAAAATGCACATTTGAGTACCTGGAGCTCATTGATCATTCCCTGAGCCCAGCACTGTACAGGTACAGGGAGAGGAGAGAAATGCCACCAGGTTCTTGCCTGAGGGAATGCGTCTGTTCTTGGGAACAGGAGTCATTTGTGTGTTTTATGGGCACTTGCTGCGTTTGGTTGGGAGCTGTGCCCGTTATTCCTACAGGGAAAAGAGCTCTTCTTGATGTAGGTGGGTTGTAGTGGAGCCATTAAGTTCCTCTGAAGGGTTTAGTTCTTCAAAGTGTCTTTGAGTGCCACCAGCAGCACTTTGAGGTGACAGAAGATGAATTTCCCTGTGGTGAGAGGTGAGTTAGTCACAAAATAGGGGCACTGAAACGAGGTGCATCTCAGTTCATGTGCAGATTTTAGCTCCGGTAAAAGGGACTGAGTATCCTGGGATCCCCCTGTGGCTGTGCTGGAAGGGATGAGGCAGGAAGCTGCTTCTGGAGAAGGGGGAAATCACAGATCTCAACAGCCTTAGAACCACCACAGTGGGATCTGGCTAGGAATGAGCCTCTTCCAGGCACTGGACTTCCAAAATTTTTTTCTGCTACCAAGTTGAGCAAGGGCCTGGAGCCTCTGGGTGCCCAGGAAAGGCTGAGGGAGCTGGGGCTGCTCAGGCTGGAGAGGAGCCCCAGCTGAGAGGGGCCCTCAGGCCTGGCTGTCCCTGGCTGCAGGGAGGGGCAGAGCAGGGCCCAGGCTCTGCTCCGGGGCCCAGCCATGGCACCAGAGCCACGGGCAGGGCCTGAGCCCAGCCATTGCCCTGCACAGGAGGCACAACTTCTTCCCTGGGCAGTGCCCAGCCCTGAGCACATTGCCCACACAGCCTGGGGGCTCTCCTCCCTGGGGCTGTGGCAGAGCTGTGTGCACACAATGCTGTGCCCTGTGCTCTGGGATGGCCCTGCTGGAGCAGGGAGGTGACACCAGCTGCCCACTCAGCTCCCTCAGCCTCAGCCACCCTGGGATTTTATGTTTCTCCTGCCCATGTGTTGGATTGTTTGGATTTGAGGCTATCAGACATCGATGCTCTTTGATTCCTTTAGGATTTAACTGTCCTGAGCCATCCCTTGGTGAGGGAAGGCTGTGAGAACTGAGTTGGTTCTTTTCCTAGGGCTGGGTTCCTCAAGGTGCTTCTCCCACCTGGAAAGTGAACTCTTGATGCAGGAAAAGCAGAAACCCCCCTAAAAGTGCCCTGGAACATCTTGTGCCCCCTCCAGAACTGTTGCTCACACTTTGGGACTTGCCACTCTAGCTCCAGTGATACTTTTAGGGCCGAACTCCTAAAAAACATCAATCACTGTGTCTGTGCACTCATATGTTGGTTGGTAGCACTGTGTGTGAGCTCTTCATTCATGAAGACATTTTGTATCTGTTCCAAGCAGCAGGAAGACTTGCAAGGCCGAGACTTTTCCTTTCTGGTTTTCTCTTCAGCAGAAACACATTTGCAGCTTAGTCGGGCTACTAGATTTTAGTACTAAGGCAGCTCATATAATTGGAATCTCTTTCTTTACTAGGAAGCCCTGAAATGTAAATATTTTAACTGGAGGAAATCAGGCTTTGACGTTCTCTTTGGAGGGCAATAATTTAACTAGTTTGACTTTCAAAGAACTGAGACACTTCAACTGGCAGGATTTAAAATCTGCCTCAGTGTCATGTCTTTCATCTCATACTCCACCAGTAATATATGTTGCCTGTTCAATTTTAGTTTTTATTCGCAATATTGTATTTGTAGCAACAGTTTGGAAGCACAGAATTCCTGTCTCTTGGTTACAGGGAAGGTTAGGAATCCTTTCTTTACCTGCTGCCCCTGTCATGTTACTTTCTAACCTCCTTCTCATTTCTCCTTGTCTCTAGCACTAAGAATTATTTTCTGAATCCTTATATGAGACTGTCACATGTGGACAGATAAACTGTGATAGAAATTGCCTCCCTCTTACTGTGGTTTAATTTGGTTTTTTATAAGTAGCTGTTTTAAAAAAGGCACAGGAACTTCAGTTTGATCAAAACTTGTTTTTGGAGGATTTGATTTTCACATAACAAGAACAGACTCAGGGCTGTATCCCCCAGGACATGGGGTGTGTGTGTTCTGAATCACTTCAAGTGCCAGGAACTTCCTTGTTGATGGTGATGATGGACTCTTCCTGCAGAAGGCTTTACACAGGGGTCTGGGTTTTCCAGAGCCTCTGGAAAGTCTGGACTTTTGCAGGGGCTGAGTTCCTGCCAAGGCCAGCAGGATCTGTGTCCAGAGAGCCCTGGAGGAGCTGGAGCTCCAGGAGCAGCTGAGGGAGCTGGGGAAGGGGCTGGAGCCCCAGGAGGGGCTGAGGGAGCTGGAAAGGGGCTCAGCCTGGAGAAAAGGAGGCTCAGGGGGGACCTTGTGGCTCTGCACAACTCCCTGCCAGGAGGGGACAGCCAGGGGGGGTCGGGCTGTGCTGCCAGGGAACAGGGACAGGACAAGGGGAAAGGGCCTCAGGCTGGGCCAGGGGAGGCTCAGCTTGGACAGCAGCAGGAATTTCTGCATGGAAAGGGTGCTCAGGCCTTGGCAGGGGCTGCCTAGGGAGCTTTGGAGTGCCCATCCCTGGAGGTGTCCCAGGAAGGGCTGGAGGTGGCACTCAGTGCTCTGGGCTGGGGACAAGGTGGGGAACAAAGTTGGGCTCAGAGATCCTGGAGGGCTTTTCCAGCTTCAGGGATTCTATGATCTCTGCTGTTGTGTGTAGCAGGAGCCACCTCCTGTGGCTGGGCAGTAACCTTGAGGGCTGAGTTCTCCCAGCTCACTTGAAGGAGTTCATTTTACAGTGATCATTTTCACATTAGGGCATCATTACTGCTCAGCTGTTGTCTACCATTAAACACAGGCAGGGCTTTTTCTGACTGAAGCTCATGGAAACTCTGGGATTTTACATGCAATGCTCATGGTGAAGAAATATCTGGGGATTTAAACCAAAAACCCCAAAATCCGCCCCCCCTCCCCAAAACCCAAAGCTAAGCTCTCTCCCCCATGCCTTTTCCACAGACACTGCTGTAATTTTTGAATACCCGGGTGTGATCACTCCCAGCCAAACACTTTTGTCTCTTCTGGAGAATCTCTGTTGGAAGACAATAATTTTCCTTTCTGGTTCCCCCCCCGTTTTTTTTTTTTTTTTTTTTACATGCTGAAAAGAGAACTTTTGGACTAGGTTGGAAAAAATAGTAAGGAAAAAACCCTCTGTGCTTTGCAGTATTTATTAGACAGTGTATTGAGGCATGGCAAGTTTTAAATTGGCAGGGAGATGAACACCTGATATATGTAGGCAGAAATCAAATGTTTAAATAATGCCAAATTATCCTGCTGCACATTTTTTAACATGACTGAAATGGGAAGGGCCAAGGAGATGGGGAAGGAAGAAAGGAGAGAAAATGTGGTTTTCAGTTGAATTAGAGAGAAATGGGATTTCTCTGCAATTGAAGGCTCAGTTCTAGTGTGAATTATCCTGGAAAGCTAATTTGCACAGGAAGAAGGTTGTGGTGAGAGTTTGTGTTTGCCTTCAATATGGTTTCAGCTCCCTTTTGTGAATTTAATGGTGCTCCATGATCACTTCTCATTTCAGGAGCATCTTACTGGGATTTAAATTCAAGGAATTGCAACCTCTTGGGCATCTTTAAATGTTCAGAGCAGGAGACCATAGAATCCCAGAATTATTTAGGCTGGAAAGGACCTCTAAACCTGAGGCTGATCCCCACCTTGTCCCCAGCCCTTCCTTGGACACATCCAGGGATGGGGAATCCAAAACTCCCTGGGCACCCGCTGCCATGTCAGACATATTTTGGTTCTGTACCAGAATATCTTCATTTTAGTCTCTGATTTATAAGGTGTTGATTTTGCCAGCAATATTGATACAACATGAAATATTTGATTTATTTGTCCCTTTTGATTTGATCTGCTGGGCAAGTCTGCCATGGGATAATTTTGCAAATAATTTCTTAGCAGAGCTGTTTGAATGGAATTATTTGATCCTAGAGGGAAACACAGAGTGTTAAATATCTTGGGGCTCCCTCATTTCAACATTTAATTTGATTTCCCAGCTGGTCTTAACTTAAACCAAGGTTTCTGGTGTTCCCTGGTGTCGCTTTTCTCTATGACCAGTTGGCCAGTGCGGCCTAATTGTGTTTCTTGAGAAGTGGCCAGGCTTTTGATTCAATTCCAAATAACACAGCATGAAAATTGATTACTACAAAATCATAGGAAATTTTGAAAAAAACAAGAGGAAAAAATAAAACCAAAGAAAACAGAGTGGAGTAGGTTTTTTTTACTCCACGTAATGGTGCTGGATGAAAGTTTCTGGTGTTTGAATTCTATTTTCCCATCTTCTAACATAAAAAAACAATGGATTTTTCTATTGTTTTATTTTACTACTGTTAAGAGATTTTACTCTTTGCCAAAATTTCTTGACTCAGACGTTTTGTTCGATAAAATGGTTGGGGTCTTGCCACCTGAACTATTATAAAGCTCACTGTGCTGCTGTTTTGTTTAGAAGGTGAAGTTTCACATCCACAAGTCAAAAACTTCAGCTTTGCTCTTTCTTCAATTTTTTTTTTTAAGCCTTCCAAATTTTCCTTTACTATTTTTTATTGCAAAACTAATTGCACAAATCTGGACAGTGTTCTTTGTGATCTTCTGACAGTTTGAAGGGTTTTGTGCTAAATATAAAACAAAAGCATTTTGTGGAGAGGGACTTTTCATGAGGATGCAGAGTGACAGGACAAGGAGGAATGGCTTTAAGCTGGATGAGGGCAGGGATGGATGGGATATTGGGAATTAGGAATTGTTCCCTGGCAGGGTGGGCAGGCCCTGGCACAGGGTGCCCAGAGCAGCTGTGGCTGCCCCTGGATCCCTGGCAGTGCCCAAGGCCAGGCTGGACTTTGGGGCTTGGAGCAGCCTGGGACAGTGGAAGGTGTCCCTGCCCATGGCAGGGAGTGTAACTAAAAATAGCCTTTAAAAAAGTCCCTTTCCACTGAAATTATTCTATGATTCTGAACAGTTACTCTGTTGTTACACAACAGAAGCACAAAGGAAGCAGGTTCTTCAATGCTTTGGGGTGTTTTTTAAGGATACTTTGGATTTTTTTGTTGTTGTTGTTGTGTTCATAGAAATATTCAGAAAACTCCAAGTTAATGCTCCTAATCCATCTATCAAACAAAAGCCTCTCCTCACTCTGCAGCACTGTGCTCCACAGGATTCACTGCTGCCCCATTTAATTGGGATAGATTTCCTACCAGGACAAAGGTACTTTGTGAGTTTATCATAAGAATCAGATCTTATAGAATATGGTGTTTCTGTGAAGGGGGAACTATAAACAAAATCTCTATCAACAAAGCCAGCAAAATAACATCTCTGAGTGATTGATGGCTGCTGTGGAAATAAATTCAAGGCTGTGAAAATTTCCTTCAGTTGCTTATGTTAGAAGATATAAGATATATGGGATGATCAAATACAAATGATGTGCAAGTGCATTTTTTGTATTATTTACAAAAGGAAAAAAGAAAAAAAAAACAGTAAAGGGTGAAACTGTAACTCAGAGAATGGGCCTCTGTTTTCATTTAATGATGTCAGGCACATGAGCAATTAAGAAGTTGTAATCAAATGGAGCTAAACAGGATGATACAGCCTCCTGCCTCTGGAATGCTGCTCCAGTCAACTGCTCCTCATAACTCCAACTTGATCTGTTTAGGTAAGAGAATCGGTGGGGACAGTGGCACAGGCAGTCGTTTTCCAGCTCCAGGGGCTGTGCACTTTGCTTTCCAAGTTAAGTGCTTTTTTTCTGCTCAGGAGTTGGTGATTAACAGGTGAGGAGAGGCTCTGCGTTTGCAAGAAGCCTGATTGTAACAGAGTATTTTAAATATCATTGAGCTGCTCAGTATGCAAACTCACTCCACATAATCACTGACCCCACTCTTGTCTGCTAATTAAAATAGTTATAGACAAACTGCCAGAGGAAGGCAACCTCTGAATGGCTTCAGATAAACAACTGTTTTTTTCTTTATCCAGAACTAAACCCATCATGAACCAGAATCTTGCCCCCAACCAAAAACAGCACTTAATTTTAAACTTAAAGAACATGAACAATCACACACAGAAAATAATAAAGAGCTCCCAGAGCTGTGCTCAGTTGTTTTCTCACCTACCCTGTGGATAGTACCTTTGTATAATTAAGTACTGGAGGTCTGCAAAGAAAATACCTTATCTGCTTGTTCTTCCCGTGTAATCAATGGCTTGGGATTTATTGTGCAGCTGGTTAATACAAAATTCATCAAGCTCTCCATTTCAGCCAGCCTGGAGCTGGAGCAGAGGCTGAGAAGCTTCATGTCAGGTGTGCTGCCTCTTTATCAGTCTCTGTAGGTGAGATAAAATCAAAAAACAGGGCTCCAAAAACTGAAGGGAATTAGGAGGGGAAGAATTTGGGCATTACTGAATGCTAAGAAGACTTTAAATCCTACAGAAATACCCATGCAATTGCTGTCTCATCTGCAGGATTATTTCCTGTGCTATCTCTGAGGGGAAAACCTTACAGGAAGGATTTGAAAGCTGCCCTGAATCCTTTTATTTCCAGCTATTAGAAATTAAACTGAGTCTAGCTTTAGGCGTCGCTTTGTCCTCCTGCTGGTGGCCTCTGTGTAGCCTGTGGGTCCAAATTACTGGTGTGTTTTTATGAATTATAATTTCTACAACTAAAAACAAACACGTTATTTTTGCTGCCCATCCTTGCTGATGGAAAACTTCCCTGGATGTGCACCTGGACTGGGCTGACCTAGGAAGGACAGCTCCTAATCCTGTCCTTTCCAGGCAGGTGCTGCTTGGAGAAGGCTTTTATGTGTCCTTAGGTCTTTGGAAGGAGCACTGATAGGCAGAGCTGAGATTCCTTTGGCACTTCCCATTTTCCATAGGAGCCAAAACACTGAGCAGAGTTGTATCCTTACAGGGGGAGATGATCAGTCTTAATATCTGCCAGCAAATATCCTCTTTATTCATTATTAGTAGTATTTTTTTAATTTATTGTCTTTGCAACAAGGAGCTGAGTTGCATTTTATGCTAATGTACATGTGTAAATTAAAATGAAATTAATGTACTTAGGTAAACACACACAAAATGCAAGTTCAGCTTCTTTCCAGCACCAGGAGCAAAATTTTTGGGTTTTTTTTTCCTACCATTTCATAGAGTCATTGAGGTTGGAAAAGCCTTCCAAGACAAGGGAAGGGAGTCCAAGCTGTGGCCAATGCCCACCTTGTCCCCAGCCCAGAGCACTGAGTGCCACCTCCAGCCCTTGCTTGGACACCTTCAGGGATGGGGACTCTACTGCTGCCTTTTAGGGAATGATATTTTTTCCATGCCTTCAACTCTCCTGAGAGGGGAGCCAGACAGAGAGATTTTGATGGTAATCAGGTTGTCCTGTAAGGTGTTTATTTTTGAAAGTGTTTTCTAAGGAGGTAAAAATGGAGAAGTAAATATTTCCAGGCTCTGGAGTCAATATTGCAAGGGATATGAAATGTCTTTTCCAATGTAGCAGAAACCCAGTAACTCTCTCCTTGCAATTTATCAGCTGGTTGACGATAAAGGTTTCAGACAGCAGATGAACCATGCTTACATTTTATTTTCAGCACGTTATTAAAGAAAAAATAAGCCACAAAAACACCCCATCCTGACTCAAGTTTTTGGAAGGAGTATTTTAGTGTTTAGAGCCTGGAGAGTCCACACAGCAGCAGCTGTGATAGGACAAGGGGGAATGGCTTCTCACTGCCAAAGGGCAGGGTCAGATGGGATATTGGGAATTAGGAATTGTTCCCTGGCAGGGTGGGCAGGCCCTGGCACAGGGTGCCCAGAGCAGCTGTGGCTGCCCCTGGATCCCTGGAAGTGCCCAAGGCCAGGCTGGACTTTGGGGCTTGGAGCAGCCTGGGACATTGGAAGGTGTCCCTGCCCTGGATGGGCTTTAAGGTCCCTTTCAACCCAAGCCATTCTGGGATTCCATGATCAGCCTGTCTGATTTTAACATCACTTTTTGGGAATCCTCTCCAGGTGGATGCTTGGGAGCACAATGAACTGGCAGGTGCTGAGTCCAACAGTCCTTTGTCCCATCCCATAATTCCTCCCTCACAGAGTTGCTTTACAGAGGAGATAGCTGTAAAACCTTCCATTCTTTAAAATAAATCCTAAATTGGTTCAAAGGCAATCAAAGGCTCTCACCATTTTGCAATTTCCAGACAGTTTTGGATTAATAGGGCCCAAACTTTCCAAAGATGAGGATAAGGAGATTGTGGCAGGAGTAAGAGAGGATGCCAGAGATCTGTCCATCCATCTCAGGATTCGGTATGCTTATGAAATAGGCACTTAAGAAAAACAAAGTTTTAAGTCCCCCGCTTCATGCTTTTCACCAAAAGGTTTTTCTAACAATAAATTTGAAGGAAGCACTGACTTTGCATTCCCCCTTTCTCTTGCTGTTGTCTGGGTTGGGTTGGGCTTTTTTTTTTTTTTTTTTTTCCAAATTTGGCGATATTTTGTGAATTTACCTGAATATGTGAATGATAAAATGTGGGACAGGGAGCCAAAGCACATCTCCTGTAACACATTGTGGACTGGGAACAATTTTAACTACAAAACTAAGATAACCTTGGTTTTCACTCAATAAATTAGATCTCCAAAGTGCGCAGCTCACCAGGAGAGCCACAAATAACTCTCTGTAGCTCTCCAGCACTGGAGTCTACGTTGCTTCCCTAATTAACTCAGGCTGTTTGAACACAGGCTGGCTCTAGGATGGTCAGAAAGCAGCTCAGGCTTCAATTATTGAACCCATTGGACCATAATTCATTAATAGACACTTCCAAGGGTGACACTTCTTGGGAAGTCTCCTTATTCCACATTCTTCATGGATGGGGAGCACACAAATGGCTGGGACTCAGGAGCTGTACAATGTCTTAGGTGCCTTCACCTTTTTTGAGGGGGAGAAAGGACCTTCTGTGACTTTGGAGCCTGTTTTCCTCTCACACCCTGAGAGGGCAGCACTTTCCATGTCCTTGGCTGGGCAATTTTTCCATCCCTGACCTTGTGCCAGCATCCTCTGTGCAAACTTTATGAAACCTCCAGTGTAAGTAGGAAGTTCATTCCCTACCATTTCCTGGGTTCTGCCACTGCATGTCTGCCTCGAAATGGGCTTAAAACCAACATTTTGGCCCTGTGAGGCTTTTTTTTGGTTACTAATTTTGGATACTTAAAATCTATAAGCCTTTCCAGAGCACAACACCCTGTTTTAGCTCATGACAACATTCAGTGGGAATTAAATCATGGCTTAGTTAAGCCACAGTACCAAGGTCCAGCCTTTGAACATCCAGGTGAGATCTCAGTGGTTGTTCCTGTAGGGACAGAATGAAGAATTCCTTGCTTTCAGGTAGATAATTCAGGACAGTCCCGTGACTGTAGGATGTGTTCCTCCAGAACAGGGTTGTATTTTTGGGGAAAGATGGGGAAAATGGCATTGTTTTAAATAAGATGTACTTGTGGCAATCTCTTTGTCTGGGTATTTTTAGCAGGGTCTAAGGGAGAGTTTGAGGAGCTGAGGGAATTGAGTATATTTTAGGACAAGGGGATGTCTTGGGATGGCAAAGCCGCATCCTCACCTTCTGCCACTGCTGCTCGAGGACCTGATTAAATTACAGGAAGATGTTGATCAACACTGCCTTCATTAGAGATGTCAGGAGACAGCTATTTATAGGCACAATATGTAAATCTCCCCAAATAGGTGGTTAATTCTCTGGAACACAAACAATCCTAGGAGTGGCAGCTTAATTAGCACCCGTTTTCCTGGGTTACCTGCTGGAGACTGGCACCAAGGGGAAGGTTCTGGAATTATTGGAATATTTATAGCCTTGGAGAGGTGACTGCAGAGGAGCAAAATTGTTCTACCAGACACTGACAACTTGATTAATTTTTTTTAATAACATGTGGATGTTGTTAATTTTTTAGGCTGAGGGCAGGGGTTTAGAATCTTAAAACCCCAGAGTTGGAGGTTTCATGTCTGTGTAGTTCTTTCTACCCCAGTTTATAAAGTGCTGCTTTTTAAAGGAATCCACTGAAATCACAGCCTCAAAAATACATTTGATGGTATTCATGTGGTATTGAAATATTTTAAAATGTGACATCTGTTTTAACAGAGAACCATATACCTGTGAACATATAAAAATTCCATGGAGGTTTTTTTTTCCCTAAAATTAGTTTAAAAATTACTTTTAATGCTTCTTTCTCTCACCTCGACTCATTGCCATCAGTTCTGTGGAACACAAACTGAGGTTTTTCTGTGCCTGTTTTAGACATATAGAAATCTGGACTGAAACAGGAGAAATTCTTCAGGGAAAGATGAGAAGCCTGGTTATTAAATATGATTGTCAACCTCAATATTTAACCTAAGATGTAAAACTGACAAATTTACCCTTTAGGTACATGGCAAGGATGAATATTATTGGCTAACGTCATGTTTCAGTTAATAAATGGCAATTTATTTGATTATAAAGAAATTCCAACAATATGAAATGTTAGGAGTATCTCCAACTGCTTTTCCCAAGTTGCTTTTATTACTGGTACTACAGCAGTCAAAATTTACTTTAAAAGTTGCTTATAGTACCAAGAATGAGTTGAAGTTCCAAAATTTTTCATCCTCCTCTATGAGAACTCTGTCTTAAATGCATTACAGGCATAATAGGGAAAATGCAATCTCAACAAATATTGAAAATAAGATGAAGTTTGAATGCTGGGGGCAGAGGAATGGTTAAAAGCAGGTTTAATCAACTTTTGAAAGCACTTCTGAAGATATTGCAGCTTCTCTCGACTTATCCAGTGCTTTTTAATGGTCTTAAAAATGACTTTTGGTAATGGTAATTTTAGCTGCTGCTTGGCATAGTATCATGTTTTTATGTGCTTTACAGTGTTTTCAGGCACAAGTATGATTTTAAAGACTCCTGTCAACTTCAAAACTGCTTGTAAAATGGGGAGTTATTTCAATCTAAAAGCACAAAGTATGAAAGAAGGATGGCTCTGCATTCATCTCAAGCTGTAAAAATAAAATAGCGAAGCACAGCACTGGCAATTTGCAGGTCCCAAACGCTTTAGAGATACTGTATCTGTAAATAAAATAAAGAAAAAAAAGTGGCAGAATAAAACCATGAGATAAATTGGCTGATCAGGTTGCAATGTCCTGAAATGGAACAGGAGCTTTTCATAATGGTCTTTATTTGCTTTTTGTCTTTTTTTTTTTTTTTTTTTTTTGTGCTAGATTGTCCCACAGCCTCACTTTTTGTCCAGTTCAAATCAAACCCATCCCCAAATTCACCTCTCCCTAGAGCCTTGGAATGCCTAAGCTCCAAATTTTAGAGCAGAGCTTAACTCTGATCAAAGCACACAAACTCTGGAGGTTTAAGCAGGATCTCAAATGTGTTTGAATCAAGCTCAGGTTTGCCTTCCCAAACTCTCCAATAAGGGATTTCTCTCAGGAAGAGCTGCAAACAGCCCGTGAAAGCCCTTCTTATGCCATTTTCAATGCAGAGCCATGGCAGCACAAGCCAGCTAATGTAAAAGGTTATGCCAAGCTCCTCCGAAACTGCCCAGCTGTGGAGCTGAATGGCCACACAGGAAACAAGGCGGGGCATTTTCCCCTGCGGTGGGGTTGCTTGGTTACTCCGTTTAAATGTATGGCTCTATGTGGCTCTTTATGAGGGGACCCTCCGTTTGTAAATGGAGTTTTAGAGACTCTTTCATGGCTGTGTTTTTCCCCCTGAGTGTTCCCTGCTGAATGGAAGTGGAGGTAAGGACAAAGCACTGCTTCCTTCAGGAGCAGCTGGGGCATTTTGGAGAATCAAGTGCAGCTGGGAGCAGAAATACCTGTTCAGGCAGAGAGAAATGTGAGGTGCTTTAACTCAGCCTGCAAGAATTTCATTCCTGGCCTCTTCAGGTTGCAGAAGCTGCTCTCGCTTTCCCAGGCATTGCCAGCTCCCAGGAGCTTTGCTGGTGGTTTCAATCCATAAAAGACCCCAGGCTGGGGTTGTGAAAGATGGAGATTGCTTGAATTGTGCTCTATCAGCAACTTGTCCCATCACCAGCTCCCTCAGGGGCACAACTGCCCTCGTGGCACTTGTTGTGCTGGCAGTGTTTTAGTGAATCACTGGCCTTTAGTTCTGGCCTTGTTCCATCCTGGATCATGTGTGCCGCACACACAAACTCTGAATTTCCAGCTGGCAGTCAGTCAGAAATCAAGTGTCTGTTTCCTCATTAAAAACTTAATTCTTTATTTAAAATGGCCACAGTATTATTGGGTACTCAGGTTTGAGGATGGGACTTAGCGATTCTCACTTTGTGTCTCCAAGACTTCTCTAAGTATTTGATGGGCTTAACCATGTAGAGAAATGGGGAGAAAAGCCTTTAAATACTTTGAAATTGGAGAATGTTTGGGTTGGAAGGGACATTAAAGATTCAAAATTCCAGCCCCTGCAATGTCAGGGACACCTTCCACTGTCCCAGGTTCCTTCAAGCCCCAATGTCCAGCCTGGCCTTGGGCACTGCCAGGGATCCAGGGGCAGCCCCAGCTGCTCTGGGCACCCTGTGCCAGGGCCTGCCCACCCTGCCAGGGAACAATTCCTTCCTGATATCCTTCTAAATTTCCCTTGTGTCAGTCTGAACCCATCCCCCTTGTCCTTTTACTCAGTTCCTGTTGCAGGGTCCCTCTCCAGCTTCCCTGTGTCCCTTCAGGTCCTGAAAGGAGCTGTGAGGTCTCCACACAACCTTCTCTTCTCCAGGCTGAGCAGCCCCAGCTTTCTCAGCCTCTCTTCATCTCTGACTCTCCAAACTCTCACAAGCTCTTTTCTTTCCCTCTCTAAGATGGAAAGGGTCGCGGTTGAAGAAAAGACTGTCCATGAAACTAAAACTGGTGAATGTTGAGAGTTGGCTTTGTTTAATTCTCTGGAGCTAAATTAAAATGCTTATAAAATGCTTTACAGAGGGAAAGAAGCAATATAACAAGTCCAGACTTTTTGTTCCCCTCTAGGTCCTAGGAAAGTTCCCTCTGATTTTTTTGAACTCTGCTGCCACTCTGTAGGAAATAATTTGGACTTGCTTGCTGGGTCAGGCTTTTTCTAGCATCAAAGTTGTCATTGCCTCCTTCCCACAGAGGTTCTCCATGTTGGATGTTGTGCTATCCAAGGTGTTTTCTTTCACACGCATATCAAATAAAGTGGCTTTAGTGGCTCCTTGAAGAATTTTCCATTTTGCCATTTGTCTTATCGACAGCTCACAGTCACTGAAGCGGATCAGAGCCCTGAATTCGCCATAAATTCTTGTTTGCTGCAGTGTTTGGGGATGATAAAGTGGTTTATTGGAGACATGGAGGGAATAGAAGGTCGGTAGGGAATGGTTGTATGCTGCTTCTTCCTGCACTGTGATGGGGTGGTACCATGTGAACAAGCCATGACTTGTTCAAATTAAGCTTGCTCCAAGATGTTCTGGATGCTGCACAGTCTCATGGATTCAGGCAGAGTTTGGAAAAATTACCAAAAAGACAAATTTTAGAGTTAATAGTTTGTTCTTTCCTGTTTTGGGGGCAGCCCTAGGAAGTAAGGGATTGATGCTGAGGAGCCTTCCACAATTACTGACAAGGTTTAGAGTATGATCTTCATTCCAGTTAAAAATAAAAAATGAACTTTTTTTCTGCCAACAAATAAAATAATTTCCTTCGACAGTTAGTGGGTAGAACTTTATTAAATGGAAAGTCTTTTCAATTGGGCTGAATATCTGCTAGGAACTGAGTCAGGGGTTTGAAATTGCCCATTGCACTCCCTGTGACTGTTTAAATAAAAACAAATGCAACAATTTATCTGACTAAATAAAAGCAAACTTGAATATAAGACAAATAATGAAATAATTCAGAGTAATGATTGAGTGTTTCTGCAGCAGCTGGAAGAGGAGTTGGTGATTAACATGTGGAAGTGGATTTTTTTCCCAGTTTTAATTCAGGAGTGCTCAGGAGGAGATTGCAGTTACTTCCAGAATCATGTCCGAGGAAGGTTCAGGTTGGCTGTTTTCCCCAGGAAGGTTTAGGCTGGCTGTTTGTTTTCCAGATGATGATTGTGCTGTTCTCCCTGAAGAGCTCCTCACTTATTTTTTGTGTCAAGGTGAAATTCCTTTTGTCTTTGGAGGGGTAGGACTAAGTTAGGGAATTTTTTTTCTCACAGCTGTGCTCTGTTAACGCAAATACAAATCCCCTCTCGAGTCTTGTGGGAGACTTTTTGTGCTTGAAGTCACTTAAATTTTTAGGGCTTTAGGGCCAAGCTATTTTTCTTAATAAACTTTGAAGCCATGTGACACGAAGACCAGAACAGCCCTCTCCTGACACTGCTCCCACGTCATTCAAATGTTTCATTGAGCTGGAATTTAGAGGTATAGGAAGTATGAGTGGTTATTTGGGGTTTCCAAGTGACTGTGTTTGGTAGGGGGAGTATAAATGCAATTTGGATGGCTGTGACTCCTTTACCTTGATGCTTGCATTGTCAGTCTCAGCGTGTGTGAGGTTCAGCTGTCCCTGTGAGGGTGAGCATGGGGCCTCTCAGAAATGTGAGTGTGGGCTTCTCACAAAAGTTTCTGAGGAGAGATTTGCAAAAGCTGCTGCAGCCTGGTAACTTCCACGCACAGAGAGTGGTGTAGGAGTTCAGGTGTCTCCAGCTACTCCTTAACCTGTTGTTCATAGAGGAGGGTGTCCCTGCCCATGGCAGGGGTTGGAAACTGAGGATCCCAAAGGTTCTTTGCAGCCCAAACCATCCTGTGAGTCTGAGAGTCCCTGGGAGCAGGGAGCAGTCTCTGAGTGACTGGGAGCAGGAGACCAGTGTGGAAAACCCAGTGAAAGCCCTTTCTGGAGGAACTGGTGCCTTTGGAGGTGGCAGTCCCCTGGCAGAGGGGCTGTGAGGATGCAGATGGTCTTTGGGATGGTGGGAATGAAGAGAAGAGCTCCAGAGGAGAAAGGGAGCTGCTGCAAACCCCCATAGTTTGTGGGGCAGGGGTGTTTGGAGGGGACATTTGGCTGTCAGGCAAACCCCAGCTTGTGTGACCACGGACTCACAGGGTGGTCTGGGTTGGAAGGGACCTCCAAGACCATCCAGTTTTTTACACCTCCCACTGGAGACTCTCCTGTCAGGTGTCTGCAGACCTCTGGATGTTGCCTGTTGGTTCCACACACAGGGAGTTTGTCATTAGCTGGTTCATTATCCATTGTTTTAATTTCTATAGATGTTTTTAGCTGTAAAACAGAGAGAAGTTCTCCAAGGAATAGGAATGCTGGATGGCAAGGGGATTTGAAGGGGTTTCAAAGGTGGAAGGAAGATGATCCAGCAGGTCTCTGCTGGGAAAATACCTGATTATTCAAGTTGTTGTGTTTGTCTGTGCTCAGGCTGTTTGACCTTGCTGAGTGTCTCACCTAGGACAGTGATTGAGCGTTTCCTCTGAGCCATCTCATTAAAAATAATTAGAAATTAAAATAATGAAAATTAGCCAGCAGAAACCAAATAGAGCTGAGCCTTGACACCGTTACATGGAGAGTTTGCTAAAGAGGTTCTCACTTTGCTCCCAAGGAGAGAGGCCCTTTGTTTATCCCCTTCTCTTGATTAAAGAAGGGTAAAGGCAGAAGCACTGTTAGGAAAAAAAGTGAAGTTAACAACAGGAACAGAAATTATTTGCTGCAAGGTCTTAGGAAAGCCTTCAGAGCTTCTTGTTTTATTTAGTAAGTTCTATTTGCCTTTCCTGTAAGGAGTTTGGGGCAGGGTCACTGCTGCCTCAGGATTCCATTTACCAGCATTGCTGCCTAAACATAAAATGCATCATGAAAACTGTAGGGAGGGAAGCTCATTTATGGAATGCTTTTCGTTTTTAAAGTGTGTTGGATTTATCATGATTTGACTTCAAAAACTACTCCATTATGCCCAGAAATTTCAAGGACAACTTGTTTTTTTGTTCAGAAAATTGGAACAGAGGCATGTTCTGGTAATACATTCTGGTAATAAACTGCAATGTAAAATTGGAAGAGGTAAAATAATGGCTAAAAGAGTTCTACCAAGGTCCATACACTGACACGGAGCACCTTTCTGCTCTTTGGGTTTAAAGTCTTGTGGAAATATTTCCTTCCTAAGTCACCTTTGAGGCTGCAGTTATTCTGTGCTTTTTTTGGGCTGAATAAAGCAGTCTTAGTTATTATCTGAAATGATTTCTCTTGAGGATCATTTAAACAAAATACTGGAGGAAAAAATTGAGAGAAGTGGAGCGAGTCCTGAGGAGGCCATGGAGCTGCTCCAGGGCTGGAGCCCCTCTGCTTGGGAGAGCTGGGGGTGCTCACCTGGAGAGCAGAAGGCTCCAGGGAGAGCTCAGAGCCTCTGCCAGTGCCTAAAGGGGCTCCAGGAGAGCTGGAGAGGGACTGGGGACAAGGGATGGAGGGACAGGACATAGGGAATGGCTTCCCAGTGCCAGAGGGCAGGGATGGATGGGATATTGGAAATTAGGAATTGTTCCCTGGCAGGGTGGGCAGGCCCTGGCACAGGGTGCCCAGAGCAGCTGTGGCTGCCCCTGGATCCCTGGCAGTGCCCAAGGCCAGGCTGGTTATTGGGGCTTTGAGCAGCCTGGGACAGTGGAAGGTGTCCCTGCCCATGGCAGAGGAGGCACTGGATGGGCTTTAAGGTCCCTTCCAGCCCAAACATTCTGGGATTCTCCTAAAAACAGAGCCTCTTTCATGTAACAGCACTGAGGACAATTTCCTAAGGGACACTGCTCATTGGTGTTGCTCTTTATCTTAAGGAACTTATTCTTTCCTCCTTGCTAATTTACCCAAGTGTATTTCCAGAGAGCTTCTACTTTCCTTGATTAAAGAAATTCCAACTTCTGTCTTCTTTTTAAGACAGACTCTCCATCCTCCTGATGATGGCAATAATTTTTCTCTGCACCTGGCTCAGTCCAAAGTTGTTTTTGCTTGTCCTCAGGAATTCTCACTGCCTCTGGCTGGTGCCTGGTTGTAGAGCACCGTGCTTGAGCTTAGGGTTTTTTAAACCCATACTGCTGCTTATTGGTTATATTTTGTGAGCGGGAAAAAAAAGGGATTCCTGTATATTTACAACATACTACTTGTCTTCAAAGTTTTAAATTAAAACTATTGTCTCTCAATTGGAAATTTGTGTCAGACTGCAGTTTTAGATTGATCTGTTCAGGGCGTGGTGATGGATGTGGAACTGAGTCTGTGGCTTTGTTAGGTTTGTTCCTGCAGAAGGGAAGGGTCAGGTGGCAACAACTGAAAAAGGAGGTTTGGGTAGTGCTGGCATGGTGAAATTATTTGAAATAATTTGTAAACTTTTATCCATGCAATAAAACTTATTTTCTTCACAAATCTCTTACTGGTGCTATGGGGTAATCCAGAAGTTTCCCACTCCCCCCCCCCTCCTATAGTTCAGGCTCTTCCTCTAATCTCTTCACTGAAATTTATCTCATGATAAATTTTCTTGCTTCACCTGCTCACAGCTGCAATAAATCCTCTGAAAATTGCTGTATTTCAGTGGCCAGTCCTGCCTTTTCTCTGAGACTCCCAAGATCCACACTGGAATGCTGAATATTCCTTTTAAATGCACTATACAATGTTTTGTTTATCATTCTGGAAATTCAGGTGTGTTTGACGGAAAAGCAGCTTTGGGAAGAGTTGTTAATGTGAACATGTGATTTGGCTTGTAATTTTGATATTTTTTTAATTGAATATAAACTAGAAGTTGGCCTGATTTGGCTGAAACTTTCACTGGTACACCCAGCAGGGAGAAAATACCATGGAAACAGAGAAGATGGGGGAAAATCTCATGGAGTTTTTTTAAAAAATGTTGATTATTCTTTTATTAAGATTTATGCAATTTTTAGACTTAAAAATTGTCTCTGCTTTGGATTTTTATTTGGTTATTTAGTTTGGTTTTTACTTTTATTTTTCTAGTCACTGTTGTGCGGGGTATATCAGGGCTATTCCTGAAAACAAAGTTGCTGTAGAAGTTTCTATTGTTGAGCTTCTTTGCCCTAATTAAGAGTTTGCTGAAGGGTCCTTCAGTTCCCCAAATCCTAAACCTCGACAAAATGAAAACATACATCTCTAGAAAAAAGTTAAAGTTGATTTTGTTATGACCCTGGAAGGTTTATTGTATCTAGTGAAAAAATGAGAGCAGGGAAAAAAAAAATAAAAGGCCATATTTCATATAGATAATGCAAACATTTCTTATCTGCCCACACAGTGTGCTCGTAGGAAAGTACAGTGGTATGAAAGATGTGGTTTTCCTGGTGATTTATTTGCTCTGTTAAATCCTGCAAAACAAAAAAGCTTTAAAATAATAGTTAATTTAATTCTTAAAAATCAAACAAACTGAAAATTTTCAATTGTTATGTATCAAAGTAGACTATATAAGAATGAAAGGAATAGGGAGGGAGAGTTCATGCATTAATAATTTTATTTAGACTGCCTAAGGCACTTTGAAATGGTGAAGTGGGCATGGAGGTATTTGGTCACAGGTTGGGTTTGGAGGTCTTGGAGGTCCTTTCCGACCTGAAGGATTCTGTCACAACAAACCCAGTCTGGTGGTGGATCTCTGAGGGGCACCCACAGCAGTTCCCTGTAATCCTCAATATCTGTATGGGGGAAAGGATGGTGGCCCTGTGGGCAGCCCTGGAGGCACCTCTGCAGTGCTGTGTCCAGCTCTGGGTGCTGAGCACAGCAGGGCCAGGAGCTGCTGGAGCTGAGCAAGGGCCGGGAGCCTCTGGGTGCCCAGGAAAGGCTGAGCTAGATTAGAAGGTATAATTTCACCAAAATGGAGTTTGGTTAAGCTGTGCATCAGAGGAGCCTCCAAGTCTATAAGATCATGAGCAACCTCACATAGTCCTGAGTGGTGAATTGGGAAGGAGAATGGTTGTCTCTTTTCTCACTGAGTCAGTGAGGCTCTTGGAAAATTAAAAGCTCTTCCTAATGAACTTTTATTTCCATGTGCTTTCAAGGGGATAGTGGTTTTCTGCTGTTTGGTGTAGAAAACCTGATTGGTCCTAAAACAGTCATCATATGTGGTGATCATGCTTTTATGTATTTTAAAGCTACACTTATGCATTTGCTAGCTCTGCATGTACTGCTTGATATCTTTGAACCTCTCTTTTAAGTAAACCAACAAACTCTTACTTATTTTCTTTCGTTATTCTGCTCTGCTTCCATTGATGACTCTAAACTTTTGACTCCAGACTGGCAATATGAGGGTAAGATGGCAAAATATGACTTCCTGAACATTGCTCGTCTGCTTTTCTTTTGTGTTCTCCTTAGAGTTATTAAAATTCCATTCACTAAGTAGATCCCTTTTGTTGCAATTAAACACAAATTATGTTTGTTTCTGTTGTGAAGCTTTAATTATGATTTATACCTTTCAATCATTCCTTTGTTATGTCTTTGGGTTAAATTACCATCGTATTCCCTGTGTCCTGACACACACTGAGATTCCTGATGGGATCTCTAGAGCAAAACACAAACAGATTCATTAGTGTAGCCATCCAACTGGATCATGGTGGAATGTGACAACAAACTTTCCCTGGTAGGGTGGGCAGGCCCTGGCACAGGGTGCCCAGAGCAGCTGTGCCTGCCCCTGGATCCCTGGCAGTGCCCAAGGCCAGGCTGGATGGGGCTTGGAGCAGCCTGGGACAGTGGCAGGGGTCCCTGCCAAGGCAGGAGGTTGCACTGGATGGGTTTTGAGGCCCTTTCAACCCAAACCGTTCCATGATTCTGTGATTTGAGGGGTGTATGTTCATGACATGCAAAGGAAGAGGAAAAACCATGTAACATTTTTGCAGTTCAAGTGTTTTAAATATGGATCATACCTGAGATCTTGTCATCACATCCTCCTTTGTTTTGCAAAGTTTCTCTAAGTAAGAGATAAGAAAACAGCTCTGTTTTGAACCTTTGTGAGTGTAACTTTGCAATCAGTTGTAGCTCATACCTGCATCACATTTAAGGGAATACTTGTCTTCAGCATGCCAAATATGCTGGTTTTTTAAAAAAAAACCCAGCAACAAAATCCCAGAGATCGTACTTTTGCAATGAGAAATAACTCTTTTTTTTATCTTTATAGATTGCAAGTTGGCCAGAACAGGTCCTCCAGCCACAATAGTTCCCATTGACGAGGAGAGTCGCAACGGTGAGTGCCCCACAGTTATTTATAACACTAATTATTTATTACCAGTCTATAAGGCCCTTGTGGCAAACAGACCTTCTTAATTTTTCTTAAGTCAGCAGGATGGTACCAGAGGACAAAGTTCTGGTCAGTATTTGGTTTTGTTTGGGTAAAGCTGAAATTTTACTCTTCAGCATGAAAGGAGTGTTAACAATGTGGTCTGTATTTTCCATGTGGCTTTTGGAAGGTTGCTTGTTGGTTGCCTCTGAGTTTAGGAACGTGAGTTTGTAGACACCTCTAAAATGGAAGAACTTGGTTGTAGTCATGGAAATTTCAAAAGAAAATCAATGTCCCTTTTATTCAGTATCTTAATTCTCCTGACAAATCAGACAGTTCTCAAATTATTAATCTGTGGTCTAAGCATTGCATTTGTGTAGTGTACTTTGATGGGATGAAGTGCTTTACCGTGTTACAATCAGCTGTTACTCCTGAGTTAGTTACTCCTCTTCCCTGCTTTTTATTCTGTGTGTTTAGGCTTTGGGTTGTTTTCAACCTTGCAAGCTGGGTCTGTTTTTCTGCTGTGTGTGGCTGTGGTTTGTCAGATGTGGGTGCTTGAGATGATGAATAAAGTCAGGTGATACTGGTGTACCTCTCTGCTGTTATTCTTGGAGGATTTCCTTGGTGGGATTGCTCAAAGTCGGATGGATAAATGCATTTATGGGTAAAAATCCTCAATAAACCAATTTTTAATACACCTGTGTGCTGAAGAGCTCTGGAGTGGCTAAAACTAGGCTCTTTTCCGTCCTCCTGGGGTGGTTTTCCTTGCAGTCAGGAGAGTCCGAAGGAGGGCTACAAAGATGGATGTGCTCTTGGAATCAGATGTGTTGGTTCTTGGCAAGCTGCTGTTGAATCCTGATGTGTTCCACTTGTGGGCTGCTCAGTTTTGGTGGAATGACCCCCTCAGCTGGAATGGTTTGGCTGCCATAGCTAGTCTCTCTTAGCCTTTCATCCTCCCTGCTCATTAGAAATAAATCTGGCTAATGGCAAAGGGTTATAAATAAATCCAAACCAACTTTGCCATCAAAAAAACTTTGTGACAGCCTTTAGAAAGAGAGGTGGAAATTGTGGACTCCCCATCCCTGCAAGTGTCCAAGGCCAGGCTTGGCAGGGCTTGGAGCCACCTGGTCTAGTGGGAGGTGTCCCTGCCCACAGCAAGGGAGTTGGAATGAGGTAAGCTTTGAGGCATCTTCCAACTCAGTCTGAGATACAAAACTTAATAAGGAATGCATGGTGTTCTACATTTCCAGAGACCAAACTTTATATTGGGATTTCCAAGAGATGTAGAAATAAAAACCCACCTAATTTTGTTCTTGCCTATACAAACAAGTCTCTAGTTCACTTAAAATGTGAAATCTCATCTTTATTTCAGTTCTTCCATGGCACTGTTGCCTCCAAGGGTCTGTTTTTGAGGTTGGAATGGCTCCTCTAAGGATGGAGATCTCAAAACAGTGGCTGGGATGTTTTATTCCATCAGTGCATGTGGTCATTGTGTTCTGGCAATAAACAGAAAACCCTGCTCTTTAGAAATATATATGAATCGCAGTGTGCCACGGCACATTGAGCTCAATCATTCCTAATTCACGGGAAGTCAGAGACCAGCAAATCTCACAGAATAAAAACATTTTCCTAAATAACTCCTGCTTGTTTTCACAGTCAGGCACACAGGTACCGTGCCTGACCTTTAAAGATCTTCTTAAGATCAGCAGAGATGTTAAGATTTGACAGTTTCCCACCATGGGATGGATATCTCTTTATATCAAGTAATTTAGGTGCAATAGTAAATTACACTGCAATTGTGCTCATGTGAGCAATCCTGGAGGGAGTGAATTTGACCTTTCTTAAGGAATAAATGAATTATTTTATCATTTTCCCTGTGTTGTACTGAATTGGGTGATAGTATTTCAGATCATATTACCAGCAAAACTGAATTTTTCTGGATGATTTTTATAGGCAGAGATTTCTTTTCGCTCATGGATTTCTTTTTTATTTGATTACTGGATTTGAGACCAGGTTTTAAAGACTGAATGAGCCTTATTCCTAGGTCAGACTTTGTCATTGCCAGTGTACCCCAAGTTTTTGGAGGCCTCCATGTGGAGCCATCCATGCTCTTTCCCTTCAGATGAGCAGCCTGAAATTCTAAAGAGCGTAGAATCTTTGGGCAGAGTTTTTGATGGAAAGTATACTCTTGGGAAAGGACTTCTTTCTACAAGGCAAGATTTAAAGTTTTAGAGATTAAATTAGAATTTGGAAGAGAAAGCAGAAGTTGGGGTAGAGGAAACAAGCAGACCAAAGTGAATTCCCCTAAGGTGAGGACAAATAGGAATTGGCATCTTGGTGCTCCATCCAGAACAAAAAAAATTCCACAGTTAGGAATGCTTTGTGTTCTTTCCCATCCTAGAAAAATCGGTCAATGCAGGTGTGGTTTGATTTTATTTTGGTGGGTTTTTTTCTCCCTGCTTCCCTTATGATGGTGTGAGTGCTCTAATGAATAATGGGAGCAAATCCCAAAACCTTCTGCTCTCTTCCATGTTCCTTGGGGATGTCTGACACAAGGAAGTGCAGCTTTCATGGCTGTAGGTGGGTCAAGTCTTATTTTTCCACTTTTTCATCTTCCTGCTCTCTCAGCAGCAACCTTTCTTCAGCCTGACTTCCTGGGGAGGCAGAGGATGTGTGATCCTGCTACAAATCCCCTTCCATAATCCCTTGTGTGGAGGGACTCATGGGAAATAGGACACAAAAATGCAGGAAACAAAGCTGTGGGGTTTCCCCCTAATTCTCTTGCACCAATTCATTTTCAGCTTTATTATATTGTGATGCTGGAAGAATGGATGTGATTACATTGATGTTTTCCATGCTGGTCCAAACTGGTTTAACTTGCTTTTCAGGACAATTGACAGGGATTGAAGGAAATGTCCCCAGAGGCACAAAATCTGTAGCCTTCCTTCAGAGGTGGGCTTAGGTGTGCTGATGAGGACTGGGAGTGATGATCTGAATATTCATACTCAATTAAGTGTTCAGTGACCACCAGGGCTGGAATTGAACTAATTAGCCCTAAAGAAGGAAAAGTCCTGCTATCCCAGGCATTTTGGTTAAGGGGAAAAGTTGTTTAGTAAAGTCAATTTGGAAGATTGCTGTGCCTGAGGTCTATCAAAAAATGCATTCCTTAAGAGCTGTAGCTGGATGTTCATTTCCTACTTTTCCTTCCTGTTTCAGGAAGAAGGATGAATTAATGACTTGGAGGTGCTTCAGCCTTGGAGGGCTTTTCCAGTCTAACTGATTCCATTACATTCTTGTATTGCCTTCATGAGCATCTCGCTCTTTAAATAAAAATACTTTGACCTATTGCTTCCTATAATTCAAAAATCAGCCTTATGAAGGAAAGTCATCTTAGTTTTACCATTTCAAGGGATTCTGAGAAGAGCATTTCCCAAGTTTGTCTGTGTAGGCGTGCAAAGGCACCAAACTGTGATTTTTATCTTGATTTTTCTTATTTTTCCCATAAAGGCACTTTGAGGACTCTTTGCGTTTTACTTTTACTTGGTGCACTATTTTTTGTAGTGTTTCTATAACGGAAAAAATTCAAGTTATTAGCTTACATGTTGTTATTATTCCTGTGAAATGTTTCCAGGGAGAAAGTGCTTCAGTTGATTTTTAATCTAGCTCATGCCATTGTCTTTATGCCTCCCTGCCCACATATAGATTTTTCCCACATCTTTAGACAATCTTACAGCTCCCTAATGTGTTTATGACTGTTTTTGACCAGTTTTTGACCATCCTTTTCAAATTTATCTTCACCAACCTGGAATCTGGTTTGTCTGGCAATGGAGATGTGGTGTGCAGATCTAAGTTAAGCTACTGCAGCCAATGAATAAAGCTTGGAATTAAATCTGGCCACTTGTAGGCTGAGTGTCTAGGCCAGTCTGGCCGTTCCAGCTCAGGGTGCAGTCGAGGTGGTTGATGAGATTTTAGTGATGACCCTCAGCAGTGTTTTGCTGAATCTCTGGGTGCTGATCCTGTTCTGTGGTTATTAATTCCAGGTCTAAGATATTAGATTAGCCGGCAGTACAAATCTGAGCTGGATCAGGCTCAGGCACGTAATAACATCTGCTCAAATTAGGCCTCACTTTACAGAGTTTATTCCGGCTTTGTGTTTTTATGTAGGAAGAGAGGTGATCCATTAGATCCAATAGCTGCCAGACTGAGTAACTTCTGTCAGAAGTTGTTACCCTTGTGGAGTGTTCTGGACAAATTCTAACAGGAGGAGTGGATTTGTATTGATTTGTGTGCCCCACGTGGGCTGAACACTGTGCCACAGCACAGGGCTGGGCAGCTCTGCTCCGTCTGTCATTCCTGGGCTCATTTGGAGCCTGGGGGTTTCCTATGGGTGCTGCTCTAAAAGGAGAAGGAGCTGGGGGTGAGAGCTGGGAGCCAGAACCCCCCCATGCCCTGGGCTGAGCCCCAGCGTGGGCAGCAGGGGAGGGGGGGATTCTGCCCCTCTGCCCCTGGGCTCAGCTGAGACCCCACCTGCAGAGCTGCCCCAGCCCTGGGGCCAGCACAGGAGGGACCTGGAGCTGCTGGAGAGAGCCCAGGGGAGGCACCAGGATGGGCACAGGCATGGAGCAGCTCTGCTGGGAGGGAAGGCTGGGAGAGCTGGGGGTGCTCACCTGGAGAGGAGAAGCTTTGGGGTGACCAAATTGTGGCCTTGCAGGGCCTGAAGGGGCTACAGGAAACATGGAGAGAGACTCTGTACAAGTGATGGAGGGACAAGGGGGAATGGCTTCCCAGTGCCAGAGGGGAAATTTAGATGGGATACTGGGAAGGAATTGTTCCCTGGGAGGGAGCTGAGGGCCTGGCACAGGGTGCCCAGAGCAGCTGTGGCTGTCCCTGGATCCCTCCTAGTGCCCAAGGCCAGGCTGGACAGGGCTTGGAGCAGCCTGGGACAGTGGAAAATGTCTCTGCCCATGGCAGGGGGTGGCACTGAATCAGTTTTCGAGCGCCTTCCAGCCCAGGCTCTGTGGAGCTGTG
This sequence comes from Onychostruthus taczanowskii, assembly GCF_017590055.1. Lineage (NCBI taxonomy): Eukaryota > Metazoa > Chordata > Aves > Passeriformes > Passeridae > Onychostruthus > Onychostruthus taczanowskii. The sequence goes on along the minus strand of NW_024499462.1, from coordinate 1,766,098 downwards.
AGAAGTCCTGGCTCTAGTTCTGGTTTGTTCAAAGCATTCTTGGGCTGTTTAGGAGTGTGTTGATTAGACTTGGAGAAACAGGATTGATTGAGCCATAGAAATCCCCTGGCAACAATGAACATTCCTGGAAAACTTCTGCAAAAGGACTTCCTGCTGCTGCCTCCCTGGCTGGGGGTGGGAAGGCTGTGACAGGGCCAGGGAATCAAGAGACACCCAACTGTAGCTGACTTGGTTTATTTTTCTAAATGCTCTGGTCCAAGAACTGTCCACAATTTCCTCCATAATTTCCTCAGCTAATAAATTATTTCAGTGAGATGAAATATGGAATATTTTTTTATTTTTATAGCTTCTATTTATATTTTCCCCCCATTTTTCATGTCAGCAGTTGGCTCACAGGTGTTGCTTCTCAATTCTGCCTGCAGGTGCTTCAATCAAAAATGTTCACCAGGAAGTGCTACTTCTTTCCTGACAATTTGATTTAGTTTATAAATTCATGAGATGGGAAAAGAGGATGAAATTTATGGAAATTATTTTTGTTTCATTCCATCCTGTTTGTTCATTTCTGTTCTGAAATGATGTGTTCTCCAGATTTGGGTATTAAGGATTTCATTAGGAAGTAATGAATCAATTTGGTGTCTAATGCTGGTTTTATGCCATGGATTTACATTCTCATGTTTTTCGTGTAGGACTAATGTGTAAAGGCTGAGGAAGCTGTAAAATGGATCAGTTTATTATTCTACTTCTATTTATCAGCACATCAGCAGTGGTTGGGACTTAAGCAGAGCTGTTGTTAAAGATCTCTGCAATTCTCCTCTTTCAGTTATTTTTTAAAAAATTACATCTTTAAAAAAATAAAATCAAAGTTTCAAAAAACAGGAGATAATTTGGGGTGGAAGTAATAGAGAAAAGTTGTTCTTTGAGAAACTGATTAATTCTTAAGGGTAGAAAACAGGGATAGAGTTGGAAATACTTAATTATTTTTGTGCTGTCAGTTGTGTGGACAAATAGCCTAACCTGGTATTGGTGTGCTTGGTAGAGGTGGAATAGAGGTCCTTGAATTACCTTCAGGGATGAGAGAGAGAAGTGATGTTTCAATGGCAAAAAATAGGAATTTAACTCTACTTTGAGGGAAGGGAAATTGTGGATCACGATTCTGCTCTGTAATGCCGGGGCCTTTTCAAAATGTATTTACTGGAAATTCTCCTCAGAGTGACTGGAATTTTTCTGAACAGCTCATCTATGACAGTTTGAGTAGTCAGAATAAGTTATTCAAATTATGGTGCGTGATCCATTCATATTCCCACGGTGTCTATTTACCTTTGCCAATGAAGAACTGCGTATTTCCCTTAATTATTTCTTCCATATAGTTGCAACAGCAAATGTTGTTTCAGTAGCAATGCTCTGTAATTGTCTTCTCCTGATTGATTGTCACAGTCCCAGTAAAGCAGTGCAAGATTTGATACATTTTGAGGCTTTGTAAAATCAGTTTTGCTTCAGGCAGTGGGAGGTGATGGTTAGGGATTGGTGTCCAGAACTGCAATGTGCTTTCCAAGTGTTTTGGTATTGCTTTAATTTTGGAGTGTGTAAAGAGCCCAAAGCAGCGTTGGTAAATCTGGAGGAAGCTGCTCCAAGCAGCTCCCAGGGAAGGTCAGCCTGGTTCTGTTGTCCCATGGCAATGAGTCCCACAGAGCTGTCCCAGTCCTGAGAGCTCAGCTTTCCTCTCGTGCCACCAGCAATGGTGTGACACTGATGTCAGAGAAAATGGATCTTCTGCTTTCTGACGAATGGTCTTTTATGTGAGTTCTTTGTCAAACGATGGAGTTCCTGCCCTGCAGCTCAGAATCCATTTGTCCTTCTTCCCTCAGCTCTGGTGAGCTCTCTGGGCAAGTGCTCCCTTTCCAAAATTCCCAGCTCTACTGGTTCTTGCGTGCTGGAGCTGCTCAGTCTGGAATCAGCTTTTTGGACCTGCTGGGGCTCTTCTGAGCCAACTCAGCTCTCAAAATTCACCTTTGTTCAGCTGAGTCCTGTGTAGGAATCCCAGAATGGTTTAGGTTGGAAGGGACCTTAAAGCCCCTCCATTCCCACCCCCTGCCATAGGCAGGGACACCTTCCACTGTCCCAAGCTGCTCCAAGCCCCAATGTCCAACCTGGCCTTGGACACTTCCAGGGATCCAGGGACAGCCACAGCTGCTCTGGGCACCCTGTGCCAGAGCCTCTCCACCCTCACAGGGAGGATTTTCATTCCAATATCCCACCTGAATGGTTGGAGCCATGTCAGTTCTTTTCCAAGTCCAGCTAACACCAGGAGACACGTTCAGCAGTGTGGTGGGCTCCCAAACTGGTCTCCTTCTGCCTCTCCTGTGTCAAAAGAATTCCCCACCTTACCTTGTTGGGAAATGAAGTGTTTGATTAAAATGGACAAAACTACACTAGAAATGAGAGTTCATGGTGCCCAAGGACTGTGGAAGTGCTGGAGGAGGGAAGGTTTGCATGCAAATCCCATTGCAGTACCCAGTGAGTAGGATGTACAGGCTGGTGCCCAGGCACAGGGCCCCTCCCTTCATCCTTCTGGAGCACAACAGGGATATAAAGAATTGCCAGAAGATCCAGAAAGTAGAGAAGCTGAGTCATTGTGGCACTGCACAGAGAAGAAGTTCATCCTCATGACCAGGTGGAATTTCTAGGGCATCAGTTCCTGCCTGTTCCTCTGGTGCCATTGCTGGGCCCCTGGAGCAGAGCCATATCCATACCCAGAGAAGCTGTGGGGGCTCCTCTCTGGGCATATTCCAGACCCATCTGGATACAATGCTGTGCCCTGTGCTCTGGGATGGCCCTGCTGGAGCAGGGAGATGGCACCAGGTGCCCACTGAGTTTTGACCCATCCTGGAATTCTCTGTCTCTTCAGGTGGCACCCAAGACTCTTGGAAAGTCTGTCCCCCAGGACAAAATTCCCATTACTTTTCTGAGATGCTTTCTGTAAGCCAGGCATGCTTTTGAAAAATTATTTCCTTCCAAGGAAACCTCACCTAAATTTCCATTTAAAGTGATGATATAACTCCAGTCCCTTTTCACACCTGGCTGAGCAGGTATGGCTTTGCATTTCCCATTCTTCAATGTGTGTCTGGATGTGGCACTGGGAGCATGGATCTGAACCAAGTGAGTAATGAGCTGTCCTTAATGTTTCCATAACCCTTCAAACCCTTCCCCCAAAAAGGGGGAGGGGAAGCAAAAAACATGGGGGAAAATGACTTTATAATGGTCATGTCCCAGCTTCCTTTAATTGCACTAATTTTATTTTGATTTTAAAATGGTGGATAACTGCGTAGTAATTCATGGATCATATGCTTTTCCACCATATTCACTGTGTTTTTATGCAGATTGCTTCAAAACATCAGAATTTTTCTCTTTATTCCAACTTTGAATCACTAATAAGGATCACACTAAAGTTATTGCTTGTTTTGAACAGCAGAGTACTTGGAACACTAAATGATTCAATAAGTGATGGATTTCAAAGCCCTGCTTGGCTCAAACAGAAATTTCATTTGTTGGTTTATTTTGTTACACAGTCTCATGTGAAAGCTCCTTGTATCCTTTCAGATTTTCAAAGTCATGCTAATCAAGCCAAATGTTCTGCTCCATGGCTCTGAGAGATTTTTCCTCCTTTATTCAAGCATCATTTTTCATCATTACTCTGCTATTCCACATTTTTATCCTATTGACACAGTTGTTTAGGAACACAGAGCCTGATTAAAATAAATCATTAAGTCTGGACTTTCTGGCTATATCTAAGTTATACCATTACCCCAGTCCTAAGGATCATTTTCTCCTTCTGATTAGCCCATTTTTTTTCTTGAGGTGTTTGGGGGAGCTGTTGAAGGGTCAAGAATCTCAGGGTGTTTAACCAGGCTAGGTGTTGATGCTACACTGGGATTGGGGCAATGCCTGGGATGGATCCAGGCTGGGGATGAGCAGCTGGAGCAGCCCTGGAGACAGAGCTGGGGGTGCTGGGGGTGAGAGCTGGGAGCCAGAACCCCCCCGTGCCCTGGGCTGAGCCCCAGCGTGGGCAGCAGGGGAGGGGGGGATTCTGCCCCTCTGCCCCTGGGCTCAGCTGAGACCCCACCTGCAGAGCTGCCCCAGCCCTGGGGCCAGCACAGGAGGGACCTGGAGCTGCTGGAGAGAGCCCAGGGGAGGCACCAGGATGGGCAGGAGAGGGACTGGGGACAAGGGATGGAGGGACAGGACAAAGGGAATGGCTTCCACTGCCAGAGGGCAGGGATGGATTGGATTTTGGGAAGGAATTGTTCCCTGGCAGGGTAGGCAGGCCCTGGCACAGGGAGCCCAGAGCAGCTGTGGCTGCCCCTGGATCCATGGCAGTGCGCAAGGCCAGGTTGGATGGGGCTTGGAGCAGCCTGGGATAGTGGAAGGAAGCCATGGCAGGGGGATGGTAGTACAAAATCTTTGAGTTCCTTTCCAACCCAAACCATTCCATGATCTGTGAATACTTTACTAAGTTTTTGCCCAAATATATATCGGCTCTGTTCAGAAGAATAATTATACGTTGCTGCTACCAGGCATAAAATTTTATCTCTCAGAATGGTTTATGAACCCAATGAAAAGCCTGGCACATGTTGCTTCCGAAATGCACTGCTGAGCATTCGTGTTGGGCCTATTATTTTGTCACTTTCACAACAGGGTGAAGTTTAAAAGAGCAGTTCTGTGACAAATTATCTTCCATGCAAGGAATTAATAGTTTTTAGAAAGGCCATCCCTGAGGAAAGCAGCAGCAGGGAGAACCACCTCACTTTTCAAGTGTGTCTGTATGTTTTGAGAGTTTTTATTTATTTTCCTTTTCTTTTTCTTTTTTTTTTTTTTTTGGTTATTGATCCTATTTCCCCTCACATGCCGCTCCACACCCTCTGTTTGATGCATCCAAGTCTTTCCAATATATACAAAGGGCTGGGACAGAGTGCTGGCCTGAGATGTGGCCCATGAGCTGTTTCTTCCCATTTCTGGGGTTTCTGGTGGATAATCCTCAAGTCTGATGTGGAGAAGAAAGCGCAGGGGGGCCCTTCTGGCTCTCCACCACTCCCTGACATGAGGAGGCAGCCAGCTGGGGGGAGGGGACAGGACAAGGGGAAACAGCCTCAGTCTGTGCCAGTGTTGAGGTTGGATATTGGGAAAATTCCTCCCTGAAAGGGTTGTCCAGCCCTGGAACAGCTGCCCAGGGTGATGGCAAATCCACCCATCCCTGGAGGAATGTCACAGCCACGTGGATGTGACACTTGGGGACATGGGCTAGTGGTGGCAGTGGCAGTGCTGAGTTAACAGTTGAGCTCAATGGTCCCAGAGATCTCCTCCAGCATTAATGATCTGTGATTTTCACCTGGTTGCTCCCTCTGTTAACACCTTTGTGTCTCCTTCCTTTTACAAACAAAAATCTTACAGAGTCCCTCTGGGACTCTTTTGGGAATGATGGTCCCTCACTGCAATTAACTGTTGAATGTCCTAATTTCTTTCTGAGTTCTGTGGCCTGTGAGTTGCTGTTCCTATCTGTCAAAGGGCACTTTTTATCTATTTCCCTTTCCCAAATTAGCTCTGCTTGCCCCACAGATCCCTGGGGAATTCCTTTCAGGCTTTATCTGGGTCTCCTGGGTGGCTCCCTAGTTGTGGAAGTGTCCAGTGCTAGGTTGGATGGGGCTTGGAGTAACTTGGGATAATGGAAGGTGTCCTTGGAAGGGGGTGGAAAAAGAGAGAGGGGTCCTTTCCAACCCAAACCACTCCATGATGTGGTTGCTGTATCAGAACAAGAAGCATATCTCTTCTTCCAGATCCTTTAGGAACTAATTTGAGGCAAAATTTGAATTGTCTGTCTTACACAATTAGATTTTTTTGTAAAGTATTTCTCATCAGATAGTAAGAAGTTTCCCAGTGAAGGAAAGAGAGAGGGTCACCAAATGGTTGATGTTTATGGTGTAATTTTCTACACACTCATGTTCTCCCCCTCAGCTTTCTGTGGGAAAGAAAAGGTTTGTTTTTTTGGTTTGGCTTTCTAAGTCAGGTAAGTGAAAGCCCATTTGTTGTTACTTATTTACTAAAGGAATTTTCTGGTGTTTATTTTTTACCCTTGACGTTTTTAGAATATACATTAAGCCTGTTATATATATATATATATATATATATATTAAGATTGTTATATATATATATATATATATATATATATATATATATATATATATGACCTTTTAAGAATCACCCCCCCAATGGGCTGTCAGCATCCATCTCTCCAAGGGGAATGTCGTTGGAACCATTCCTTCCCTTCCCTTGTCCTTGCCTTCCCTTGGCCATGAAGGATTGCAGTTCATTCCTCCCACTTCTCATGTAAAAGCAAAGCTCTGGTCAAAAAAAGTCTTGTGGTTTCAGCTGTGTTCCACTGCATTTTTCTGGCCTGGGCATACCAGAATCTGCATTTTCCTCTAAGCTGTGTGTGCAGCAGGACAGGGGAATTCTTTGTTGGGGATCCACAGGCTGGGCTCATCCCTCCAGGCTTTTGGGAGGGATTCCCTGCTTCTCCTCCACCTGCCATGAGACGCTGAGGGGATGCCCTGGGTTATTAGAACCCTTTCAAGACCCATCAGAATCAACTCATAATGTTTTAAGGTGTTAAATTTGTCAAGTGACCATACAGGGTTTGTTTCATGCTTTTGTTCAGCATTAATGCTCCTGCTGAGTCCCTCCAGGCATTTAATTAATCTCAGCAGTGAGAAACCATTTCTCCTGAAGGTGAGTTGTCACCATGGGTGTTCATTCCTCACACCTCTCCCGCAGGGGGCTGTGGTTTTTAAAGACCTCTGGCTGAGAGGAGCTGAAAGGGAAGGATATGCTGCTTTTCTTTGGTAGTGAAGCTTGAGGGTGGGCCTGAAGGATGATGCTGTTTATTAAAAAAAAAAAAAAAAAAAAACAAACAAAAAAAAAACAACAAACAAAAAAACAACAAACAAAATGAACAAACAAAAACCCAAAAACAAAACAGGAAAAAAAAATAAAAAGGACAAAAAAAAATCAAAAAGCTTGGTAACAGTGGAATGAGATATGTATTTTCATAAGAATTCCTAGAATCATAGAATTCATAGAATCATTAAGATGGGGGAATACCTCCTTGTTTAATCAGTGTTCTCACAGAGCTCTCAGGTTAATGAGATGTTATTTTTCCCCCTTGGAATGTCATATGATACCAGTTCAAACAGCTTCCTGCTATTCCATTTATTTGATTAACAACATCTCAGGCAAACCACAGGTTTTGATCTGTGGAACTCTGTAAAAGGCCTTTCTCTGCAAAGCACCTTTCTTTGCCCAGGATCTGCCCCTGGAGCACAGGCTTTTTGTTCAGGTCCCTGGGGACCAGGGCTGGTTGGATATTAAGTGTTAAAGATCTGGCAGTGCTATTTCTTGCCTGTTGTTAAGATCTCTCATGCATTATTTATCAAACAGCAGGTGAAGACTTCAACCTTTTTATGGTAATTGATAGTGGTTAGAATACAAGATTACAAACAGCTCCTGAGCACCAGTAAATGCCAGCACGGGAGGTGGATTGGCAGGACGTGTTTTTCATCGTTAATTCAAAATATATGAACTTTGTTGGGCCTCACTGGGTCAATGTGGAGGGGGAGAGGAGAAATAGGTGATGAAATTGGATATAAATAGCTTTGCGTGGGGTTCTGCCTGCTTGGGTTGTGCAGTGCTCCTGCAAGCTTCAGTGTGGGGTGACAGGATTAAAGACACCTCCTTTGGGCTCACAGCCTGTTCTGGAGGATTGTTGTGCTTCCCTGGAACCCAGGATCCTCAGGGAACTGTTCCCTGCATCACCTGTGTGGTTTAGGTTGTTTTAACCTGGAGCACAAGTAGAATTATCCCTATAATTAGAATTAATTCTAATAAGCCAGCTGCTCCAGGCACTTCCTTTGCTTGTGCCAGATTTTGCCCAAGTCCTTGGCATGGTTGATTCCTGCTTGGAGTTCAGGTGTCAAAAAAAGGTGCTGGAAAGTTGTACTCCTTGTTTAGTAAGGTTAAGCCCAACTTAAGTTAGTAAATTTTACCTCTTATAACCAGACAAGGAATTAGGTGGTTGGGAAGTGTGAAATTTCGAATTTTTGCCTTTTAGTATCAACTGGATTAAAAAAAAGAGAGGAGACAGAGGCAAGAAAAAAAAAATAAACCATGAGTTGTTAATTCAGTTTGATAGAGCTGAAGCAGCTCCATATTGATGGCTCATTATTTTTAAATTGACTAAGGGTTTCCTTTCATTAATTCTTTATTCTGCAGACAGATGGGAAACGGTGGCTGCTTTTTTTCAAGGGCAATTTCACCCAACTGACAGCACATTGGAGCTTTGGGTTGGGATTTTTTTACTGTTGAAATATGACATGGCATAGATTAAAAAAAAAATAAACAACAAAAGGGAAGATTCTTTAATTAAAATGTGCTGCCTCGGTTTTGTTTAATTGTTTTTATAATTAGTACCATGATCTCTGTTAATTTTCAGCTATCTGAATACATGCCTGGTGGGTGTCAGATGTCTCTGCTGGGTTAGTAAACATTAAAATACATTAAAACCACACATTTGCTCTCCCTTCAGTACTGATTTGCACCATGCTTCTCATTCAGCAGCCAGGCAGAGCCCTGAACATTTTGATACTATTTTTATTAGCTCTAATTAGCCTTTAAGCATCGAGCATCCATGGAGTAGCTCTGTGTATTCTGAGTTTTAGATGTCAGGCTAATTTTGGGTTTTGAGTGCTGTCTGTGAAATTGAACCCAGAAATGGAGAAGGAGGAAAAAGCTGTGAGTCAAGCTAAGCCTCTCACCCTTCCCTGCCTCATCCCATCAAAGCCATCAGGGACTCAGGGAAGCAGAACACGCTTCCAAATCCAGCCAAAATACAAACCTTGCTGTTAGGTGGGTGCAGGTATGAGCCTGAGAAGTGCAGAAGGAAAAGTTCTGAAAAAATGATCAAGTTGCTGAAACCTCACAGTGTTCATTTTCCCAGTCATCACCAGCATTATTAATGAACAATCCCATTCCATTGTTGATACAGCACTTGAAAACTTAAATATTCCACTTCTAAAATAATATACTTTACGGGGATTTTTGAAGGAATTCAAGGCAGGGCCTCTGAGTGGTTTTAGATTATGCAATTTATTTTTCTTATCTTCTACATAGGCAGGAAGGGTGAGTTCAGCTCACATCTTCACCACATGGTTCAGAAGGTCACAGGACTTCTAGTTACAAGACCTTTTAAGGATTTATTGACCAATAAAACACTGCCAACCTGGATATTTATGTTTTTGACCCACTCCTTAAATATTTTGTCTTATGGACTTATGCTACAGTGTCAGCTTTCTTAGCCAATCATGTTATGACACACAAACCTACAGTACTGCATTGTAAACTCCTTGTTTACCCTTGTAACTACTTTTATTTTTTCTATGTCTTAAACTCTAAAACTCTAAACTTTCCTCTACTTAGCTTAACATGTTTCTGCTTAAAACTATAAATCCACATTCTCACTTCTAGCACCTAAGTTTGGAAGCCTTTTCCAAGGTCTCAGATCAAATCCACCGTTTAATTCTAAGCTTTGGCTTACAGGCCCAAAGTTCTGAGAGTTCCCTGCATTTTGGCTTCCAACAATATTTGACTTGTAAAGGAAATAGCCCACTTTTAAAGGAAAATATTCCCCTTCTGAAAGAAAACTCACCTTCCTTCTCCCTATGGTGGGAATCCAGGCTTGCTGGGCTGCTGTTGTCCACAGTGAAAGCAGATTTGCCCTGGGACCTTAAGGCAGCACAAGTCTGGGCGTCTCATTCCTCAGTCTCTGCTTGATGAAACAGAAAAGGGGAGATTTAGAGCATTTCTGATGAAATCAAAGTTGTAGGTTATGGTCACTGGGCTGTACTCCTCTGCAAGGACTTGGATTGATTTGCCTTTCTGAGTTTTGGCTCACAGGACCATGCAATGTTCCCCCATTGCTAATACCAGTCACACCCTTGTTATCCCATGCCTGTGTCAGTGCTCCTGGACAGTGTCCCAGCTCCAGCAGGGATGCAGGGAGGTACTGGAGGAACTTGGGGCTGCCATGAGCCTCTGTATTTGTCCTGAGTACACTCAAAGCCTGCAAGGCTTTTCATCTCTAAGGAAAGAGGGGCTCTGCAGCATCTAGGTGGTGTCTAGACCCTTCCTAGGGTCTAGACCCTTCCTAGGGTCTAGACACTGCATTTCCAAACCATTCCCAGGCCGGGATTTGTGTGTTTACATGTGGCTGATGCAGGGATTTCTTCCTGGTTGTATTTTGAGACCTCAGCTCACTCGCTCTTAATCCATTTAATGTTCATCCAGTTTATTTTCATAGTTTCATAATCAGCTTATGTGATACGAGGCCATGGATATTTAAACTTAGGAAGTTGCATTCCCTCTGCTCCCCAGGCTTGTAATTTCATTACAAATAACCAATTTCTTGTACTTTTTCCCCCATTGTCCCATGTTAATAGGTGTATTATACTCCTGTAGCATGCATTTGGTCTCCTCTGTCTGTTTGCATTGTTTTGCCTGGGATCAGCCTCCAGCTGACGTGTGTATTTACTGGGATTAAAGAATGGCACAGTGTTTGCTTTCCCTATTTCAGGACTGTTGGCAAGGGATCTGAGCACTCTTGGCTCTTCCAGGAGACATCCACGTGCTGGGACCAGAGGCACAGAACTGTCAACACTGGTTTGGCATGTCCTCTGTTTCAGTGCCAGTAACCAGGGTTTCAGCAGCATCTTGTGGCTTAAATCACCTTTTCCTGCTGGAAAATGGATGTTTTTATAATCAGTGCTTCTGACCTTTCCCTCCTTTGGACAGAGATGTTCTGCTACACCAGTTCTGATTTTTGGCTGTCTATGAAACATAACAATGGAGGATCTTAGAGCTGCTTCCAAAGGCTTGACTTCGTCAGTCACAGGTTTCTCCTCAGGTCTTTTGTTTCTCTGGTATTATCAACCTATCCTTTGTCTCACATTTCGGAGATCTCACATGCAGAGCTACCCCAGCCTGGGGCCAGCACAGGAGGGACCTGGAGCTGCTGGAGAGAGCCCAGGGGAGGCACCAGGATGAGCAGAGGCATGGAGCAGCTCTGCTGGGAGGAAAGGCTGGGAGAGCTGGGGGTGTTCACCTGGGGAGGAGAAGCTCTGGGGTGACCAAATTGTGGCCTTGCAGGGCCTGAAGGAGCTGACAGGAAAGATGGAGAAGGACTTGGGACAAAGGATGGAATGCCAGGACAAGGGGGAATGGCTTCCCACTGCCAGAGGACAGGCTTAGGAGGAATATTGGAAAGGAATTGTTCCGTGTGATGAGGATGGTGGGGCCCTGGCACAGGGTGCCCAGAGCAGCTGTGGCTGCCCCTGGATCCTTGGAAGTGTTCAAGACCAGGATGGGGCTTGGAGCAGCCTGGGATAGTTGAAGGTGTCCCTGCCCATGGCAGGGATTGGCACTGGATGGGCTTTAAGGTTCTTTCTATCCCAAAGTTATGATTCTATGATCTCTGTTAGTGTTCAATGGCTTCTCTTTTCTGGAACATTTGTTTTGCTTTGCCTATTCAAATTGTTTTGGTTTGGTCTGGGTTTTTTTTTGGTTGATATCTCTCTTGAGAGTTATGTGCCTGTGTAACCTTAAAATTAATGGAAAATATGTCTTAGTCTTTTGATGAAACTTAATTACCACCCTGTAAAACTTTTTTTTTTTTCTGTGAAGAACATCATGACAACTTAGCAGGTGTCATCATTTCCCTGTGGTGAGGCCTTGCTTCACTCATTTATCCCCAGAAACTACTAATTGCAGCCAGTGATTTACAGTGTTGTTACAGCTGATGGGAAAAAGGAACCAAAGAGCCACGGGGTCTGATCCAGGATCTGTGTGCCAGGGTATCCTGGCCAGGAGTGGGCAAATCCAGAGGAAGCAGGCAGGTCAGTCAGTGGGTGGGATGGAGCTGCAAACAGTGGCACAGAATGTATATAATGGGAAAACATTTGATGTGTGGGATTGTTTTGTTGGGGTTTTTTTGTGGGGTTTTTTTTGTGGGTTTTTTTTTTTTTTTTTTTTTTTTTATGGTTTCCACTGCGGTTCTTCTTTGGTTTGGGTTTGAGTTCTTGTAAAAATGTTAAATGCTGGACTGGTGTTTTCATAGAATCTGATAGCAGTTCCAAGTGGCAGTGGCTTTCTTGGAGCCCAGCATATTTCCATGATGGTTGAGCTGCCCACCCCAGGACATGTCTGTATTTTAAGTGCTGACCCTACAGAAGATTCTTCTCCCTTTTCTTCCATTAGCTGGGAAGTGGCATTCCTTGGCACTGTATCAGCCAGAGTGACAGAGGTTTGGGGTTCTGTCAGATTTGGGGTTCTTCCAAAGGCAGGGGTGGATTTTCCTCTTGCTGACAGAGGAGTCTTTCAAATACCTTCTAGTGCATTATTTTTTTTTGTGATCTTCATGTTAATCAGCCTTTTTAGGAGCCTTCCATAGAGTTTTTTTTGAAAAGAGGTGGACTTACGGCTATTAGGAAACAGCAAAGTGAAGGATTGCTGGAGCTTGTTCTGCTCAGGAAGCAGGATGGGTTGGTGCTCCTTGCCAAGGATTTGCAGCACAGATGTTGCCTCATTCCTTTATCCTTTGGGCTATTCTGAAAGCCTCAATTTGAGAGACTCCATTGAGATGCTCTTCCTCACCCCGAGGGGGTATCCAGGCTGTGCTGAAGGTCAGATGAGGTTTGAGGGTGCATATTCTGTGGGTGCTTAAGGAAGACCTCCCCAGTCATCAGGGGAGGGACAACTATATAATCAAGTGTGTTGGTTCCTGACAAAACACTGCCCTATCTCCAGCCATGTTCATGCATTTAATTTCCAGCTGGAGACAAGGAAAAACTCCTGGTTTTGGTCAGCAAGCCCTCAATTGTGGACACTCCATTAACACCTCAATACCCAAAAGAGAAAAAAAAAAAAAAAAAAAAAAAGAAGAAAAAGGAAAAGAAATAAAGAAAGGGTGTGGCACATTTTTTGATGTTAAAATAATAATCATGGTGGGGGAAACAAGCAAGAAAGAGAACTTGGACTTTGAATTTGAAACAAGACCATGACTACAGAAATAGACATTTTGCAGCTGAAATCAGGAGCTGTGTCTGGAACTCAAATTTGGCAGGTCATTAGTATGGCAGTAGGAGGTTGGTGATGTTCCAGCCTTTAAATCCCTGGTATGCTAAGTGGGTCTTTCTGCCCTCTTGGAAAAACTCCTCTTCCTTTCTCATTTGTACATACTTGAAGGCTGAGAGACCTTTGGTGTTGTTTCATGCTTGCAAGGACAAAGTTAATTCCCAGCTGCTTGTAATACAGTTCACTTTCTCTCTATTAATCTAAATCAATCAATTATCCTAACTTCCTTTATGAGAAATATTTATGCCTACTCAGAGCAGAATCAGTTAAAATTGATTGCATCGTAATTGGATCCAGCATGAAATATTTCATTTCTTGCTGGTAAGAGCATGGGGGAAAACATTGTCTGTGCCGTATTTAAATATCATTTCAGGTGGAGAAGAACAATTTTGGAGCTGCTGCCTGTTGTCTGAGCCCCTGTTCTTAGAGAAATGGGATGGTTTGGCACAAAGGACTTGGGTTCAAGCCTCAAAATGCTGCCTTTGTGTGACCTACTCACTATTCCAGCAGAGAACTGGGAATTACTGCTTGGAAGCTCTTTAGCCCAAGATTTGTCTGGTGGAAATATTCTCCTGGTGAATTGTAAGAGGTGTTGGGTGTGGGACACACTAGAATGAGAGTTACCTGTGGGATCTTCAAAACAGCTGTTAATGAGCTCCCAAAAATCAGTGAGGTTGCTGAGGAGACAGCCACCTTGTCTGAGTAGACACCTTATTGCTCTTTAACTCTCTGAAAGGAAGGTGGAACCAGATGGGATTGATCTCTTCCTCAAGAAACTGGAGATAGGATGAGAGGAAATGGCCTCACCTTGTGCCACAGGAGGCTAAGATTGGATATCAAGGAAATTTTCTATATGGAGCCTGTGGGATCTTCAAAACAGCTGTTAATGAGCTCCCAAAAATCAGTGAGGTTGCTGAGGAGACAGCCACCTTGTTGTCTGAGTAGACACCTTATTGCTCTTTAACTCTCTGAAAGGAAGGTGGAACCAGGTGGGATTGATCTCTTCCTCAAGAAACTGGAGATAGGATGAGAGGAAATGGCCTCACCTTGTGCCACAGGAGGCTAAGAGTGGATATCAAGGAAATTTTCTACATGGAGAGAGTGGTCAAGCATTGGATGGGCTGTTCAGGGAGGGGGTGGAGTCCCCATCCCTGGAAGTGTTCAGAAAACTTGTCAATATGGCACTTGTGGACATGGACTAGTGGTGACAGTGGTGGTGCTGGTTCTTGGTTGGATTTCAGTTTATTAAAAGTCTTTTCCAACCCTTAATTTTTTTTTCCTTTTTCAGCTCTGTAAAGTTGCCAGGCAAATTATTGGCCAGCTTGATGTAGCTTAAAGATTACATGTGGTGTGTTCCCAGTGAAGTCTGTTTTCCCAAATAAAACAGGGTGAGAAGCAGAAGGTGAATAACCTGCTTAGCAGTGCCTCCAAGGTTTTTATGGAGTTTCATGTCTCCTTTTAATAGCTGCTCTTTCAGATGCATTTCACTTCAGCCAAAATGGCATTTATGGTTAGAAGTCTGGAGGGAACCTGAGGAACGAATGGTTTCAACAAATGAGCAATTTGAGGGAATTCCATCTTCTGTGGAAGAAATACAGGGATAGGGTAGAATTTTATTAACTTCAGGTAGAAAACAAGGAAGAAGTGCTGAGGGATGTAAGATTTTATGCTGATTAGACCAGCCAAGCAACCAGACCAAGACCAAATATGCAGATTTTTGTACTAATGCTTAAAGTCTTGAAAACTACAGCAGCGTGGTGAGATCCGTGTGCTCTGGACATCTGGAGTTCTTGTTGGAACAGATGCATCACAGATGTGCTGGAAGGCCGGGAACCGATGGGAACTGTAGAGTAGCAGCAAATGAGAGTAACGAGGGTTGTTTGCACTAAAGCCCTAAAGGAAGCACAGATTTATAAAAGGAAGAGAATCACAGAAACCCACACTGGTTTGGGTTGGAAGGGATCTTAAAAGTGATCTTGTTCCACCCCCTGCCATGGGCAGGGACACCTCCTACTATCCCAGGCTGCTCCAAGCCTTGTCCAGCCCGGGCTTGGACACTGCCAGGGATAGAAGACAACAAGGCCTCTGACATCTCCATAGGCAGAAGGGGAAAGGAGAAGGGAAGTCTGAAAGGAAGAAGTTGGATATATCCCTGCCAGTTGGGCAGCCAAGGCTTGGTGTCCAATTCAGGTGGAAATTATTGGTATGTCACGTTTTAACACTGATTTTACTGAACTCTTTCATGGTGTCCTTGCAGAAGCAAATACTCAATGAGGTCTGCATGGTAATAAGTCATAGGAAAAGCTCTGGGTTTTAGGGTGACCTAATTGTAGCCATCCAGGACTTGAAAGAGCCAACAAGAAACATGGAGAGGGACTATTTCCAAGGGCCGGGACACAGGGAATGACTTCCCACTGCCAGAGGGCAGGGATAGATGGGATATTTTGGGAAGGAATTCCTCCCTGTGAGGGTGGGCAGGCCCTGGCACAGGGTGCCCAGAGCAGCTGTGGCTGCCCCTGGATCTCTGGAAGTGTCCAAAGCCAGGCTAGACAGGATTGGAACCTCCCAGTAAAGAGGAGAAGCTTTGAGGTGATTGGAAGCTGATGGCTCCCTTAGAGCTGTTGAATGCACCACACAAAAAATATCTGCCGCCTCCTTGGAAAGAGTTGGCGAAAGAAGAAAGCTGGAAGGAATAGAAGGAGAATCTACTCAGCCTGGAAAATAAAACCAACCCATGTTTGCGTTTGCTGCTGCTGGGATAGATTTTTAAAGTACTTTCCAAGAAGAAAACTGCGAACTCTCAGAGGATGCAAATGTATTGAAATAAAACCATAAGTAGGAGCAGTTTTAGTGCATGGAAGTATCTATGGGAAATTTCTCCTGGGATTGAGCAGAGTGTCACATCTAGTTTGTAGCAATAACAAGATAAAGCCAAATAATCATAGGTGCCATAGCCAGGATTGAGAATTACACCAGATAAATGTATAAATCCAGGATAATTGTGCCCCAGAACCACCTGCCAGTTGCCTCCTTATGGTAAAATCCATGCTTCTGGCAAGCTTCCTTCTTCCTTTCTGCCTGCCATGAAATGAACTGGTTGTTGGATCTAAACAACCACCCTGCTGTCTTTGGGGACAATGTGGGGAACTGCCACAGCTGGTACTCAGGTTTTAGCTCTGAATAAACAACAAGCTGTTAGATATATAAAATAACTAAGTGTCTACACTGTCTTTTAACTGGACAAAGAGTGTGGAGTTGGAATCATTAGCTGAGCCTCTCTGGTGGAATAATGGAATATGCGTTAGAGTTTGATATTCTTTACTGTCTGGGCATTGTACAGTGGGTAAAATAACTGCATTTATGGGGCATTGGTGCATTCATTAATAGGAGAGCAAAGGTGCTCTGCATACTTTACAGCTGCTTATTTCCAGGGATTTCCCTGCAGTGAGCCCTGGCCACAGTGTTCTGGATGGATTCAATACCCAAGGTGGGGCATGTTTTGTGTTTTGCAAGAGGAGCACCCCTTTTTTGAGCAAAAATAAGGTTGTGGGAATTCAAGGCCAGGTTGGATGGGGTTTGAAGCAAGGTTGGATAGTAGAAGGTGCCCTGATCATGACAGGGGGTGGAACTGGATGGAATTTAAGGTTCCTTCCAATCCAAACCCTTCTGGGATTAAAGTAAAATGTATTAATAATACTAATAATGAAGAAGAAAAAGTGAGAGAGGAATAAACCCCAAGTCTTGTTAGCATTTCTTAATTTGCATGTTCTCTTAATAATTGCAAAACCCAAATTGCTCTTTAGAGATGTAATCTCCCAACAAGCCTGGTAGAATTCCCCTGGATAACAGAGTTGGCCACTTCAGCAGGTTCCAGAGTTCCACTACCACCAAATCCCCTCCTTGGCTGTGCCATTCTTTTCATTATTTGTAATAAATAGCCTGGACTCGGAGTAGCTCTGATTCAGCCCAGCTTGCAAGAGCACAGTTGCTGTGGAATTTCAGCAGTTCATTATTTCAATTAACATATTCAGGTATTCCTTCCATCAGTTTAATCTAGCAGAGGTCTCAAATCATGAGATTACCAGTCATAAACTGTATTATGATTTCCTCACGTACCATTCAGCCAAACCATGGAACTTTATTTGTCTAAACATTGATTATTCTCCTCGTTCTCAAACTTGTTTTTCAGGTCAGTTCTAAATTGAGCAAATCCTTCCAGCTTTGCAGAGCTGATTGAGAGTTTTTCTGTCCAACATCTGCATGTGGAATCAACTTTGTGCCCAAATCCCCAAATGTCCATTAGGAAAATAGCTTTTCATGGCACATTACGAGTGCTGCTCAACCACTGGGCTGTTTTCATTATTCGATATTTATATGAATTTGTGTTTGAAGTGTTGTATCCAGTGCGCTGAAAAGTCAGCTTGGGAGTTTTTGGCCACTTCTTATCACATCCCATCACTCTTTTCTGAAAATCAAGCTGACTGTGTTGTTCTAAATGGTGATGTCTTCCCAAGCTGGAGGCATGATTGCCTTCCATTACTAGGAAAATGTTTGGGAGTGAAGACACTGATTTATCTTAGAAGGAATAAAGCTTGTTCCTAGCTCCATTTGGGATATGACAGGTATCTGTCACCAGCAGCAGGGCATGTGAATGCTTCAGCTGAAACCCATTTTTTATTTGCACTTCCCACCCATTCAGTTGCTCCCTTGTGCCCTGAGCTGGAATTGCTGTCGTTAAGGCTTCATTAAAGGCTCGCAGCTGAATTGTTTGGGGGTGTGTAAAGATCAGTTTGACTGCTGCAGTTCACTTCCATTAAATCAGACTTCAGGAGGAAAAATGCTGAGGTCAGAAGGGAAGTGCGGGTTGGGATGATGTAAGAACAGCAGTGATGGGAGAGGATGAGGTTGGAGAGAAGCAGAGCATCAGCAGGAGTTGGCACCAGGAGAACCAGGGTTGATGGTGACAGCGGGAGCCCATAAAGAGGCCAGGAGCAGAGGCAGGGACCTCAGTGATGTTTCCATTGCAGAGACACCCCTGCTGGCCTCTCCCTCATATTGAGCTGTGTTTAATGTCCCAAATCCCACAGACTCAACCATCCAGGAATGGCAAAGATGAAAGCTTCAAGATCCGCAACATCTGTGGAAGGGAATGCAAAGAAGGAAGTTTGATGTGCTGGCATGGGTGGAGCAGCAGCAAGACTAGGAATGATACAACCAAATTGTCTTTGTACCCTCAGTACAGAAACAGAAGATGCAAAATCTTGAGCCTAAGAAAATTTTATGCTCCTAAATGCTTTTGGTAATTATGTGTGTAGAGAAGAATTGATTTCCACTGTCAAGTCTCAGCATGGCCCAGCCTTGGTGGATTGCATGGGAATTAGCCTGGAGAAAAGGAGGCTCAGGGGGAACCTTGTGGCTCTGCACAACTCCTGCCAGGAGGGGACAGCCAGGGGGGTCGGGCTGTGCTGCCAGGGAACAGGGACAGGACAAGGGGAAAGGGCCTCAGGCTGGGCCAGGGGAGGCTCAGCTTGGACAGCAGCAGGAATTTCTGCATGGAAAGGGTGCTCAGGCCTTGGCAGGGGCTGCCCAGGGAGCTTTGCAGTGCCCATCCCTGGAGGTGTCCCAGGAAGGGCTGGAGGTGGCACTTAGTGCTCTGGGCTGGGGACAAGGTGGGCATTGGGCACAGCTGGGACTCTATAATCCTGGAGGGTTTTTCCAGCCTCAGGGGTTCTGGGATTTTGTGAAAACAGCCTCTTTCTCTCTCTGTCCATGCAGACCATCCCTGCAGTGCTGGGAGCAGAAGCTGAAATGGAACAGGATCAAACCAGATTTTAATGTATAATTTGTCTCACAAGCTAAACAGGAGGGATGGAACAAAGTTAACACTCAGTATTGACTGTGCCTCATGTGGTCCCTGAGGTCAGCTCTTAATTTCCAGTAATGGAGTGGGTTTTTCCACAGTCAGATGCATCTCAACAAATCACCAGTTAGTTTTTCAGCCTTTCTATTTTATTGCAAGAATGTACTGGAAATGACAGGACTCTTTATAATAGAAAGACAAAATGAAAAGGGAAAGAGTTTGAATGTCCAAGAGGAATTGCTTCCAACATTGTTTATTGGCCTGTGTAATGGGCTGTTATTGTGCCTCTCAAATGACACCAGATTTCCCTTGGGATGTTCTGACCTCTTCAAGGAGAGTCTTATGCAAACTGAAAAAAAAATCAAACACTGTGTTTGGCAGCAACCTGTCAAAATGGAAACCAGCTCTGAATGTTCAGCTGTGACTGCCAGGGGTCAGCAAATTCATTTAGATGATGTGGCAGTGATGCTGCAGGAAAGAAAAACTGGGGAGCAGGGCAGCTTTGGGGCTGCCTCAGAAGGTTAAAATTTTTGGCTGAGTACTTTTCTCACAGAATCCTGGAATGGTTTGGCTTGGAAGGGACCTTAAACCCCATCCTGTTCCACCCCTTGCCGTGGGCAGGGACACCTTCCACTGTCCCAGGCTGCTCCAAGCCCCAGTGTCCAGCCTGGCCTTGGGCATTTCTGGGGATCCAGGGGCAGCCACAGCTGCTCTGGGCACCCTGTGCCAGGGCCTGCCCACCCTGCCAGGGAACACTTCCTTCCTAAAATCCCATTTGACCCTGCCCTCTGGCAGTGGGAAGCCATTCCCTCTTGTCCTGGCTCTCCAAGCCCTTCTAAGGAGTTTCTCTCCATGTTTCTTGTAGCTGCTTTAGGTCCTGGAAGGTCACAATCAGGTCACCTTCAGCATCACTTGCAACCCTCCTGAGGGTGCCCTCCATCCCTTTGTGTTGTTAATGAGGATATTAATCAACAGCTGTCCCCCAAAGGACACCACTGTCACCCTGAGCCACTGGCCACTGTTTTCTTCTCAGAAAAAAAACAGACTTCATTTTGTAAATTAGTTCCTTTTCTTGGTGTTTATTTTATGTGCTTGGGAGGCAAGCAAGAGGGAAGGAGTGCAGTTTATTAAGAGCCAGTTTAATACACTGTACACCAGTGGAGTTTATGGAGAGAAACATTATAGATTTATGATACTGTTCCTGCAGTAAAGCCATCAGAGAGATGCTCCATCAGTGCATCTTTCTTAGCAGAGAAACTGCTCTGGGCTGGTGCCAGCTCCTTCCCAGGGCTTCCTTTAGATTCCCCAGGTTTCCTGCATTTCCCAGAGCTGGTTTTGGGAACAAGTCAGTACTCCCCCCCAAAAAATAGCCATAAACAAGAAGGTGAATTTAGCAGGCTTACTTAGAAATTTTAGGTCTTCTTTGACGCTGTAACAACATTTAAAAAGAAAATTATTAAGAGATTTTTACAAGGCAAACAAACAGCTCCTGTCGTATTAAATCTTACAAGAAAATATTTCCTGTGTAAAGTTATATCTCTGCTCATCTTCAAATATAAAACATCTGATTTTATTCCAACTCCAGCCTATTAAGCCCCATACGTTCCAGTAACACATTTTTGGTGCTTCCTCACCATGGGATGGAGAACTGGTAATAGATTAGATTAGAGAGGTGTTTTTAAACAGTAAATTCTCTGAGCAGCTCCTAACTCATGTCTGGAAGAATCCAAATATTAAGCTTGCAAATTTTTCACAGGAAGCAGCCCCAGAGGACTCAAAGGCTTCTTGATACAAGTGGAAATGATCTCAAACAATGGGAGATGGAAGCTGAAGTTGCAAAAGGAGATGTTGTTTGGAGTGTGTAGCTTCTGAAATATATTCACAAATCACTGTGGACAAGCTCCTCTGCCTGTCCTCTGCAACAGTAAATCAAAACTCGCTATTCTTAGGCACTTTGCCAGGAGAAGAGACAGGAGGAACAAGGATGTCACAACCACATGGCACTGCTTTACCTCAGAGTGCAAAATGGAGGGTGGTGGTCACCTCTGTGTGCTGAAAAATTGGGAAATGGGAAAGGATCCAGTGAGGGGGAAAAAGGAAATGTCACTGTAAAACTTAACACTACAGAGGTTTGCAGTGAGTGATCTGAATTGGACTCAATATGGAAAAGCCAAGCAGGAACTCACCTGGTCCCTCTGGCTGAGCACTTCCAGCAGGATTGAGTAGGGGATGTGGAAAGCAGAGTTAAAATCATAAGGTATGAATAGAATCATAGGATCATAGAATGGTTGGGTTGGAAGGGACCTTAAAACCATTCAATCCCACCCCTGCCATGAGCAGGGACACCTTCCACTGTCCCAGGCTGCTCCAAGCCCTGTCCAGCCTGGCCTTGGGCACTTCCAGGGACCCAGGGGCAGCCCCAGCTTCTCTGGGCACTCTGTGCCAGGGCTCCACCATCCTCACAGGGAAGAATACAATCCAGCCTACAGTTCATTTAAAACCTTAGACCATCCTGGTCCTATGGAGAAAATGAGGAAGGTTCCAGCAGGTGGTTCCAGGTACTGACCTCGGCGACCAGTGACTGAGTGATGAGGCCTGGAAGCAATTTGGCTGCTGAAGCCAAAGGTTTAATTGTAGAATCCCAGAAATGTTTGGGCTGGAGGGGATCAAGATCATCTCATTCCAACCCATAAGCCATAGGCAGGAAATTCCTGGTTTCCACTGGACTGTTGTTAGCTCTGAGCCCCCATGGACAGATCTGTACTCGTGAATTAAGCACCACCAGGGTCTTTGCTGTGTCTCTGAAGCCAGCTGGGGTGGGCTGAGGGTGACTGTTCAATTAACACCCTTGGCCTCTATTAAGAGCTGATTAGTGAGAGATGCCTCTGCCCGAATTAAGGTGCAAACGAGTCCATGTGCTGAAGTCAATAATATGGAATTTATGTAGCAATGAATGGGAGGTAGAGAGATAAGAAGGAATAGAAAAGAGAGGAGAGAGAGACAGGTCCAGCAGAAGGTTGTCACTATTCCTGGATCCAGCGGTGTCCTGCTGGTGTCTCTTCCTCCTGGGTTTCTCAGTGGTGGAGGGTCCCAAACTCCTCTGGAACTTTTCTCTATTTATACACTTCAACAAGCAAGGAATTAATGCTCATGGGCATCCCAGGTCTCTTGCACTACTGGTTAAATTATTCCCTTGTTTCTAATGCTAATTAGCACCAGCTCAGTTTCCTTTCTTCTGAGTTGGTGATTTCTGGGATTGGTGGTCATAGTCTGTCCCTGCCAGAATTCTCTTTGTCCCATTTGGAGTTCCCTTTGTCCCAGTTGGAGCTTATTGTATTTGCAGGCGCCCCCGTGGCAGGGAGAAATGATGAATTTGACTCTATGTTCTTAGAAGGCTAATTTATTATTTTATGATACTATATTATATTAAAGAATACTATGCTAAACTATGCTAAAGAATACAGAAAGGATATTTACTCTATGTTAAAAAGACAATAATGAAAACTCATTTCTCTTTCTAGAGTCTCGACACAGGTTGGCACTCATTGGCTAAGAGTTAAAACAACTCACACTAGAATTTAATAAAACAATCACCTGTGGGTAAACCATCTCCAAACACATTCTACATGAGAAAAACAGAGGAGAAGCAAATGAGATTTGTTTTCCTTTTCTCTGAGGCTTCTCAGCTTCCCAGGAGAAAAATCCTGGGCGAAGGGATTTTTCCAGAGAATGTGAATGCCACAGGAGCTGACCTGTGTCTCATAAATTCTGCTTTTTTTGTGTTCATCCTCACCAATCCCTTCTCCCCAGCTTTGTTAACCTCCCCCTATGCCTGGGATAGCACCCAGACAATTGTTTCACCTTGATCCTATCTCAAGTTCATGCTGTGGGGGTTCTCGCAGTTCAGGTTCCAGGTATCTACAGGGGAATACTCTGAGGGGCTTTGGTGGCCGCTGGTGGTGGCAGCTGCCATCTGTCCCTAACCTGGGGTGAGCTTTGGGTGATATGTGTTTGGCAGTTGCTTCTCTACACACTTTGCCACAGTGGGAATTTTTCTGGGCATGGATTTCCCAGGATGTGCTGACGGGATCTCGCCTTCACCAGGTCGGGAGTTAACGTCATCCTGTTGCTCTCTTCTGTCTTTCTCTCGTGGATTTAACAGTGCTTGAGACAGGGAACTGTTCTTTTTAATCCTCTAAAACCACTACTGGCATCCAAACCTGGGTGGTGACATGTCCCAAGCTGTTCCCACCTCTCATTTGGGCAAGAACCAATTTGCCAGGACCAAAAGTGCCCTGAAGTCTGGAAAGCAGGGCAGGTCTTCCTTCCTTTCCTCCCTTTTGCTATTGTCAGAGTAATTTGCCTTCCAGTAATTTCCTTGGAAAATAAACACGATGCTTCATTAGCATTTGAGATATTTATTTTCATCCTTATTAGATACCAGACACGTACAAAGCAACTTGACATGTATTTTAGGTTTTTTTCTGTGCAAACAGGGAACTTGTACAAGAAAATAAAAGAGATGCAAATGATCTGTTGCTAAACTTGACAGGGTTTTCCATTTAATATTGTTAGGCTCCCTGTTCCTATTTACAATTAGCTCTGAAATCTGCTTACACACTCTGCTGTTTACTATTCCTGTAGAAAGCAAGGGAGTACAGGATGTGTTCAGGAGAGACACAGCGAAGAAATACTGAGAGAAAGAATCAACAGCACACCTGTTTACAGTGTCTTGATGGAATTGCTCAGTGTAAAGATAAAAGCCTTGGGCTTCAGAGAGCACTTGAAAACTTCATTCAGTTCTTGATGTTCTTTTGGTCTTTTACTGGAAGGTCTTGCTTCAGATGGTGGTATGTTTGTGTAAGAAATTTTTCAAAAAACGTAGATGCTTTTGTTTTCATGGGTCAGAAGGAGGGATGGTGGCCCTGTGGGCAGCCCTGGAGGCACCTCTGCAGTTCTGTGTCCAGCTCTGGGTGCTGAGCACCGCAGGGTCAGGAGCTGCTGGAGCTGAGCAAGGGCCTGGAGCCTCTGGGTGCCCAGGAAAGGCTGAGGGAGCTGGGGCTGCTCAGGCTGGAGAGGAGCCCCAGCTGAGAGGGGCCCTCAGGCCTGGCTGTCCCTGGCTGCAGGGAGGGGCAGAGCAGGGCCCAGGCTCTGCTCCGGGGCCCAGCCATGGCACTAGAGCCACGGGCAGGGCCTGAGCCCAGCCATTGCCCTGCACAGGAGGCACAACTTCTTCCCTGGGCAGTGCCCAGCCCTGAGCACATTGCCCACACAGCCTGGGGGCTCTCCTCCCTGTGAAAGTTTCTAACTCAATTGAATGCAGAACAAAACATTCAGTAGAAATAATAGTTGCCAGTTACTCCCAGTTTTCTGTGTGACTCTGTGGTTGGTTCCACTTTTAAGAATTGTTAATTCTCTTTTTCTTGTCTTTTCTTTTGTAGGTTTTTGTGAAAAGTCATATTAAATGTACTTCCCTCTCCAAGAGAGCTGGAGAGGGACTTGGGACAAGAGATGGAGGGACAGGACATAGGGAATGGCTTCCCAGTGCCAGAGGGCAGGGATGGATGGGATATAGGAAAGGAATTGTTCCCTGGCAGGGTGGGCAGACCCTGGCACAGGGTGCCCAGAGAAGCTGGTTTTTAAAGTCATTAAGATGTCAGGCCAACATCACCATGTTCACCACTAACCCAGGTCCTGAAGTTTTTTGACTGCTTCCAGAGATGATGAATTCCCTGGGCAGCCCACTGCAGTGCTTGAGAACCCTTTCTGTGTGTTTGTACGAATTTTCCCTTACATCCAATCTAAACTTCCCCTGGTGCAACCTGAGGCCATTTCCTTTCACCCTGTACTTTATTACCCGTGAAAAGAGACTGCCACTCACTTCCATGTCCATTTTCTTTTCCACAGGGCAATAGTACAGCACAAATTTAGATAATCATGTCTAATATTCTTTCTAATTCAGTTTTTAGTTTTTAAGAGACCTTTCAGATCACAGGTGAAGTGAAATGCTGTGAGTTCTTAGCAACCTCCTCCAAATGTTTGGTTTCAGTTCCCTCAACTTTGTCTTTATGCTGAGGAGTGTTCAAAGATCTTTTGGTGAGGGTGATTTCCCTGTGGAAAAGGAGCAGGTCTGGCTGAAAGGGAAAATAAAATCAATCATAGTTTGCAAGTCAGGTGATGAAGAGTTTAAAAGCCTGATCTTCAGGTAACACTTTGGAGCTGCTTATGTCCTTCCTGCCTCCCTGACAGCCAGGTCAGGGAAGGGTGAAATAATTGACTGGCTCTGGGGAACAGTGTGGCTTTTACAGGTTTGCTTTTTCCCCTGATAACTGCAAAACTGCTGCTTAAAATTGGTTTTTGATGATAGCACTTTAGTGGCATTAGGGACTTGGGATTTGAGTTAGGAGGAATGGCATAATCACGGAGTGGTTTGGGTTGGAAGGGATCTTAAAGCTCATCCTTGTTCCACCCCCTGACATGGGCAGGGCCACCTTCCACTGGACCAGGTTGTTCCAACCTGTTCTTTAACACTTCCAGAGAAAGAAAAGTGTGGAGAAGAAGTCAATGTTTAATTGCAGAAGCAACAAAACTGCTTAGGAAAAGCTTTTCTTAATGGAAAATAAAATTCTTCCAGGCAGGATATAGTGCCAAGTATTCCTGGTTTTCTGATGTTTCTATTGGGATGTCTGCAAACATATCCAGGAGCTGCACTATTGGCAGTAAATCTGCCCCACCTTGTGTGCTTTAGTGGAATGGGGGGAAAATCAGATAGAAGGATGTCAGGCTGGTGTTTGTACCAGTTCTGGCCACTGTTATCCATCCCTCTGTTTGCTCCCAAAATCTCCTGATCTGGGATTCTGCTCCTAAACCTGGTATGATCCTCACTCAGTCACTCTCTTGTCAGTTGTTTGGAATTCTGACTTCTTGACAGCAGTATGATCAGAGGGTGATGCACAGTTGTAGGTTATAAAGGGTGCTGTAGAATTTGTGGATAACAAAGGCCTTTTTTACACTTTTTAGTTCTGTGATAAAGCAATTTTCAGGAAAAGAAAGGATTTGCTCTCTCCCATGAATGAGGATGCTTCCCTGTTCTCATAGAAGGTGAAATAGATAAGAAACTGTGTGTGTTCTTCAATCTGTTATAAAATTCATCTTGCTATTCCTCTGTAGTGTTCTACTCCTCACCTCAAGGATTCCTTTGGCCTTCTGGGCAAAAATAGGAGGAATCTCACAGCAGGAATATTGTAAGGTTGAATTATTGCTTAACAAGACTTGTCTCCAAATTTAGTTGAAGATGGAAATTTTGGTCTGTGACAATTTTTTTCTGTTTGATGAATCCAGGGGTGGCACCAGGATGAGCAGAGGGATGGAGCAACTCTGCTCGGAGGAAAGGCTGGGAGAGCTGGGGCTGTTAACCTGGAGAGGAGAAGCTTTGGCGTGACCAAATTGTCCTTCCAGTGCCTGAAGAAACCAAGAGAAAACATGGAGAGAGACAATTTCCAAGAGCCTGGAATGCCATGACAAGAGGGAATGGCTTCCCACTGCCAGAGGACAGGGATGGATGGGATATTGGGCAGGAATTGTTCCCTGGCAGGGTGGGCAGGCCCTGGCACAGGGTGCCCAGAGCAGCTGTGGCTGCCCCTGGATCCCTGGCAGTGCCCAAGGCTGGACACTGGGGCTTGGAGCAGCCTGGGACAGTGGCAGGTGTCCTTGCCCATGGCAGGAGTAAAAGAAGATGAACTTTAAAGCTGTTCCCTTCCAGCCCAAGCCATCTGTGATTCCAGGATTCTGTGATCACTGGGGATCCATCCCTAATTTCCCCCACGTTCCCCTTTTCATTCCCTCTTTCAGAGCCTCAGGTTACAGTTTGTGCACCTTTCCAACATCTGGAAACAATTGGGAGACTGGAGCCAACCTCAGACTAAACACATTGGGGCACACATTTGGAAAATAAGTTTTAATGGCTCTGCCTCTGGGGTGCACCAAGAAAATCCAGGTCTGCTGGCAAAGCTCTTTTTTGGGTTTGTTTTTTTTTTTGTTTTTTGTTTTTTGTTTTTTTTTTTTTCCCAGGGGTGCTTTCCTGCAGGAACAGATAAAGAGGATGGAAAAGCATCAGTAAATTGTCTTTCTTTTGCCTCCTTTATAAGGAGAAAGCAGCTGCATGTGGTGCACAGAAGATGTCATGGAAATATTAAGAAAAATTATGCACACCCATGAGCAATGTTTAGACAGGCTCTGATAATTTTAATAATTCAGGGTTAGAGCAGAGCAGTGCAGGCTCCTGCTGCTTCTCTCCAAATGGTTTGCAAACAGACCCCAGGATGGCTCCAAATTAAGGTGAAAACATTCAAGTAATTTAATTCACACCTTCAGCAGCCACTGCTGATCATGGTGCTCCGAAGCGCTGCTCGATCTGATTCATTATTTAGGAGTCCTCGTGTGTTTAAAGTGTAGATGAGGCTTTTCTAAACAGAAAGCAAGTAAACCTCATTGTTGATTGGCTTGAGAAGTGGCTCACGGAATTGAAAAGCAAACAGGATTTACAAAACCAGTTTTAAGTATTAATTTGAGACCTGACACAGCTCCAGGCTGTGCCCAGGACCTCCAAAAGGGATTACCTGGATATATGGGGTGTGAGGGAAGTGTGATGCATCTTCGTCTCTCTGGGTTTTGTGCAGAAATATTCATTTGGATGAAAGCTTCTATCAGAATTTCCTTGGCCAAGGCCATGCCCCACTCACAATTCCTGCCTCCTCATTATCAGTCCTGTACTGAGAGATGATTCCCCCGAATTCCTCAATCCCAGAGATAAATTTAAAGTTAATTCTGAAAAACAGGTTCCTGTTTTGAGACACAAACCCAGCAAAGCTTGGCATCTCCTCAGTGGCGTGAAACTGTATTTCCAAAGATGTCATATTCCTAGAATCAGAATGAAAATTAGATATTTTTTTCATTTTCTGTTAAATGGGAATGGAAGCATGGCACCCTCAGGAAAATGTGAATGAAACAGAAAATCCAGGGGCTCCAGTTCAGGGGATCTTGTGCATAAAGGACCATCAAGGAAGAAGCACCAAAGGCTCTGTCTCACATCCACATCTTCCAAAATCTTGGGCTTATGTGTAGGAAAAGAGCCAAGAAAGCCTCATTGTTCCAACTTTCTCTTTCTTCCCACACCGAATTCTGGGGATTTGCAGGTTCTCCCATTTGGAAGGAGGACTCTATAAGCCTGTAACCCCCTTCCCTGGTCACCTTGTTGCAGAGCAGAAATCCTTGGGGATTTTTGTGTCACACTTGGCATTTGAGGTGGTTGGAGGTGACACCAACACTGGTGTCAGCTCGGGCTGCTCTCTGTTTTTGGGGCTTGTAGGCAACTGGAGCCTGACCTTGTCTTCCCTACAACCACTGACACACCAAAGGAGGCAGATCTCTGGTGAAAACCAGTTTGTGCTGCTACACATTTGTCAAACCTGACAGGGAATATTCCCAAGGACTTAAAACCAGCACTACTGGAAAATTATCCATCAGGGATTTTGGGAGGGAATGGAAGGACTGCAAATGCCAGTGATGTCACACACATTCTGCATTGCCTCCAAAATAAATCACTGCAGTGGGCACTGAATTTGTTCCAGTTTTCAGCAGTAGTATTTTTGGGAGCTGTGGTTTTTGACCTCTGGGTGTGAATTTCTGTCCCATTTAAGGACATTGGTCATTGTACGTTTTGCAGGCTGCAGTTTCTGGTTTAAATCTGCCCCATATGGCCTCAGTAGGACAAGTTGGAGAAATGGTTACAGTATTCAACCCATGAATTTGAGGAGAAGTTGAGGAAAAGAAATCCCAAAGTTAGCAAATATGAATATACATTTAAAGGAAAGTGCATGGACTTTTGAGTTGAGCAGATTTGAGTTAGATGAACAAAAATAAATTGGATGAACAAAAATAAATTGGATAAAATTTGGTTTGCTTTGGCTTGGGACCTATTGAGCAGACAAAGAATAAATACAACATTTATAAACATAGTCTCAATAAAATAAACCAGGTCTGAAATAGAACTAAGATTGGGTTTGTGGTAATATATTCAAATGGGAGGACTTGGATATTCCTGGGAGCGTGGCTCCTTTTTAGTGCAAATCATTCTGGTTGCAGGTACCAAACTCTATAATCAATGTACATAATCAGAGGATTTGTGTTCCCAGCTCTGCCTGGGAATATGCACAAACTTTGTTAATATACATATTTTTTCCCCAAAGTAGCAAAATAAACTCTGGAGTTTTCATCAGCAGAAGGTGTAAGGAACTTGCTCTCAGGAGTGGGAAAACCCTCAGGGTGAAAAGTGGTTGCAGAACTGAGTGCTGTGGCAAGAACCATCCCTTGCTTTGAGAATGTCATCCCATGAGGTGGAATTGTGTAAAGTTTCATGATCCCGAGCTCCTTTGTGCTCCAAGGTTTCCCTGTACTGGTTTTCCCTCCTGTCTGAATGTTTCCTTCCCCCGTGTTCCATAATATATTGGTTGAAGGTTGGACTTGATGATCTCAGGGGTCTTTTCCAATCTTAATTATTCCATGTGGATGGAAGTAAAACTTGCTGAGATTTCTGCTCTGTCTCAAAATATCAGGACCATAGAATAAAGGCCCATCTGTCCATTCAGCTGGATCCAAGGAGAAGATGTTTTCCTCAGGAGGTTTTGTCTGGTGTTTGAAGACATCCAGTGCTGAAGGTCCTCTCTTTATAGAGTCTCATGGCTTTCCTTTATAGAGTCTCATGGATTTTTCATGAGGAGCTGGATGTTTGGCTCTTATCCCAGTGCCTGGATCCAGTGCTACCAGTGAGCTCTTTCCAGTCTCTGGCCAGTTTGGGTGTTCATTTGCGTTGCTTTGAGGTGAGGACACAAACCTGGGTTTGCTCTGGTTTTACTGCACAGCAGCATTTTTCTTCTTCACTTGGATTTGAGTCATTCTGAAAGCATTTTTCCTCATTGTCTGACCTTGATGGAATGCAGGGATGACTCCTGGGATCATTCCCTAGGATCATTCAGGGATTATGCTGGTTTTTTATTTCCCACAAAGGAGTTTGCCCATGTAGAGGAAGAATCCACAGGAAGCTTCCTGGTGCTAATGTGCTTATAGACTCATGGAGAATCTCCTGGTTTGGAAGATTCCAACAAGGATCATCCAGTCCCACACTAGGCCCTGCCCAGGACACCCCAACAAGCCCACCTGGAGCATTGTCCAAGCACTCCTGGAGCTCTGGTAGCCTTGGTGCCATGTCCATTTTCTGGGCAGACTTTTCAGTGTCCCACCCTCTGGGTGGTCAAGCTCCTTTGACCAAGGCTGTGGCACTGGAGGAAGTTTCCGTAATTTCCTGAAACTCCCTCCTTGGAAAGCCTGACTCAGAGAGGTTGTGTTGAGCCTGTTTATTCAGACTCTTAATGTTGTTGTTGTGTCCTAAAAATTCTAAATCTCCTTCAAGAGCTGCTGTTGCCAAAGTCTTATGGGAAGGGAGGCAAGAAACAAAGGGAAGGCTGGAATAGCCTGGGGAGGTTTTATCTCACCACTGGCTGTGGGATGTGAATTTTTATTACTTCTCTGCTGTCTGGTACAAAGAGGAATATTTTCTTCTTCAAATGCTCCCAGAAATTTAGCTTGGTAGTTTGTTTTTGTTGTTGTTGTTTTGTTTGGGTTTTGTTGTTGTTTTGATTTGTTTTGGTTTTTTGTTTGTTTGTTTGATGGGTTGGATTTTTGTTGAAAACCATTTCATTGTGTATAGGGTGCTTTATAAAGCAGCAGTTTTGTTCATGGCCATTTTTTGTGTCTGGTATGAGAGCACTAACCTCGGAATGTTTTTTTATCAAGAACCAGCAAGTTTTGTGTAGGTAATGGACAATCTTATGTCAACCTTATCAATCTGTTTCTGGTCCCATAGGCTAAACTAAAAACCAAAAAAGAAACCTTTTTTCAGAATTTCATTTCAGGGGATATTTTACCCTTGTGGGGTTGCCAGGGGCTCAACCAATCGATACCAATATTGAGCATCTTCCAACTGATCAATTTTTATCCATTTAGTTTTTGTCATCTGTTGCACCTTGTTGTACCAAGAGGTCTGTAAGGCTTTATCACCAGCCTCCTGGGCAGATGAGCAGGGTTAATGTTGCTGCCTTCTCACTAGGTGAGCTTTTAAAACCCCTTAAAGAAGAGCCCACGTGATTTGCAAATTCAATATTTTTTTTTTTTTCCACTGGCAAAGCCAGTAAGAGCATGGACAAGGTTATTCTGGAGCCAAGGAGCTTGTGGAAGAGGGAGCTGGAATTCAATTTCAGATCCAGATCTGTCCTGAGCACCCAGGACACCAGGTTAGGTGGGTCTTTGGGCTGATCTTGGACAGGTATTTGCATATGCAGTAGATGCTTTTTATTTCAGTTAGGAAGCAGGATGCAGTTTTTTCATCCTAAAAGCAGTCCTTTGTAAATTATGTTTTACAGAGCTTGGATTTTGAGTAGCAATTGAGTGTAAAGAGGGTTTGGAGAGAGGGGTTGCATTTACCTTCTGTGTCATTCAGATTTAGAACACATTCAAAAGAGTTTGGAAATGTCAAGGAAAATAGAAAATATTCCCAAAAGGAGATTTTTTGAAGACTGAAATGTAGAAAATTATACCCTGGAGGGGGAACCTCAGTTCTCCAATCTCCTGCAGATTCATTTTGCTTTTCCACTTGGAATGCAGAGTATTGCTGGACATCTAAAGACTTTGCAGGCCAAAGCCCAATCCCATAAGTACATTCCTGTGTTGCAAAAATAGATCTAAATGCAGAGTAAAGTCTTGTTTGATGTATAGAGACTTTTCAACCACATTGGTGCCTTCCAGCCCAAACCACTTCATGACTCAATTAGGTTTATTCCCAGACCAGTGACAATTCCCTCACACTTTAAAAAAGGGCTCTGCCAAAACATTCAACTAAAATGATCCTGGGATGTGTCAAAACCATTCAGGAAGTGACTCATAACTGGTCACTGCCAGGCTCCTGTCTTTAGCATAACCAGCAGATCCCACATTTCATGGCTTTTTGCACCTGAGTCCAATGCCCTTCCCAAAGAATGTTCACCTGAGATTGGGCTGTAAAATCAAAACCTTCCCTTTTATTTCAGCTTAATGAAGATTTTCAGCTCCTGTGTTCCAAAATTGTTAAAATACTTGCAGCACTTGATAGTTTTTAATCTTCTTGTCCAATTTGCAGCCATTTTAGAATAATTGCAACAAGCTCAGAAAAATTATATTCCCTATGGCAATAAAACATCTTTCCTCTCTTGTCCAGCCTGTTGGGTTCTGGCTGGTTGTGTTGCTTTCTTGCTTTTTTAGCCAACAGCTTCCTTGACTTTGATTCCTTGAAGCTTATCCTGTACTAATCCCTTGGAAATCTGTAAGGTCATTCCACGAGGTGCCTCAGTCATCAATCAGGCTTCAGGGCAGGTGGAAAAGCAGCCAGATTGTGTGGTCTCCATGGAAGATAGAAAGCTCTTAAAATCTGCTTTTGGTGATGGGCAATCAACATTTTCCATCAGTATTTTTCCTTCTTTTTAATTAGCCAGGAAAAATATCCCTAATGATAGTCCTGGGTGCTCTTTCCAGTGGCTTGTGCACCCAGGACAGAAAGGCAGGCTCAGGGCAGGGCCTGTCCCCTGGGCTGGCCCTGCTGAGGGACCTCCAGGGTGTGTCCAGTTCTGGGTCCCCAGTCCAGGACAGCCCTGGAGGGGCTGGAGCGTGGCCAGGGAAGGGAACAGAGCTGGGAAGGGTCTGGAGCCCCAGGAGGGGCTGAGGGAGCTGGAAAGGGGCTGAGCCTGGAGAAAAGGAGGCTCAGGGGGGACCTGGTGGCTCTGCACAACTCCCTGCCAGGAGGGGACAGCCAGGGGGGGTCGGGCTGTGCTGCCAGGGAACAGGGACAGGACAAGGGGAAAGGGCCTCAGGCTGGGCCAGGGGAGGCTCAGCTTGGACAGCAGCCGGAATTTCTGCATGGAAAGGCTGCTCAGGCCTTGGCAGGGGCTGCCCAGGGAGCTTTGGAGTGCCCATCCCTGGAGGTGTCCCAGGAAGGGCTGGAGGTGGCACTCAGTGCTCTGGGCTGGGGACAAGGTGGGCATTGGCACAGCTGGGACTCCATGGGCTGGCAGGGATTTTCCAGCCCCAGTGATTCTGTGATTGTTTGAGATTTTGCTTGTGCAAAAAAAAATTTCAAAGCAGATTTTATGTAAACTTGTTGTATCAGTGAGTTATAAATACCACTGGACTGATTTGGTTTAGTGCTGGCATTTATGGAAAAACTGCTGATGCAGACACATCAGATTTGTCATTAGGAGGTTCCCTCCCTGACATTTTAGGCAGGATGTAAAGAAAACCTTAGAGATGTTTAAGGGGGAAAGGGAAAGGCCTCTGAAATATCAGAGACTTCATAAACTAGAAAAAATAAAACTTTAAGGATGGCTGTTAAAAGGCTGATTTGCAAACTGCTGTCTCTCAGAGAGAGCGTGTACAGGTGCTTCATGAATATCTGCTGAAAATCCAGCCTGTGTTTAAGAAGAAAATAATCCCAGGATCAAACCAAAGCAAACAAAAGTGCTTTGTGAAACCAAGCAGAGAGTGAAGCAGAGCAGGACCCAAGGAGATGCAGAATCAAGGCAGTGAGTTCAGCGAAGTGATGGTGGTTGACTGCAAACCATGAAATTCAGCATCACAGATTTTAAGTTGTTTAGATGTTTTTATAAGTGAATTTGAATTACCAACCCTTCTTTGCATCATCATTGAGGCACACTGACGAGAGCAGTGCACAAACTGGTGGATTTTGTAGATTTGACAGGACTTGTTGAGTAGACATCAACATTTGGCAGTGTCACAGGGTTGGAAATTAGCTGGGTTTTCACAGTGAAATCTTCTTTATGTTAAAACCAGTCTTTGTCTCTCAAAATGTACGAGGCCAAGCTCCTGGAGCAGAGTAGAACTGTACAGATGTTACTGAACAGAAAATTGTGCCAAGAGCCATAAAACATCTGGGTAAAAACAATGTTTCTCATGTGGCTAAAAAGCTGTTGCTCCATGAACTTGAAACCAGTCTTTGGTGCAAAGTTTGGCAGTTGTATTCCCAAATATTTGGCAGTTTTCTTCCTGCCATCTTTATTGTGTCAGAAAAATAAAAAAAAAAAGTTTCAAAATCAATGATTGAAAAGACCTTACTGTGGTGTTTTCCCCCACAGGACTGCAAATCAGTTTGCTGGGGTTAAGATCAGTGGTTATTTTACTGTTTTAGCAAAAAAGCATGAGCCCTTCTTAGATGAATATTTTTATACAGAGTCACTGTTATAAAGTGAAGGTGTAAAGAAACTTCAGGATATGCTTTGGAATAATTATTTGGGCCCTTAATAACAGGTGGTTACATGGTAAATATTTTAACCTAATTTAAATGTTCTGCAGCTACTGACATTTACAGATTTTCTTTGTAACTGCTGGTGAACTTCCACAAAGATAATTCCTGTTAATATTTTGGTGTGAAGCAAACTGGGGAGTGTTAATTTTGCAGAAAAATGACATTTCAGAGGAGCGGTTATAAATGCTGTGTGTGCAAATCTGAGGCACTGGAGGGCAACACTCGGGGTGGTTTGTAATGCTTGACGTTTGGGAAGTGAGCTGGGAGTGTTTTCCACAGGCAATTGTGTAAATTGTGGGGGCAGCGAGCTGACTGCTGAAAGGAAGCCTTACTGGCAGGATGGAACAGGGTGGTCTGTGTTGAGACCCCACCTGGAATTCTGTGCGCTGTTCTGCAGAAGGGGACATGGAACTGTTGGAGCAGGTCCAGAGGAGGCCATGGAGATGCTGAGGGGTCTGGAGCACCTTCCCTGTGGAGCCAGGCTGGGAGAGCTGGGAATACTCAGCCTGGAGAAGGGAAGGGTGTGTGGAGACCTCACAGCTCCTTCCAGGGCCTGAAGGGACACAGGAGAGCTGGAGAGGGAGCCTGCAACAGGAACTGTGACAGAAGTGACAGGAGTGACAGAACAAGAGGGAATCAGTTCAGAGTGACAGAAGCAAAATTTAGGTTACATTTAAGGAATTCCTTGCTGGGGGGCAGAGGGGGGTGACACCCTGGCACAGGGTGTCCGGAGAAGCTGTGGCTGCCTCTGGATCCCTGGAAGTGTCCAAGGCCAAAGCCTGGCATAGTGGCCATGGGTGGAATTTTGGATCTTTAGGATCCCTCCCAACCCAAACCATTCTGGGCTGCTGTGATTCCATGGAAAGACACACGTTGAGAGCTGCCTGCTCCTCTCAGTACCACTTTTATCTTGTGGCTGTAGTCTTCACATCCTTATGCTGCAATTCAGTTTCTGTTGCAGAGCAACTTCAGGTACAAACCCTCTTTTTTCCTGGAGAGCTTTATGTAACTGTGCTTTTTTCTCCCCTCATCACCTTGATGTGTCGCTCTCGCTGCAGAAAATTTATTCTGAGTTTGGTTGTTATTTCCGTGCTTTCATTTGTTCGAGGTGAGATTGGGGATGATTGCTCAATGAAGAAAAAGCTTATCTTGTTAAGTAGATAGCTGGATGTGACAGGTCTCATTGTCAATTTAAATCATTGTGCATTGCAAGTGCTTCTTCTGGCATTGTCTGATACAGCTGCAGTGTCAGAGGCAGTTTTTTTATTACAGATAATAAGGTTCAGACTCTTTAAACATCACTCAAAACATAAAACACCACAAAGCTGAGGTAGAAAACAGCATTTTCAGTATCACACTGCTTGCAGAAATACATAAGAATGTGGATTCCCTCTAAATTCCTCCCTGGGCTGTTCAATGTCGTTGCAGGCACTATCCTGGTTGACAACATGCTGATCAAAGGGACAGCAGGAGGTCCTGACCCCACCATCGAGCTCTCCCTGAAGGACAACGTGGATTACTGGGTGATCCTGGACCCCATCAAGCAGACGTTGTACCTGAACAGCACCGGCCGGGTGCTGGACAGAGATGTAAGTTTGGGCTTGGTTTTCTCCACAAACATGTTCATATCTCTGATTAACCATGCACACAAGTCCTGCTAGAATATAATTCCTGCATCTGTCTTGTCCCCAGATGGATGTGAAAAGGGTTAATCTGATCATTTTTTTAAAGGATTTTTTTGGGAGCACACAGTGCAAATATTATTGTGCAAATATTATTGTGGACAAACAACAACAAAGACCAAAAAAAGTGATGTTAAGCGTTTTATATCTGACCAAACTTGACTTGTTTGTTGAATTAAATTTTTTATTCTGATCTGCTGGCTGGAAGAGGTGCTGCTTAGCCTGTGCCCTGTGACATTTATTAGCAGCCTGCTTTCCCTGTGCACACTGAATTATGAGCTGTGAGAAGTGACGAGTCGTGGCTGCCACAATTCACTCACAAAGCTTGACATGTTCCATTGAGAACATGCTGGTTCAGATTCTTTTTTTAAAGCAACCTAAAACATATTTGCTGTGCTTGTTCCTGTTGGTGTTAAGGAAATATTGTCAGGGTAAGTTTGATTTTTATAAAAAGAATGATGAAAAGCACAAAATAAATAGGAGTGTTCTCATCTAGGCTAATTTCATTGGGGAGAAAACACTCTCAATATAGAGACATTTCCTCACAGTGTTGCAACCTTGTGACAGAACCTGAAAGTAAAATTGACTTGCAAGTGCTTTAATCAATATGGCAAGAGTGCTGTAAAACTCAGGAGTTCTCCTTGGAGTGCAGGGAAGTTTGTTTTGTATTAGCTTGATTGATTAATTTGTCTTCTCCGTGTGTTTTGAGATAAATTCATAAGTACCAAAAACAACATGCAAATTTCTCTTCATTTCCATTTGCTGGTGAAAGGCACTAATTGAATTCAGCTGTTCTTAATTTTCTTTTAATTCAAAAACTGTTTTCCCATGCAAAATACAAAGTGTAGCAGAGTGGTCATGGTGGCAGAAGACTTTCTGGGAGAGTTGGCACTTCTTCAAGTGCCAGCCAGCAGCTGCTGGAGCAGTTTTGGCCTCTCAAGTTTTATTTAAGCCAGAGAAAGAAATGAGAGCCTGGAATGGAAGGCAAGGCTGGATAATCATTCTAAGAAATGTGGGGCCTATTCTTATCACACCCATCCATAGGGAGTTAGGAACCAAAATCCCTGTTGGCTCGGTGCTAATTCTTCTTTTCAAGGCCATTTATTGACACTTTTTTGTCACCTTAATGTGAATCAGAGTCGATGCTTTACCCAACAAACCTCATCAGATTATTTGAGTTTCAATATTAGTCACAGTCTAAACCAATTCCCATTATTGTGAGTTCCCAGACACTTTCCAGGGATGTTCTTTGCTAGAAGTAGACTCAAGTCCCCTGGAAATAAGTGAAGTGTGTGCACTGCTTAATTAATCCAGGTAATAATGTCTTTACATTGGTATTTAAGGTAGTAATTCCTCATATTTTACTATGAACTGGAACACTTCTTATCTCTAGTACTGTGTCCAAACATTCATCTCTGGCAATTTAAATTTGGTGGGCTATGAGAAGGAAATCTGGGCTTTAAGGTGGTTCAGATTTTGGGTGTGATGCCCCCTGTGCCTTTCTTGCCTGGCCTCAGGGTAGTGCAGTCACTCACAACCCAAAGAAAAGGAGAGCAACCCTCAAAACCCCCAGGGACTGATCAAAAACATGAAATGTGTGTCATAGGCTTTATTGAGATGACTCTTTTGGGGACATGGGTTAGTGCTGGGTCAACAGCTGGACTCCATGCTCTTGGGAGTCTTTTCCAACCTTATGGATTCTCCTAAAGGACATTCCCAGCCTTCAGAACCAGGGCTGCGCTACCCCAGCACCACAGAACCATTTAGTGTGGGAGGGTCTCTTTTTGTTGACAAAAACCCCGTCCTGTTTTTCCCATCTTTCCACCCACGGGAGGGTCTCTTTTTGTTAACAAAAACTTCAACCTGTTTTTCCCATCCTTCCACTCAAATCCACTTGAAATTTTGTGGTACCAATGAAACTGGGACTTTTATTAAGCTGAACATTTAGATTCAGCTTTTTTATTACAGAGCAAAAATTGGAGTCTCTGATACAAAAATGATCACATTCCATATATTTGGATACCCTTCCCATTTTTCTCTCCCTGCTGATTCAGTCAGGCTGATCCTGTCCTTTTTTTTATTTCTTGCTTTTCTTGACAGCAAATCTTCCTAGATTCCACTGATTGTTACTAAGAATGGCAATGTGTTTTCCAAATAAAATCAGATTAAAAGAAAATTCTACACTTTTCTTCCAAAACTTTAAGAAGAATGACCAGTGATAAATCAGAAGTGAAGGCGCAGGGAGCTGCTGAAAGGTGCTGGGATGATTTGTCCCTGGTTTAATAAACAAATTTTGCCATTGCATCATTGTTTATTTACATATTTTTGTAAACTCAGAATATCAAATATTTGTCAAATGTCTGTCATTTCAAATAGTTATATTATTCTTAGGCTTGGCTATTTAATCCAGATACACTTAGTTGTGACTGCAGCCTGTTAAAAGCAGCCTAAAAACTATTGGATCTTACTAAAATGAATAGTAAAAACCATTCCAGCCTAAATTTCTTTGTCCATCAATCAGTTTGGGCATTTTAGAGCCAACAAGTGAGAAAAACAGAATTGTCCACACTGAAAGTTGTTTCTGAATTATTTGCAAATGTGAGTGGTAGCAAATGTGATTTATTTCAGACTTGATCTTTCAATTCAAGACAAGAAAGAAACAAGAAAGACTTTGAGGAGTGTCCAGAGGAGACCACAAATGCTCCAGGGCTGGAGCCCCTGTGCTGTAGATCCAGGCTGGGAGAGCTGGGGGTGCTCACCCGGAGAGGAGAAGGCTCCAGGGAGAGCTCAGAGCCCTGCCAGGGCCTAAAGGGGCTCCAGGAGAGCTGGAGAGGGACTGGGGACAAGGGATGGAGGGACAGGACACAGGGAATGGCTTCAGAGTGACAGAGGGCAGGGATGGATGGGATATTGGGAAGGAATTGTTCCCTGGCAGGGTGGGCAGGCCCTGGCACAGGGTGCCCAGAGCAGCTGTGGCTGCCCCTGGATCCCTGGAAGTGCCCAAGGCCAGGCTGGATGGGGCTCGGAGCAGCCTGGGACAGTGGAAGTGTAGGGGTGGAACAAAATGATTTGAAGGTCTCTTCCCACCCAAGCCCTTCTGGGATCCATTGAATTCCAATAACAATAAACCAAAGGCTCAAGCAGGTGGCATTTTCCGTGTGCCTTTACCACAACCTCTTTTCCCTTGCAGCCGCCCCTGTCTATCCAGTCCATCGTGGTGCAGGTGCAGTGTGTGAACAGGAAGGTGGGCACCATCATCAACCACGAGGTGCGCATCGTGGTGCGCGACCGCAACGACAACTCCCCGCAGTTCCAGCAGCAGCGCTACTACGTGGCCGTCAACGAGGTCAGAGCTCCCTGCTTCTACTCCTCCTCCTCCTCCTCCTTTGGGTGGGATCACTGCTAAATCCCAGCTTTCACTGCCTCCTCCTTGAAAACCAAAAAAAAAAAAATTGGTTGTTTCCTGTTGTGCCCCTCCAGAAAAGCTCATTGCTTTGGTAGGCTTCAGTTTTTAGCATTTTATCCTACTTTTCCTTCAGGAATACAAAGACCAGCACAGTTTTGGAATATTGCAGAAGACACCCAGATTTAAAACAGTGTTTTCATGAATGAAGTGTTGTTTTCTGTTAAATTAAAGCACTTTTAAGAACAAACCAATGTATGAAGAAAATAAAGTTAAAAAAATGGTTTAAAAAGGTTTATTAACAATGTTGAAGCTTGGTGAAATGGAGA
Organism: Onychostruthus taczanowskii; assembly: GCF_017590055.1. Taxonomy (NCBI): domain Eukaryota; kingdom Metazoa; phylum Chordata; class Aves; order Passeriformes; family Passeridae; genus Onychostruthus; species Onychostruthus taczanowskii. Next base: position 1,726,191 of record NW_024499462.1, on the reverse strand, counting down.
TGTGGTTTATTGCTGTTGCTCTGATGCCTGTGAAATGAATTAATTTTTTTTTACTATTATTTATTATGTTACTTTTTTTTGGACTAGAGAGCTGTGGATTGGACCACTGTGTGGTTTGAAGAAAAAAAAATATTTTCTTCTTGAGCTGTTATAACTTTATTTCACTTTCCAGTGAAGTTTTTCATTCTGTTAGGGACTGCATAATCTGCCAATAAGCAGTACAAAAAAAAAATCTGTGTTTTCAGGGTTAGCATGTCAGGGCTTTAGTAATGAGTAGAAACAGGGACTTACATGAAGTAATGGAAATTATGTGGACTGAAATTATATGGAAAATGGAAAGATGGGTCAGTTTTGTGCAGATGAAGACTGAAAGAAGTAGAATTACATTTAAAAAATAAATTATATTAGATATGCAGCCTGGTGGGGTTTGGTTTGTGAGGTGGGGATTTGTGAAAGAGCGTGGGTGCTTGATTTTAATAGATTTGATTTGGAGAAATTTCCTATTTTGTTGTGTTTGAGAGATTCAGCTTTTCAGCGTGTCCTTGTGTTGTCTCTGGTCTCCATGACCACACATGTGCCCTGGGAAAAAGGTGGGCCATTGGTGAGTTGAGGCCTAACTAACCCAAAAGTGTGGAGGAAAAATCACCCAAATCCACACATTTTATTGGCTCTGCAACTGAGATAAGCATAAACAAGGTTTTTCAATCTTCCTCGTTTTGAATTAAAAAGCCTTTCCCTTCAGACACATTTTTGGCACTCCAGCTGCACGTGTGGCTTCCCACTGGAATCTGGGAGCACTGGGAAAGTCCTCCATGGGCTTGTCCATGGTTTTCACATTGGTTTTCACATCGCCATGGAATTTCTCTGTTTCTACAGACCCAGTGCAGCAATGTTTCTGGTCCTGAGTAAAGGCAGCATCAACATGAGCCTGAAGTGCCTGTGTGGGTTGTGCTGCAGGGCCCAGATCACTTCCAAAACCTACATCGTTTTTGCAGTGAAACCAAAGACAGGCATTATGGTTATGCTAAGAAAGCAAGGATTTTCCATAACTAGGGAGAAGTCCAAAAGGCAGAGTGCAAAATGCACCATTCCCAATTATTTGTGTTCAGAAATTGAGCAATGTTCTGAGGACACCAAGCATTTATTGGAATTATTGCTGGGCAAAATGCACTGTTGCTCTTTCCACCAGCTGCACCCTGATTTAATTAATTTCTTCTCTTCATTTTATCTCTGTTCCATGGATAACATCTGACATGGCACCACTGTGCCCTTGAGCAGCACCCAGTGAGTTCATGCTCTCATTAATTAATTAACAAAAAAATAATTCACAAAGCATCTCAGACTCTCTCAAAGGTTTTAATGAGTGATTAAATGTTTTAATGCTCATTTATTCTGCTCATAATTGGTGCTGCCTCTGGTGAATTTAGCAACAGGAATGCACTGGGACGAAAGGATTATGGTTAATTTTTGTTTCTGTTTTCTGGTTGCTTGTAAACAAAAAAGTACTGAAATTTCTCTTACATAAGGAACATAAAACAACTCAAAGAAGGAGTAGATTTTATTCTATTTTGGAGAAATTGAATGGTTTTTATGTCAAGTTGTCTTTATATTTGAGCTGTCCCAAACATATTAAGATGAGTTTGTCAGAGAAGCTGAGGGTAGTTGTAAATAGTACCATAAGTCCTGTTTTCACATGTGGTTTCCATTTGAACAGAAAAAGGCATGCTTTAAAATTAAGCCTGGATTTTTCCAGAAGGCTTAGAATGAGATGGATGTGATAAGAGTAGTGTCTGATTAGTTTTATACCAGAAGAAGCCTTGATTTCTATATTTAATTGGAATCACTCTGTCCTGAGTTAGAATAAAAGCTCCCCTAATCCAGGGTGTTTGCTTTGCCAGTGCCCTGGCAGATGCCCAAGGAAAAGCCACAAGGATTGGGAAAAATGCAGTGGTGCTTCCCTAATGAGTTACCTGGGAAGTCCTGTGTGGAGCAGCTCCAGACCAATTTTGGCTTTCCCAGTTGCTCGTGGACGTGGATATGGTGGTCCCTCCCTTCATTCCTTACTCCAGGTGTTTGTAGCCTTTTTTTTCCAGCATGTTTTTTCTTGTGCCATAATTCCTCACACTACTGCTTCAAACACCTTCATCTGGACCCTCAGAGCCCTGACCCATCTCAAGACATAAAGAGTGTCTCTGGAATATTCTGCCTATTGTCCAACAGTCCTTAGGGATTTAAGTGTTTCCTTCCATCATCCCCTGCTTGTACCTATAGAAGACCTATGGGTAAAGGTGAGCCCAAATTAAAATGCAGAGAAATTCATGTGAATGGTTTGAAAACGTGGCTTTTGCAGCTAAGAATCAAAATCTTCATTACCTGTTTATTGAGGACTAGTTTTTTTGTCAGGATTTTAGTTCTTCTGTCAAAAGTACGGACTTGTCACATGGAGCTGGGCTTGTCCTTGTCAGTGTTGATGGAGGCTGGAATGTTGGATGATGTGGTTTAGCTGGGAATGGCAGAGCTGGGATCCACATACAAAAATTTATTTTTTTTTTTTAAGTCTTAGTTGAAAACAGATTTTCTATTTCCCCACCATTTTGGAGCAAATTTTCCCTTTCCGTTTCTGATGCTTTTACAAGTCCAAGTATCTCAACCAATCCAACTGCTCTCCAAAGCATTAGGAATGTCCATATGGAAGTAAAAACAAGTGAAGGCTGATGTCACCATTTTTATGATAATGAGAAATCCTCTGCAGAGTTATTCCCTTGGTTTTTTGCATGAGATATTTTTATTTATATGAAAATATCCCATTGTTATTCAGGTAGGAAAAACTCCTGACAGTGACATTAGCCTGGGGCTAAATTTGACCGTATTGGTGACTTGAAGATTTGAGTTATTACCATATTAAACCCAAGTTCTGCAGCTAAGTAAAAATTCAGAAGAATTATGCAGCTCAGTTAATATTCCACAGGCAAATATATGGCATTGCCACAAGGGGTTTAAATTTATGGAGCCTAATACAGGGATTAGGAAGTAAAATCTTGTACTGCTGAGGCCCAGTGGTGGTGTCTGTGTTTTGTGTTCAACACAACTTATCTGATCATTTTTATCTGAGCTAAATACAGTTTCAAATTTGCATTGCCTGGGTTTTATAAAACTGACTTTCTTTGCTCTTAGTTTTTCACTTTGCTAAGTCCTGCAGGGCAAGTCAGGAGTGTTTAATAGCAAGTTCTGTTTGGAGGTAGAGGTGGATTCTCTAGAACACTGTTGAAGTCAGTATTTATTAAATGCATGTAACCTGAGAGTTGCTTGTAACCCAGAATTTTGTGGTTGGTTCGTTTATTTAGTTCGGGGCTTTTTCCCCCTCCTTTAATTTAGCAGAGATAGCAATCCTTGGCAAAATAAGAACCTTTCTTGAACTTCAGTCTCAAAACTTTGGGTTTGGGCTGTTGAGAATTAGAACTTGTGCTGAATTTTCATTTCTTGTGGTGTAATTATTCGTGTCTTTTTCCTTGTGGTATCGAAATAATTAATCTCTGCAGGTAGACATCATCAAAAGAGCGTTAGCTCAGCATGATTAACTGTAAATCTGGCTTTGCTCTGCTCTTTGGGGCCACTCTGAAAAATTATTCATTTTTAACTTTGTAAATAGGCAATAATAGGGAAATTCATTTTCCAAATGTTTTATGGAAGAGCTGAATGCTTCTGTCTGCATCTCGACTTCTAATAGCCATTAATCACGCTGAAGGAAGTTTTTAAGTGTTACAGCTGTAGACTGTGCAAGAAGAAGATTTATTGTGTGCATCTCCTCTGTATTTGTTTAAATGCATTCTTTTTGGAATCTCCCTTGTTTCGTGTCATCATGATTCTTTTCCACTGCATTGAGTTCCCACAGAGATGATTATCCTCAGGCTGTCACTGATACTCCTGGAATTGTTTCTTTGCAATCCCTAAAGTTTTGTTTTCATAAGGTAAAACACTTTGATGGTTAAACCCTTTGATGTACAACTTCAGGGCCTTTCCCTTGGACATACCAAAGGTTCCTACAGAGACACAAAATTCCACTCTTTAGTGAAGGAATTTTTCCCAATATCCAAGCTGAGCCTCCCCTGGCACACCTTGAGGCCGTTTCCCCTTGTCCTGTCCCTGTTCCGTGGCAGCAGAGCCCGACCCCCCTGAGCCTCCTTTTCTCCAGGCTAAAGTTGTATTTTATTAGGGGATCTGAGTTGCTCCTTGTTGTTCCAACAAGGAAGTGACAGCAGTCTCTCAGAAATCCCTCACAAATTGTGGGAAAATGTATTATGGCCAGCGAATTGTGAATATCATAGCAAAATCAGCACAATGCTGAGAACTCTATGTAAAAATTTGTGAGGCTTGGAGTGCTGAGGGCCTCTCCCACATGACTGGAAGTGGATTTGAAGTATCGAGTTAAGAGCGCATCTAAATTTTTCTAAAGGCTGCAGGAATCTCTAATGTGAGATCTTGAGCAGGCTGGAAGTAACAGAATCATGGAATATCCTGAGCTGGGAGGGACCCACCAGGATCATCCACTCCAACCCCTGGCCCTGCACAGACACCTCAGAAATCCCACCCTGTGCATCCCTGAGAGCATTGTCCAAACACTGCAGGAGCTCTGTCATGAAGGATTGGAGAGGATTTTTTTTTCCAGTGTTCTTTTCTAGTATCATTTATGTTGCATGAAAGAAAACTTAGATAAAATGGAAATGTGTGTGTCCTGAAGGTCTGCACATCTGCAGTCAGTTATTCTGTATGTAATACATCAAATGCAAGACTTTAGCTTTTGACTTTTACTGTTAGAGCGTGGAATTGGAGTTCTGGTGTTTACTGATGTGTCATTTTTGCAACTGTCTCCTTTGTTATCACTTATTAATGTGCTTTATGGTGCTGGAGCCTTTTTATGTTGGCCCCTATTTATCTCCACACTGTCAGAAAGAGCTGGTGGGAGCTGTGCCAGCAGCTCCAGGGTGTCTGTCATTTCCTGGGCTGCTTGGATGTGGCAGCATTTTTATAATATTTGATAGTGTTAAATATATGGTTTGGTTTTGTTTTGTTTTTTTAATGTGGGACACCATCTGCAGTACACTGTCCAGCGCTGGGATCCCCAGCACAAGAAATATGTGGATCTGTTGGAATGAGTCCAGAGGAGGCCATGGAGGGGCTGGAGCCCCTCTGGAGCCAGGCTGGGAGAGCTGGGGGTGCTCACCTGGAGAGGAGAAGGCTCCAGGGAGAGCTCAGAGCCCCTGCCAGGGCCTAAAGGGGCTCCAGGAGAGCTGGAGAGGGACTGGGGACAAGGGATGGAGGGACAGGACACAGGGAATGGCTTCAGAGTGACAGAGGGCAGGGATGGATGGGATATTGGGAAGGAATTGTTCCCTGGCAGGGTGGGCAGGCCCTGGCACAGGGTGTCCAGAGCAGCTGTGGCTGCCCCTGGATCCCTGGCAGTGCCCAAGGCCAGGCTGGACATTGCGGTTTGGAGCAACCGGGGATAGTGGAAGATGTCTCTGCCCATGGAAGAGATTGAAATTAGGTGATGATTAGTGTCTTTTCAGCCCAAACCAATCTGGCATTCTACATCTCTAATGTCTCCAGAGCTGCTCCTCTCGGATCCATTTGGGAGCACCAGGATTTTGTCCTGTTTGGCCAGCAGAAACCTGGGAGATTTCCATCACATGTCACCCCATGACCAGCCAGCACTGTGCCTGACTCTTCCCACTAATGGGACCATTGTTTAAACAGGGATTAACTGGTTAAACTCTCTTATTTTGAGTTACAGGGTGTCAGTGCCCAGGCAGGGCCTGAGGAGTCTCTGTGAGGAGAGGTGGGAGCTGCCCTGGGCTGAGGCATCCACAGGCTCCTGCACTGGGCACATCCCAGCCCTCAGCCAGCCCCACAGGGCCTCAGGAAAACTGGGTTAAGAGAGGGGAAAAGGGGTTTAGAAGAGGGGAAAAGGAGCTGAGAGAGGGGAAAATGCCATGTGGCAGCGAGGAGTGAGGAGAAAATGGTGAGGAGGAGCTGGGAGTTAAGGAGTGACGTTGAGCCTGGGCTAGAGGGCAGGGATAGGGGACAGTGCTAGTTTTTGTCCCCATCTCAGGGTATTTTTTGCTGGCAGGATGTTAAATCAATGTTCCCCACAGCCTCTGTCCTGCCTGGTAGTGCAGGACAGAGGCCACCCAGGCAATGGGTGCCTGGTTTCCCTCTTTTCCCTCAAGAACATGGGATTTTCCTCTCCTGAGCTGTTGAGATGGCAGCACGGGGGTGCCTGAGTGGATGTCAAGGAGCAGCCCATCCCCAGTGTTGGGAAAACCCCCTGCAAACCATCCTGGAACTTTTCCCAGCAGGTTTTCAGGTTACTTTGGTCTTCTGTCCCCTTCTCCCCCACACATCCCAACCCATTAGAGCACAGTCAACTTCCTACACCCACGTGTGACACTCCTGCTGCCTGTTCCAGGAGTAAATAAGCCAAGTTAGTGGCAAAACATGATCATAAAGAGTTGTGGTGTAAGTCTGTATAGTGATGGTATTATAAATTAAGCCCCACTTGTTTTACCATAAAAAGGCTTCAGATTGTTGGGTTTTATTTCAAAGATTCAGTATTGTCAGCCCTGAAAATGTTTCCCAGAGAACTCTGCCAACCATTACACCCTTAATTAGCAGCTTTATAAATAAATCAGGAACTATGAGTGCAGGAGGAAATGGGGAGTTAAGTCTTTGCTTTGCTGTGAGCACTACAAAACAGGAACGTGAAATAACATCCACATCTGCACCAAATGCTGGAATGACTCTATCCTTTGCCTCCTGCTCTTTTTCCAACATTTCAAACGTTTTTAGGCCCTCTAGGTTTAAATATGTGCAGCAACTTTGTGTAAGTTCTGGAGGAAAGAAGAGGGGCCAGTGGGGCTCTGGGAATTGAAATCTGGGGACAATGAGAGCACCAGGGAGCAAGGGTTGTGCTGAATCCACAAGTGCTTGTTCATTTGTTCCTCCCTTTCAGATTGATTACTTGCAAAGTTTCCTGAATATTTAAATTCAGAAACGATGACTCCCAAGAAATCTCTCTTTGCTCTCAATGGGCCTTGATTTCGTACTATTTATCTGCACAAGGATAATTATAAATTGATTCATTTTCAAAACATAATTTAATGGGTATTCAATTGCTGCCAACGCAATATTGGAGCAACAGCATCACTCCTGTGTTTGCTCAAAGCCATGGAGCTCTATGGGTGTTTGTGTTTGCATGTAACAATATTAATCTGGCTCTGTTCACATTGCTATGAAGATGCTGTCAAATAAGCTCTGTTTACATTTGCAGCTCATCCTTATTTTCCTTCCTGAGTCTGAAAAAGGAGCTTTTATTTGGCTTAATCTATATTTATTTCATGGGTTCTTTCAGGTTTAAAGAGTGTTTTTCTCATTTTTGTCTTCTTTTTTTTTGAAAAAAGATAAAGACCTCTCTTGATGTTTTATAGACCAGAGCTAGGGAGGAAAATAGGGTTAAAATTAACTTTAAAACCCCAAGGTTTTAATAGGGATCTCTTGCTGGTTTTGCAGTTAACTCCAGTTGGAACAACCATCTTCACAGGATTTTCTGGAAACAATGGTGCTATTGACATTGATGATGGTCCCAATGGCCAGATAGAATATGTCATCCAGTACAATCCTAATGACAAGGTACAGCCATTCAGGCTTTTTTCCTATATTTATTTATATTTATATTTATATTTATATTTATATTTATATTTATATTTATATAACATTAAGTAGTAAATGAGCAAGAGGTTGCTGTTGGGCATAAAGAAATGTTTTCTTTTATATCAAGTATCCTCTCTGCCCATGAACTCTGTAACCACAGATGAATTTACCTTTCCTGTCATTGCCTCGCTGTCAGCAGCTGGATCATTTCACTTTCAATATTGCCCAGAGAAGTTGTGTCTATCCCATCCCTAGAAGTGTCCAGGGCCAGGTTGGACACTGGGGCTTGGAGGAACCTGGAATACTGGAAGATGTCCCTGCCCATGACAGGTGTGACTGGATGTGCTTTAAGATCTCTTCCAACCCAAATCATTCTGGGATTCCATGAATTCAGTTTTGCCTCAATACAAATCCTCTCATTGATTTTTTCCCCCCTTGGTGGGAACTAGGAATATTTTATCCTGAAAGATGAGTGCCAAACTCAGACTGTCTCAAGTTATTTATCAGTCTGGGATGCACTTCCCAATCCTGTTTTCCTGCTCACCACAGATTCCCCATGCTGCATGGGAAATTTAACACTCATTGTCATTTATTTGCTAAAAAAACCCTTCAATTTTAGCAGTTATTTAGGCTCTTAAAGGCTCTTGCTATGTGATGTCAAGTGTTATATTCCTGTGTGCCTCTGCTGTGTTTGGAATCTTGTATTGCTGTTGCCTGTTCAAAACACTTAAATATTAACTATCTTCAACATCAAGAGATTGAAGCACGGAAAGATGGGGTTTTTTTTAAATTAGATTAATTTGATAATGAAATTGCAATTGGATCTCAGGTCAGAAATTTGTGCTCTCCTGCCAGTTGTTGCCCCAGCTTTGTCACCTGAGTTAGTGGAAGCAAATACATGGAACAAATTATATTTCACCCGATTTAACATCTGCATTTACCCTGAAATGTGAATTTCCTCGGATAGGAACGTATGCTTGAACTGGCACCTAAATGTTGATGTTCTCTGCTTGTTTAGCACTTCATTGCCCTCATGAAAGGCAGAATAAAGAGCAGATAAGTACAATGATGTTGATTTCTTATCTCTACTGCTTGAGCACTCGATTTGAATGCACCACTGCAAATTCAGGATGGCAAAGGGGAAAGAAGCAGACCAGTCAGACTTTTGTGGTTGGAAGTAGTAACAGATCGGTAAAGAATCCAGGAGAATTCTGTTCTGTACAGCTTCATTATTGAGGGGTTCTTCAGGACGGAATTGGGTGGGGAGAAAACATAGAAGGCTTTATAATCTCTGATCTGAAGAGCAGATGCAGCCTTGGAATACCAGCCAAAGGATCATCTGGTTGTGGCCCAACTACAACACATCTTAACTTTGAGGCATGTTCAATGTTATTGTGTTGTTTTCTCGTTTGCAGACTTCCAACAGGACCTTTGATATTCCTCTCACTTTGTCCGGAGCAGTAGTTCTGAGGGAAAGACTAAACTATGAAGAAAAGACTCGTTATTTTGTCATTGTTCAAGCAAATGTGAGTATAAATCTCTTGAAGGCCATTTATGCCCCTGATTTAGGTGCGAGTTTAGTTTCCTTCCCAAGGAAAGGCAGAGCCTTGCTGAAATACCAGCTCTGATAAATCCTCTTCTGCTGAAGATCTCATTTAAGATTTATCCAGGCTGTTGAAAGCTCAGGCATATTATTACTGCTTAAAAAAGCTTGCTGAGTGTGTGACAAGCCAACCTTTTTGGCACAAGGAGCAACTTGCAAATGTGCAGTGAAGCCCGTGCGGAAAAGTGCAGCCTCATGGCACTAAATGTCCCATTTTCCAACAAATCTGGCAAGGCTAATTTTCACTCAGATGAGTTTAATGGGCACAATTTCATTGCATTCTTCAGGCTGGAAATGCATTTTGTTATAAAGAGGTGATTTTTCCTTCCAGTCATACTGCAAGTGTATGGAGAGGTTTTTCCAGAGTGGCTGGCAGTGGATAACTGGGAAGAAAAGTGATGTATAAACTCTTGTCTCAGACATCTGTCATCAGAGTGGGCTTTTGATGCCCTTGATGGCTGTGAAAGGTTTTTTTCCTTTTTGTCCTTCTGATAACAACTGAAATGAAAACTTCTTTTCTGTGGTTCACGGCTGTTGTGATACATCTTTGTTCATGGGAAATGATATTTGCTCTGAAGCAACAGGAGATCCTGAATCCACACCTCCACATTCCTGTCATTTCTCTAACACAGAAGTGTAGATACATTTTGAAATCTCTTTTCTTACCTATTTTCTGGCATGTTCAGCATTCTGCCAGCAGAAGTCAGGCCCCAAGGGTGGCTCAATGCTGTTTGCCCCTCTGCCCCTGGGCTCAGCTGAGACCCCACCTGCAGAGCTGCCCCAGCCCTGGGGCCAGCACAGGAGGGACCTGGAGCTGCGGGAGGGAGCCCAGGGGAGGCCCCAGGATGGGCAGAGGCATGGAGCAGCTCTGCTGGGAGGGAAGGCTGGGACAGCTGGGGGTATTCAGCTTTGGGGTGACCTCACTGTGGCCTTCCAGGACCTGAAGGAGCTGGAAAGAAGGATGGAGAGGGACTTTTCCAAGGGATGGAGTACCAGGGGAGTGGCTTCAAACTGGCAGAAAGCAGGGACAGATGGGATACTGGGAAGGAATTGCTTCCTGTGACCATGGAGGCCCTGCTACAGGATACCCAAAGAAGCTGTGGCTGTGCCTGGACCCCTTGAAGTCCAAGGGATAGGGATGAGGGCCCCTCTCAGCTGGGGCTCCTCTCCAGCCTGAGCAGCCCCAGCTCCCTCAGCCTTTCCTGGGCACCCAGAGGCTCCAGGCCCTTGCTCAGCTCCAGCAGCTCCTGGCCCTGCTGTGCTCAGCACCCAGAGCTGGACACAGCACTGCAGAGGTGCCTCCAGGGCTGCCCACAGGGCCACCATCCCTCCCTGACCTGCTGCCAATGCTCTGCTGCTGCCCATTCTTCTCCTAGTGCTGGGAAAAGTCATAAAGTACAGCCCATCCCTGGCAGTGCCCAAGGCCAGGTTGGACAGGGCTTGGAGCAGCCTAGGATAGTGGAAGGTGTCCCTGTCCATGGCAGGGGGTGGCACTGGATGGGCTTTAAGTCCCTCCCAACCCAAACCAGTCTGGAATTCTATAACCCCCAGGCTGCAGTGAATTGTCTCTGGTGTGTACTGTGCAATCGCATTCCTCTGATTACACTGTCAGTGCTTTGTTGTCCTTGCATCCTGAAGATACTGCTGGAAATTAATTACTCTCTATCTGCTTTGATCCAAAATTACTCAGAGGCACTTACTGGAGGAATGGAGAAATGGTTTAGTTGATGATCAAAGCTGCTCCTTGTAGCTGGGATTGTTTGTTGTCACTGACCGTGAAGAAAGCTGAATGCAGAAATTCCCATATTAACTCTAAATGTGAAGCTGCTGCAAGAACTGAGTGGACTGCAAAATAGGAAAAAAATATGTATTTCCATATTCAAACCAATTTAGAGCAATGGTCTCTTCATCTTTTTATAGATGATGTTATTCAACAGCATAAATTAAAAAAAAAAACAAATTAAAAATTGCTTTTTTTCTTTCAGTGTTACATTAGGATAGATGTAATTCATGGCACATATTCCCCACCCCCCAAGATTTTAGCTCTGCAAAGGAAAGCTCATGCAGCAGTTCCTCTGTGAAAATGGGAATATTTTTGAGCATTTTAAACAAAATATTAGCTAGTCACGATGTTTCTTCATTAAAGAAAGAAAGAAGACTTGAACTGTTGCTAATGTGTTAATGTGTACTTTGGGTATAACCACAACAATTTCTGATTATAAAGAAGGCACAGGGCCTTTTTATGGTCTACAAACACACTGCATTATTGTAGTTTTAGTCCTGTAGTTTTCCCAAGCTGTATTATTTCTGAGCTCTAGATGTCTTGCAGTATTGCTTCAATTTTTCCCATAATTCTACTTGTGAGCCTTTCAGGCTGCAGCTCTGAGGCTGAAGTTCCTGTAATTACTCCTAGAACGTGGATAATTCTGATGCTTATATGTTTTATCCTCAGCCTTGCTTAAAACCTTTGGGGTGGTTCTTTTTTAGGAGATTTTTAGGAGATTTTTTTTCCAGGAGATTCTGAGTTCAGGAAGTCTCACCAGATGGATTTGGTTTGCTCCACAGGACCGTGCCCAAAACCTGAACGAGCGGAGGACGAGCACGACCACCCTGACCGTGGACGTGCTCGATGGCGACGATTTGGGACCAATGTTCCTTCCCTGTGTGCTGGTGAACAACACCCGGGACTGCAGACCCCTCACCTACCAAGCCAGCCTGCCAGAGCTGACAGACCCTGTAAGTCCTCTGGGATTTTTCCAGGTTTTATTTGTTTGCCTGTCATCGTCTCCTGTGAGCTGGAAGGTCACCTGTTCTTGATGCCGTGTTTTGTGTGCTAAGCAAGTGGAAGCCAAGGTAAGATGCATGTGGGGATGATGGTGAAATTCCAGCTTGGATCCAGTGCCAAACTGCCTGTTGGCTGCAAGGGCTGAGTCTTGCAGAAATTTGGTACATTTTGGCATTGTTTTTCCTGATCTGTCCGTGCTTTGCTCTCAAAATAGCCCCAAGAAGCACTTTTGGGAGGGGACTTCATGTTATTCCATTAAGGGTTGATATAAACCATAGGAGAAAGATTTTTGGGAAGAGGAAGCATGAGTCACTGACCCCTGAAAGGATTTTTGTTGTAATTATCAGGTTTTGATCAAGAGGCAGTGAAGAGCAATGGGGGTTTATCCCATGCAGGTCCTTGTACTAAGTCTGTCAGTTAATCCATCCATGGGGTCAGGTAAAGGTGAGTTTAAGGCTCATTTCACACTCCATGCACACATGAATCCCAAAACGAGGTGATAACTTTTACATTTCTTCTTGCAACTTGGTGCCAACTGCCATTCCTTACAGCAGAGCTGCTGCTTGGAGATCTGCACCTCTGCTGGGAGGAACAGAAACAGGGATTGCTGAATTAATATTGATATGTGACCTTGGACTCATATAATTAAGAAAAAATAAAAGGCAGAACCAGTCAAATCACCAGGTATTGCCCCACCTGATTAATTCTGACATTAAGATGACATTACAATAATGTTAAGCTTTGGCATTAAGTTTTCTAACTTTGGTTTCTTGTCACAGCACACACTCTGTGTCCTGCTGCCTCCAGCCAAGGCCAGGTTGAGGTTGGAAGTTGTCTTGGTTTGAAAAGACAGGTGTGTGCTTAGGAAGGCAGAAGCCTCCCCTGAAATGGAAAATGTATACCCCTCCCTCCAAATTATTATAATTTTGAAATTAAGGGGCTCTCAGGCAAAGATATGGGAATAGGAATAACAGTTCTTTATCAAGGAAGGAGAAGAGAACTGCCCCAGCCCTGACAGATGGCAATAGAATACACACCCCCATTTCCAATCTAAGACAGCAGCAGATTCCTGCTCTTCCCTGCCTTATCTCCCTTCCTATCCTGTGCCTCACACTCTTTTCCCATCCCACAGATTTTGGTGTCATGCTTAATGTGGCCTCAGGACTCCTGCTGCAGTTCTTTGGGATGGGTCAAGGCAAGGGAGAGATGATCCCTATTTAACCTTGGAGTATTGATTTCCACATCTTCCCCACACACACTTCTCCACCTTGGTGTATTTAAAGAGCCTTTGTAGCTGTGTTGGGCTTGGGATTTGGAGAAGAACTGCCTTGACTTAAAATTCTGCTTTAATTTGCTTTGGGCTTGGTGGCATTTTGAGGAAAGGGGCAGCTCCCTGTCCAGCTGAGTGTGGGACCTCCTCAGGGTGGGCACCCTGACTCTGCAGGATGAGGGACTGTGACCCCATTTCACCTGCACAGATCTGTTATAATTCTCAGTGTGGGAGCAGATGAGGCAGGAATTATAAATAACTGGTGTTTTTATGGGTTTTTATCTGCTTATCTGAAGGTATAACACACACCAAACAGTTTTTGTGGTGCTGCCTCTCAGTCAGAGGATTCCAGCTCCAGCTCTTATCCTGCCCTTGGCCAGGCATGTTCCCCATTGGAAGGCGAAGCAGTGTCTGCCAGGGAGAGAGGCTGGGTCAATCTGACCTGGGATTTAGGTACTGAGCTGAAAACTCATTTATTTAAACTTCCTAAGCTGCAGCATTCTCAGGGGCAGCTGCTTTTGTTTGGTTTTTAGCTTTTCTTGTGTCACACTGGCCCTGATCTATGAAATGAGCCCTGGGTTCTGTTGATGATCCACGGACTCTTGGCTGTTTATCTCTTTGCAGCACTTTTGATAAACCTGAGTGCAAGAAGTTATACTTTGAACCTCAAATATTTACTAGGCTTTTAAGAGATAATTCCTTTGGAAGATATGGATGATACCTGGATTCAGCTAGGAAAGATTTATATTACATTTATCCTTTACATTTTTATGTGTTATATTTATTCTTTACTAAGCTACTCCATAGCTACCATTACCCTACTCCCGAGGCTAAAGGATTATTTTTAGTTTTACATCACCTTTATTAAAATTATTTTTAATTTGCTTTTTAATTTTTCAATGAAGATGAGAAGGAATATTAATGAATGAGGAACAAAGCTAAAGTATGAATTATTCAGAGGCTTTAGTGGAAAGAGAAGTCCTGCTTTGCTGGGCAAGATGTCCACTCTGCTGACCCCTAAAATAAAGCATTTAATGTCACTGGTAAGAGTAATATTTTGGTCCAGTCTAGTTGGAATCTATGCATGAATTTACTGAGGTGAAAAGTTGGGAATTAATTACTTGCTATTAGCTGAATTTCAATTTCCAAGAAAACCTGTGTTGGTTGTTGATTAGGTTTGGGGATTTTTGTCGTTGTTGTTACATTGCTTTATATTTATATTATATTTTAGTGTTTCTGTGTCTGATCAGCTCTGGTGATTAATTTTTTCCCCCTCTTATATCAGGAAGACTTGAATAAGTTAGCATATGTTATCAGGATGTGTGAGTCATCACGTGGAGTTAAAAAGTACAACCTCATGAATATCTCATAGCACAGGCAAGATAATTTCTCCTCCTTTTTCCCCCTTCAGTCCATTCCTGTCACACTCACAATGTAAAGGTTTCCTCCACTTCTGTACTCAGTGTTTTCCATCACCAAGCAAAGAAGAAAAGCCTGTTAAGCAGCAAAATGTAGATTTGATTTATTTAATTAATTGCTGGGCTAGATTTGCAACCATGGGATTTATTTTGGGGTTCTATGGGGTTAATATGGGGTTCCATAGGGTAATTATGGAGTTCCATGGGGTTATTTTGGGGTTTCATGGGGCAGTTATGAGCCCCCATGGTCACTAAGGTACTTCATGACACCAAAGATTTTGTACTCAATCCAGATTGGACCTCACTCTTCTACAAGTTCCCTGTTCTAGCACCTCTGATGGGTCCTTCTGCATGGGAAGGGTTTAGGTTTGTACTGGTTATGCTCAGAATCCTGAGGAATTGTGTCAGCAGGGACCTCGCAGAGTCTGTGGGCTCAGGTGCCCTCATGGAGCTGGGCCTGAGCAGAGCATGGAGAGATGAAAGGCTAAAAAATAATAAATAAAACCTTCTCAAAAAGAAGTGAAGTGGAGAGGGTTGAAAACATACACTGGAGAGCAGGAGGTGCCCCTGGAAGTCTTTATTAGTGAGAAGAACCTCTTCAGTTCCATCAGTTTGGATTCAGGGGGAGAAACCTGCATTTTTCTGAGGAGGTGTTGTAATCCTGCTGAATGAAGTGGGATTGGGAGCAAAGGACACTTCCAGAGGGTGTTAATCAGCTCTGGACAAATCAATCTTATGCTGATTATTGGTAATTAATTAGCACTGTACAGGATGTGCTAATTAATTACCAATAATCAGCATAAAATTGGACAAGAATTGGTTTTGGACTTGACGACCTCATAGGTCTTCTCCAACCTAGTTAATTCTGTGATTAATTCTGGTTTTGGGCACCTCTGGGCTTGAGGATGATAAACCCTTAACAATTCCTTCCAACTGAATTCCCTTGCAATTACTTCCTTTGGCCCTGCAAATCCCAATTCCTCCCAAACACAAAACCTCCTGGAATTTTCTCCCAGATATACATTAATATAAAACCTACGGCAGCAGCAGCACAAGTGAAAATTCTGGAAACAGCATTTCCCCATCTTGGTTATAGTAATCAAAAAGAAAAGTTCAGCAGAATGTTCTGGATTGCCTCCAGTGGTCATTAAATTACTTAATTAATTATTACCTTATTTTGCTGTGGGAAGTACTGGTACAAAAGATCCAGGGATCTGCCATGGAATGAACACCAAGTAACCACCCCTGAAGTGGGAGAGATTTGCTCGTTCACCTGGAACTTCCACGCAGCTGCCAAGGAAGATTTTTAGGACACTGAAAGACACAGCCCTCAGATTTTGGCCTGTTAGGATGAGTTGAAGTGGCTATGTGTGGTTAAATCCACTTTAATAGAGGCTTTCAGCAGATGAGGAGTGCCTCTCTTACCTATGTGAGTGGTGAAATCCCACAGAATAATTGGGGTTTTTTCTTGATGACTTCTAAACTCGATTGCTTAAAGACAATTCACAGGAAGGAAATCACCCCTAATAACAATCAAACTGCCTAAAACTAAAAAATCGTCTTCAGTTGCCACTTTGTCCACTTTGGTTTTTTGGTGGTTTTTTTTTTTTTTTTTTTTTTTTTTTTTTTTTTTTTTTTTTTTTTTTTTTTTGTGTGTGTGTGTGTGTGTGTGTGTTTGTTTGTCAGATGTGGGACATTTCAAACTGCAAATGGTCACAGTTAATGTAGGGAGTTGTTGGTTTCTGGAGCAGTTCAATCTCAATCTGCCTTTATTTTCTTTGCCTTATTTGTACTATGGTTTGGCTTTTTTAATTCAAACATGATAAAAGAGCTTTGCCAGCCATTGGCCTGTTGAGACTTATGAGCTGCATTTGTGATTCAGTGGCATCAAGCCTCAGGAAATTATTTGGGATTTGATTTGTTTCTAATTATTCCTTTCCCAGCTGAACAGGCTCTGTCCAGTTTTTGGGAGTGCTGCTAATGCTTTGTAGGGGGTGGAATTTACACTTCCTGCTGGAATTAGCCCATCATTGACTACAGTTGTGTCTGCTGGCAAAACGAAGTGTTCAAAGTCTGCCTTCCAGAGAAAACAGAGTTTTCATCATTAGGGGAATTGTTTCTCTTTATACAAATGATTTTGGGCAAGGAAAAAACGATTTTGTGTTTTGAATAGGCAGCATCCAGCCCTGCTCTTAATTAGACTAAAATCTTTGGTGCAAGATAATTAGTGCTGGGCTGAGATGAATGGGAGTTCCTAGGTACTTTAATTCCAAAAATTATTTGGTGGACAGGGCATTGGTGTCACTTCAGGAAATAACCAGAGAAATATTTTAAAAACTGCTGTGTCTCTACAATCTTGTTCTTAAGTAAATTGGACAAGAACTTCATGACTGAGGCTCTGAACAGTCCCTCTACCACTGAAAGATGAGCAAATTGTCCCATTTTTGCAGGGATTAATTTTTCAGTAGCAATTTAGGTAAATGCTGCGACTCAGAGGAGTGGAAGGGAAATACAGATTGACTTCCCTGACACCTCTGCAGCTGCCAGGGTGCTTTTTGTGGAAGAAGGCAGAGTTGTGGCCAAGCTACTTGCCATGGGAGGCAGATAGCAATTTTTCTAATTAAATTTCATCAGAGGATGCAAGATTAACAGATAGGTGATCATGAAGTGCTTTGGAAGTGGGAAAGCAAGGCAAAAACAATGATAAAATCCTCTCGTGGCTGTAGCTACCCTGCTTATTCCAGGCAAACCTTTCATTTTGCATTTCCCCCCTCTTTTCACTCCAATTGCAGCCCTACAGAGGGCACCAGATTGATGTGAACTCCAAGGTAATGGATCAAATTCACAATATTGGGCTGGTTTTTAACCTGGTTTGCTGATTTTGAATGAATAACTCAGCAAAGTTGAAATGGACATCTTTGATAAGCTATTGATTATCCGCTAGTACCTGACAGGGAGCTATAAAAGGTGTTTGAAGTCTGCTGATGTGATTTTCCCTATCCTTCCCCTTTTTAGGATTGATTGTCTGTCTCCACATGCCATCCCTTGATAGGTAGGGTCTTTTTAAGGAAAATGTCACTGAAAAGTAGTGAAGCATGAAAAGGTTAAAATCACAAAGATGTGATGTTACAGATAATTAAATTTTATGTATTTGGGAGGATACCAGGATGGCTAATTAAAAAGAATTGTCAGTAAAATTGTCAGGAACTTTAATATGTGAATGCATAAACCTGAGAATAATCTCCCATAGCAGCCAGGCAAGCTCTTCCTTGCTTGATGTATTGATCAGGCAGGAATGTCCCTGTTAATCTGAGATTAACCTGTATCTTTAAATATAGATGGTTTTCAGGTAGAGGAGAGGCTCACTTGCCCGATCTACCAAAATCAAACAAAACCATGATTTTTAACTTCCAAAATGTAATGATTGTCTAAAGAACCAGGTGTTTCAAACAACACTGTGGTTGAGAAAATTATAGCAAGGCTGCAGAATAAGAGAATGAAGTCTGAAAGGCACTTTACTTCAGGGGATTTTAACCCACTTGTGGTTCAGAAGTTGAGTTGCTGTCTGTGGGTAAAAAAAATTAAATATATATTTATATATATAGTAGTTCTAATCCTTAAAAGTGGAGGTTTTGAGGGGAAAAGTATCAAGCTTGCCTGAAAAGTGAGAAGATTTTAGTCAAAAAAAATGAAACAGGGAAAGAAAAATGTCCCTGCAGATCATCTTGGAAGTTGTTTTTGGGTTGAGAGAAGCATATTTTGGGTATTGCTGGCGTGGGCTGTGGGACACAGAGGCCCTCGGGCTCCCTGGGTGGCGCAGGAGCAGCTCTGGGAGCCCTGCAGAGACTCAGGCTGGGCTGGAAATTTGGCTGCTTCTGAAAACAGGGGCATTTTCTAGCTATTTACCAAGCTGTAAAGTTAAATCTCAAATCTGATTGGTTATCAATGCAGGAATGAACTGGTAAAAATGACTGATTTTATAATTTGGTTTTTTTTTTTTTTTCAAATCTGGGAATGTTTCATCAATTGCCTGTCATTTCTCTAGGGACTTAGAGGTGAGAAAATGTTCAGTTCTTCTGGCTTTGCCAGGAGCTGGGAAGGAAAAGGGTCCTGAGTTTGCTTGGAAGGAGTAACAGTGGTTCTGAAATGTGAAGGAATTTCCTTTCAGGAAGGAAGAGGAGCTGTTTTGATTCCAGCTTTGGTCACAGACACAGCAATCCAATCCATCTAAGGCTAGAAGGGAGCTCCAGGGGTTTGGTGCGGGCAGCAGGGCAGGTTCAGGAGCATAGACCACCTTTTAGTGCAGCAAAACTGAGACTAAAAATCCAATTAATGAATTAATCAACACCCAAGTGCTGATTGAGGAGCTCCTGTAAGATTCAATTCTTTTTCTGTTCCATAGATCTGTGTCTGTTACAGCACCAAGAGGAGCTGTTGTCACAAGGGAAACACATGTAGCAATTTATTTGATCCTTAAATGTCACTTGGAAGCATTTGAAGGCTTTAAATGTTGACATTTAAACAAAATATTCTTGCAGTGATGCTTTATTAGCCAGCTTCACTCCAGAAAAATTCTCATCTCTGTCACATCCCTGGGCCTTGCAGAGAGAATTATTTCAGTGCCTGGGTTGTCCCATTAAAATGTATCTGATCATTAGGGATCAGGAGGAATTATTTCTCTTTTCAGCTTGTTGTTACAATTCAGGGGGTGCAGATTAATTCCTCAATTAATCAAACATGGGCTGCAAAACCTTAATTGTTGAATATTTGTGAGTAAACATTAAAATGAAATCACCCTTGGAAATGAAATGAGAGGAAAATTCCCCTTCCCAGGACAGTCATGTTTGCTCTGCTCCATGCTATTGATAATTGTTTTGTGGAAAACATTCCTTGAATCCTGAAGGTCTTTTCTGTGGAGAACAGGGACATTCTTGGTGAGTGGAACTTCCTCTCTTGAAAGGAGAAAATGGGATTAATCTCCATTTGGCTCTGGATCCATACCCGGGACAGCACAGCAGTGCTGGGGAGGAGGGGTGTTCTTGGCGAATAATTCCTGCTTTTTGTCCTGGGATTGGAAAAGAAAAGCATTTAATAAAAGACAAAATTTCCCTGTTTCACCCTCAAAAGATATGAGGATGAGCTTAAGGCTGAAGGATGTGAGTGCTGCAGGTGAGGTGTGTACACACACACATGTTAAACCTGCACAAATTTATTGAAAAAACATCCAAAATTTAGCTGGCAAAACCCATTTTTTTCTATAACCTTCAATCAAAAAGTACCACCTTTAACATTACTATTAAATTAGTGTAATAAAATGGATTTAATAATGGTGAGGCAGAATTTGTAACTGGCTCTGGCCACAAAATCTCTCCCTAGAAGTATTTTTTCTGATAGCATGGCAAACTTTAACGAGGAGAGGACAGTGGTGGATACAGCTGGAATTAAGTAGCGAGGTAGTTCCAGGTGACATTTCCACTCCTGGACTGGAAAAGTGCTCATTGAGTACCCAAAATGAAGGAAAATTAGTACACAAAATGAAAATGTTCTTCAAGCTGAGAGTGGGAACTGCAGTGGAGTTTTGCTGACCCCAAACGTCCCCCTCGTATCTGAGCCTTCTGAAATCCCCACTGCTGTGAGACTCTGCACCTGGCTGGTTCCTGCAGCTGAGGAAATGCCAAATTCTGTGCAGGAAATATGAAATATGGCCATAAGAGAAAGAACCACCAACATCATTGTAATAAAATCTCTGTGTAAAGAGAGTCAGCCATGAGACAAAGGGCCTGGGTGAAATACTGACCTGTTCATCTTGATATTTCTCTTTCTTTTTTGGGATTTCAAATTAATTACTCTCTGGGTTTTTGGGTTTTTGTCTAGTTCCATACAGCTGAAGTTAAGAAAGATTCCACCACCACTGGTACTGGTTATATTTTCCCACTGAATCTTTCTCCTCTTTTATCATTTGCTTGTAAATTCTTGTGCCTTTTGTGGTGTATTATTGTGTGGCTGATTTTTCTAAAGGGGTAGAGAAGCTATTAGGCTGTTGTCTTTAGAAGTATAAACTTAAATATATATACATATATATATTTATTTATAGATAGATGTAGATATATGATAGAATTATCCCTCTGTGAGAAATAGCATTTATAAGGAAAGAAAATTGGGTTAATATAATTTTTTTGATTGCAAAGAAATTGCTCTTAGAAATTAAAATAAAAATAATCTGGAAGTCGTTGTGGTGGTGCTACGTGTTTGTTGAATGTTTTCTTATTTTTGGGGAGATGTAGGTGCCTGTCTTAGGTTTCACAGTTTGCTCCTCTGCACAGAAATCAGGATAATAAGAAACCCACATCAAGAATTTGAGGGATAATCAAGGAAATAGACTTCCTAGTTGTATGGGGAAAAAAGCCAAATGTCAAAAAAGAAATATTTCTTGTTCTTTAATGCCAGTCATCACCTTGGAAGGAGGAGAAGCTCTGGCCTGAATTCTGGTTGTGCTGAGGCAGGAAACCCATTGCATAATGCATTTCATTTAGTCCCCTGCACAGACACTGCTGGGGACACTTCTTATCAAGCATGTCAGATACAGAAAAAGCAATTTAGTAAGCATTGTGATCAGATCCTGATGAAATTCAATTCTTTCTTGGCCCTGCTGTTCCTGGGAGACATCATTGATAAAAATAGTCTCTGTTTTTCCTTCGTGCTTGGGTTCATTATGCTCTCTTGCTGCTCTTTCAAAATGCTGGGTGTTTTTTTCCCCTCAAAGGTTGCTTTTTTTTACAAATGAATGGAAGGAATTGTGTTCTCTGACAGCTTACTCTGTTAACAACCCGAGCTGCCAGGATATTTGAATTTTACAGTTTTCATTTCAAGAAATTGCATAAACATGGGGAATGACAGAAACCCAGGGACACAGCAGCCAGGGCTTGTATTGAACAGCTAAATCAGGTGCTAAAAGCCGTTTGATAATTTAGTGCTGAGTTTAGAAAGAAGGTGAATTGAGTAATTAATCCTGTGTCTTAATTTTTCCCATTGGTCACTAAAACACTTTTTTACCCCCACAGAAGACAGGAGAGGCCAGGTCACCGACAGCATAAATTACCCACTGTGGCTTTTTAGCTGTGGCTCTGGAAATGAAGGGGAACTTCTATTATTTGTTGGAAAAACAAATAAAGAAAAAAGTTAGTTTTGTTTTAAATTTGCAGATCAGTTCTGGGGCCCAGCACAGGAGGGACCTGGAGCTGCTGGAGAGAGCCCAGGGGAGGCACCAGGATGAGCTCTGCTGGGAGGAAAGGCTGGTACAGCTGGGATTGTTCAGCCTGGAGAGGAGAAGCTCTGGGGTGACCAAATTGTGGCCTTGCAGCGCCTGAAGGAGCTACAACAGAGATGGAGAGAGAATTTTGACCGGAATGGAGTGCCAGGACAAAGGGGAATGGCTTCAAACTGCCAGAGAGCAGGTTTAGATTGGATATCAGGAGAACACTCCTACCTGTGAGGGTGGGCAGGCCCTGGCTCAGCTTTGCCCAGAGAAGCTGTGGCTGCCCCATCATTTTCCTCATCAGGAGTGAAATAAAAGTTGTGGATGTGGCACTTGAGGATGTGGATTAGTGGTGATGGATTGACGGTTGGACTGGATGATCTAAAGCTGTTTTTCAACCTTACTGATTCTGTAATTTTAAGTATAAATGAGGTGAATTAGCTCTCAGTCTCTGGGTTTTAGCAGTGTAGATTTGGTTTCCTCATGTTGTTGTGCCCTTTTTTGGGAAGTGTTTCCAGGCCCAGAATTTTTGCAAAGTAAACCTCTTTTTAGCTCCTGTGACATCTTGATCTAACAATTTTTTGCAGAGAGTGGATTATTTTTCAGAGCGTGTTTTAAGTCCGTGCTTGGGGTTTGCTTCCAAAGTCTCCAAAGCATTCAGCTGAGGTCTTGTCCCACAGTTTGGGTCCTGTGTTGCAGCAATATGAAGGGTGAGAAGATCCCATTCCCCCTGGATTCCTGTACATCTCCGTGTCACATCAGCCTTCAGAGAGCAGCACAGGAATTCCTGCAGGATCCTGATGTGAGGCTCTGCCTCCCCAGGCTCTGATCAAAGGCAGGAATGTGTAGCTGCCAGTGGGAAGGCAAGAAAAGAGGGAGAACGGTGCGACCCTACAAATGGGAGATTTGATATGACACCATGGTTTGACTAACAATGAGATTTTGGTGGTACCTCCTACATTTGTAGTGTCATTCCTGCTTTTTGGATTGACTTCTTTTGTGGTTGGATAACTCCACTGAAACGTTCCCCACGTTTTGCTGACATGCAAGTGCTCTGTGATGGATTTCTGCTCATTAGTGTTTTGTCACAGCCCTTGTTGTGCTGGCAGAGCAGCTG
Source organism: Onychostruthus taczanowskii (assembly GCF_017590055.1). Lineage (NCBI taxonomy): Eukaryota > Metazoa > Chordata > Aves > Passeriformes > Passeridae > Onychostruthus > Onychostruthus taczanowskii. The sequence continues at coordinate 1,703,036 of NW_024499462.1, read as the reverse complement.
AGGCAGCAGCAAGGAATGATGCTGAAATGGTTCTGCAGCTCTCCCTGCTGTTTTAGTGCCGAGTGTTGGCAAAGTCACAGGCAGTTCTGCACAGCGTGGAGAGAACTCAGCTCATTTCCCACTTACAGCTCGTATTCCAAACTCAGGAAAGCACAAGGAGAACCAGTGTGACCATAATGATTCATCAATTCATCAAGAACTTTGTTGGTTTAATAGTGCAGGGCTCCCTGGGAAGGGGTTCTGGATGGCACCAGGGGCAATGTATATTGTTGTAGTGATATTTTCCATCTGGAGAAAAGCTCCTCAGCCTTGTTTTCCAGAGGGATGAGAGTTCAGCAGCAAATTCCTCAGCTGAGCTGTGAGAATGATGCAGGTGGAAGGTCCTGAGACTTTATCTGAAGTGCACTGGTCACAGTTAGAGCTGCCTGCAAAAATAATAATTTTCAGGGTATCAAATACTGGTGTGAGATGTCCAATGGGAACTGATTGTGCTAATACAGAATCCCAGGGTGGTTCAGGCTGAATCCCCAGTGGCCATGCTCCAGGACCCTCTGGTTTAGGTTTCTGGCCACCTTAGTGCCTTAACAACTCAGTCTCCAGTGGGACTCATGGGTAGAAATTGTCTTGCTTTGTTTGACTCCATAATAAGTTGACAGTGTAGGTTTTTGTCCCTTCTCTCAGTCCATTTCTTGAGCTCACCACAGTGAATCCAGACAAAGCTTCGGGGACTCCTGCTTTCCATGCAGTTTTATCCTTTGCAGTATTTTCCACCTGTGTGGTGGCCCTGGCCCCTGAGCCCCAGGGATGTCTCTGCTGGGAGCTCAAGTGGTTGTGAATCATCACAGCAGCATCACCAGAGTGAAACCTGGAGCTGGTTCATGGTCTGGCGTCTTCAATTGTACAGAAAGCACCTCTCAGGAATGTATTACCTGCTCAGAAAAGAACCTTCCTAGTTGAGGAATGTTGGCTTCAGTTGACTTTCAGTTTCCTAGAACGCAATGATCTTCATGGTAACAAGCAAAAAACAAACCCCAAATACACCACAAAAACCCCCAAAATACACCATAAACCTCCCCATAAGTGGAAAAGGCAGCTCTGAGCAGAAAATTGTGTTATTCCAGCTCCCAAAATGTGCCATTTCCTTTCTCTTCCTTCTCGTCATCCCCAAAGGAAGTTTTGCCTAAGTAGCTACGGTTGGCAAGTTCAGCTTTGCATCTCAGGTAGATGGAAAAGAGAGAAAATCTGATTTTTAAAATCCTTGTTACCAGCTGTGCAACAACTATTGTTGTACCCTGACTTTAAAAAGTATTCCACACTGTCCACATCCTTTTATTGGAAGCCTTGCATTCCTGGACATATTAAAATAATTTTTAAAAAATGAAAAAAAATATTGAAAAATAGATTACTTTTCTTTTTAAAGTCATGTTTATTTTGGAGTGTTTTTTTTTGTTTTATTTTGTTGTTCTTGAAAGCTCCAAATGCATATTCTGCATCTCAGTTGTAAATTCCCTCATAATTATTGCATGGGATCATGGGGTGGTGAAATCAATACATAGGCGGGTGCCCAAAAATCCTCTTTGGATTTTTGAATGCAACTGCACTCCTGAATTACTAAGCCCCACTTAAATACATTAATTAAAAATATCAGCTGTTTCTTTATTCACTATCCTCAGTAGGAGCCTAAAACCCCCTGGCACAAATGGGACTCTTAAATTTGCCTTGTTCCATCCATAACATCTCTGAAGGCCATGGATTTTTGCAGGACCTGCTGGACATCCCACATGGAGAAGGTGCTGCTGTGCTCCCGTGGTGAACAAAAAAAATCGGGGAGAGGAAAATGAGGTTTTTGCTGCTACCTTATTCTCTCTGAGCTTTTTTAAAGTATTTTTCTGCCTTGATCATCTTGTGGCCCTGCAGACTCCCTGGCAGGCTCCCCATCACGACTCTGTTTGAAGGAAGATTTTTTAAAATTTATTAATATTTGTGCTAAGAGTTGCAAGGTGGAGTTTGGATTCTGCTTTTTGGCCTGCCCAGCTCTGCTATACTGACTACCTGGAGGTCAATTAATCACCACACCAATAACTGAGGGAGCTTTTCCCTAACGAGGAGAATAAATGACTGCGTATTCCACCCTCAGATGGGCAAGAGCTTGTTGGTTTTTTAATCACCTGCCAGAGCTTGGGCAGCCTTTCATGTTCCCCATGGCAGAGATTGGGATTTGAAGGGCAGCTGTTTATTCTGAGTGATCTCCCTGCCCTGCTGTGGCTCCGTGCTGACTCTCCTGGCACTTTTTCCAGCCTTTCCCTGCCAAACCCCCTGGTGCTCTTGCTTTGCCTCCAGTTGGCACCCATGGGCACCTCAGGCACTTCACTCCTTCATTAATCTGTTTTCTCTTCCTTTTAATGAGCTCCCATCTCCTCATGAAGCTCCTAAGCAGGAACCCGGTAGGGGATTTTTTGGCCTCTTTCAGGGATGTTGGATGCCTATGGAAGATTCCTACTTTGACTTCTCATTTTTAAAACAATTATTTCTTATTAAAAGCATATACACACTTTCTTAAGCTTCCTATGTGTGCTTTCATTAATTTCTTAATGTGCTATTACCCATTTTTTAATGTAATGCCTGCTTTATTGTTTTTCTGTTTTTGTAGCTCTAATTTCTAAATTTGGATGAAAAAGATGCTGCATTGTGTGTGGATTATGAAAGCAATATGAAAGCACCTTGAGTTTTGCTTCAAGGCACATCAGCCAATTTAATTCAAAACAGTTCTAAATTTTTTAAGCTGGGACTGTTCAGCCTGGAGAAGAGAAAGTTGTGGGGAGACCTCACAGTCCCAGCCAGGGTCTGAAGTGATCCAGGGAAGCTGGAGAGGGACCCTGCAACAGGAACTGGAGTGACAGCACAAGGGGGATGGGTTTAGACTGACAGGGGGGAGATCTAGATGGGTTTGGCTGGAAGGGACCTTAAAGCCCCTCAATTCCCACCCCCTGTGCCATGGGCAGGGACACCTTCCACTATGCCAGGCTGCTCCAAACTCTGTCCAGCCTGGCCTTGGGCACTTCCAGGGATCCAGGGGCAGCCCCAGGTGCTCTGGGCATTAATGATGAATTTAAACCCAGACTAACAGATGCGATTGGTTTTGTTGTGGGTGTGTTTCAAACTCAAATGTGGGGTTTTCTGAGAGGGCTCCAACTGATCTGTGAATTTAAAAATAGCATTTTAGTCTTGGTCAGTTTCCTGCATAATCTTCTTTCTTCCCATGCAACTTCTATGCCATGCTAAAGCCTTTTAAAAATTCAAGCAGATGTCAAATATATCTTCTTCTGTCTTTCTTTCTGCCTATTTTGAGCTTATCTCCCTCATTACACTTTTAAGAGTTTAATTTTTCAGAGAGCCCCAGATGAAATTGGGTAATGACAAAGGACCTGGCCAGTGGGACAGGGCCAGGGACAACAGCCAGGAGCAGGAGTGGAGTGAGGAGCTTCCCAGTCCCAGTTTGGGAGGCCAAGAGCATCCATCCTCATTTTTTAATGTGCATGTCCGTACCTTAAATTATTTTGGTGTGGAAAATGCTGGAAGAGCCTCTGGATTTGAGAAACCTGTTGGAAATGCCTGGAGGGACACACCTTGGGGCGTGGTGGCAGGTGACCAGGGGCTGCCTGCACCAGGGGCCAATAAACTGCCTTTCCTCCACCCCTGGCTCCTTCTCCTCCTCCTGGCTCATCCCTTTTCCCTCTGAGTTTCCCCTCAGCATTGCCAAAGCTCTCACAGCTCCCTTCCAGCTCTCAGCAGGATGATTTCTGACAGCTCTGCCAAAACTTGGCCAAGCATGGACTCGTCTCATTCCTATTCCCATGCTAAATTTCAAGTCCCCTCTTGCAGAACACAGAGCTTTCCAAAGGAAAGGCTGCCAGGATGAGTTGTATGTGGGGGGGGGAAAAAAAAGGGCGTCTGGCTTTTCACAGAGCTCATTAAGGGTTTTTGTCATGCAGAAAAATGTTCCAAGGGGAGGGAAAAGCCTGGTGTGCACACATCCATGTGTGGTACATTTGTGGTTGGTTGAGCAGCCAAGGTCACTGAAACTGTGGGACTTGGGAATGGCAGCTCTGGAGTTGCCACTGGAGGCTGGATTGACAGAGATGAAAGCTGGCACCAGTTTTGGGGTGACCTCACTGTGACCTTCCAGGACCTGAAGGAGCTACAAGAGAGATGGAGAGAGACCCTTTACAAGGGATGGAGGGGCAGGACATGGGGGAATGGCTTCCCACTGCCAGAGGGCAGGATCAGATGGGATACTGTGAAGGAATTGCTCCCTGGGAGGGTGAGGGGGCCCTTTGAGATTCCCAGAGAAGGTGTGTCTGCCCCTGGATCCCCTGGCAGTATCCACGGCCAAGTTGGACAGCGCTTGGAGCAGCCTGGGATAGTGGAAGGTGTCCCTGCCCATGGCAGGGGGTGGGATTTTGGATTTTTAAGGTCCCTTCCAACCCGAACCATTCCACAATTCTACACTTCCATCTCCATGCTAAACATTTGAACTCACTTCCAAATAACGTGAATTATGAATTCAGATGGGTGAATTGTTCCCACACCCATCCACACTTTTCCAACGTAGCTATCCCTGCGTTGTCTGTGTGGGCACAGAGTTTGTGGCAATTGGGAGCGGGGCTGTGGCCGAGCCTCATCCCCAATGGGCTGCAGCTGTGCAGGACAGGTGACTGATATTGACATTAATGAACCATGGGGTGCCCGGGGCACTGAGCAATCACACAGGAACAGAGGGCACACAGGTGCTCTGCATCACCTGAGGGGATAAAAGGTTGGCCTGAAGAGCAGCAAGGGCAGATGCTTGCAGCCTTCTGAAGGGGAATGGTGTTACTGTGTGTGAGCAGATCCCTGAAGCCTTCTGGCCTGGTGAGGTGTTACTGTGTATGGGGTGAAGCTTTCTGATATTTTCTGGTGATACACTGTGTGCTGTGGTCCTCTCAACCGTACTTTAAGTTTCTTTGCAGTGTGTATTTGTGCATCACAGCCATTCCTGCTCCTGATGATGCTCCAGTTCAACTTGCTGTTTTCCTATTTTTGGGCATTTGCTGTGTTTTATGGTGTGATGACTAAAATCCCTGATTTGAGTGACTATTTATAGAAATGCAGTCAAGTATTTGTGAGCTTCCTTTATCAAGTGTTTACTATCAGCTTCTAAGCTGATGAGAGAGCTGGAGCACTTTCCCTGTGGAGCCAGGCTGGGAGAGTTGGGGCTGGGGAAGAAAAGGTTGTGTGGAGACCTCACAGCTCCTTCTAGGGTCTGAAGAGCCTACAGGGAAGCCAGAGGGGGACATCTCATCAGGAACTGGAGTTACAGGACCACGGGGAAGGGGTTCAGATTGATAGAGGAGAAATTTAGGTGATATATAAGGAAGGAATTGTTCCCTGGCACAGGGTGCCCAGAGCAGCTGTGGCTGCCCCTGAATCCCTGGATGTGCCCAAGGCCAGGCTGGACAGGGCTTGGAGCAGCCTGGGGTAGTGGAAGGTGTCCCTGCCTATGGCAGCGATGGCACTGGATGGGCTTTGAAGTCCCTTGCATACAAGCTATTCTGGGATTTTGTGATTCCTTTCCTCCAGGATCTGTCCTAAAGCTGTATCTCTCACAGTAAGGTGATTGCTATAGAAATGTTCATGTTGCTTGGTTAATTTGGATTTAAAGGAGCTACGAGCTGTAAATATTCTTCTCATTCTGAAGCCTTTTCCTCCTCCAGCACCCTTCCCAGTGAGCTGTTGTTGTGCTAAACCACCAGCTCTCCCTGCTGGCTTTCTAATTGCTCTGTTTCCAATGTGCTTTCTCATTTCAGGCCCATGTGAATCCCATCAGTGTCACTCCACCTATCCAAGCCATAGACCAGGACCGAAACATCCAGCCTCCTTCCGACCGACCCGGTATCCTCTACTCCATCCTAGTTGGTTGGTGTCTGCTACTTTTCCTATCCCTCCCAATCTCTTTATGCCCAGTCAGGGAAAGATTGCCTGGGAGAGTGGGACGCTGGTTAAAAATTCCTCTTGTGGTCAGTGGGATGTTTGGAATTGTTGTTCTACCTGTTGGTGTTCAATTGCCACGTGCAAGTTGATTTCATGTGGGTATTTAATGTTTATTCAGATTAAATCCAGAGTTGTTGTCTGGTTTAGTGCAACAACACAGTGAGGGAAAGGAGAGCTCTGCTGGGATGTGCTTTCCATTGACAGACACAAAAAAAGAAGCTAAAAAAGGAAATTAGAGCAGATTTTATCCCAAAAATCACATGGCTCAGGGAAGCTCCAAGGATCTTACCACATCCACCTCCAATTTTGCTGCTTGGGAGCTTTCCTTTGTAGTTTAAAGTTTATTTAGTTGGTTGCGCTGCTCTCTTTGTTTTCCTTTTGCTTCCTGTGTTTGGCATTTATTTCTGGGCTTGTAGGAGGTGACCATGGTCAGCAGTTGTAGGGTTACTCTTGCCTGGCTGGTCCGAAATCCACTCGGAGACCTTTCTGTGGGAATTTTGTGGAATCACATCTTTTTCTGTCTTCTCTGTCTTGAACTCCATCGTTTTCCCAGCCAAGGAGAGGTGCAAGTGAGGATTATGAGGAGCACATTGAGGAAGTTTAGCTCTGCAAATGGACTTCTTTATAAATGTCCTAAATTTATTTTATTCCTAACTTCTGCAGGGACACCTCCACCCCAGGGCCATGTTTAGGCCAACTTAAGTTTTTTTGCATAATTTACAAAGTCCTTCAGGAGTGAAATTACTAAAGATTGTGTGCCACTAACCTGGGGTGTTGGGACTATTGGAGTGGCTGTTCTGATCTCCAAGAAAGAATTTAGAAAGGTGTGGTGCAGCAATTTGGGTTGGTTTGGGGACCTTTTTCTTTTCTTCCTTTTTTCCACTCTTTTATTTTTCCTTCTTTCCTTTTTCTTCTTTTTGTCCTTTTTCTTTCTTTACTTTTCTTCTCCTTTCCTCTGCTATTCCTTTTTACTTTTTTTGCTTTATTTTTTCTTATTTTTCCCATCTATCTTCCTTCATTCTTCCTTTGTTTTTTCCTTTCTTTTTCTTTCTATTTTCTTTCACTTTTCTTATCCTCTTTCTTTTCCACTTGTTTTACTTTTTTCTTCCTTTTTTCTTCTTTACCCTTCCTCCCTAAACTTTTTGATCTTTTTTCGTCCTTTTCTCTTTTTTACCCATCTTTCCTTCTATTCCTTCTTTCTTTTTTCCTAGTTCCTATTTTCCTTCTTTTTAACTTCTTCTGTGCCTAATTTTCCTTTTTACTTTTCTTTTTTCCTTTTCCTTTCTTTTTCTATGTTCTGTATTCTTTTTTGCCTTTTTTTCTCCTTCCTATTTTCCTTTTCTTCCTTCTTTTCCCCTTATATTTTCATTTTCCTCTCCCTCCTTTTTCTTTTTTCCTTCTTTCCACTTCCCCTATACTTTCATTTTTTCATCTTTTTCTTTTCCTTTTTTATCCTTTTTTCTTTCTGAATTTTTCATGTTTTTTCCTTATGTATCCTTGTTTCTTTTTTCTACTTTCTATTTTCTCTATTTTAAAATTTGTTTTCACCTTTTTTTCTTGTTTGCTTCTTTGTACCTTTTCTTTCCTCCTTTTTTCCCCTCCCTTTACCTTTTTTTTTTTTCTAGTTTGGTTTTCTCTTTTTATTTTCCTTATTTTCCCTCCCCTGTGCTCTTCCAAAGGATTTCTTTTTGGATTTTAAATCTGCCTTCATCTCTTCCAGGATTCACTATTTCTGTTTTAGCCTCAGAAAATATTAAGCAGTTTCAGAGAAAATGGCCCTTGCAGATATTTCTTATGTGGATTTTCTCCCCCCTTTTCTTTAGATCTAAACCTTCTTCTCCTTGATATCTTTGGGAATGTCCTTTTTTTAAATACTGGGAGGTTGGAACTGTGCCTGTGGAATGAAGGAAGAAGTTACTTACTAGAATGATTTTAAGTTTTATTTAATTTGGCCCATTTTTATATGTTTGTGGGGGTTTTTTTGCCCACCTGTGCAAGAAACATGCATTGGGCACTGTGGATATTTGATACATTTAAGATTTGGGAATGAGATATTTGGAATTTTTTTTTAATACTTTTTTTTTTTTTTTGTTTTCCCCAATCCTTGGCTTTTAGAAATGTTCATTTATTTGGGTCTTTGAAATACACCCACATTCCCTGGACTTATCCAGGTATAAAGCAAGGCCCTTCCCTTTATTTTCCCTTATATTCCCAATAACACAGCAGTGTTATTGATTCCACCAGTAAATTTTATTATTTTGGCTAGAAAATTTTAATAGTTAAATGTATTATGTTGAATAGTAAATTACTAGTAAAGTAGTCTTTTTAGGAGTTATTTGAAGCCTTTATTTTTTCTGGGGCCAATCCTCAAGAGAAGTTGAGTTTTCCTTTCAGTTATCAGCTTTATTTTTTTTTTTTCCCTTGGAACTGGCTCTGTGATTTCTGCTGCCACTTTTGGTTCATCTTTTAAAGGAAGAGTCAAAAACGCACAATAACTTTTGAGAAGAAGGGGATCCTCTCCAGTCCTGTGTCCATTTCAAGCCACACAAAGCCTCTCCTCTGGCTCTTTGAAAAGCAAATTGAGGAGTCCTTCCCTTCTCCCCTTGCTGCCCCCTGATATTTTCATCCCTCAGCCTCTCCCAACACATGGAATTTCTGGAACCAGGAGACTCGGAGCTCTTCCACAGGCAGAGGTGGATGAGGGATGAAATTCCTCATCCTGCTGCTCTGCGCTGTCAAAATGGAAATTATTTTGTATATGCAGGAGCAGATATCCCTGTTCCTGGAAAAGCTGGCTCCCAGAAATCCAGGAATCTCTTCCTGATGTGGGCAGGAGCTCAGCAGGAATCCCCAGTCAGGATTTTGGGCATCCACCTGTGTTATCCCTTAATTTTTGCTTTTCTATCGTACACCTTTTCCTCATTTACCTGCTGAGGTTGGTTTGGTTATTAGTGGAGTTTTTGGACTGGGTTTTTTTCTCTTTTTTTTCCCCCTTGGATTCTTTCCTGACATCATTACACAATATTAGCTTCATCTTCCCTTCTCTAGACCCCTTTGTGACTGTTACCCTCCTCCCCTATGAATTTATTCTCCTCTAGGGCACTTCTTGTTTTCTCCTTTGTCAGTTTTTGCATTTTGTCCCTGATTTTGTGACATTTTTTAGCTTCAGCAACAGCCCTGGTGATGTGCAGCCTCTAAAACCAGCAATCTGCTACCTGCCAGAAGTTTGGAGCTCCTGCTGGATGCCTTGAGCTGTTGAAAAATTAGATTAATTAATTAGAACTTGAAATTAAAAGGCAAGGCAAGGGGATGCAGGACTTGGAGCGTGAAGCTCTGAATTTGTACTGGTGGAGTAAGAGAAAAAAATAATCCATGGTGATTCTTTTGCCGCTTTTTTGGGTCAATGATATCGGTGTAGATTGAGATTCACTGAAAAAAATAATGTATACAATATATATGGATAGATATATGAATATATAATATAATGTTATAATTATATATACTATATATTAATAATATGGATTATATATATATTATATACATGTATAATTTATTTATCTAGCAGATGGTTGTCATTGGAGGATTGCAAATTAAATTATTGCAGTAATTTATCTCCTGGCTTTCTGAAAGTACTTTCTAACCATTGCACTTGTAAGGGGAACAGAAACCAGCAGCATTGATCAGGAAAGTGATTTTCCCTTGTGTTCCATTTTTGCCTCATTCCTGGGTTTGGCAGGGCCAGGTTTGTGCTGCTCCCAAGGCAGCTTTAGGGGCTCAGGGTTTTTTTTTTTTGGTGGGGGGGGAGGTTCTTATCCCTTGAGCCAGGAGTGCCTTCTGCCCTCAGCTGCGGACAGGGCTGCTCTCAGATCTAAACCCATTAAGATTTTAAGCTTATAATCAGAATTTTTGCTTTTTGGGATGCTCTCACAGTACTGCAGAGCTGGGAGTTCTGGAGTTCACTCTGTGTGGAGCACTTGGGCTTTCTGGGCCCTTCTGCACCATTTCTTTGAGAACCCCACGGCTCAGAATTGCTGTAGCTGGGATTTTTCCTTCCTCCTGTGCCAGGCTGTGGTGCTGCAACATTTTGGCTTTAGGCACAGGTGCGTTTTTGGGCTGCAGCTGCCAGGCACAGCCCTTCATCCATCTCCATGGGCTCCCAAATCCATTCAGGCTCTGAGGCTTGTGGAGAATATCCTGGAAATCCACAGCCATGAAAACACCATTTACAACTGACAATAAATTGAGATTTCATCTGGTGCTTCCTCCCTGAGGGGAAACTTTCCCAGAAGGATTTCTAAAATAACCTGTCTGTTGTTACCATATTATTACTTGTGTTATTACTTATGTATTATTTATGTGCTATTAATAATATTCCTGCTGTTATCAAGTACTTATGGAGGCCCAGTTGAGAGGAATCTTTGTGATTTTGGAGAGAGAAAGGCAATATTAAACACATAACTTCATAGTATACTTAAGCTCCATGTCCACATAAGACAATATTTTATCCTTCCAATAACAGAATGAGGCTTTGTTCCTTTGATTAATGAGTAAAATAAACACATTGCTGAACTAAACCTTTCAGGGCTGTTCAAACCTCAGTGTCTTTTTTGCAGGTACTCCTGAGGATTATCCCCAGTATTTCCATATGAATCTCACAACGGCTGAACTGACCCTCCTCAAGCCAATAAATAGGGATTTACACCAGAAGTTTGACTTGGTTATTAAGGTAATTTGGGCTAAATTTTTTCAGTGTTTTTATGTTATTTGGAAAACAAAAAGGCTTTTTCTCTCTGGAGAAATTGTAGGGTGGGCCTGCTTCTCTTCTTCAGTTTTCCTTTTTAGCTTTTTCCTCCTTTACCTGCTGAGGTTGGTTTTCTTGTTAGTGGAGTTTTTCAGGTCTGTGTTTTTGCTTTTTTTTTCCCTGGATTCTTTCCTGACACCCTTGTATAATATTAGCTTCATCTTCCCTTGTTTAGATCCCTTTGTGACTCTTAGCCTGACAGGCATCACTTAGCTCCATGGGGGAAAGAAGGGTGTGAAGCCTTTGTGGAAAGGGAATGAACCCTGGCAGAGTTGTGACATTTCACATTACACTGTGTGAACAAGCTCAGCATCACTTGTCCCCTTGCTTTTTATGAGCCCTGTTGCCCTAAGAATGCAGCTGATTTTTGTTTCATGTGTTCACTTCACAGCCCATTCTAGCAGATCATAGTGATACAGAGCATTGTGAGTGGTGAATGCTCACAGAATCCCACTGATGCCTTGAGGAAGCTGACCTAGAGCAGAGGCTGGACAGAGCTAAAGAATAAAGCAGGGTTTTTTTAAAAGGATCTCCTCCACGGATCCCCCTTGGGCAGCACAAGAGCCCAGCCAGGGCTGCGCCCAAGGTGAACCAAAATGGTCACAAAATGGACAACTGGTCACGGGGTCTCTCACTTTTATAATTTCTGCTCCATTTGCATATTGGAGTTAATTGTCCAATTACAGCTTTAGCCCATGAAGTCCCATATATTATGTTTTTCTCTATTCAGTCTGCCATTGTTTATATTCTTGGCCTGAGATCTGGATCATTTGTCCTTGGTCCCCAGCTCAAGAAGGAATTGTTTTGTCTCCCTCCTTTGTGACAAGCGCTCACCACGCCCTAAGGTGAAGCTCAGAACTGCACACTAAAGCAGCACAGAATCTGAAAAACATAAAAGCTAAAACCTGAGGCATCACTAGCATGGGTCAGTTCAGGGATAGTAGTGGATAATTCGTATTTGAGTAGTGAATGTTCACAGGATCCCGAGTGGCTGAGGCAGAAGGAGCTGAGTGGGCAGCTGGTGTCACCTCCCTGCTCCAGCACAGGGCACAGCATTGTGTGCACACAGCTCTGCCACAGCCCCAGGGAGGAGAGCCCCCAGGCTGTGTGGGCAATGTGCTCAGGGCTGGGCACTGCCCAGGGAAGAAGTTGTGCCTCCTGTGCAGGGCAATGGCTGGGCTCAGGCCCTGCCCGTGGCTCTGGTGCCATGGCTGGGCCCCGGAGCAGAGCCTGGGCCCTGCTCTGCCCCTCCCTGCAGCCAGGGACAGCCAGGCCTGAGGGCCCCTCTCAGCTGGGGCTCCTCTCCAGCCTGAGCAGCCCCAGCTCCCTCAGCCTTTCCTGGGCACCCAGAGGCTCCAGGCCCTTGCTCAGCTCCAGCAGCTCCTGGCCCTGCTGTGCTCAGCACCCAGAGCTGGACACAGCACTGCAGAGGTGCCTCCAGGGCTGCCCACAGGGCCACCATCCCTCCCTGCCCTGCTGCCAGTGCTCTGCTGCTGCCCATTCCTCTCCTAGTGCTCGGAAAAGCCATAAAGTACAGCCCATCCCTGGCAGTGTCCAAGGCCATGTTGGAGCAGCCTGGCACAGTGGAAGGTGTCCCTGCCATGGCTGGGACTGGATGGGCTTTTAGGTCCCTTCCAACCCAAACCATTCCATGACTCTCAATATCCTAAGGAGTCACAGGTTAAAGCCCTGTAGCCCTTTCTGCCCAAATTTGGACTGCACAATATGTCAATTAAGAAGTCAGCTGGTGTGGGAAGGTATTTTCTGTGCTTAAATAGTAACTTGGGTTGTTAATGGCCATGTTTATATGATTTTGGGGGTTCCTATTGCTGTGGTAAATGTGCAGTCAGGGAAAATAAGGAAACAGTAAGGAAAATGATCACTCTGTAAGAATGATTATGTGCCACTTGCTAAAACAATAAAAGTTTTAATGCTGTATCCTTCAGGGACCTTTGGGATAATGGCTCAGACTTGTACCAAATCAAACCTTCAGCTTCTTGTGTTGATCATTTCTCATTTCTTGCAGTTGTAGGATGTGATTCTGTTTTATCTGGAGGGGTGCAACGTGTGATGTTTCCCTTCAAACAGAAAATATGCTATTTTTGTAGCATGTGCTCAGTTTAATCTTTAAAGTATTCCTTCTGATATGAGAAGATCAATTTTTTTTTCTTCTGTTAAAATATTATGGAAAACTGTAAAATGGAAAAGGTGGTTAAGTCAATACAGGAATATTTGATGGCAGGATGGAAGGTGGACAAGAAATGGGGGCATCACCTGCATTGCTGATAAATTTTGAATTCTCAAATAGGCAGACAATGAAAAAAACTAAAGATCTTAATAAGAAATGCTGGATTTCAGCTTTTCTGTATCTCTGGAATATGTTAAGTGATAAGCAAGGAGAAAACCAATTTTGCCCTCCTATGGAAGCTCTTGGCACTTCCATTCCCTGCCAAGAAACATGGGCATTATTACAACATCCTTACAAAAAAAGAAAGTGGGTTTTTGGGGCAGTTCCCATTGAAATTTCCATGTGGCAACAGCAAGGCTGCCCCAATATGTGGATTAAACATTTAAACTGAAAGGGCTTAATTAAAATTAGTGACATGACCACTGCTCTGTAGACATGAGTTTGTTCTTGTTACCAGCTCTAAAAAGTGCCAGACATGTTTTACTTATTTTTTTTAAGCATGAAGGAAATGGGAGAATTAATCAAATTGATGCACTTTGCTCCTTTCCTATTCGAGCAGGGGTTATTTATCAATCAGACAGAATCGAAGCTGGCACTTCCATTATGATCCATTTGCAAAGAGGATGGGCTGTGGGAGGCTGGGTGTGCTAGCACAGGCAGGGAAATGCTCATGGGTGGAATTCCTGTGCCTTGGAGAATTCACCACACCTGATAGAGCCAATTTGGATGAACTTGCTCATGCTGGGGGTGATTCAGTTCACAGGGACTCACTTTTGAAGTAGGCAAAGCATGGGGAGCTGCAGGAGTTTCTCCTCAGTATTTGCAGTGGGTTGATATCCAGTAATTAAGGAAAAATCATGACCTTCATCCATTCAGAGCTGCTGTAAAACCTGTGGGAGTTTTGCAACAGCAAAAAAACCCTGGAAGTATTTTGATGCTAACAAAGGACAGAGAATCCCAAACTGGTTTGGGTTGGAAGGGACCTGAAAGCTCACCCAGTGCCACCCCTGCCATGGCAGGGACACCTTCCACTGTGCCAGGTAGCTCCAATCCTCAAAGTCCAGCCTGGTCTTGGGCACTGCCAGGGATCCAGGGGCAGCCACAGCTGCTCTGGGAATCTGTGCCAAAACCTCCTCACCCTCACAGACCTTTTACATTTCTGGTTGTACCACTCTGGTCTATGTTACTTACCCAGGACTATGTCAGATTTTCTCCCCTTAAAAGAAAATGCATCTTTGTCAGGTTCAAAATCAAGGAAAGCATTTTATTTCTCCCGCAAAAATTTATTTTCCTTTTCTAATGGTATTGTATTAGTGACTAAAAATGATTTTGTTTTTAGAACATGAGGTAGAAAAATAGAGGAGTGTTTTTGTAATCTCATGTGGGCACCTGTGTATTGGCAGAATTAAATTGATTCATATAGAGTAGTTTTAGATAGTTAAATGGATTTAGTTAATTAAATTGATACTTCTGGAGTGGGTTTTCATCCAGCCTGGCTGGTCAATTCATAAACTACTGTCTGTTGTGTTTGGGAAATTAGGGAGGATTTATGTGACTTGGGCATCTCTATAAAAACTTCAGTTAAATGTTTTTTAAAAAATAGGGGGGAAGAGGGAAAAGGTAAGAAAAGATTCCCAGCTTCAAATAACATTTGTAGCCTGACTTTTATTAATAAAAGACTTTTTATTGAATGTAAGAGCTTTATGGCTCATAGTGAATACAGTCTTACAACCTGGGCTAGTGGAACTGGATGAGCTTTAAGGCCTTTCCAACCCAAACCAGTCTGGAATTCTGTGAAAAAGAATTGATTTGTGTCTCTTGGGTTGTTTTGGTGCCTTCCTCACAGAGCTGGTGACAGACATGTGCTTCAACACCATGCCGGGGCAGCACAGAGGATTTTGAAGAATATTCTTTCATGGCATTTTTTGTATCCCTTGGGTCTTATCCCTGTGGTGCCAGGAGGGTTTTCAGCCAGGCTGGTGTTAAGCCAGTGACAGACAATTCCTCAAAACAGCTCTACAGTGGGACTGTGTTTCCCTGTTTAGAAAGTCAGAGTAGACCAGTGTGTTTGCAATTCCAGTGTTAGAGGGAAATTGGTTTGGGATCTCATTGTGCAAGAGGTGCTGGAGAACATTTCTGCTGCAGTGTCTGCTCTGGAATTTCTCCTGGCTGGAATTTTTGAACTGAGTGGGATTTCCAGCCAGACTGGGCAGCACAGGCAGCTCCAACCTCTGCACCCTGTGAGCAGGGACAGACCCAGGGAATGGCTGGAGCAGTGCTTCTTGTGATGGAACTTTGAGGGATTGACTGCAGAATTACTGAAGTACTTTGCAAGACCAAGTGAGTCAGTGATAAAATGGCTGATAGAATTAGGCATGGCTTAAAAATAAAGTGAAATGTGTCAGAAAGGATCACCCTGAACTTTTATATAAAAATGATGGGTTCTTGCCTGACTTGAGAATGAGATTTTGGTGTTGGAACTGGGAACAGAGTGTGAAGGTTGGCTCGGTGATCCAAAAAAAAATTAAAAAGGAAATGGAACATTAGAAATCATTAGTGAAAATAGAGAAAAGAACAGTGAGCAAAGCACTGCAGCTCTGAACAGATCCAGGTGTCCTGAGCACAGTGTCCCAAAAAGGACAGGGCAGGACAGAGGCTCCTCCAGGTGAGGAAGGAAGAAGCTGGGACAGACACCTGTAAAATCCCAGTGCCAGTGGGAGTGAGGAGGAAGCAGCAGTCCAGCCTCTCCTGCAGTGCCGGGAGCTCCCAGTGGGGAGCTCCCAGCTGAGACAAGGAGATGGCAGGGTTAAAACAGACAAAATGGGTTCTTCTCTAGAAAAGAAGGTTGGGTGGAGACCTCACAGCACCTTCCATGATCTCAGGGAAGCTGGAGAGGGACCTTGCAACAGAAACTGGGGGACAGAAGAAAGGACAGTGACAGAGGGGAAATTCAGATGGGATACTGGGAAGGAATTGTTTCCTGTGAGGGTGGGGAGGGGCTGGGATGGAATTCCTGGAGGGGCTGTGTCTGTCCCTGGATCCCTGGAAGTGTCCAAGTCCAGGCTGGATGGGGCTTGGAGCAGCCTGGGATGGTGGAAGGTGTCCCTGCCCATGGCAGGGGTGGAGTGAGATGGTTTTCCAAGTCCCTTCCCACCCGAAGTGTGATTCCTGCTATGACTCAAATTTAACAGGCAGCGCTGTGGTGCTGAATGCTGACCTGGGCTCAAGGGGAGGCTGGGCTGGCTCATGGAAGACAAGCTGAGTAATAAAAAGAGAAATCCAGGGAGATCTGAGCTGCTTCTCTTCTTCTCTAGGCTCCTATGTTTGGCTGCAGCTTCAGGAATGATTTTGGAGTTGTTCTTCTTACCCTGTTCACCATGGCAGGTTCAGATTAAGTATCGAAATAATTCCTTTTTCCCTGAAAACATGGTCAAGCTTTGGAAAAAGTTGCCCAGGTAGTGTTGGAGTCACCCTCTCTGGAAGTGTTCAGGAGACATCAGGACCTGCCCTTGGGGGCACAGTTTAGGAGTGATGCTGGTGCTGCTGGGGTTGGACTCTGACCTTGAAGGACTGTCCCAAACTTAGTGATTCTGTGGCTGTTTTATTCTGAATTTCAGATGGCACAATTCCAGTCAATGAGGAGATGCCCATCAGTTGAGGCTCACTGGACTGGAAGTTCTTGGATTAGAGAAATGCTCCATGGGTTTTAAGACTTAAAAAGTTCTGAATTATCTAATTTTTGTTTGTTTGTTGTTGTTTTTACCCCTTCAGAAACTTCATAGCTGCAAGATTTGGTTGATTTTTGCAAGAATTTCAACCTTCAACTCTTCCCAGCCTGTTCTGATCTCTTGGCTCCATCATCTATTCACATTTGTTACCTTTGTTTGGGTAGCTCCAAATGTCCCCTCTCCCCATGTCTTAATTTTCTTGCATTTTGGAGGATTTGTGCTTTTTCTTTGGGGTTTGTACTCAGGGCAACAGGTTACAAAAAGACTGGAAGAAGCTCATTTTCATCAAAGAGTTTGCTCCATCCTCTTCTTGTGTTGAAATTTTCCAAATCATTCTTGTGATTGTGCATATCCTGTAGGTGCTAAGGACAATAAGTGGTTTTTTAAATTAGTTTTTCAAAGGTTCAGCCCTTAGGTGAACTCAGAATTCAATTAATTCTCTTTGAGACAGCTTTTTTTTTTTTTTTCTCGTATTTAATACAGTGATGGGATTTGATGTAGAATTAAAAATTTGAGTGCAGGGAGAGGGTTTGTCTTTGTGATGAAGGAAAAAAAAATGGTCCAGGACACCCAAACTTTTCCTTTAAATCATTAAATTATTTCTTCAGATCAGTAAGATTGACCCTAAATTTTGTGTTAGACCCCTCAGAACAATGAAATCATTAAAATCAATAATTGGGATGTCCTGTAATGCTTTTATTGACAGGAATTTCCTTCCTGCAAGAAAAAACAGTCCCTTTCTGTGTAAAATTTAACATTCAGCATCTAAAACTTGGCCTAATGGCTTCATATATGATGGGTTTAAAGGAAGAATGAAGAGCTGTAATATTTGGAAAACAATCTAATTAATTAGTAATTACGTTCACTGCCCTGCAGCATTGTGAGTCTTGCTGGTCCTGAAGTCACCCAGTTTACCCATGGCCCTAAAATGGATGTTTTGAGGTTTATTTTTTTTTTAAGCCCAGGGTCCAGACACATTTTGTGCTGATTTAATTTCCCTGCCACAGTGACACCAGTCGCATTTGTTCTGTGTTCTAAAGACATTCTGTGCTCCTTGTCCTTAAGCCAAGTTTTAATCCAGTTCAGTGCTTCTTTCCTTGTGCTGTACATGCTGACCTTGGGAATTATTCCCCAATCCTAAAGTTTAACCTAAATCTGGATAAGTAAATGTCCCTCTTTTCACCTTCCCTTCCCTGTTCAGTTTTACTGGGTGATCTCCCCTTTCAATGGAGCCCCTTTGCACCCTGCCCATCTTTCCCTCTCTCCCTGCTCCTGATTTTAATCACATCCATTTAAATAATAAATCACAGAATCCCAGGATGCTTTGGCTTGGAAGGGACATTAAATCCCATCTGGTTCCACCCTCTCCCACCTCATTTTGCTTTCTTTAAATCTGAGGTCTTGGAGCTCAGTTTGCAGCTCCCCCTGCTACTCACACAGATTGTGCTTAGCCCCTCACCAGGAATAAATCATGATATCCCATTTTTTTTTAGGATGTGTGGAGTTCACATTTGTCCCTATGCACCACCCTCCCCTTAGCTCCTCTTGCTCATCTTCCTGTTGGGATTGGAGGGGACAGAACTTTTTTGGGCTTTTTTTTTTTTTGTTTGTTTGTTTGGGGTTTATTAATTTGGTTTGGGTTTATTTGTGTTTTTTTGGGGTTTTTTTGGTGTGTTTTTCTTTGCTTCCAAGGATGGGCCTTCCAATTTTTATCAAATAAAAGATCTGGCATGAAGACAAACCCCACATTTGGTGGGATTTAAAAAATTTGTTCCTAATTAGCCTGTTTTAGACTTCAGAGAACTCTGTAGATCTGGAGAAAAGGAGCTAAAACAATTCCATTTTCTTGCACCTTAGGACAGATTTTTTTTTTTGGATGAAGGATTGCTGAAGTGGGTTCTGGGCTTCCATGGAGAAAGGGGAATTCTGAGTCTTATGAAAGGGAGCCACGTTTTGCTCCCTTTTAGATGTTTCTCTAGGGCAGGACCTGCTGCTTTGGCAGTGAGAGGGGGCATTGGAAAGTGGCTGGAGAATATTCCAGCTCTGGATCGTGCTGAGGGCCTGGAGCTGGACTTGATGGGTCCTTTCCAGCTTGGAATTCTCTGTGCTTCCATAAGAGTCTTTTGCATTGCTCTAATTTCTCCTTTTTTTGGGAAGCTGTTTCCTCTGCTGCTCTCAAGGAGTGGATTTCCACAGCCTCCCATTCACTTCTCACTCCTTGCATCCCTCTTGGTACTGCTTCCCTGTCATCTCCAGCCATCTTCCATCAGGATAAAATTATGGACATTATAGATGCAAGCAGATTCAGCACAGATGATGTAATAAAAGCAGTTAACTATCTGTGAGAATTAACACATTTCACATCATTTTGTTGTGGGTTTTTTTTGTTTGCTTTTTTTCTTTAGCTGCTTTTAACTACTAAGTTGTACCAGAATCTAATTCTGTGCTGCTTTTTTGTGTCTTGATAGAAGTGTGAAGGTCACATCCTTGGGGTTGTTTGAGTGATCCCTCATTATTTTGACACTAACACATTTTCTTTGAAGGACTGGAACTCAGATGTTTTGTGGCTTAGATACCAGTGCCTTTCTGGATGAAGAAAATGTAAATTGTTTGATGCTTGTGTTCCAAAATATGTGTTAGGAAACAACCTTTGGCCAGCAAGTCCAGGCAAGTGTTTAACAGGGCAATGTGAGGGAATAGGGTTTGCGCTCTCAGTAGAGGACTCAATGTCTGCAACAACTCTCATGAGGTATAGCTTCATCTCTTAAAAAATACAACAAAATCAAAAACATCAGAAAAACCACTCCCAAACCACCACAAAACAAAGAAGAAAAAAAAACCCAAACCCCCCACACTAAGAAAAAACCCAAGAAATAAGGCACTGGAGCAAAAATTGTCAATGTTAGAGCTTTATATACTATATATATATTTGGAGCATTATGAAAGGGCTGTGTTGAGCTCTGCTTGTAGTCAGGTGTGGCTTCTAGGACTGATTTGATGGAGCATTTGAAACCAAATCAATTCCTCATGTTGTGATATGAAATTCCTTGTTTCAAACAAAAGGCAAAAAGAAGTGGCTGTTTGCAAAGCTTCCTCTTCCCCTTAAATAGTGGTGTCTTTGGAAACAAAAAAAAAAAAAAGAAAGAAATTAATCCATCATTTTGAGTGGTGAACACAAAGGAAAGCTGAAGTGATTTTCAGTGGAAGTGCTCAGTGAGGAAGAACTCCTTTGCTTTGTTATTTTGAGCTCAAGGGTTTCAAATTTGAAGTCTAATTTTGGGAGCAAACAACTCTCTTTGTGTAGTGTGAAATTCCCAGCATTTCAACAAAGCCTGCAACACCTTCCTGGGCGAATATTCCCGCTTTTATCCCAGAATGAGCTCTGGGCTCTCTTGGACGTTAAAGCAAGGCCATTATTGTGGTGTTTCAAGCTGTTCAGAAGATTGAGGCCCTCTGTTTGCATTTTCCTTTTTTTTAGGATCTCTTTAGAGCAAGGAACATTAAGCATTGTTATAAAGTAACTTGCAGGGGTTGTATGGAAACTTTGGGCCATGAAGGGACCAATTTTACTTGGAAAAGCAGAAGAAAAGAGTATTTAATGATGGACAACCGTTGTTAGTCCTGTGGGGAGGAGCACTTCAGGAGAGCCCTGGAGGGGCTGAAGCGTGGCCAGGGAAAGGAACGGAGCTGGAAAGGGGCTCAGCCTGGAGAAAAGGAGGCTCGGGGGGACCTTGTGGCTCTGCACAACTCCCTGCCAGGAGGGGACAGCCAGGGGGGTCGGGCTGTGCTGCCAGGGAACAGGGACAGGACAAGGGGAAAGGGCCTCAGGCTGGGCCAGGGGAGGCTCAGCTTGGACAGCAGTAGGAATTTCTGCATGGAAAGGATGTTCAGGCCTTGGCAGGGGCTGCTCAGGGAGCTTTGGTGTGCCCATCTTTTGGAATAAATCACACAGGACTCCATTTTCTTCTTGATAGAAAAAGCTCATTCTTTATTCACATAACTCCTTTTTATACAATTTTGTAGACCTCATGTGTGACTCCAATTGGTCAGTAGTGTTCTTGCCAATTACTTCATTGGTAATTAACAAGTTGTTATTCTGTTTTGATTGGTTACTCTAACTCTGTACATGTAGGAGAAGTTTTTTTTGTGGTAGTTTTCATTTTTCTATCTAGCAGTGCAAAAGCAGTTTATACAGGTGTTGGTTGTTCTTTACCCAGGAACAGATTGTTATGTTAATGAGCTGCTCACACCAGGATTGCTTTCACATGGGAACTTGTAAAGTGCTGGCTTGACAAGGCCAGCCACTGATTTTAGCAGAGCAGGCTCATTTTATGAAGCCTTTCTCTATGATTTTTCTGCCTTACTGTAACACCCATCCCTGGAGGTGTCCCAGGAAGGGCTGGGGGTGACACTTAGTGCTCTGGGCTGGGGACAAAGTGGGCACTGGGCACAGCTGGGACTCTATGATCCTGGAAGTCTTCCCATCCTAAGAGATTCCAGGATTCTGTGGTTCCGTGATACATCTGCTTATAAAACAGAATCCCAGCAGTGTGTGTTGCTTGAGGAGCAGACTTTTCCTGGGATTTTCTCTCATGTTTTCAGTACTTTAACTTGAGCAAAAATTCCATCTCCAAATGTTTTTGGAGTTTCACCTTCCTGGGTCAGGAGCCGGAGCCCTGCCAGATAGTTCTGGTGATGTTGATTTTGACCCATGTAATTTATTTTCATTCAGAGGAGCATCAATTGGACTGTACTTGAGCCTGGTGTATTTTTTTCCTGTTGTTCAAGAGTAATCCAACTTTATTTTAAAAAGAAAAATCCATGTTTTCTTAAAAACTGAGAATGAGTTTTTTATGGATTACTTAAGGTGTCATTGCCTCTTTTGAAGAAAATAACAATTATTATGCTTATATTTCTTATTTGAACTAGGAAATTTTAATACTTCTTTTTATTCAATAGAGTTTTTATCATTACCAAATTATTGCTGTTTTAGAAGCAAAGAGAATTAACATTTTTCAGACCAAGATTTAAATAGTTTAAATACAAAATTTTTAAAACTATGATGAAGTCAAATGGATTTTTCCAGACTGAGATTCCTTGGACTCTCAATTTGAAAAATGAGGAATTATCTGTTTGGAAGGGGGGAAATACCAGATTAGAAGTAAAACCTCTGCAAACAGAAAGCCCTGTTAAAACAGAAAATTAGGAATCTTTCTGTTGTGATCCAGAGTCTGTGCATCCAGATTTTCAGAATACAAATTTTAGCCATAGGAACAGGAAACTCTCTTTCAATGCCCTACTCTTGTCTTGCTGCAGTGTCATGTGCAGGACTGTAATTAAAGCTGGTTTGCTCTTTATAAACTGGAAACCAAATTACTTTTCATCTCCTAATTCCCTTGTTCCTTTGCTTTAATTAGTTGTTGGTTGGGAGGTTACAGGAAAATAAGCAGGATCATGGGTTTTTATACGATTAGAAGCCTGGAATGGGCAATTAGTGCTTTTATCTTTAGGAAGTTTGAGAATAAGAATAAATCAGGTGAAAAATATCATGGAGTGACTCCTGGGTGGTGCAGAGCTGTCATTGAGATATGGTGGTTATTCATGGAAGTAAAGAATTTTGCTGGACACATCCACAACTTCCCTGGCACAGGATGCCCAGAGATGCTGTGGCTGCCCCTGGATCCCTGGAAGTGCCCAAGGCCAGGTTGGATGGGACTTGGAGCAGCCTGGAATAGTGGAAGGTGTCCCTGCCTATGCAGAGGGTGGAATGGGATGAGTTTTAAGGTCCCTTCCAACCCAAACTATTCTGCAATTTAAGAACAGGCAAAATCAGGATTAAAATCCCACTCATGTAATGCTGAAGAAGTGGATTTGATGAAAGAGGAAGCAAATGTATCCATATGTGTTGCTCCCACCTTTTGGGTTTAAGTCTCTTGATGCTGCTGTGGGTTCTGCTATGCAATCAGCATTCCCAGTTTTCTTTCATCCCTCAGAGATTTTTCCATAATTTTCAGTCCTGAGAGTTTAAGGAGCTGTGTTTGCACAAGGTTTGGGTTTCTTCTGGCTGTGTAAATGTGACTGTGATGGAAAGTGATCCTGTTCTTTTCTCCTAGCTAATTTTTAGTTGGTATTTCTTTTCTCTGTGATGTTGAATTCCATAGTAGGGTGACCTGAGGATAAAAAGTCCATTTTTAACTGAATTACAACTCTTAAGTAGAACTCGAACCTTTGACAAATGAGGTGATTTTTTAGGCTGAACAAGACAATGGCCATCCTCTCCCTGCCTTTGCCAATCTCCACATCGAGATCCTGGATGAGAACAACCAGAAGCCTTATTTCACAAGATCTACCTACGAGGGCTTCATCCTGGAATCCTCCCCGGTGGGAACGACCATCTCGGATAACCGGAACCTGACCTCCCCCCTGCAGGTCGTGGTGCTGGACAACGACGTGGAGGAGGTACAGTTGGTTTTTTTGGGGGGGTTGCAGTTTTATTATTTTCAGGGTTCTTTCTTTTTTTCTATTTTTGTTGGGTTTTTGTTTTTTTTTTTTTTTATTGAGACGAACTTATTTAGATCAATGAACACAAAAAAAATAGTCCTGATTTCCTTGTGGTTTTCTATTTGTTTTCGTTCTGATAGATTATTCGGGTAGATTTGGAAGTGGATTTTTTCTGATCTGTGTTTTGCTCACATCTGTGGAAGAGTCTGTTCTATTCAAGGTGGTGAATGCTCAGTGCACAGAGGAATCAAAATGCATTTTGTGATAGGGATCAGTTTGCCCCACACCATGGAAATGGGAGAGGGGAGCTTAGAGAGAAAGGAATTCCTCATTTCAGGCAAAAAGAAGAGGCATAGGAGGAACAGCAGAAGGCTGAAAGTTCATTGCATTCTTTGCTCTGCCAGATTTTGATGTAACATTACTCAGAGTGGAAGTCAGGCATTTCCAGAGGAATAGTAACCAGGTAGTAACATCTATTTTGGGCTTTCTTCTTGTTGTGGAGTTCTGCTCTAACTGGGAGAGATAAAGAAATTCAGGAGTATCAACATCTAAATGAATGGAGAGAGGCTTTTTCCAAGGGTGTGCAGTAATACAAGGGGGAATGGTGTCCCACTGCCAGAGAGCAGGGCTGGATGGGATATTGGGAGTTAGGAATTGTTCCCTGGCAGGGTGGGCAGGCCCTGGCACAGGGTGCCCAGAGCAGCTGTGGCTGCCCCTGGGTCCCTGGAAGTGCCCAAGACCAGGTTGGAGCAGCCTGGGACAGTGGGAGGTGTCCCTGCCCATGGCAGGGGTGGCACTGGACAGACTTTAAGGTCCCTTGCAACCCAAACTATCCTGGAATTCTGTGACACACAGAGGTGTGCCTGCAGCCACAGGGGATCAGCCTCCTCCTTGGGTGGAAATATTCCATGTTCCTTTGGCATCACCTGGTTCATGCACAGCCCTTTCCAAAGCTGTGGCATGGTGCAGGTGTAACATGGATGTGAGAGAACCAGATGGAAGTGCCTGTGTTTCAATTCATGTGCTATGGATTCACTGAATTCTTCCAACCTGCAGGCAGGAGAATTCCCAGAATTCCAGCTGGGAGTGCAGCAATTGCATAGAGCTCCCATATAAAGTGGCCAAACACTAAAATTGCTCCTCATGGAGCTGGATGGGACCTCAGGGTGGGATTATTGGCAGAGGAAATGGTCATTAACTTCTGCAGGTTTCAGTGTCTTGATGGTTTCATTGTACCTCAGTAAATCCATGTATTTGGGAATATATTTAAATGTAAGGATTGCTGAGGAGACACTGAGACAAGCCCCCCCTGTGCTGGTGCATCCCAGTTCCCAGTGGTGACCCTGGTCAAACATAATGAATTCTGCCTTCTAATTGAAATATTAAAATGACTCCATGTCCTCAGGTAAATGCAGAAAGAAAGTGCTCGCTTAACTGCATGTCTGAGGAAAAAAATGAACAAAACCCACTCTAAATTGAAACCCTGTGGGAATATATGAGAGTCCTGCTATAAACCTGGCAGAAATTAATTTATAGATGGGACATTGCAAACAGACCCTTCAGTAGAGCAGCACTGCCAAATGCTGACATAATTAAGTGCTCTGTTTAAATGGCATAAATTAAATTAAGCTACAGGAGTACCTTAAGACCTGAGCAAACCAAATCTGAGATGAGGAACTTAAACTGTGTGAGCTGAGAGCTCTTTACATAAGGCTTTCTGAGCCTTTTTTTTTCTTCCTCTTTGCTTTCCATGGGAGAGGATTAGTTTATCCAGTGGTTAGGGTTGGTGGTAAAGCTGCACTGAGTAACAATCATGGGATGGATTGGGACCTTCAAGCCCATCCAGTGCCACCCCTGCCATGGCAGGGATACCTTCCACTGTCCCAGGCTGCTCCAAGCCCTGTCCAACCTGGCCTTGGCATTCCTGGGTTATCTCAAGCAGGACCAGTAGTTTGACCCAATGATCTTTGTGGGTCTCTTCCATCTCAGGGCAATCTGCGATTATCTGGAATTTTTTTCTCAGAGAACTTGTGAGAAATTTGAAAGAATTTTACTTAAGGATGTCTTGGCAGCAATGTGAGCAAACAGAGCACGTAAGAGATAAAATAAGTTTTAATTGCAGCCACAAGTGCAGGTTATGAATTTTCAATAATAGATCTATAGAAGGAAAAAGAATAGATTTTTTTTTTTTCAACCAGGAAAGCTGAAGCATTTTAAATACCAAGTGGTTTTCTCTGGTATTGGTCTGATTGCTTCTATCATTCCCAGTTTTTGTTTGAAATTGTTTTGCAGTCAATGCTCTCTCAAGGGAACAGTTCTGCTGGCCCTGGGCAGCCCTGCTGTGGCATTCCAACAGTTGTAGTAACTCAGGAAATAGCCTTCCCAGAATTAAACAGCTCATTAATATCATTATTAAAACAAACAGAAGGCAAAGACAAAAAGCTGATTTCATTTCTTTAGGATTTATAAAGATAGGGGTTACAACTTTTTGGATCTTCGCATTTAAGGAAAACCAGAAATATTAACATTGAATTGTTCCTGTAGCACGTGTGTCTTCCTTGATTATTTCAGGATTAATATCTCATGGTTTCTGCCTCCTGACACTCCCAGGAACAATTCCTTCCCAATATGCCATCCATCCCTTCCCTCTGGCAGTGGAAGCCATTCCCTGTGTCCTGTTCCTCCCTTGTCCCCAGTCCCTCTCCAGCTCTCCTGGAGCCCCTTTAGGCCCTGGCAGAGGCTCTGAGCTCTCTCTGGAGCCTTCTCCTCTCCAGGTGAGCACCCCCAGCTCTCCCAGCCTGGCTCCAGAGGGGCTCCAGCCCCTCCTCTGGACTCATTCCCACAGATCCACACCTTTTTGTGTCGGGGACACAGAATTCTCCCTGCTTCTCCTCTGCAAGGCTCTGGATCTCAGATTTTCCAGGTGAACATGGGAAATATTCTCTGCTTTCACCCAGAATCTAGGAGGACAGATGCTGGAAACAGCTTTCCAACAAAACCAATTTTTCATGGACGTTTCAGTGCTGATCATCCTCCACTTGAACATGTTGGAAAACTCCGCTGTGTCAAAGTGTCTTTGTTGTCACTGCAGATTTTAGGGGATGGGGTTGTGCTGCTAATTAGCAAGTCTGAGCAGTTTGGATACTCTTGGAACTTGTTCTGGCTGCCCTGGAGAAATTCACAACCAAATTGGCCCTGAACAAAAACTTTTGGGATTGTTGAAACATACACAGAACAAATACCCTTGTCTGCTCAGTCTCATCACAAATAATTTTGGTTTCATCTTCATCAGTTTTAGAAAACTGTTTGCTTTGGGCAGAGTTGTAAGCCCTGGTGGGATTTGAGGAGCAGCAGGAATGGAACATCCGCGTCCATGCAGGAATTTCTCCAGAGATTTTTCAAGCAGAACACACTGGAGTCCAGGCTTTTTTTATTTGGTGCAGCATTTTGTGTGTCTCATTTGTTGGGTTTTTTTGGTCTGTAACCGTGAATCCCCCAAATGTTCTGCTGTCCCTCACTCACAGGTTTGTGCTTCCTCAAGTGTTCATTTTGTGTTTTCCTTTGTAGGTCCCACCAGGTGCCTTCCCTGTAGGTATTGGGACTTATGTGTGCAAAACACCTTTTTTGGGTTTAATTGTGTGATTTCTTCCTTTCTTTTCTCTCTCACTTCTTCCTGTCCTGGTGGTGTTTGAGGCTGGGACTGTCCCTTGGTTTGTGAAGCCTGCAAAGAGCCCTTTAAATACACTGGACCCAATTTAGGGCATGAAGTCATACATTGTAGTTGCTTAATGTTCATTAAATTATTACAAGTCTTCAAAGACATGCTGAGTATTACAAAAGTGCCTTTTGAAATTCAGAAGTACCTCAGGTTTGAACTGTGTGCTTGAAGTGCTCCTTGCGGGTTGCGTGTGAACTCTTTTGTGTGGATTGTGATAATTTTCTACTTAAAATTCCACGTTAAACAGTTTATCAGAGACTAGCCTTGTCTCCATGACCCAGTAATGTCACCAGAAATCACAATGCTGAAATCCACGCTCCAAAATAAAATTATTAAGAAAAATAAATTATGTTGGCAGTGTAGCTGGGGTTGCTCTCTCTCACATGAAATGTTCAGTTAAGCCAAGCTGGCTTTTCAGGCAGCATAAAATGGGATAATAATGTCCAAGATCCCTGACAATAATGTCAAATATCCCTGGTAATAATGTCCAAGCATAACAATGCTTTTCCAGATGAAGGGAATAAATTGCTCTGTGGCTCTGACATGCCTGGGAGGTGGTAAAATAGGCATTGATTGCTGTAAAGGCAATTACCTTCCATATTAGGAGAACATTTCTAAGACAAGGATAGCAAAGGAATAGGACACATTACTCCAGGAGGGTTTGGGATCTCCATCATTGGTTTTTCTCAGGAATAAGGAAAAAAAGTGCTGTTTATTAGTGTTCAAAAGGACATGAAAGCAAGAACTGCAACACTAACTAGGGGTTTTGTAAATTGAATTCTTAACGGACTTTATAACGTCTACAAAGTGAGCAATTATGGGCAATTACCTCACTTAAGTTTTCCTGGAATTAAGAGGTGGCTGTTTGCATTGCTGGCTGTAAAATGAATTTTCATTTTCCTGGGAGCTACAGTTGCAGCTTTAGGCACTGAGGAACCACTGGTGTGGAACACTTGGATAATTCTTTCCCATGGCTTCCTGGAATGTTTTCTCATTTAAGTCGTGGAATCTTTGGGGGTTTTTTGGGGGTTTTATTTGGGCTCTTTTAAAGCAGTTTGTCTGTCTTGGCGTTGTGCTGCTCTGTCCTGGTGCCACCTGGTGCAGGTCAGGGTTGGCTGGGAGTTGGGGACCTGTCCTGTGCTCCCAAGGGTTTTAATCCTCCAGGAATGGCACTAATGGAGGGACCCTTCCAGAAGAGCTTTGGATTCAGAAAGAGTTTAGAGAAGTAATGCTCCTTTGGGGATTTTTTACTGAATTCCGCTTTTCTCCTCTCAGGATTTTTTTCTGGAATTCAGCTGGTTCTCCCTCCTCTGTAGGCATGGGATTTGTGGAATGACATTGGAAAGCAGCTGGTAAAATCTGGATTTTCTGTCTTTGCTGGTACCACTCCTCTGGTTCCTCACCTCCACATTCCTGGATGCAGTTTAAAGCAGTTTTTATAGGACTTGTGATCCAGCCTTTTGCATTTTCCTGGAGTTTGCATTCCCCTACCAACAGAAATAAACTCTGTAACTTGTGAGCAAGAGCAGCAGGAAGTCAGGTTAAATCAAACAGATTATGGACAAGGACACAACGTTATTGAAATACTGTGGGCAACAAAAACAAATGTAGTTTGTTTAAAATTTTTACTCATGTAGAGTCCGATCAGTTAAATAACTCAAAAACACCCTGAAAGAGGTGGAAATCAGGAGTGACCCAAGTCCTCAAGAAGCCGTGAGCAAATTTACAAGGCTTTTTACCTTAAAATACTACTTTTCAGTTCATTTTTGATGTTTTCCCCCCATCAACTGAGAGGTTCCTAATTCTGCATCAATATTTTTTGGATTCTTTCTGGGACCTAAAGAGACCCCCTGAGCTGCCTCTGTTTCCTGAAATACTTCACCACATGTCATTCTCTTTGTTCAGTGCACCAACCCAGCTGTTTTATTGCTCTGTTAATCAAGTTAAGCTTCTTTTGGGTTTTAATATGAAGATAAATGCTTGAATCTGGTTTCTTATATTAAATTGTATTTGGCTTAAAAAATATTGTTTAATGGGGGAAAAAGACACTTATTTTAAAAAGTATACCAAACAGGTATTTGTTTACAATTGGATTTTCTTACTCTAGTGGTTCTTAATAAATTTTTCATCAAGATGAGATTTTTAGGCTAGCAGTGAGTTGGTTTTTTTTTTTTAACAGTTTTTTAGCTTTTTAGTCACAGCATTTGTGCTTATTTAGGTTTCAACTAAAACAAGTACTTGCAGCGAATTGGAGACTTAGAGATTTAATGTCCCTCTGAATTTATAACAAGATGTTCTTTTTTCCCTTGGTATTGCTGAAAGACCAAGGATCCACAGCTCCATCTCTTCCTGAATGACTACACCACGTTTTTCACTGTGACCCAGAGTGGCATCACCCGCTACCTCACCCTGCTGCAGCCCGTGGACAGGGAGGTCCAGCAGCTCTACACCTTCTCTGTAAGTTAAAAGAATACTCTGGCACATCTGAAAGCTATTTATCTCCAAGTTTCATAGCAAAATTGGAAGGTCTACTCATTATAATGGCCACAGTTGTGGCAATTATTATCTGTAGGGCATAAATTTTCATCAGACATCAGCGCTGTATCTTTTATTTTTTTTATATGATGATTCCTGACACAAGAAGTCTTGCTCAGACATAAAACAACAAGGGCACAGATTAATAGAAACACTAATGAAAGGAGACTACAAGAAAACTATGCATAATTTCTGTCCTTCTGACAGGTATCCAGAGGTTGAGGTTGGATATGTCTTCACTGAAAGGGTTGTGCAGCCCTGGCACAGCTGCCAGGGCAGTGGTGGAGGCACCATCCCTGGAGGGGTTTAACAGATGTGAGGATTGGGGACATGGGGCACTGGTGGCCTTGGCAGCGCTGGGGGAATGGTTGGACTCCATCTTGGAAATATTTCCCAACATAAAGGAATTTATGGTTCTATGCTGATCAACTCAAGGCTCTTCTTCATAATATAACTGCTGCAAAACATTATCATATATTACAATAACTATATTATATAATTCATTACTTATCATTAACACATAATTAATTATTGATAATTAGTACTAATAAATAATTTATTGTTGATTATTATTGTCATATATATAGCATTGCAATATTATATTAAAATATAGTTTGCTGCAAAACAAACTCTGCATCCATAGAGCTACAAGTAAATAAAATCCTCTGCCTTCTGCGTTGTTAACAAAATACTACCTTGCCTTAAGGATATTGTCTGGGATTTTGCCCCCACAAAAATGTAATTGCCTAATCTTTCTTCTCCAATCACCACAGTGTACCAGTACTTTGCTTATCAGTTGCCCAGAAGAGGGAGAGCAGTGAAGGATGAGTTGTTTGAGAGCAGCATTTTAGATTCCCCTGCCAGCACCTTCTCTGTGGCCCCAGGATTGGTGCCTGCTTCTCATCCCACAGCAGGATCTGAGCCTTCTTTTTTGTTCCCAGCCATGCTTTTCTCATTGCCTTTTTCCACTCATCCCTGGAGCCAGGAACATGAGCCTTGTCTTGGGCTTTTTGCTTTATTTTTGTCCCCAAAAAAAAAAAAAAAAAAAAAAGGAAAAAAAAAAAAAAAAGAGAGAGGGAAAAAAAAAAGGCTGACAGAAAGCACAGCCAGCAGTATTAAAAAAAAAATAAATAAATAAAAGAGAGGGGAAAAAGCTTAAATGGATCTAGTATTCCCTCAGGTTGTGAGTAAAGCCAACAGCCCTACAGCAACTTGGAAATAGGCTGTGGGCAAACCCAGTTCTTCTGCAGGGGTTCCCAGTCTGTGCTTCCCTATTTTCTGTCCATTTTCATTGGAAAG
Source organism: Onychostruthus taczanowskii (assembly GCF_017590055.1). NCBI lineage: Eukaryota > Metazoa > Chordata > Aves > Passeriformes > Passeridae > Onychostruthus > Onychostruthus taczanowskii. The sequence goes on along the minus strand of NW_024499462.1, from coordinate 1,672,236 downwards.
GAGTGCTCAGATTTCCTCTGTGGAGTAAGAAGAGCCCCCAGCTCTGTAATTCCCACCTCAAAATGTTGTCTGGGAGCTCTGATGCCTTGACAAGGCCGACCCAGAACAGAGGCCAGACACAGTTAAAGAATAAAGAAGGGATTTATTAAAAGGATCTCCTCCATGGATGCACCTTGGGCAGCACAAGAGCCCAGCCAGGGCTGCACCCAAGGTGAACCAAAATGGTCACAAAATGGACACCCGCTCACGGGGTCTCTCACTGTGATCAGTTCTGCTCCATTTGCATCTTGGAGTTAATTGTCTAATTACAACTTTAGCCCATGCAGTCCCATCCTGCTTGTTTTTCTCTCTTCAGCCCACGGTGTTTGTTCTCTTGGGCCTGAGCTTTGGATCATTTGTCTTTGGTCCCCAGCTGGAGCAGGAATTGTTTTGTCTCCCTGCTCTGTGAAGAGAGCTCACCATCCCTTAATGTGAAGCTCAGAAGTGCACACTAAAGTAGCACAGAATCTGAAAAATATAAAAGCTAAAACCTGAGGCATCGTGTTTAACAGAGCTCCTGGGTGTGATGTTACCCAAGTGACATTCCATGAACTCAATAGTTCCCGTCCCAGCCCCATCCCTGGGAAATTCCCAGTTATTCCCTCTCACTTGTGTACTGGAAAGGTTTGAATGTGTTTGCTTTGCTTTTGCCCTGAGTCTTGCACGTGCAGGCTTGAGCTCTGCTGAATCCTCCTGTAATTTTAAACGCACAGAGAAACAAAATGCTGATTTTGGGTTGTGAGGCTGTGTTTTCTCCTGTTGGGATTGGATTTCTCTTGGAATTGTATTCAGAAAACACTATTAAAATACATTCCTCTCCTGTTTTTTCTGTCCTTCTGAAGATGACAGCTTCTGATGGAGTCCAGGAGAGTGTCCCAGTGACTGTCAACATCATAGTGATCGATGCAAATGATAATTCCCCAACCTTCTCCAACATTTCTTACAATGTCAAGATCTATACGGATATGAAGCCTGGGGAAGGTGTTATAAAGGTAATTTCAGGGCTTTTATTACCTTTGTTAACTCACTCTTTGTTAACAGTATGTAGCCTTGTTCATCTCAGTTGGAAATGCACTGAAACCAGGTAGAAATGAAGTTTGGGTGTCTTTTTATCCACTTCACTAATTAAATATCTATTCAAAATTGCTAATACTAAATGTCAGGCCTGTTCTAGCTGTAGAGCTGCAGCTCAGCAGCTTCCTCTGAGGTTCCACAAAATAATTTTCAGCTGAAAAATCTCAAAAGAAAAAGAAAATTCTCCTTTATTGGCAGCAAATTGAGATAAAACATTTTGGGAGAACAGGTCAGCAGTGGAGTAGGACATAACCAGGAATGTTTTCCCATGCCAGAAAACCTGCTGGTTTTCGTAAGTTTGTTTGTAGAGCAAATGAGCAATGAAATGTGGGTTGAACACGGGCCCAGAGAGAAGCAGTTTCAATTAAATTTTGCCGGCACTGATTTATGTTTTAGTGCAAGACTGGAGGTGAATCCTGGTGACACTGAAATTAGAGGAAAAAGGCTCTTTTTGTGTAATTCTTCCAAGATCTCAGCCCTGCTCTGAGTGCTGCCCGTCCAGATGGATGAGAAGACAAGATGCCACTGGTGGCTTTCCAGAGTGGTTGAAGGCAGTGGGAAAATTGGGAAAATAAAATTAATCAGCTGACTTAAGTCATAAAATGCCATTTTCTGAACTGCAATCAGGAATTTGAGTGTAGCAGTGATGAGGAGACAGTTCAGAAAATGGCATTTTCTGTCCCTCCTGTCCCTCTTGAGCTGTACTTTGGCCTTTGCATCTTCAGCTCTTCCTTTGTGGTGTTTTGCCTCCTCATCAATTTGGACCATGAGTGCTTAAAAACCATCAGGGACAGCCACAGGGGCATTTCCAGCAAGATTTGAGGGAAAGAGAAAGTTTGAAGCATACTTAAATTCCTTAAAATGGTGCACAAGGCTGTGTGGAAACACCACAGCAAATCCTGTTGTCCTGAAGGGGTCAGGCAGAAAATGTTGCTAAATGAGATTTCTGCTGGGGAAAAAGAATGTTTTCTACTCAAAGTTGGCCTTGAGGATGCTCTGAGCTGCCTGAGGTGTGTTAATGGTACCTGGGCTGAAGCAGAGCAGCTCCTGAGCTGGTCTGAAGCTGCTGAAGTGTTTCTGTGTTCAGAGGGAAGGTGCTGCTCTCCAGCTCCTCAAACACATCCTGGTCTTGCAGCTGCAAACATTTTACAAGCCTTGAGGCTTTCAAAGAGCAGGGACATATTTATTTGGAAAATTGAGCCAGAACAGGTTATTTTGGAAAGGAATAATGGGGAAGTTGGGCCTCTATCTTACTTCTGCTAAAACATTTAAATTCCAAGAGTAAGGTTTTTCCAAATTCATGCTTCTGTGTGCACAGCCAGCACCCAGATACTTGCACATTGTGAGTTTATAATCTGGTCAGAGGGAAGAGGTAGAAAATTCTGGCCTGTTTGGGAGAGCTGTTGTTGTTTTTCAACTCCCACATTACCAGATGATCTGAGTTTTTCAATTACCCACTTAAAAAAAACCCCAAAACCCACAAAAGCAAAGGGTCAAGTCTTAGGATTTCAGAGGACTGGTGACGATGCCAGAAATAAAGAGGGCCCAGCACAGGAGGGACCTGGAGCTGCTGGAGAGAGCCCAGGATGAGCAGAGGCATGGAGCAGCTCTGCTGGGAGTAAAGGCTGGACAGCTGGGGGTGTTCACTGGAGAGAAGCTCTGGGGTGACCCGCTGATGAGCAGAGACATGGAGCAGCTCTGCTGGGAGGGAAGGCTGGGTGAACTGGGGCTGTGTTCAGCCTGGAGAGGAGAAGCTTTGGGGTGACCAAATTGTGGCCTTGCAGTGCCTGAAGGAGCTACAGGAAACATGGAGAGAGACTCTGTACAAGGGATGGAGCGACAAGGGGAATGGCTTCCCATTGCCAGAGGGCAGAGATGGATGGGATATTGGGAAGGAATTGTTCCCTGGCAGGGTGGGCAGGTCCTGGCACAGGGTGCCCAGAGCAGCTGGGGCTGCCCCTGGATCCCTGGCAGCGCCCAAGGCCAGGCTGGACACTGGGGTTTGGAGCAGCCTGGGACAGTGGAAGGTGTCCCTGCCCATGGCAGGGGATTGGATGGGCTCTAAGGTCTCTTCCAACTCAAACCATTCCCTGACTCTCTGATCAGGATTTTGGGCAGCTGCACTCTTTGGTAGGTTGCTCAATCTTCAGATATAAAATACCTATAAATATATATATATACACACACTTCATATATGTAAAGGCTTTATAAGACTTTTCTCAAAGGCCAAACAGATATTTCTTTCCCCTTTTTTGAACCCTGACAGAGTTATTTTGAGGGGTGCTCATCTTATTGTCTCCATGAGGAGCAAAGTCACCTTTTACCTCACCCTCCCTCCTTGGTTCAGGATTCTTTGGGATCCTCTGCTGGGAGAGGATGCTCATCTTGCATGGTTCCCAGGGGAAAACAAAACCACTTTGTCTGACCAGAGCATCTTATTGTCTCCATGAGGAGCAAAGTCACCTTTTACCTCACCCTCCTTCCTTGGGTTCAGGATTCTTTGGGACCCTCTGCTGGGAGAGGATGCTCATCTCTGATGGTTCCCAGAGGAAAACAAAACCACTTTTTCTGACCAGAAAAAAGCAGGTTAGAAAAAGAACACTGACCTCAGGGTGTCTGGACAGTCTCATAACCATCTATAATAATCAGACTGAATTTCAGCCTCTTGGCTTTTATTATCCTTAGGGTAATAGTCTTACACCTCTCATATTTTTTTCCAGAGTGCAGTTGCAGGAAAATGTACAAATAAAGTGGACAAATAAACCCACTATGTGCTTTCTTGCTGCCTCATTTTGTGGGACATTGTTTTGATTTTACTCCTGAAAATAGCCCCAAAATATAATAGCTTTTAAGTTACTTGTGGTTGCTGTCTGGTACACTCTTAAAAAATAAAGGAAATTCCAAAACTCTTACATTCTGCTTGAAAATAACAACAAATCCAGGCAAATATATTCATTACAAGCAGAATTCAATTTTTTCCCCATTTTTTTCCTTTTTGCCTGCATGGTTAGACCAAGGATTTTTACTTCTTTCCCTGCTGCCTTTCAGAGAAGTGACTAAAACAAGTTTTATTTTTATTTCAGTTGTCTCGTTTCAGTGCTTGCGAAATTGTTTCAGGCCTTGGTTGAGGAGAGTTAAGTTTAAATCTGTGGGTTTTTTTCCTTTCTGCCTGAAAACTTTTCATTTTTCCTTCTCCTTTCATAGGTATTTTATTGTGCTCCCTGAGAGTTTCTCAGTTGAGAAATCTGTACTTTAAAAGAGTTGAATGTGGTAAATAATAACTGTCACTAGAGAGATTATTAACAGTAAACCTAGTAAAGTACTTAATTCCATCTTTTTTATGTTATTATATTTTTGCTGCCTAGTTTCCCATTTTTCCACTGCTGTGGCTCAGATATTGAAATGAGTTCCACATTGATGGGTGGAGTTTGCAGCAGCAGTGCAAAAAAATTTCAACTCAATAATTTAAATCCTCTGCCTTTTTTTTAGACGTCCCTCATTTTTGTATTCAGGATGCAGGGAACAGGGAATATTGAGCAGGAAAATGAGAGGCAGGAAGGGATAGAGGGTGGTAAAAAGTATTATTCACCTACATCTTGGCCCATGAGGAGTTTTTTTTATATTTTGTCTTTACAGGAAAACTTGTAGACTGGCCTTAAATGTAATTAATGGAATTACATTTACATTACAGGGGATCCAACCCCTGGCCCTGCTCAGCCCCCCCAACAATCCCACCCTGTGCACCCCGGGAATGTTTTCCAAACTCCTTGAGCAGCCTTGGGGCTGTGACCTGTTCCGTGCCTGATCACTCCTGAATGTTTCCCTAAAACAATTCTCATAGAAGTCATCTCCAAACCCCACTTCATCTTTTATTTACATGTTTATTTGCAATCTTTTTGCCTTCTGCCCATCAGGTAATTAATTTCCATCTCCAAAGCAAACCTGATTAGCAGAGAGAGAAAACAAAACTTGGCTTTGTTTGCATTGCTCAGCCAATATCCCTGCAGACTCAAGGAAAAAATAATGGATTGAGGATTGATGAAATGTCTAAAGGAGATAATGAAAAAGTATCTTGACCTACTCAGAGATCATTATGTGGGGTTGACTCAAGTTCAGGAACATCTCTATAACACTCCTGGAATTTTTCCATCACACTGAATCTGGTGAAAGCTGCTGGGAATGTTGGTCATCACTTTATCTGTCCAGGGCCAGGGGACCCCAGATGTTGCTCTGAGAAGGTTCCAAGTGAAACTTTGAAGCCCAGTTTCCTCCAGTAATGAACAGAGTCTGAGCAGGGTTCATATCATAACCAAGATGTGTCTTTGTAAGCTTCAGGCCATCCTTCTAAGCTTAAGGCCATCCTTTTCCTCCCAAGAAAACCATTGCTAAACCTCCTTTCCCTCCCAAGAAAATCACTCCTAAATCTCCTTTCCCTCACAAGAAAATCACTCCTAAATTTCCTTTTCCTCCCAAGAAAACCGCTTCTTCCTGCAGCAGAATCCACACCTGGTTTGCCAAACTTTTAGTACATTAAATTTTGATGCAATGGAGCTGATCCTGCTGGATGAAAATTTCTTAGCAAAGTAAATGAAACCTTGTTTTGTTCATCTCCCTTTACATTTTAGCCTGTTTCTTAAATCTTGTTAACTATGAAGCTCTATCGGGCTGGGACAGCTGGAGATGGGATTTCTGGAATCATATTGTGGCACCAGCTAAATTTTAATTCTATTTAATCCCAGGTTTGATTCCTGGTTTTGCCCCCAAAATGTTTTTCAAATTACTTATCTTTCCAAGCATTTGTAGGTTTAATTAACCTTCTTAATCTCTGTGCTTGTGTAGTCAATTAATTTTCCGTTTTCATGTCGTCACAGTGAAAACTGGCCTGGTTCCAAATCCTGCCATTAAATCCTCAGGACTCTGTATTTTGCATAAAGGTTTTATTTATCTTTTTGTATGGGTGTCTGTTACTTTTGAAGTTCAGCAGACAAGGTTTTTACAGCTCTGTCAATTGGGTGGATAATTAGTCTCTGCAAGGTTAATTAACACACCCAGGTATGTATAGAAGCTATAGAAGGAGTGATTAAATTGTGGTTTTCATAGCATGGCTCCTTCAGAATTCCAAAAGAAATAAGAGAATGAGGTAGATAAAAAACTCCCACACAAATGTTAATTTGCTTTTTTAATTTATTTTTAAGAGGACATGACCTCTGTTCCATGATTTTTGGGACATTTTAAGCATTTATCCTATGTTCACTACACAATGTGTCCCAAAATGCTATAGGAGATAAATTAGGTTTGTTTTTTTTTTTTTTTTTAAAGCTATTGTGGGCTTAATCCTCAGTTTGGAGAATATTTATGACTTTCTAAATGAAGTTTTGTGTTTCACTTTGTGCGTGAAGGATCAAGATTATTTTAGAAACCATTTAGATCCCTGAGTTTTTCCCTGGAAGTGTCCAAGGCCAGGCTGGATGGGCCTCTGAACAGCCTGGACTAGTGGACAGTGTCCCTTCCCATGGAATTGGATGAGCTTTAAGGTCTCTTCCAACCCAAACCATTCCATGAATTCACATCCTTCACTTGGTGCTCAGTGTTGCAAATGGGATTAACTCAGATATTTGCAGCTTTGGGGTTGATTCTTGTTTTAGTGGCAAGGTTTGGTTTCTGCTGTTCTGAATCTTCAGACATCCTTGGGCCAAGGGGTTTTGATAGTTCCAAATGGTGTTTTGGCAGTTTTGCCTGGTGGTTTGGCAGTTCTGGGTGGTGGTTGGCAGCGTTAGGTGGTGACTTGGTAGTTTGGGATGCCGATTTGGCAGTTGCAGGTGGTGATTTGGCAGTTTTGGGTGCTGGTTTGGCAGCCTTGGGTGGTGCTGTGGGAGGCTGTGAGCTGCTGATGGGATGCTGCGCTGATCGATGGATGATTTTCTATCGTAGCATGGCAGGGCCATTGGGGGGTTCCTGTCCCTGACTCCAGGTGTCACAAGGTGACAAGAGGGGCTCAGAGGCAGAAGCTGAGGCTGCTGTTTGGCTGGCCTTGCCTCAGGGAGTGGCTGTTGATCCTGCCCTTGGCCTCGCAGTCAGTGCTGAGGTTTTCCGTCACTGCTGACATCCAGCATTCCCATCCTCTATCCCTGCTGCCCCAGGGTAGGAGTGTTTGTGTCAGGAAAGCCAAGGCAGAGACCTTTGAATTTTCATCCTGCAGGGATCGTTCCAGAGGCTGGGATTACTTTGGACATCCTAGGAAAGCTCTGCTGTCACCCCTGCTGATGTCCTTTCCCATTCCCCACCTCCCACTGGTTGCCTGGAGCTGGGAGCAGCAGAGGACCCCAGGGTGCCATCATTCCCTGTAACTTCCACTGCCAGCTGGATGCACAGCTGAATGCTGTGGCCTCCTGGATGTTCCAGTGCTGCTCAGACCACTTTATGCCATTCCTTGTGCTGTTTGAGGGAATGTTTTCCTATGGAATGAAAAGGCAGTTGAGGAACCTGCATATCAGCAAAAGAACTCCTAAAGGAGAAAGAGACAACAAGACCAGGTTGAACAGGGCTTGGAGCAACCTGGGATAGTGGAAGGTGTCCCTGCCCATGGCAGGGGGTGGAATGGGATGAGCTCTAAGTTCCCTTCCAGCCAAAACCACTATGGGATTTTCTTTCATGATTCACTAAAAGCAAATGTATTTCCTGGGCTCTAATTCCTGCCTGAATGTATGTTTGATTTAGCATAGCTCACTACAGAAACAGGATAAACCCACTGCCTTTTCCAGGGGGAAGAGAAGAACTCCCTCATTTCATTACGTTCACCTCTGGAATTTGGGTCTAATACAAGGATTTAGATTTTTCTCAAGGGATTTAAAGACAACATGGCACTTGGGAACATGGGTTTAGTGGTGGCATTGGCAGTGCTGGGTTAACAGTTGGACTTGACCATCTTAGAGGGCTTTCCTCATCTGAATGATTCCATGATTCCAAGTGTTTCCATATGGGAACAGCTGCCATTTCCCTTCCACTTGGCTGCCACAGCCATAGGTGCATATGAACACAAACACTGCTCTCCAGTGCTTGAGGAGAGCTTGGAATGCCAGGCCTGGAGATGAGATTTTCTGGCACTACCAGGGCTATCACCTGGAAAAGTGGAGAGAAGAATGGGAAATAAAGAAATATAAACCTTTCATTACTATTGAAACACAAAAGATGTCAAAGACAAAAAATGTCTTCTTCTCCCACATGCTTATATTGAAAGTCTTATATATTCCAACCCACCCGAGAGAATAAACTCGGTCTAAATAAGTTTTTAAATTTGTCCTAAAATAATTGGCTTGCAATCTTTAGCAAGCAGTTTTTCTCTGATTCATGATGTTTTTACACCTATTACTGTTCATTTCAGCTGTCTCTTTGTTAGAAATTCCTGTGTGCATTCCAGATATTGGAGCTCCTCTCTCCTCCTCCGAAATCACCTTCCCAGAGCACGTGGAAGTGTTCCCCTGCTGACCCCGTGGTTTTGCCTTGCAGCTGACGGCCGTGGATGCAGATGAGGGAGCCAATGGGCAGATAGTGTACGAAATCCTGGCTGGGGATCAGGGAGACTTCACCATCAACGAGCACACGGGCCTGATCACCATTGCTCCAGGGGTGCTGCTGGCCGTGGGCCGCTCCTACGCCCTCACCGTCAGAGCGTCTGACAGTGCCCCCCCTGCACAGAGAAGGTAATTAATGCATTCCCTAATTGCTCCAGCAGCTCAGCAGTAACAGCTGTGCCACACCCCACAGCCCCATGTCTCTAGTCCGCATCTTCATTCTGGAAAAGTGACACACACAGTAGAATTTTTATCCTTTGTGGTTCTTTGTCGCCACATTTCTCTTCACAGAGAAAAGCAAGGCACAATTCTTCCCAAGGATTTCTGAGATTCACATTCTCTCAGCCTCAGAGAAAGGAAAAACAAGGCTTATCTCATTTGCTGTGCTTGTGTTTGTGCCAAAGTAGAATGCAATATGGAGATTGTTTACCCAAAGTGATGATGTTTTGTTTCCTTGGCGTGCCAGGGCCAAGCGTGTGTGTGTGTGTCGGGACTGTCGACTGAGTCACAAGATGTGCAGTTGAGTGCCTGGCAGATTCAGTTTAGATGTAATGTTATATGGTATAGAATAATATAGTATAATGAAGTAATTAATTAGCCTTCTGATATCAATGGAGTCCTCTTCATCATTCCTCCTGGACTTTGGGCAAAAATATCACCAATATTTGTGGTCCTTAATGATGTTTCCCTTACAGCACTGTATTTTCGTGATTTCATTTGCTTGCCATGGTCTGTTATTTATAAGTTCCCAGTTGTGCTGTCACTGTGCATGTCTGTTCATTCATTGAGGTGGAGGGGTGGAAAGAAGAAAGCAAGTGAGAAGGGAGATTATTTTTGCTCAGAAAATGCAAAAGGGATCCCAAAGAATGGGGTTGCTGAGCTGGAGAACCTCTCCAGGTGTAGGGTGTGCAGTGTCCTTACTAAGACCAAAATTCCTAAGGGCAGAATTATCTCTGTTGTACCCCAGCTGAAAAAGAAGAGCAGACTGCAAATTTAGGATTTAGGCTGGGAGGAGAATATCATCATCTTTGAGGTCCCTTTTTACCAAATCATTGTACTATCTATATGTTCAAAAACTAGCAAAGGTATCAAGACCTGCTTACCTGTTTCTGTGGCGTTTGTGTTCTAAATGTGCCAAAATGTCATTTCATGAAGGTGTGGATGGAACCAAAAAAATGTCTCTGGTGTTCTGGGCCAGGTATTGATAATGTGACAACCTCCTTGTCCAAAGAGCATGAAGGGAGGAACAGGAGGTTCCAGCATTCAAACCTCCCACAGCTGTAAAGTGAAAGCCTGTACTTCAAAAGGGAAATATAAGAAGGAAAGAAAACACAAGACTAGGATTTCAGTAGCTGGATTTTTCTCAGGACCTGCTGCTTCTATCTTGTCTCCAAGAAAGCAGCTCATTTCTTCAGTTGTGCACATATTTTATAATTACTGTCCATTCAACCTGTTAAGTTGTTCATAAAATTAACATCTGGTAGCAGTCCCTTGGCTGAATTTCACTCTCTTTTTCCTCCTCCTTGCTTTTTTGATAAACCCTCTTAAGCTGGTAGTAGGCTGCTGGTAGTGCTGAGGGGAAGACTGAGGACAATTATGCATTTATTTTGTGTAGTGCTTCAGAGAGAAGGCCAAAAATCAGTAATTCTCCTTCAGAGAGCCTGAGATCCCCATGGTGTGACTCCACACTACAGCTCTGATTGCCATCAGCTCCTTTTGTGCTGGAGAAATCTTTGTGTTGCCTAAATATATGTATTTCTGAGGATGGATGTTGGGAGCCTGTGCTTCCTCCTCTGAAAATGCCTTCAAGGCAAATAAGAAGTGGAAAGCTTTGCCAGGATAACCAGTCACCTGGAAAGTGGCTGCATTTCAGTCTCCCCCCTTACTTATGCACAAAGGAAAACCCAGCCACTGAGCATGGCTCAGGAATTGTAGCTCTGCAGCCTTTGTGAACACAAATTGAAATTGGAGTTTGGACTTCTGTGTAGGTTTGTTGGGGTTTTTTGCATGGAACGACATTTAAAAATGTTGGTGGGTGGCTGTGTCCCAACTGAGATTTGGGGTTTGAGTATTATTAATTATAACTGTTCATGTAAGTTGTTGAGATACCATGGAAAAGACCTCCAAGATCATCAAGTTCAACCTAGTCAACTAAACCACAGCAAATGCCACATCCATTTGTTTCTTGAAACTTTCCAGGGTTGGAGAATTTACCCCTTCCCTGCACAGTCCACTCCTATATTGAGGCACAACAATTTCTATTTTAGGGGGGAAAAAATGACAACACTTGTAAAATCAAAGAATTTCAGGTCAGACTTTAAGCTTTTTACAATCCCTCAGATTCCTGCACATGGGATTCATATCACTTGGTGATACAGGGTTCTGCTGGATCAAGTCAACATGAATGGAAATCCATTCATCCTAGATTTTGTAATTGCCCACAGCGGCTGTGGCTGCCCCTGGATCCCTGGAAGTGCCCAAGGCCAGGTTGGATATTGGGGCTTGGAGCAGCCTGGGGTAGTGGAAGGTGTCCCTGCCATGACAGGGATGGCACTGGATGAGTTTAAGGTCCTTTCCAACCCGAACCATTCCATGATTACATGTGGAGATGATTTAAGTAGAGATGAGGATGCAGTTGACTTTCAATCAGCTGGTAGCTGTTTTTCCATGCTGGAGTGATTTTGGGAGCTCTCTACAGTTCCCAAATGCTTTACAGGTCTCTGTGTATTCACCTGCAAACACCAGCTGCAGTGCTTGGCTCTGCTCCATCTTCTTCCCCTTCCCATGCCAAAGGAGAATTTGCCAGCTCCTTAACTGGGCTATAACCCACACAGAAAACACAGGGGAAAGATGCAAGGTGTTATTAAAAAATGGATTGGAATTGCAAAAAAAAAAGCTATCTAATATTAGAGTGCTTTTAGTTTGCAGACTATTTGTGCTTTACTTCTGTGATTTTGCCTTAAATATTTGAAGAAAATGTGCTTCCTATTCCTAGAATCCCAGAATGGTTTGGGCTGGGACAGACCTTAAAGCCCATCCAGTCCCAGGACAGGGACACCTTCCACCATCCCAGGCTGCTCCAAATGTCCAACCTGGCTTTGGGCACTGCCAGGGCTCCAGGGGCAGCCACAGCTGCTCTGGGCACCCTGTGCCAGGGCCTGCCCACCCTGCCAGGGAACAATTCCTTCCCAATATCCCATCCATCCCTGCTCTCTGGCACTGGGAAGCCATTCCCTGTATGTTGCCCCTGAATCCTGTCAATGTGTGTGTGGATGTGCCCTGAGGGGCAGAGTCCCTTCCCTGGGGGTGCTGTTTCTCCTTTCGGACAGCAGTTTCTTATCCTGGAGCATGGCCATGGGATGTGTGACAGTCCCCAACACGTTCCTCTCAGCCCTGGCATTGCTCTGCCCAGCTCCATCAATGACCCAGACCTCCAAAACCTTCTGGGAAAGGACAGTGATAAATACCAACAGCACAGTGGTGACTCTGCTCAGCCACAATTTTGGGCAGCTAATTAAGACTATTGGTCAGTAATGTGTTGTTTTCATATTCAATGAGCTCTCTCAGTCAGTACAACAGTTGTTTCAATAAGAAATGTCTGGTAATTTTGGGTAGCCCCCTCAATAAAGCTCTGGAGTTTGCTAGCCCTGCAAGAAGCAGCTCTTTGTGTTCATGATTTTCTTCTCTCTCTCTCTCCCTGCCCCACCTCCAAAAAAATTGGGACAAATCCCTTTGTTTTCTTTCCTGCCACTCTAAAACCTGAGCTTTATCAACCTAAATCCAAGGATTTATGAGGGGAAAAGCTACACCTGCAGCACAGCACTTGCTCTTCTCAGGGGTTTGTTCTGGGGTGGGGATGCTGTGCTGACATCCAGGAGGGGAGGCAGGCGGGATAATGGAGCAGAGAGGCAAGAGGAAGATCCCTTGAAGTCAGATTTTTAATCCCACATCTCCAGGGGGACTCCTGGCTCTCTTTCTCAAGTTGAGGATGCTGGATATCAAGTGGGTTTACAGGGTGGTCTGTGCAGGGTCTTCCTAAAGAACCTTCAATATTCCACCTGGAATGCTGTTTGCAGTCTGTTTGGGACAGGGATTCAGTGCAGCTCAAGGGTTTGCAGCCTCCTGCATTGCCACTGCTCTGAAATGGGATTTATTGCTCTGAAGTGGGGATTATTGACCCACAGCATCACAGCACAGTTGTGTGCTTTGCTTCTCCCAGCATTTCCCTCTCTGCCAGCATTCCCTGTTCCTGCTTTTCCAAGTAAAGGAAGCAAGCTGGGTGTCAGCAGGGATGCTCCAGGGGTGGCTGTTGTGCGTGGCAGGAGCAGTTCCCAGCCTGGAATTTGAGCTGCTCCCACAGAGGACACAGTGCATTGGGAGCTGTTTGTTTGTGGAGCATGTACTGATATCTCACTGCTCTGTTTTTGAAAGTGCACCACTTTGGGCTGCTTTGGGGAAATTGAGTTTTTCTTCCTGTTCAGAGTTCCTCTACAGCTCCTGAAAGGTGCCTGTGCTCAGGTGGGGTTGGTCTCTTTCTCCAGGCAGCACTGACAGAACCAGAGGACACAGTCCCAAGCTGCACCAAGGGAAATATAGGTTGGATATTAGGAAAAAGTTTTTTACAGAAAGGGTGATAAAGTTCTGGAATGGTCTGTCCAGGGAGGTGGTGGAGTCACCATCCCTGGATGTGTTTAGAACAGACTGGATGTGGCACTGGGTGCCAGGGTTTAGTTGAGGTGTTAGGACTGGTTTGGACACAATGATCCTGAAGGTCTCTTGCAATCCAGTGATTCTGTGAATTTTTTGAATGTGGCAGCCTGCTTTCCTTTTGATCCAGAAGGAAAAATATGTCTTGAAGCTTTTAGAGGCACAAAGGGAGGCAGTTAGAGCTCGAGAACACACAGTGTGTAAAGCAGCCGCTGTGGGTTGCCTCGTGGATTCGATTTATTGATTCTGACTGGTTTTGACTGGTTTTTCCCCCCTTGCACTGCAGGAGCTCCATCACCACTGTTTACATCGAGGTGCTGCCTCCCAACAACCAGAGCCCCCCACGCTTCCCACAGCTGATGTACAGCCTGGAAGTCAGCGAGGCCATGAGGATCGGCGCTGTTCTCTTAAACCTGCAGGTACACAGCCTTCCCTGGCACTCCCTGAGGCTCCTGAAAACCTCTCCACCTTCCTACCCTCTGTGTCATGCCATGCACAAACCATTCCTTGCATCCAAGGGGAAAAAGGGGCAGTTCAAAGGGATTGAAAATTGTTTTGTTTTGATCAGCAACCTCTTTTACATGGACTGCAGAGAAAAAGGGCTCATTTGGCTGTTTCTGTTACTTCTTTGTTTGATTTAAATATTGTAAAATATGCTGTAGGCTGAAAATGGAACTGCCCAGAGAAGCTGTGGCTGCCCCTACATCCCTGGAAGTGTCCAAGGCCAGGCTGCCTGGGATCTGGAGCAGCCTGGGGTAGTGGAACGTGTCCCTGCCCATGGCAGGAGGTGGAACGAATTGATCTTTGGTTTGGATTGGAAGTGACTTCATTCTGGGATTCTGTGATAATTATATTAGAAAAAAATTCTGAGCGGCTGGGAACTTGAAAGGCCTGTGATTTATTGTGTTAGAATCTCTCTCTGTATTTGCCAGCAGATCAGAGGAGCTTCAGCACCTCATTCATGGGGAATTGCAGCAAGATTTTGGGCAATTTGCTTTCCCTAGCCTGTTGTTTTTGAGAAATGCCTGAAGGTATTTCTACCCCTTGGTATGTATAACAACAGGCTGACAGGGAGCAGAGACCCCAGTTCTGTCAGCCCCAGGATTAGTGGGACCCTGTGCCCTGGGATCAGGGATCATGCAACGGCTTCTGGCCAGGTCCAGGAGCAGGAACATCCCTCATCATCATGCAGCAGGACCAGACCTCCCCTTGTTGCACTAATAGTTAAAAAATCAGTTCTCTCCTCATTTATTTACTGCTCCTTATCTACTGCATTGTAATCTGCCTCAAAACCAGCTGTGTAAAATAAGGAGATAAATGATAACACTTTATTGAGGTTTTTTTGAGGGATCAGGAACTTACTTAATGCTGTGTTTAGCAGTAGTGAAAGAAAGGAGTTCTAATTAACTCACTGAAGCAGGTGGATGGGAAAGCTCCTGCTAAAATGGTTTCCTGCTGAAAGACTGGGATTATTCTGGCTGATTAAGCTCATACAGTCACCTGTGCTGAGGGAGGATGACTAATTTAGCTCAGTGCTGCCAATTAACTCCTGGCGCATCTGTGGTGCCTGCATGGAGGGGGGAGTGGCAGGGCCAGGCTGTTCAGGAGCCTTCTCCTCCCCAGTGAGAGACACTTGGGGTTGGAAGCCCCAAAGAGGAACAGGAGCCAGGAACATGCTGAGAAACAGAAACATTTGTGTTTCCTTGACAGGTGCTGGAATCTGTGGCTGAGAGCCTGAGAGATCTTTGGAGGCAGAAAAAAACCTCTTGGCAGGTTTTGGTACTGAAGGATTTGATGGGATTTAAATGTGGTTGGAAAATGAAGCTCCAATGGAATAAACTGCTTTAATGTTTCACTAAACCCCAAGCAGCCCATTCTGGGCTGGCCCTGCTGAGGGACCTCAGGGCTGAGTCCAGTCCTGGGCCCTCCTGGCCAGAGAGCCCTGGAGGGGCTGGAGCGTGGCCAGGGAAGGGAACAGAGCTGAGAAGGGGCTGGAGCCCCAGGAGGGGCTGAGGGAGCTGGAAAGGGGCTGAGCCTGGAGAAAAGGAGGCTCAGGGGGGACCTTGTGGCTCTGCACAACTCCCTGCCAGGAGGGGACAGCCAGGGGGGTCTGGCTGTGCTGCCAGGGAACAGGGACAGGACAAGGGGAAAGGGCCTCAGGCTGGGCCAGGGGAGGCTCAGCTTGGACAGCAGCAGGAATTTCTGCATGGAAAGGTGCTCAGGCCTTGGCAGGGGCTGCCCAGGGAGCTTTGCAGTGCCCATCCCTGGAGGTGTCCCAGGAAGGGCTGGAGGTGGCACTCAGTGCTCTGGGCTGGGGACAAGGTGGGCATCGGGCACAGCTGGGACTCCATGGGCTGGCAGGGATTTTCCAGCCCCAGTGATCCTGCATTTTATGAAAAATACTCGACTTTTAAATCCCAAATATGCTTGGCTTTATCTTTGATGGTTAGTCCAGGACTGTATCTCTTGTTGGTCTGGTAGTCCTCAACCTAAAATGTGGAAGATGGAGGAGGACTTCTGCAAGGATCTGGAATGCCAGGACACAGGGAATGGCTTCCACTGCCAGAGGGCAGGGATGGATGGGATATTGGGAAGGAATTGTTCCCTGGGAGGGTGGGCAGGCCTTGGAACAGGGTGCCCAGAGCAGCTGTGGCTGCCCCTGGATCCCTGGCAGTGCCCAAGGCCAGGTTGGACACTGGGGCTTGGAGCAGCCTGGGACAGTGGAAGGTGTCCCTGCCCATGGTACGGGTGGCACTGGATGGGCTTGTAATTGGGCTCCCAACCCAATTCCATGTCCAGCTCCCTTGTCCTGCATTAAAACCTCCAAACCTCCATCTCTATTAAAGGACATCTCCTGTGGGCAGCATAATTCTGTTCTCATCTTCCTTTTTTCCCTCCTGTGTAAAATCCACCAGGACATTTTAAACATTCATAAAGTGAGTATTTAAACTTCTGAAATCCTGTGCTGCCTTTTCCAGGCAACACAAAGTTCCCTGTTATGCACGCTGGTTTGGGTTTTATTGCCTGTGTTCCATCGATGATATGGAATATCACCAGGCCTCAAATATTGAACAAGTTTTTTCATGTGTAAATTTTCACACTGATGTTTCTTTTCCTAAGTCTTATCAATCCAGTCAGTGTTTGGGCTGGTGCAGGTTTAGAAATTATGCTTTTATGGCTCTCTTAGTAATAATTTGGTAGTTCTGCATGCAGCAGGAGGGTTACAAAATCCTGTAGAGAGCCAGCAAAACTTTTCAAGTATCCCCAAGTTATCAAATCTGAAGATCTGCAAAACATTAGGGTTAGTAACAATACAAATGTAGCTGCTTTAAATTTGCCCTTTAGACTTTGGAAAAATAAAATTCACTTTTTTCTTGTCCATTAACATTTCTTATGCTGATGATGGAGGGCTTTATTTCTTTCTTATCCCCTTATTTATTTTCTAATGCACCCGGCTGGTCTTGACTGGTGTTTTAATTAACAACATTTGAGATTAATGCAATATTAAATGATCTCCACTGCATTAATTTGTAAATAAACCTCAGAGTTTATTGCATGCCTGGGAGGCGTTTATGGTTTCATGTTCTGCCAGACATTATTAATTAAAATATGCAAATGCTGTCATTTTTCTGGGAGCCTGCAGAACAAATAGGGCTGTTAGCAGGGTCCAGTTATGTGCTGAACAAGGAGCTAACATGGAACTGTTGTGTGCAATTTATGGGATCACTTTGTGCCATTGATCTGGAAAAAATCAGGAATAGGTTGCTCTTCTCCCTTGCCTTTGGTGGTTTTCTTGTGTACACAAGAACTTCGTGTTCCTTGCTTTTAAAGAAAGCAGGAGTTATTAAAAGCAATGATTAAAAGCAGTTTTTAAAAACAACTTTTCACCCCTTTTTTTAAAAGATTTTCTGTGGGGATAAGGAGAAAATGAAATCGATGACAGCCAGTCTGATTTTTCTGGTTTCCTGAGGGCTCTCTGACTTGCTATGAGAGAATGCAGACCACAATGATACCCCTGAGACAGCTTAATGTGAAGGGAGGGCAGGATGCCCTGCAGGGAAGGTAAAAGGAGGACAAAGGGCTAAAGGCAGGAGCAACCTGGGATTCTGGTGATTTGAGATCAAGGACAGTCCTCAGAGATGCCAGCTCCTCACATGGTCTGCCTCCAGTGCTTGCAGCATTTTGTGTTCTTGGCTCAGATCCTGACTGTTCATGTCCTCAGGCCAGGGAGATGCAAATTCTGCCCACACCCCCTGTTACTCAGTGCCACCCATGGAATTTATAAACAGTTTTCCCAGTCTGTCATTGATGTTGTGGATGGGAATATTGATCAGTGCTGGGAGAGCTGTACACACCCGAGCAGAATTGAGTCAGTACTAGCACTACCCACTACTGCCTGGCCTTAATGTTGATGATGGGTTTAATTCTTGCTTAATCCCACCCTCCACTTGGAGACTGTTGTTGGAGCTCCTTTGGGAAAATATCCCAACAAGCAGTAGGAAACACCTTCACCATGGCTCAGCTACTTTATTGATCCACAGTTTCTGCCCTGTTCAGGAGACTTGTTGTCCTGTTGGAAAATCAGATTAAATTGCTTCAGCATCCTTTTGTGCTGGAGAAATTCACTTCTGTGTCATCCATCTGCATATTGGCATTGCAGGAAACTTACAAATAATTTGGATATTTGTGGGTTTCTGGGAATTGCACTCCACCTGCCTGGTGTGTGATTTCCTGGCTCATTCCTCCATGAAGGATAGACCTTGGGTTTGCTCTCCAGCATTTTTGTTCTCTGGGAGTGCTCAAAAAAAAAAAAAATCTCTGATGGCTTTGAGATAGCTCCAGCCCTTCTGTACACCAGGATGGACTTCACCAGCCTTGAATTCCAGAAGCTGACCCAAAGATGCTCTGTTTATGAACATCTTCTCTGCCTGACTCTTGCCCAGCTCTCAGCTGAAGTTTTGCCCCAGTTAATTTGGTTTGGAGCTGGAACAGGGGCAGTTTTACCCCTCTGACTGTCTCAACATCATCCCTTCTGCTTTTCAAACCACTCCTCAGGTTCCCTCTGTAACTTAAATATTTCTTTGTTATCCTTTGTCTTTTCTCCTGTTTCTGTTCCAGTTTTGCCTTGATTTCTTCTGGCTGTGTCCCCATCCAGTTTTTCTTGCTCTTTCTTTGTGCTGATCCCTTCCATCTGACTTAGACCCTGTTTTTTATTTGGTTAAACCAAGTTGTTTTCTTACTGCATTCCCTTCTCTGCCTGCACGTTTAAATGGTTTGTGCTTCTGTTCCTAATTCTGGGGGGTGTTTGAGTTGGGTTTTTTGTTATTCTTCTTGGGTTTCTATCTCAAAAAACTGCTTTTTAGGTGGTCAGCTCAAAGCTACACAACCTTTGATTGTGGCCCACAGAAACAACTTGACAGGAACAAGGGGGGCGGTTGGCCTCTTCTCTCTTAGACCAGAGGAAATGGCCTCAGGTGGCACCAGGAGAGACATCAAAAGTAGTTTATTCAACTTTTGAAAGTTTTTTTTTTCCCACCTAATAGGTGGAATATCCTCATTTTGGTGCTGTTAATGTCTGATCTTAAAGGCCTTACCCTGACCTTCAACCCCCAAGAAGCAAATTATTGTGGAGGGTGAGAACTGCAGTTGGAACTCACTGGAGCAGCAGCCAAAGATTGGGATTCTAATAAAATAACAGAAAGAGGGATCTTGATAAGAAATGGAAATGAAGAATGGGAAGAAAGGAAACTGAAAGTTCAGTCTAATCAGTGTAGAGCAGCAGAAAAATAGAAGTAAATTACTAAAGCCTAAATTTCATACTCATGCTGCTGGACGTAGCTGTAGTTTGGTGTCCTGGTTTAGGACAAATTAGGGGAAATCTCCAAAAGGGAGCCCCCTAAAAAAAAAAACCTCCAACCACCCCTCCCCCAATACCGGGTTCGGGAAGGAATTCCTCGGAGGAGCACAGTGGAAAACAAAACCTATTTATTAACAAATAACAAAAGAACACTCCCCAACACAAGAAAAGAAAACCAGGCAGTGCTGTGGAGGGCGCTGAGCTTCTCTCGCAGACTCCGGGGGTCCTGGACGTCCCAGGTCAGATCCGGAGCCGGTCCAGTATCTTCGGGGGAAGGGTAAGAAAGAGGGAACGAAAGAAAAAGAGAAAAACAGCGTAGAAAGCAGAAAGCAGCAAAAAAGCAGCTAGCATCCGAGGCAGTAGCGAGCAAGCAAGCCAGCCAAGCCAAGCAGCCAAAAACAAAAGCCAAGGTGCCTGGTCACACTCACACCCCTCCCTCCCCGCCCTGCCGCGGCAAGACGGCCGGGGGAGGAAAAGGCGCAGCTGCCAGACACAACACACGATATTGGATAAAGGCTGTCACCCCACAACATTTGGTAATTAGATAATTACTAATAATTAATAGTAATTATTATCCTGCATTCAGGACATTGTCATTTCTGTGCAGCACAGGAATTCTGATGTGCTCCAGCTTTATCTTGAGTAGCCCATCAATAACCAGAACTGCCTTAGAAACAGGTATTGGTGTCATCTCTGTGGGAAACTTTCCTAAAACTTAATTCCCCAGTTTCTGCATAGAAGGGAAGAGAAGAAACCTTTGCCACTGACTGAATTTTATCCTCTTTTTTTCCTTCCCTAAAGGCTTTCGATAGAGAGGGCGACCCCATCAAATACCTCATTCAGAATGGAGATCCTCAGCAAGTGTTTAATCTCTCTCAGAGGTAAGTGGGAAACCCCCAGAAAAAGGAGTTTATCAGCCCAAGGAGAATGGAGGAGCTGAGAGAAAAAGGGTTGTGCTCAGACACCTTCAGCTGCTCCTTCGAGGGGCTCTCAGCCATTAATGAGAGCTCTGTGAGCCAAATTCCACTCTGGGCTTTGTCACTGGCCACTGTTTATTTATTTAAAACACTTTAGGTAAGAGAAGCTCACTGAGGTGGAAAGATTCCATTTAAAAGAGTGGCCAGGGATTAATTAAAACCCTTTTACCTGTCAGCTCCTGACTAAGGCAGGGACAATTTTTGCTTTCATTTCCTGACTTGTTATGGTTTAGACTGTAGTGAAAAGCCTTTTGAGCATAGCTTAAGAACTGTATTTTCCTTAAATTGAATTCCAGCTTAAATAGAGTGAGAAAGAGAGGGTTTGTTATGAAGTGTTACCACCAGATTGGTCTGTGCCTGGCCCACCACCCTTTATTTTACCTATTATTAGCTATTATTATTTGCAATCCAAATATCGTTTTCCTTGCAGGAGAAATGGAGGGTGGTGAGCCAACTTCCCACAACAAATGATGGGACAGGAGTAACTTGGGGCTTATTAATTCTGGTGCAAAATAATTCTCATTTGGAGTGAGGGAAAGATTGTGAATCTAAATACCTAAACCTCCTGAGACATGTTGATGTTTTAATCCAGGATTATTCCTGTATCCAAGCAGAGAGCATTAGGAATTGGCTCATGGCTTTTCTTGGCTTTCAGCCACAGAAAGCCTAAAAGCTCCTACAAGAGGAGTCTTGGTGTCAGCAAGGTGGTGGAGCTCAGGTGCTCATAGACCTCTCCCAGGTACCCTGCTAACGTGTCCTGGTGTTGTTTCATTGCCAGCTCTGGCCTGCTGGCCTTGGGAAAGCCCCTGGACAGAGAGAGCACTGACCGCTACATCCTCATCGTCACAGCCTCGGATGGCAGACCTGACGGGGTGAGTGTCCTATGCTCTTGGGCCTGAAATTTGGATCATTTGTCCTTGGTCCCCAGCTAGAGCAGGAATTGTTTTGTCTTCCTACCCTGTGCAGAGAGCTCCCTTCATGTGAAGCTCAGACCCACACACCAAAGCAGCACAGAATCTGAAAAATATAAAAACTAAAACCAGAGGCATCAGAGTGTGAACGGGCTGGACAGCACTGGCCACCTCCACGTGGTCTGCTTGTGTGTTTTTCATGGGTCTTGACCAAACCTATCTGAAATCTGGGAGTTTTCCTTTGGTTGGTGTGGGTGAAGCCTGTGTGTCACTGCCTTTGATCATGGACAACGGGATTTTGCTGCTGCTTTGTGTTACTCATTAACAGCCAAGGGTTTATTTATTCACAGATGTTCATCTTCTATTTCTTCTCTGTGCTGTTCAATACCCACTCCTCTTCTTCCCTTCTCCCAGATGTGGAAGTTTTATTAGTAATTTGTACTTTATCCAGCCGTTTTCCACAACTGACTGTTCAGCTCTCCACAAAAATTCAGAAAAATCCCACTTCTCTTTCAAAAATAACAATTATTTGTCAGGAGATACCTCCAGGTCTTTTATGTTTGCACCAATCTGTGATCCCGCAACCAACCCCACCAACTGCTGCTCACACTTGTGTTTAATAGAACAAAATAGTGATTTTCTTTCAATTTTCATGTTATATAATGCTGGACAATTTAAGGATATGTGTTTATTGATCAGGCAGAGGCAATGGAATTATTTTTCCTGAAAATTTGCAGCTGGATTGTGCAAGGTCTCTGGGAATGCAGCAGCTCTGCCATGGAATAATAGCACAGGTGGGGGAGAAATCTCTGTACATCTGACCTTGTGTATAAGGGCAGATCTAAAAGAATTTCAATAATAATAAATAACAGGAATGCATTATCTGGGCTGTTCTAGAAGGATTTGAGATTGAAACAGGACTGTCTCTGACACATTGCTACAGAGTGATCATGAAAATTCTGGGATTTGGACCTGTGCTCATTGTGACAGAAGAAAATCTAATTTTTTCTATCTCGTGCTCTTTTTAGCTTCTTCACCTTACAATCTTAGCCTTCCCTACTCAGGATTTACTCAGAATTTTCACACACACACAAAAATATCAAGGAAGCCTTTGTACAATTTAGTGGCAACATGGAGTAATTATAACAGTCTCCACCTTTTCCGTGAAAAATCTGGTTACAGCTCATGTGGGTTTGTTCTTCATGAACTGCTCTCACAGCTGTGAGTTCAGTGGTTTTGATCTCAAACTCTCAGCTGGGAAATCTGAAGATGTAAATTAAAGACTTGCCAGTTGGTTCAGGCTGTGTTATGCTCCTGAAATACTCTCTGGGGTGTAAAAAAAAAGGGGACTGAAAAGCTCATTCCTTTTCCTTTCATCTAGAGAGAGATTCATTCGCTTTGCCCCAGGATTAAGTGGCCAGCAGATTAATTCTAACATTCTGAAGGTGATAGTTGGGGTTTTGAAAGGAAATCCTGTTAATCATGGCACAGTGCTTAGCAGAAAATAGTTGTATGTGAGCTGAGATATGGTGTTTGAAGCTCAACTCTGGAAAAACCACCCAAAATATACCATGGAGGGCTCCTTTAGAGCTGTCCCTGGACTGTGCTGTTGAACACCTCTTGAAGTTCTTGTTACTGGTTGTAATAACAAAATCCACTTTAAGAACTGCACCCCCTCCTATCTCTCCTCGCTCAATCCCATTGGCAGGGGTTGCCCAGGGAGCTTTGGAGTCCCCATCCCTGGAGATGTCCAGAGAAGGGCTGGAGGTGGCACTCAGTGCTCTGGCATGAGGATCAGTCACAGAGCAGATCTGATAATCTTGGAGATCTTTTCCAGCCTTGTTTGTTCCATGACTCTATGATTTCTTACCAGATGTTTTGCCCTGGAATTTTGCAGCTGCAGGTGTGCGTGCATTGTTCTCAGAGTGAAATGTGGGCACACTCTGTAGCTTCAGCATTTTCCCTCTGCCTGGTTTGGGGTTTTTGTCACTGTCCCTTACCTGCCTGGAGCTGCTTTCTGCAGTTTATATTTTTTGTCAGTAGTGGGGCACCTTTCTTTTTAAGATCGCCCAGCAATAGGACTGAGTTGACCAAAGCTTCTGGTGCAGCAGCTGGAAAGGGTTAAGAGCTGGGCTTGCCAGGATTACAAAAAAGGCTGGATAAGCTCATTGGCTTTCATTTTGCAAACAAATGGATGGAACAAGACAGCTCAACCAAGCCATTAAATCTCCAGGCCTTTTCCATGCCAGGAAACAGTAGGTGTGACTGATTTGCCAGGCTTCCTTGTGTCTTTACAATTCCCTTGATTTGCAGCTCTTCTGGATGTGCTCCTGCTGTTTGATAGCCTCCTCCTGGAGGAGGTTCATGAGTCACTCAAAGGTCCTGGTTGGTACCATGCCAAACCCTTCTGAGGACACAGATCCTTGGTCCAAGTGGTGCCATTTCATGGAGGAATTTTGCTTTTTAACTAGCTTGTATCAGGAAGC
Organism: Onychostruthus taczanowskii; assembly: GCF_017590055.1. Lineage (NCBI taxonomy): Eukaryota > Metazoa > Chordata > Aves > Passeriformes > Passeridae > Onychostruthus > Onychostruthus taczanowskii. The sequence goes on along the minus strand of NW_024499462.1, from coordinate 1,648,614 downwards.
AGCAGTGTGTTTCTAGGGAAAAAAAAATTTCTACAATTACAAAACCACTGCTCCCCAAGTTCCTTCACCTGCTGCTTGTCATCCAGCTCTGCTTTTTGTGAACAGTTCCATTATTGCCTACAGAAAACTGGTGATGTCACCAGATGCCTTGTTGCAGTTTGTCTAGAATCCCAAAATTAATTCCCCAGGCAGGTACAATGTCATTTAAATCCCATTAACATATTTTAGCTGGTAACATATCCAACCTGATCCCTTTCCATCCAACATGAAACCAGCTATTAGAGTCAAACCTACTTAGTCAGCTTTTGGATTTTATTTCCTGTATTTGCTTGGGGTTTTTTAAATTTGAAAGGCATTCAGAGGAAAAAGACTTTACTGGTGTGGGTGTTTTTGTTGTAATTGTTGTAGGGTTGGATTTGGTTTTTTTTTTTCAGTGAGATTTGGTGGCTTGACCCTGCTCTATCCCTGCCCTCCTCAGCTGGATAGGGAAGAAAAATATAAGGAAAGACTCAGGAGTTGAGATACGGACAGGGAGAGATCCCTCACCAAATATTGTCATGGGCAAAACAGCTTGGGGAAATCCATTGATTTTATTATCCACAAAATGAGAGCAGAGTAATGGGAAGAAAAACACATCTTAAGAACATCTTCCCACCACCCCTCCCTCCTTCCTGGGCTCTCCCTCCTCCCCTCCAGTGGCGCAGGGAGATGGGAATGGGGACTTGCATTGTTTGTGCTGCTGCTTCTTCCCCTCAGGGTGAGGAGTTGGAGTCCTTCCCCTGCTCCAGCTTGGGGTTCATCCCACAGGAGACAGTTCTCTCTGAGCTGCTCCAGTGTGAGTCCGTCCCATGGGCTGCAGCTCTTCATGAACCACTCCTATGTGGATCCACTTCCATGGGGTCAATCCTTCAGGAAAAGGCTCCAGTGTGGTTCCTCACAGGTCCTGAGTGCTGTTAGCAAGCTGGCCCCAGCATGGGCTGCTCTCTTCATACATCCAACAAGTCCTTACTCCAGCATGGGCTTCCCACCTCTCTCAGCATCCCTGCTCTCTGGTGTGGGCTCCTGCAGGAGGATCTCTGCAGCCTCCATGGGCTGCAGGGGCACAGCTGCCTCCCCATGGGCTTCCCCATGGAATCTCAGCTCCCCTGCCCCTCTTTCTGCCCTGCCCTGGGTGTCTGCAGAGCTGCTGCTCTCCCGTGGTCTCACTCCACTCTTCTCCAGCCACAATTACAACTGCAAAATGTCAATTTTCCTTCTCAAACCAGTTATCCCAGAGGCATCACCACCATCTCTGCCTTGTCATTAGCAGGTTTATCCTGGATCCCTCAGTATTGGCACTGTTGGATCTTCCAGCAGCTCCTCAGAGAATCCATCCTTATAACCCCTCACTACCAGAACCTTGCCACACAAACCCAGTCCAGGAGAACTTTCCTCCTCAGTTGCGACATGGATAATTGGCATTTGTACATTCTTGTGGCTTGGTTTTGTGAGCAACAGTCATAGGATCCCCAGATAAGTTCCAGTTGCATGGGATCTCAGGAGCTGATGTTCCTCAGACACTGACAATTTAAATGTGGTTATTTAATCCATACCTTTGAAGCATAAAGATTACCAAAAAGCCCTCACAGAGTAGGAAAAAGGAAACATTTGTATTGGTCTTTCATACTCACCTAAGTTCAGTGCTTGTAGCTTCATCCAGTGATACTGGTTCAGAAATTGAGGCCAGCACTCCAGAACTTCAATATCCACAGTATTTCCCAGCCAAACTCTGTGTGAACAAAGGTTTTTAGCCATTATGACACGAAAGCAAAGGAACAAAACTTCTGCTCATGGGTTTTTAAATAATAGTGTATAAAATCCTGGAATTCCTCAGCTGGGAAAGGTTGCTATGCTTGGAATTTGTTGATGCTTTCAGGAAGAAATTTATCCCAGAGTGCTTTGAAAACTTTCTGTCTCAACATGACTCTCTTGTTCTCAGAAAACCAGGGATGTCTTTCTCCATGCAGCTCAGCAAGACTCAGGTATCTCCAGCCCTGACAGGATCTTTCTTGGCCTAAGGAAACATATTGAAATGGATTTTTCTTCCCATTCTGGTGTCTCCAGGAGTTTGGAGGACAGCAGGACACCTCCCACATGAGCCTGTGTGTCCAGCAGCCCCAGCCTCACACTTGTGGGGTGCAGCATTTCCTCTGGATGCCTTTCCCATAGTTATGAATGTCACAGAATACTTTAAGTTGGAAAAGACCTCTGAGGTCATCAAACCCAACCATCAACCAGCTCCACCACTACCATATCCTCAAGTGCCACATCCACACGTGTCTTGAACACTTCCAGGGATAAGGAATCCACCACTTCCTGAGAAGCTGTTCCAGTATTTCACAATGCTTTTGGTGAAGAGATTTTCTTTAATATCTGAGCTAAACATCCTCTGGCACAACTCCAAGTCATTTCCTCTCATATTGGAGAAGGCATCTTGCTATTTCCTTTCTAGTTCCTGGATTCTTCATCTTGGACCCCCTTCCTCCACAGCTGCCACCAGGGCAGGCCAATGCTCTGTGCCTGCCCTAAAATTCACTGGAATTTGGATAGGATACAATGTGGTGTTGGCTCTCCTTTTGAGCCCTATTATTCTTTAGAGAAACCCCCATAATCATCATCATCAGTGAAGTCTTTTGAGCTCATTTTTGCATTTGCAAAGTCCGTGGTCCCACACACCTGAATTTTTGGGGGGGTTTTAAGGTTTTTGGATTTTTTTCTTGCTTGTTTTTCTGTGTCGTTACCAAAGGGCTTAAGATAGCTTTGACAAGACTGCTGTGGCACAGAGTAATTGAGGTTTCTCTTTTCTAAGCCCCAAGGCTGATTTAACTGATTCATGTGGTGTGGTGACAGTCATAGTGACACCATTTGACTCTGAGGGACTGTTAATTCCATCAAAATTAATCCAGAGCCACTTATGCCCTCACCCAGCACCTTGGCTTTCTGTGGAATGGGGTGGCCTGGCTGCCACCTTTCCATTACACCTCCCTGGAATGCTCTTGATTGTTTAAAATGCTCAGGTGTGCTTCCCAAATTATTGTTGTTCTGAGTTATGACCTGGAGTATTAGCAGGCTTGTGGGTTTCCCCTGGAAAACATGACCTGTCACCGTTAACAATCTGACACAACAAACAATTAAGGATCCCTTAATTTGGCAGGCAGGAAAATGCTTTTATTTCCCAAGTAATGAGTTTTAGTTGTAGATGGGCAAAGTGGCATGTAAAGGAACAGTTCTATCTGTTCGTCAAGGATGTTCCTTAAGTGTCCGTGTTTTACTCTTCCTTTCTGCATGAAGTGCTCATATTTTCTGTTCTCTTTTGTGATGTATGAGGTTTTCATTTTGGGAGCTTTCCCTTTCGGCTTTATTTTGCAGTTTTGACAGTTTTTCGTTGTCTCGTCTCCAGGCTTATTGGAATTTTTTCTCATTAGTATAATTATTGACAAGCTACAGAATTACACTTCCCTTCACCTCAGGGTCTTCTCTCCAAAATTTGTTTGCAGTCCAGCTGGCAATTTCCTCTTCATAGCTTGGAGAGGTGGAGAGGGTTGGAAGATACTTCTTTTAAACTTCTCGTGGAAGGAAAGAAGTTCTGAAAATGGAATCACAGAATTGTTAATTCTGTCCCCACTCAAATATAGTTTTCTTGACATGAATATCAATAAATCCTGATAAGGAGATCAGCAAAATTATTTACTATTTCTTTTTTGATCAAATAAAGGCTTTGCCTTCTATTGTATTATTTGCAAACTACTTATATCTGAACAAGACAGGTTTGTCTAAGAGTTTGTCCAAATTAATAAACTTCCTTGACATCAGAGCCAAGAGCATTTCCTCTCCAAGGCATAGAATGCTCTCATCAATTCCCAACTTGAATTTAAATGACAGGGTACAAATAAAGTAAGAACAAAGTGGAATTTCCTTCAGATTTATCATCCATATCATTTATCAGGGCCTGGCATCCTTAGGACTTGTGCAGGCAATGTAAATTTTACAATTATTGCTTAGGGAAGAATTATCTATGTAAGAAATATTTGAGGGCCCCTAAGAAAGATATAAACTAGTGCTCTGGATCTTTTATTTATGTTCATTATAAAAGAGAAGTTAGCAGGGTTTCTCAAGTAATGAGTAGGAAATGCCTAATAAGAGACTGAGATGACTTTTTCCCTGGTTAAATTTCCAGGAATAGCTTTAGGATTCCTTCCCAAACTATGCTTGATGATTCTGTTGCAGAAAAGCCTCATTTTTAACCAGGCAAAGCAGTTTTCAAACTTTCCTGTGCTGGATTTGCATGAAGAGTATCCCTGGAAACCAGTTGTGAATTAGGTGTGTCTCATTATTTTAGGGAACCAGTCTAAAGAATTTTAGGTCTATTTAAATATTTGTGAAGAGTTTTTTGTTGTTGTTGCTTCTGTGCCTCTTTTAGCATCCTCTACAAACCTTGGCGACTTTTCATAATTGTTTAGGAAATCTGTGAATTCACTTTCCAGGAAAGGCACCCTGTGCCAGGGCCTCCACACTCTTCCATATGTCCTGATCCAGTGTCAGACTGGAAAAAGGTTCTGGATTATCCCTGAACATGGGCAGTGATTATTTAGTCAGTGGGATTTTAGTGTCTGGTGACTTTTCCATGATTCCCAGCAAGAATGACGATGTTGTTCCCTATCCTGCTCCGTGTTGCTGTTCTGGAGAAGCCCCTGTATTTCATTCTGGTTGTCAAATAAGGGCTTTTTCAGAGCAGCACATCAGTCTGAGGTTGGAGCTTCAACAAATCTTTGGAGCCATCTAATGGGGATTTTAAAACGTTGGTTTTGTTTAATAATCTTTGATCAGGCATTTTCTGATGTTAATGAGAGAAGTGCTGCTCTCAAGGGCACACAGGTGAGTCCCACTTCACGGTAAAGGTGGGCATTGCTGAGACTGCAGTGGGATAACAAATGTTTCCTGTATTTGGATGAAATATGGAGATTTTGAAGTATTCCCATTTCCTTTCTCAGTTTCAGAGTCTGTTACTCATTTTAAGGAAGAGAACCCAGGGGGTTGCTGCTAACCCAGAATCTGCTTTGAATGCTCCTTGTGATTTCACTCACTGTTGGTCATTTGCTAAATTGTGATTAATAAAAAAGGAAGATTATTTGAAATATTGGTCTTATTACAGTGATTTCTGAATTCATTCACATTTGATAATTTTCTAAACTATGACTCATGAAAACAGGGATTACTTGAAATGTTGGTCTTCTTATAGAATCTTATTTTAACACACTTTCAAGTTCAGGAAGAGGACCATTTGATAAAATTTCCTAAATTAATTTAAGTTCTTGGCATCTCAATAAGGTGTTTTTTTTCCTTGCAAAATATTATTTCTTTGCATAAATCTTGTCTTTTAAATTCAGATGTGAAAATTTAAATATAACAAGTGGAGCACTGGTCTGGGTGTGTTGGCTGACAAGGAGAGTGTTCCAGATGAATAAAGAATGGCCAGGAATGTGAAAAATACTGAAAATCCTTAGACAAGAGTTGGGAAAAAACAATCCCAAACATTTCTTTTCCTTCCTCCCTTTCTCTTTATAAAATCCTCTCAAAGAGACAAAATGCTGCAGATGATCAACCACAGCCCGTGAAAATTATCTGGAATGAATAAAAATCTTTTCCAAATGGGAATTCCTGCCTTAAGCCATTGTTGTTTAACACCATGCTGCCTCAGTTTATTAAATGTGAGGGTGTTTATTTCCCTGAATTTCATGGAGCTGAGTTACCTTTGGAAAAGCTGATTTACATTCAGTGTGCATCACAGCAGAGCAAACGTTCTGGAGTGGCTTTTGTGTGGACAAGAAAGCAGAAAGCGCATTTTCCTTTTAAATATAAAATGTGGGAATGGTAGTTTCAGGAACAATTAGCCAATAACTGGAGCTCAGTAAAGAGAAGCTGCCAGCCTGGGAGCACCTTGTGCTGTCTTGGTTCAAAATCCTCAGGATTTTGGAATATTTAAGTAGTAAGGGGTTATTTTATGCAGATGTTGGGAGCTTTTGGGACACTGAAAGCAGACAGGCTGGATCTGGAGCTGGGAAGAGCTGATTCTGACACCAGTAGAACACCAGAAGATACAGGTCTCCATTCAGACTTTTTGGTTGGGGTTTTGTTTGGTTTTGGGTTTTTTTTGTTTCTTTATTTTGCTGGTTTGGGTTTTTGTTAAAGGAAGATGGTTGCAGGTTTCTCTATGAAGCCTGTGAGGTGCCACTTTCAAACAGGCTTGTTCTTCGTAAAGCAAAGGGATTTCTTCTAGGGTCACATCTCCACAATGTAATTCCTGTGAGTGTCCTGTCATAAACATTTCATGGAATCTTGGAATTTTTATGGTTGGAAATGACCTCCAAGGTCATCAAGTCCAACCTGTGACCAGGCACCACCTTCTAACTAAACTATGACTGCAAAGTGCCACATCCTCTCACTTTTTAAACACTTCCAGGCATGCAGACTCAAAACCTCTCCTTTTAACCTATCCCAAGGCCTGAGCAGCCTTTCCATGCAGAAATTCCTGCTGCTGTCCAAGCTGAGCCTCCCCTGGCCCAGCCTGAGGCCCTTTCCCCTTGTCCTGTCCCTGTTCCCTGGCAGCACAGCCCGACCCCCCTGGCTGTCCCCTCCTGGCAGGGAGTTGTGCAGAGCCACAAGGTCCCCCCTGAGCCTCCTTTTCTCCAGGCTGAGCCCCTTCCCAGCTCCCTCAGCCCCTCCTGGGGCTCCAGCCCCTTCCCAGCTCCATTCCCTTCCCTGGCCATGCTCCAGCCCCTCCAGGGCTCTCTGGCTGGGAGGGCCCAAATTTCCCTCAGAGGAATTTGATGCAAAGCATCAGAACACATAAGATTTAAGCTTTAAGACACTGAGTTGGATTAATTAATTTAAGATTCAATATATTAAACACAATAGTTTATTAAATACATCACTGTGGGTTTTGATCTGGAGCTCTCACTCTGTGGGAGCAGAGAAAAGAGATGTGACTCAAGCCAACACCTCTCCACCTTTTGGAGTGGGAGAGGAAATTTCCATACGTAGCACAGACATATTTTGTTGACATTTTATATTAAATACAGTTAATTCTGTGAAATTTCCATACGTAGCACAGACATATTTTGTTGACATATTAAATACAGTTAATTCTGCTGTTCCCACCTCCTGGGATGTTAAAATTGGCTTGCAAAATAGAACATCAGAATGGGGTGCGGGGAGGATGATACAGGAGGATGATACAGGGTGATTGTTCCACTTAATCAGGTTAGTCAATCATCACTGTGGTGTAGTTTCATTGATAAATCACTAATTTTCTTTTCATTCTGGCAAATTTTGTTATTTCCAGATTTTTCCCCCCACTCACAACAAATACTCATTAAATCCTTAAAATACTGTATAAAAACTAAAAGATAACTGATATTTTTCATGCATCTCTAATATATGAGTCAGTCTTGAGCTTGTTTTTTCTTCTAAAAATTCAAAATAAACTCTTGAAACGCTTCTCTTTTCACAAAAGCATGTTTAAAAAAAATTTATTATCTACCTTTTGGAGTGGGAGAGGAAATTTCCATACGTAGCACAGACATATTTTGTTGACATATTAAATACAGTTAATTCTGCTGTTCCCACCTCCTGGGATGTTAAAATTGGCTTGCAAAATAGAACATCAGAATGGGGTGCGGGGAGGATGATACAGGAGGATGATACAGGATGATTGTTCCACTTAATCAGGGTAGTCAGTCATCACTGTGGTGTAGTTTCATTGATAAATCACTAATTTTCTTTTCATTCTGGCAAATTTTGTTATTTCCAGATTTTTCCCCCCACTCACAACAAATACTCATTAAATCCTTAAAATACTGTATAAAAACTAAAAGATAACTGATATTTTTCATGCATCTCTAATATATGAGTCAGTCTTGAGCTTGTTTTTTCTTCTAAAAATTCAAAATAAACTCTTGAAATGCTTCTCTTTTCACAAAAGCACGTTTAAAAAAATTTATTATCTGTTACCGGTGATTCTGCAGTAGGGTTGTCACCTGGGAAGCTGTAAAATAAAGAGAATTTCTTCAAAATGTTCTTTTTCTGCCTAGACTTCGACTGCTACTGTCAATATAGTGGTGACAGATGTCAATGACAACGGACCAGTTTTTGACATGTTTCTCCCCAAAAACCTCTCTGTGCAGGAGGAGGAAGCCAATGCTTTTGTTGGTCAAGTAAGGGTAAGTCAATAAAATTGTTTATTTTGTTACTCAAGCTGTCCAGATGATGAGGAAGGAGCACAAAATAATTGCGCCTTAGACAAAACCCCATCCAAATATCTACAGCTGAAATGCAAACTCTCCATTTGCAGCTACAAAGTCACATTTGGGGGCTTAAAAATACTGGAATTGTTTTCTTCTCTGTGCTAAATACTGAAAACACTTTGTCACTTAAAAATAGCACATTAAAAAGCTTGTTTTTTAGGAAATTCCGCTGTAAAAACTTGCTGGTAACAGATTTACAGGGTCAAAACAGTGTTGCCACATTTTTAAATGATTTGTTTTGAGATAGAATTCAAACACGCTGAGCAAGTGACACCCAGGGATAGGAAATTGTCACAACTAGGGGAAATTTTGAGGCCATTAAGGGGAAAATCAGTTGATTTTTCAATGGAAATCATTGCTGACCTGGCATAAAAATGGGGGATAGTGTAAATTTGAGGGTTTGAAGCTGTAAATTTTTGTAACACATGGGAGTCTTCTGGATGAGGATTCACTCTTTGAAGAAAACATCACTTTTTTTGGTAATGTTTGTTTTTCCTGACTGAAGGGAAAGAAGAAAATATTAATTAGAGGGTGTTTTGATCCAGAAGTTGAATGTAATGTCTCATATCTGCTGCAATAAGGTTGGATCCAGCAGGAGCTGTAGGTAAAAGAGGAATTGGGAAGCATTTTTCAGGAATTTAGGTGAAAAATGTGGCTTTTTTTACCCAGCAGCAAAAATATCAAAAGAAAATGGGAGCTCCTTAAGTAGAAGCTTCAGAAAAACAGGACATTTTGGGTACTTTGGGAACCCAAATACCCATAATAATCATGTTCCTTCCCATCCTTGTATTATTTAATAAGAAATCAGAGCTGGTCTTGGACAAAGTTTGGATCCCTTGGTGCAATTAAGTCAGTTTTGATAAATGGTTAAATTATTCCTCTGCTTTTTGTCTTTGCCTTCCTGTATGGTTGTTTTTCATTTTGCATCCTAAAAGGCACAGGTGGAACATTTCAAATCAGTCCCAAATATCCTTCAAATCCATTTTGTGCTTTGCTGGGGGCCCTCAAGGCTCAATCATCTTCTCAAACATGAGCTTGCCTCTATTTTTAGCTGTGACAGAACTGTAAAATACAAGAAATAATTGCCACAAGAAGCTCCCTGGCTTCTAAATTAGTGCAATTTCCAAGTTGTGTGGAAATGAAAATATTTATTATGGTCTTGGGATGGTTTATTCCTACTTGGAGTGACAGAAACTGCTTCTGTCATTTCCTGTACTGTTTATCCCTGGATGGAGAAATCTTTATAGCCCAAATACTGGGTATATTTCTGCTCTCTCATGTTCACAACTGCAAATTGATGTAGGGGTATCCATTGGAAATGCCATTCTGTGGTATAGAAAAGAGAAATTGGGGCATTTGGAATTTTTTTTTCTGGCTCCAATGAGGTTATTGACATAATGGTGATGAGAGTTTGGGTGTAGCTGTGTTGTTTGAGGATATTCCTTAAAAACTGAAATAGCTTTTGGTGTGTTGTGCTTCACTGTAGATAAAACCACAGCCAGTATGGGAGAAGTGTTAATGGGAATAAATTTTGTATGGAAGCTTTAATGTGGGTAAAATGTACATAAAGGGCTATTTTAGGTGGGAATAGCCTGGTGAAAGAAGAAATCCTTATAGTGCTGCGTGTTTTCCCTACCAAGAATTAGCCCACTGATTAACAAAGCTGCTTTTCAGAAAAGTTTTTACTCATTTCAAACAGAAACCTAAAATCCACCCGAGCCAGCAGTCATACAGAGGATTTTAAATAAAAATTTTGTGGTGTCCCTTTCCCTTTGGAATGCCACCTTCCCATTTTACCTGAGGGAAAAAAAATAGCAACAGATTTTTACCTTAAAACCCAAGATCTGTCCCTGCTGTTCATGGGAGCAGAGAACCTGGTGAGGAAGGATGTTGAAAAGGTGCTCAACCACTTTGATCCCTCAGGATTTTTGGCTCAGGAGGTTTGGTGTCAGGATTGGGTGCCTGGGCTCATTGTCAGAATTCCAGAGTGGTTTGAGTTGGGAGGGATGTTAAATCTCATTCCTTTCCAGCCCTGCCACCCTGGACACTTCCAGGGATGGGGATTCTAAGCAGTTTGGGGTGTAAATAAATCTGAACACTCCCAGGAATAACTTCTGCTACAGACCAGAGATTTCCATGCTCTGCTTTGTTTTCTGTGGGAAAGCTGGACTTTCAAATGGATTCCCATAAGGATTTTGATAATATTTGGGGCTGGTTTCCCAGGGAGATGTAGCAGGAAGGCAGGGAGAGGGAGGGTTTGGAGCGTTTATTCCATGCAGGCAGACAATATCCACACTTGGAAGTGCTCTCCCTCTCCGGCAGCTCTGCTGCCAGCTGGAGCTGCAGGAGGCACTGGCACAGGAGTGCTGCCTGTGAGCATTCCAGGAGCCTCCTGAAGATGAAAAGAACAAAAGCCAGACAGGATAACGCTGCCAGTGGAGCGGATGTGTTTCCAATCCTTTTGTTTCACGCTGTTTTCTCTAAATTGGGGCAGTCAGAGGTGAGTTGGATTCCCTGCTGCTGCTTCCCCTCTGATCCTGGGGATCCCCCAGCAAGGCAGGAGCACAGCTGCTGTGTGGAAGTCTCCACAAAGGACCCCCAGGAATCCAAATGCTCCAGCTGGAAGCTCCACAGTGAAATTCAGGCACTTTCTTGCAGTCTAACCCAGCTGGAGATGGGGCATCAGGATGATCTGCGTTGTGCACTGCACTTTCATCAAGCCCAGGAGCATGGGAGGTAAAAAAGATGGAATAACACTTAGGAAAGGGATCAATATATTGATCTGCAGCCATGTTCACAGCCTTGGGCAGGGAAAGACAGTCCCCAGCAGTTTGTTGCAGACTCTAGAAAAGCAACCTGGGGTTAAACAAAAAGCTGTTGAGCTGATCCCTGGAGAGGAAAGACATCCCTTGACAGAAGTTTTTATTCATTTGGGCTTTTATTTATATCCAAATTCTTTCACCCAACCTCATAATTCATCTATTATTGGATATTTTGGTGTCATTGATCAGCACTATGTGAAAACTCCAGCATGAATGTGTTGCTACCAAGGAGAGAGAGCCACAGGGAAGGAAATGAGATGGAAAATGGGGATAAAGAATTATGTGCTCAAGTATCACTGGCCCTTGGATCTTCCCTAAAATGAAAACAGGATAAATTAATTCCAGTAATGAGAGCAGTTTGCAGGGTATTTGATACCTCTGTCACCTGCTTGGTTTTAAGTTACAAAAGAAATGCTTTAAGAAAAGTTGTTTTTTAGGAGGGACCTATTCTTCCTACTGGAAAAGACGGGAAAGTTTGGAGGAATTTATTTGGTACTATACTAGCCCTCCTGAATGCTGATGAAATGTAATTATTTCCCAACAGAGCTTTCTGTTCATGGGTATCAGTGAATTCTTACAGGCTCCTATTTTTATTTAATAAATTCATAAAGTGATAAACCCTGGATCTAAAGCCCGATTTAAATTTCACGGCTGTTGGGTAAAGCTTGTTGTGTTGGACTAAATGACCTCTGGAGATCTCTCAAAAACAGCTCCTCCTGTGTTTCTACAAGCAGGAAAAACTCCTTAAAATGCTGGTGAGGAATCATTGCCCATGCACATGGAATGGTTGGGATGAGATGAGCTTTAAGATCCTTTCCATCCCAAAGCATCTGTGAGTCTATGATTTTATTACATTACAGTATCTTGTGGAAAAGTCTGGAAAGGAATCTGTTTTCCTAAATTCCCACTGCCTTATTTTCAGTGTGAAGGGAGTGATTTCCCAAAACTTGCACTTCAGATTGCACTTCGTCTGTGTTAAAGATACAGGCTCCTGAAATGAAATTCCCAAATTTCTTGGACTTTTAAGACAACTTGAAGGAAAATTAGAGGTGGAGGAAAAAGGAGAAGACCAGGAAAAGAAGGGAGATTTACTGGCAGGAGAGGACAATCCAGGAGGAAAAGGAATTAAAAATAGAGGTGGAAGAGATAGGTCCTTTCCTTCCTGGAATGTCCTCTCCTGCCATCAGATCCCCTTTTTTTCTGGATTTGTCCTAAGTCTTTGGGGAAGAGTGAAATCACGGGCTCTGAAGTAAATCTCAAATACCCAGAGTCAGTCCAGGACTCCTGCTCACTGTATGACCCAGTGGCTAACAACGCAGTTTAAATTCATCTTATAGATGTAAAACCAACAGGAGCAGCTGGGATTTGAGTTAGAATCCATGAAAGAGCAAATCAGACCCCAAACTCAGAGAATTAGAATGTGGCAGGTGAACTCCAAGCAGAGAAAGTGCAGACTTCATTTCTTGTAAGTGGTTGGATGATCACAAGATCATTGGGAGAGAGCCTTGGTGGTATAATTTCCTTCAGTTTATTAAGGAATTTGTCCCCAGGAAGGATAGAAGGGACTTTAGTAAAACTTTCAGCACTGTCTCTCTCAAAATCCTCATGGAGATGCTGGTCACAGAAGAATTTCATATGCTTCTAGTTGGATTTTCATGTTTGTTAACATGCAAATTCCCCTTTACAACAAGACTGATATCTCGAGTCCAAGGCTGTGGCATCAGGAGGAGGTGGGGTTATAAATTTGGGCTGTTTATTTCCATTCCGGACCGTCAGTGCTGGACAGAATTACCTCTTCCTGCTGGCACCAGGGAATTCCTGGAGGATATTTGGCAGCAGTGGCTGCAGCCACAGTTCCTCATCTTTTTCCATGAACTTAGGTCAGCTTGGGCAGAGCTCAAAGAGGTTAACAAAGCTCCTTGCCACTAACATGGCCTCTTAAGCAAAAGGGATTTCAAAAGCTGTGCTCTTGTCTTCCCTGCTCACAAAATTTCTTATATTTGTGCATTCATCTGCATCTTTGCCCTCCAGATAATATTTGTGCTTTAGTGCAGTGGAAATACTGATATTTGTTATCAGCATGTTCATGGCAGTTGATTGCTGAGAGTCCAGGGATTTCCCATGAAAGGAATTCTTGGTTTTGTCTGCTGACACTCTACATTTTGGGATGCCTTTAAGTCCTATTATCTTTTTCAGTTTGATGCCAAACTAAATCTTTTGAATCAGTGATTTCATGTCTCTGGTTCATGCCCTTCTAGGATTTTGATGCCTGATTCCCATCCCTGGAAGTGTCCAAGGCCAGGCTGGATGAGGCTTGGAGCAGCCTGGGACAGTGGAAGGTGTCTCTGCCCATGGCAGGGGTGTCACTGGATGGGTTTTAAGGTATCTTCCAACTCAAAGTCAAGAGAAATTCCAAGAAAAAATAACTTCAGAGAAATATTTGAGAGCCCAGCTAAATGTGCAGAGTTTAAACAGTATATTCCATCTGTGATTTAGAAAGGTTTTTTTTTTTTTGGGAGGGCTTTGTGGTGTTTTGATATTTCTAGTGTGCAAATGCATTGGTTTAATCTATTGATCATATCATTGCCAAAGAACACACTCATCAAAACCCCAAAATTTTAAATCATCCTTTCAGAACAACCAAGTCTCCAAGGTTAGGATTTTGTTGTGTGCCAGCCTGAAGAAAGCTGGGCTGGTTGAAGCTATGAAGTGTTAAAATGTGATTAACTCACGTAGGAGGTTCACCAGCCCATCCAGTGATGGTTTGCAGCCATGAGCTTTTGGATTTTCATTTATTTTCATTTATATTTGCTCTTAGGGTTTAACTGCTCTTAATGTGCAGTTTTGTTTGGAATCACATTTAATTGGTTTTGGAATTAACCCTCCAGGTGCACTGGAATTGGCAGAGACCATGGAAGTAATCATCCAGGGCTCTTCTAGCTTGTCTAATGCCTAAAAATAGGCCAGGGTTAGAAAATTATGTTAGTATTTGAAAATGTACAGAGTGTTTCCTTTATCCTCCTCTGAGCAGAGTGAAGGATAAGCTGCCATGACCTGGGAATTCAGTAGGATGCTCAAGTTCCTGGAGGATGTCCACAAAACCTGTAGGATTTTTCCAAAGGATGTGTGTGCACTTGGGCCTCAAAGATGTAAAATTTGCCTTGAAATTGCAAGACAGCCAAAATCAAAGAATCAAATACTGGTTTTGGCTAGAAGTGACCATAAATCCCATCCTGTTCCACCCCAGGGACACCTTCCACTGTCCCAGGCTGCTCCAAGCCCCAGTGTCCAGCCTGGCCTTGGGCACTGCCAGGGATCCAGGGGCAGCCACAGCTGCTCTGGGCACCCTGTGCCAGGGCCTGCCCACCCTGCCAGGGAACAATTCCTGCCCAATATCTCATCCATCCCTGCCTCTGGCAGTGGGAAGCCATTGCCTGTGTCCTGGCACTCCATCCCTTGGAAACAATCTCTCTCCATCTCTCCTGGAGCTCCTTCGGGATCTGGAAGGTCACAATTTGGTCACCCCAAAGCTTCTCCTCTCCAGGCTGAACAATCCCTGCTGTCCCAACCTTTCCTCCCAGCAGAGCAGCTCCATCCATCTAAGAAAATTTAAAAGTGAAAGCCTGTGTAAAAGCTGGCAAGAAGCAGCAAAAGAGAGGAAAAGCCTTTCTGAACTTTAGGAAAAAAGGAAAGTCCAACTTTTATGGATGACTGATGTTCCCTCCTTAAAATACTTACAAATATTTGGTTTATGACGAAGAGGTCAGGCACATTTCAGATATTTGTGGCCTCTGACTGCATCTGGGAGATGTTAATTTTGTCCTGTGGGCACAAACTGTAATCTCCCTGCATAACAAGACCAAAATCCAATCTAACACTCCCACCCACACTTGATTTGCTGTTTGACACAAATGAGGGGCTTGGGAATACTTCCAACCCAGAGTAATAAACCCATTAAACCCTCAATAATAAACCTATTAAACCCCTAGTATAAAAGAATCATGTTATCTGCCACGAGAACTATAATTCTCACCAACAGCATCATTTGGATCCGCTAGCACAATTCCTACCTTGAGCTGTGGAATACTGGGGGAGCTGTCCGAAATCAGGAGTTTGGTTGGCTTGGATAGGGATTGTGGGGAACTTTTGCTCCTGAAGAAGGGAAATTTAAACTGAAGGAAGCTGTTTTTTTGGCAGAGTGGTCCCTAAGAAATGTTTCAGCCTGCAGGAGAGGGGGATACCCAAGGTGCTTGTGTCTGATTTGGAGACAAGTAGGAATAATGTTTGCAAACAAACATAAGGTTTGTTTTGCTGTTTTCCAGCTCCAACATTCCAGGCACAAATCCTCAGTTAAACTGCCTAAATCCTGTCACCATCGTCAGCAAGAGTTGAGGATACAATAGGAGGTTTCTTTTGCAAAGCATGATAATGATATAATGAATATTGTTGACATTCAAGGCCTTGTCATTATATATCAGAGTTAATGATCCTTCAGAGGCGTCTTAGTCATTCCCATCTCCCAGGACTGTGTTTTCCTGCTGTTTGAGATGGAGGGAGATAATTTGTTACTCTGGAGCACAGTTGGTTTATATTCCTGAGGGTTTCTTGGTGATGTGGAAGCAGAGCTGGTAATACAAATCTGAATTTACCATATCAGGTAAAGGCAGGCACCTTGTAGGTGATGGCATCTCCAGTAAATGTGGGATGTATTTTCTGGGAAATTAAGTAGGGAGTTATTAATATTCCCAGGTTTCCATGTTTCTTGTATCATGAAGTACTTAATGAATTAGAGATGGGAATAAGAGTCATCCTGGAGATCTGAGGAGTCACAAAACAACAGCAGTACTTGCTCTGTCTGTTTGCATGGACACATTTTTCCTGATTCTGGATAAACACCACGAGATGTATCCTGGGCTCATCCCACAGTGTGGAGGGAGGGGATGCTCCCCCCTCTATTCTGCTCAGGAGCCCACCTGGAATTCTCTGCACAGTTCTGGTTCTCCCAAAATAAGAAGGACATGGAACTGTTGGAGCAGGTCCAGAGGAGGCCATGGAGATGCTGAGGGGACTGGAGCACCTTCCCTGTGGAGCCAGGCTGGGAGAGCTGGGAATGCTCAGCCTGGAGAAGGGAAGGCTGTGGGGAGACCTCACAGCTCCTTCCAGGGCCTGAAGGGACACAGGGGAGCTGGAGAGGGACCCTGCAACAGGAACTGCAGTGACAGGAGACAGGGAATGGTTTCCACTGCCAGAGGGCAGGGATGGATGGGATTTTGGGAATTAGGAATATTTTCCTGGCAGGGTGGCAGAGGGTGCCCAGAGCAGCTGTGGCTGTCCCTGGATCTCTGGAAGTGTCCAAGGCCAGGTTGGACTTTGGGGCTTGGAGCAGCCTGGGATAGTGAAAGGTGTCCCTGCCCATGGCAGGGATGGGGTGGCACTGGGTGGGATTTAAGGTACTTCCAATCCAAACCAGTCTGGGATTCTGGGAGTCAGTGAGATGGACAGGGTGGGGCTAGCATTTGAGATTCAATGATACTATGGCCGTGTCTTAGAACTCTTCTATTCCTTTTGTAGTTTATCTCTTTTTGTTAGTTCTCTCTTCTTATTTGGTTTTTTTTTATAATCTGGTTTGGGTTCTTTTGGTCCCAGTTTCTGTGGTGCCTGTGTCACCAGTGGCCTTTGAGGGTTGTGTTCCTCCAGCAATCACAGCTGCTGCTTCTGCTGCCTCCTGTCAGGTAGGAGCAACCTCTGCAAGGCTGTGAAGAGCCTTCTGCCTGTAAATACTTCTGCAGCTCCTTTTGGGGTCTGCTGTCATCTGGTGGCGCTTTAACTACCAAAACTTCAGGACTCTCACTATATTATTTGTGCAAATCACTGGGGACGGGTTGTGGTGGAAAGCCTTGAGTGGGCACAGGAATGTGCGCTTGCCTCTTTTTAGTCCTGCCATTTTCTCCTTGGCTTTGGGACTTTCTTTAGGACTCAGGTTCTATGGGAATGAACTGTTTCCTTGTGTCTCTCCACCTCTGTACCTGTTCACTCAGGGAATTCAGACCAGTGTTGGTAATGACCAAATGGGACTAAATTTATTGGGACATCACAGGTTTGTGTTGTCAGGGTTGGGATAAATTCAACCAGGGCTGGTTTTTTTTGAAGCACAACTTCATGAAAACTCCCTATTTTCCACACCTCCTGTTCCCTTGCTTCCTGGCAAGTCTTGTACCTGTTGGTGACAGATCTGGGGATGAAATTTGGGTTAAAATTGTCAATTTTGGTACAAAGTGATGACTGCAAAGGACGACAGAGAGTGTCCACACCAACAGCAAGTCCTTGTCTAAGGAGCTGCTTCCCACAGGTTCCAAGAGGCTCTGGGAAACTATTTCCATATGGGAACAGTTGTGCACCCTTGAGACAGGATTCTTTTAGGAAACAGATTAAACTCTTTTTCTTTCTTATCCATAAAAAGAAATTTCCATATGGGAACAGTTGTGCACCCTTGAGAAGGATTCTTTTAGGAAACAGACTAAACTCTTTTTCGTTCTTATCCATAAAAAGAGCATTATCTCTTTTCAAGTTTGGAATTATAAAAATGTTAGTTCTTTCTTATTCTTAGAATAAAAATGTTTATTCTTTAGTGTTATGGTGATAGAATCCAAATTAAATAATTGGATTTAATAATGATGCTTTGCTCGCTACTCTTTATAGAAATATCTATTTAATATCTTCATCGAGGATCTGGATGAGAGGAGCAAGTGCATCCTCAGTCAGTTTGTCCAGAACCCCAAACCAGGCACAGCTGGGACTCCATGGGCTGGCAGGGATTTTCCAACCTCAATTATTCTGGAATTCTGTGAACCAAATCAGTCCTGCAGAACGTGGCAAAGGTGTTTCTGCCTAAGGATGTGCACAAATGAGTTTGCAACATTCATAGTCATGTTTTTAAGAACACAGTTGCAAAGCCTACCATATATTTGAAAGTAATTTTAATTTCCTTTCCTAAAGAAGTTTATCTATTCTAAAATATGCTTCCAAACAAACTTGTTGGAAAACTGTTGTCTCATGAGAATTTTTTGTCACAGTTTCCAATTATAGGCGTATTTCAGATAACTCGTGGAGATTCCTTTGGGGCTTTTTGGTTTGTTTGTTTTGTTCTTTTTTTTAGATCTGTTATTTCTACAGAGGAAATTGAATTGATTGGAAATTAAGCAAATCCAGCTGACAGATGTGGATTAGAAGGATGCTGTATGCCTATGGACCAGTCAGGATGAAGTTGTAGCAAACTCCCCTTAGCACATGGGCATGATGCAGGGAAGAAACACAGTGATTGTTTTCCTTATTAGCAATTTTAATTAACTTTTAATTGATTTCTAGCAAGATAAATGGTTTCATTACCAAGCCTTACAATGAACACCATCACCAGAATTAAGCATTCCCGGCAACTGTTCTGAAAACAAAACATGCAAATCTCTTGTGATCTTCACAGATGTCATTCATAAAGGCAAATAAATGAGAATAGAGTAGGGCAGAGTGCCCTTTGTATAATTTATGTAACCTTGTTCATCATGCCCTAATTTAATTAAGAGAAGGCAAAATAACAGGTCAGCATTTCAACCTGAGAGCTCTATGAAAACCTATTAATTTTGTCCATCCCTATAATTATGTGATAACAAGAATTATTTGGCTGACACTGAAATCTGAGGCTTGATTCAGTGTGTGAGAACAAAGATACCAGCTAAAGAAACGGAGCTTTTCTGTGGCAATCATGATCTGTTGTGAGCACAGAAGAATAAGGACGAAATGGGACAATGTTTGGGTTTGAAGAATAGGATGAACAAAACACAAATTTAAGTAGTTCTTCAGAAAGCAGTGATGAAAATATCACTGAGTGTGACAAATGTGTTAAGTGGAAAGAAACTTTCTAACTCATGTGTCTCTTCTGTCTGTCTGCATCCATCCTTCATCTAAATTAATATTCCATAAGGATTTGGGCAGCAATGAAACACTGGTTTCAGTGTTAAATAAAAATTCCTCTCAGATACCACCCAATCCTGAAGATCCTTCAACATCCATCCTTCATCTAAATTAATATTCCATAAGGATTTGGGCAGCAATGAAACACTGGTTCTGTGTTAAATAAAAATTCCTCTCAGACACCACCCAATCCTGAAGATCCTTCAGCATTAGAATTATCTGAGGGCTTGGCTTCACAAGCATCAAATTTATCCTCCGGGATTCTATTGATATCCCAGAATTAATCCCAGAATAATTTAGGATAGGAAAACTTGCAGGATTGAGTTCAGCCTGTGCCTGATCCCTGCCCAGAGCACTGAGTGCCACGTCCAGGTCTCCTTGATAGGAAAACTTGCAGGATT
Organism: Onychostruthus taczanowskii; assembly: GCF_017590055.1. Taxonomy (NCBI): domain Eukaryota; kingdom Metazoa; phylum Chordata; class Aves; order Passeriformes; family Passeridae; genus Onychostruthus; species Onychostruthus taczanowskii. The sequence continues at coordinate 1,629,084 of NW_024499462.1, read as the reverse complement.
GAGTTCAGCCTGTGCCTGATCCCAGCCCAGAGCACTGAGTGCCACGTCCACGTCTCCTTGGACACCTCCAGGGATGGGCACTCCAAAGCTCCCTGGACAGCCCCTGCCAAGGCCTGAGCACCCTCTCTGTGGAAGAATTCCTGCTGCTGTCCAAGCTGATCCTCCCCTGGCACAACTTCAGGCTATGTCCTCTTGTCCTGTCAAAAGTTTCCAAGGGTGAGCAGCCAAATGTGCCTTTTCTCCTGAAGGGATCCAGTTAGCCTGGCTTCTGTCGCTGGGAATGGAGCCGTTTATTTCTGTGGGATGTTTTGTCTTCAGTCAAAGCTGAGACAGAGGCAGGCTGCCCCAGACAAGCCCTCCTGGACACCACAGATTTGGCAGAATCCTTCCTTGCCTCACCTGATTTCTCTCCTGTGGGTGTCTCCCTCAGACGTTTGCAATTTGTGCATTAATCCATGCTTTTCCTGCTGTCTCTTCAGGCTACAGATGCAGATGCTGGAGTTAATGGGCAAGTCCATTACAGTCTGGCCAACTTCAACAACCTTTTCCGGATCACCTCCAATGGCAGCATTTACACAGCAGTGAAGCTGAACAGGGAAGTGAGGGATCACTACGAGCTCATCGTGGAGGCGACCGACGGAGCTGTGGACCCCCGGCGTTCCACGCTCACCCTGGCCATCAAGGTGCTGGATATTGATGACAATAGCCCCGTGTTCACCAACGCCTCCTACACTGTCTGTGTGCCAGAGAATCTCCCACCAGGAACTGTCTTCCTGCAGCTGGAGGTAAGGAAGTGGTGAGTGAAGGCGGTGCGTGTTTGTTCTGCCTCATTCAGGGTTTTTATTTAACTCGGCAGTGAGACTGCAATAAAAAATTGTGAGCTGGAGCATGGGAGTAAATTTTTTTTGCCCAGAGAAGCTGTGGCTGCCCCTGGATCTCTGGAAGTGTCCAAGGCCACGTTGGATGAGGCTTGGAGCAGCCTGGGATAGTGGAAGGTGGCCCGGCCCATAACACGGGGTGCCACTGGATGGGCTTTGATGTCCCTTTCAACCCAAACCCTTCTGGGATTCCATGATTCTGTGATTCTGAAAGATGCTTGGCCTTTATCCAGGTACCAAAAAACCCTTTAAAGATAAGGTTATTTAGGAAATAATAGCAATTAATAAAAACAAACAATGAAACAGCAAACCCTACACTGCCACCATCTGCACAGGCAGACAGCTATAGGCCAAGGGAAAGAATTTTAAGCTAAAACTTAAAAGAGGAGAGATACAAATCAGATATTAGGAAGAAATTGTTCCCTGGGAAGGTGGGGAGGCTTGGGGTGCCCAGAGAAGCAGTGGCTGCCCCTGGATCCCTGGAAGTGTCCAGGGGCAGGTTGGATGGGGCTTGGAGCAGCCTAGGATAGTGGAAGGTGTCCCTGCCCATGGCAGGGGGTGGCACTGGATGGTTTTTCAGTCCCTTCTAACCCAGACCATCCTGGGCTTCTGTCATCCTGGCAGTGGCCAATAGCAGGTGCCCAGGGAGGAGAGCTAAGATCAGCTTCAGTTTCCACTGCCATTTTCCCAGAACATTGTGCTCATTTCACATGGCCTGAACCTTCAGTGAATTTTTCATTCCTCACGTCTGTGCACATTGAATACAATTACAACAACGCAACTGAACTCAAGATGTTCTCAACAGTTTGCCCTTTAAGCCTCAGAGGGATATTTTGTGAGGATGGATTTTGTTTGTTGTCTCTCTGTTCCCTGCAGGCCAAGGACGTGGACCTGGGTGCAGATGTGAACTATCGTATCCGCACTGAGGAAGCCCGGCAGCATTTTGCCCTGAACAAGCACACGGGAGAGCTGTCGCTCCGGAAATCCTTGGATTATGAATCCTTCTCTGACACAGAGGCAACCTTCACCTTCCTCGTGGAAGCCTTCGACAGCAAGGGCACCATGCCACCTGGGCTGGCCACTGTCACCGTCAGAGTCAAGGTAAAGGGGTCACTCCTCAGCCAGCTATCGAAGCAAAGGCAACCCCCAACGAAGGGGAGAGAATGATGCCTCTGACTCCATCTTATCAGAAGGCTAATTAATTACTTTATTATACTATACTATACTATACACATTATATCTAAACTGAATCTGCCAAGCACTCACTCTGCACACAGCTGCACAGAACTGCACTAGTCTCACGACTCTCTCGTGACTATCAGCAGACAGTCCAACACTTACGCACTCTTGGCCCTAATAGGCCAAGGCAGCAAAACATCCTCACTTTGGGTGAACAATCTCCATAGTGCATTCTACTTTGGCACAACACAGGCACAGCAAATGAGATAAGCATTATGTTTTCTTTCTCTGGTGTTCAGAGAATGTGAATCTCAAAAATCCTTGGGAAGAATTGTGCCTTGCTTTTCTCTGTGAAGAGAAATGTGGCAACAGAAGGCAGCATCCTCTCCCAGTCATGCCAGGCTATTCTGTCACCATGCAGGTGTCCTTAGGAATCACCAGGACTCTTTGCTCTCCTGTGTCTCACTTGTATGAGTCTTATTCTGTTCTGTTAAATGCACAATTTATAACAGCTGTAATTGTTTTCCCCATGTGCAATTACATAGCTAAATCCTGGATTTATGAAATCAATGTACACTGGACACAAATTCAAATATTTTGTCCTTTAGAATCTCTAAAAGGCTGAAATAAACCCCTGATGGAATTGTTTGCAAAAGTGACACGATCACTTTTCAGCCCACAAATTGTGATTTTAAGACCCATTGGGGTGTATTGAGTACTGGTGTGGCACAGCACTTCCTGGATTCCAGATTCTGCTGCTGGAAAATCCAGCTCTGCAAAGGAGCAGCCTGATTTATTGTCCTGCAGCCTGAGCTGCAGTTAGCTACAACTTCACCTCAGGGTTTCAGGGGCCTCCCCAGGCATCCAGGGGTGGTGGTGTCTGTTTGGGAATGATCCAAAAATGAAAAGTGTTTTAGCTGGGACTAAAACACTTCCTCATCCTCATTTGCCTGTGTCCAAGAACAGAGGAGAGCTCAGATGCCTTAATCCTACTCCTGGCATACCCAAAGGTTCAGCTCTGTCAGTCATTATGTCCTTTTGAGCAGTTGCTTGAGTTTTGTGAACGGTGAGAGAGAAGAGACTTCAATTGCTCAGACTTTAGAGAAGGAGCAAAAATTGTAGCAGGACCAAGAGCACAGCCCACAAATGTTCAGTTTAAATGTGTCTATGAAAAGCATTTGGCAGTCATAGGGATTCAGCCTCTTCTGTATCTGCAGGTGCTTGAATTGCCACTTGGTTTTGAGTAATTCTGTTTGTCAGTCTTTACTGAGCTCACAATTCTTTTAGAACAGTAAATGTCTCCCATTATTAGCTCTGGTGACAATGCCAGAAGGCTTCTATGATGCCTCTCTGTCTGCAAAATGTCTTAGTGTGAGGTGCAGGTCACCTGTTCCTGAGCAATCTGCGCTTTTCCCCAGCACATTCCACGTCATTGACAGGAAACAGCTTTTCCATCATTCCCTGAGCTGCTTCTGTTGGACTCTTACAGAGCAAGTTGCTCAAACCTCAGGTTTTTTTCCTAAAAGAAACCTTTTCCCAGCACACTGAATTTTTGAAAGAATAGTTTGGGTTGGTTTGGGTGTTTTTGTTGGGATTTTTAAAGGTTTTCAGGTAGGATTGTGTTCAGAGAAAAGCTGTTGTCTGTTTGATTGTGTGGTTGATTGTATCAATTAATGTCAGGGAAAGTTGTAGTTCAGCTTGGTGTCCTCAGTGTACCAGCAGCTTGTGCACATTCAAAGAAGGGAATAAGGAATTTAAGGAGGGGATTAATAGGATCAAAAAATCAGTTCTTGCTCTGCTGGAAACTCTTTCCACACATGAGCAACAAAATGGGAGCATGATGATGCTTTGGAGAGGCTGGAGTACCAGGATGGACCCAGAAGTAATAATTTTAGAATAAAAGGTGTTTGGCTGGGGGCAGAACAGGGCCTGGGAGGGAGGACAAGCAGGGGATACTTTAAGTGAGAAAGAAAATAAATCCAATTTAAGGTGGGTGTTTTCATACTCAGTGACAGGCTGAGTTTTGCAACAGAGCAGGGGACATAATCAAATATTATTTAAATGGTAAGATGAAGATGATGCTTAGCTTCCAGCCTGGAGTGAGAGGTGGGACAGGGGAATTTTGAGTGGCACTTGAGAGAACGGAGGAGGACTTGTGGAAAAGCCAGATTTAATATCTCAATATGTTGGGCAGATGTCATTAGCAGGTTTTATGTAAGGTGGCAGATATTTTGAACATTGGTCACAAGAGGTGTCTGGATGGTCTAATTTGAGCTTAAAGATGAACTTACCAGATACAAAATTCACAGGGTGGAGGGTGAAGGCAGAACCCTGTGCTGTCCCTGTCTGAGATGGGAAGGATCCTCAAGACACCTCAGAAGGCTGATCCAAGAGTCAGAGCAGCAGGAGCAGGGTGCAGACTCTTGAAACCAAGCAAGAACAAGAACAGGTCACCCTTTCCCTCCCACTCAGCATCTTCTGCTCCTGCTGCAGGAACTGGATGTGTTTCCTCTGAGTAGTTCCTGAGCTTTCCCTTTATTTAGAGGCTGGTCTTTGAGTAATTACTTTAATACAGGGTTTGAGAGCCCAAATAGGAACTAAACCAAGTGTAGATGCCCCACAGCCCCCAACACAAGAACACAAAATTGAACTAGAGGGAGGCAGTGCTGGGGCCAAGCTGATGTCACCATCCCAGATCCAGCCCCTCCAACCCTCAGGACTTTATTTGTGTTATTACTGAGTTCTCCAGCCCTCTGCGGCTCCCACTGCTCCACTCACATTTGTCATTTCTCCAGGCCCGGCTCTTCACTGCAAGCACTGTAATTTTTCCTGGGTAATGGAATTGTGTTAAGCAGCTATGGATGTCTGATGGTGTCGTCCATCATTTGTGTGATATCCAATGGAATAAGCACACCCAGAGCCCCCTGCTCCCTGTGGCTGCACGATGTGGATGCACACTGGGCTGTTCTTTGGACTCTCAGCCCTTGGCATGACAAGTTACAAATAGTTTGTATTAACCTGCCCTGGACTAGGTCAAGGCACAGATTGCAGAGCGGGGCTTTCACTGCAGGAGGAATAACTTCAACTGTACCCTCACGTGGGGATGGAAGAAGTTATTGGCCTCTGCTGCAGCCAAAAGGCTCCTTGCATTGTAAGGATGTCCTAGGGCTCCTTTGGCAGAGAAAGCCAAAGGTGAATAAATGAATTCATAGAATCATTTAACTGGAAATGACCTCTGAGATCACTGAGTGAAACCATTATCCCTGCACCACTAAACTGTGTCCCCATGTGCCACATCCACACTTCTTCTGAGCATTGTTGCGCCTTCATCCACACTTTTTCCAGGGATTATAACCCCACCTCTGCCCTGGGTGGCCCCTTCCAATATCTGGCCACCTTTGGGTGAAGAAAATATCCAGCCTGGACCTCTCCTGGCACAGTTTAAAGTTCTTTCCTTCTGTCCTGTTGTTTTCTGGGAGAAGAACCTGATCCCCACCTGACTCAACCCCTCTCAAGGAGTCATAGAACAATAATTGTTGCATTCATTCAAGTATTTCCAAGGAGGAATAGTCTTAAGTGGCACTCATTTCTTCCCACCACCTCAAACAGACCAAGACTTTTTCTCTTTTCCCCATTCTCATATTCCTTTGACTGCTTTCTTAACTTTTCCCCTGAAGCTGCAAGAAGCCACGGGGTGTCTGGGAGGGCTGAGTTGTTTTGCTTCTTGTTGTACACACAAGCATCCCCTCACAATCCAGATAAATCCCAGTACTGGAAAAAGAAAAATCCTTGCAGTTCAAATTATTAGGATTTAGCATTTGGACGCAACTCTTGTGGTAATAGGGTTTGTTAACAGAAACAGTTGCTCTTAAGCGAGTAAAGCATTTCTAAGCACAAAAAATGAGAATTTCTGTATCATGGGGCCTGTAAGGTCTCTGCATATTTTATGCTGTGTCCTCCTCTTCTTATTACCAGCAATTTTTTTTTTTTATTATTTTGCCTTTTCTTGTTTCCAGAAGTGATTTTCTTCTCTTTGTGGGTTGTGGATTGGATTGCTTTGGAGTTTTGTTGAGGACATTGTGTGGTGAAATGAAGCCATTGTCACAGGTGAAGGATTCAAAGTGAAAGAGCAACAAGAATAAAAACCCAGAAGGTTTCAGTTCTAACAATGCCAAAAAAATGAGGATGAGGAGGCAGTGAGGTGATTGAGGACTGGATGATCACAGGCGTCATGATCAGTGGCACAGGGTGTGGTTGGTGGCTGTCTCTGGAGGTGTCCCCAGGGCTCAATGCTGGTCCCAGGATTGTTTAAATTGTTCATCAGTGATTGTGGAGGAACAGCTCAGGCACCAGCACAGGCTGGGGGAGCAGCTCTGTGGGGAAGGACCTGGGGGACACCGAGCTGTCCCTGGGCCAGCAGAGTGTCCTGAGGCCAAGGAGGCCAATGGGAGCCTGGGGGCACAGGAAGAGCCACACAACAAACATCTTTTCCCATTTAAAGAACAGAGCAGCCTCATAAAACTTACAGGAAGGTTAAAAAAAATCAGCTGGATTGCCTCCAAAATATTTCTCATTTCTGGTGACACTAATGGAATAACAAGCCCGGGGTTGGGCTACAGTGCTGGTAAACAGATTTATTTCTTTCCTTCCGTCTCAACTGATCAGTTCAATCATCTGCCTGTCATTTATTGCCTCGTGTATTCCATCATGAATATTATCCCTTAATTTATAGGATGAGCTACTTTAGGGCCTGCTGAGCACTAAATGGGAAAGAGATGCAGTTGTGCCATGTGAGCAAGGCCCTGTTCTGTGCAGCTTCAGACAATGCCCTGTGTAAAGCAGCTCTGCACCCACTCACAGACAAAATTCAAGGGACCACTTTGGCCATATCAGCATCATCACAAGGGCTTGAACTTGGTGTTAATTGAGGCATGTTCATTATGAGACGCTAAGAGGATGGGAAGGGACTTGAAGTTCTTGATACTCCAGTATCTGGTGAGATCAGGTATTTCATGGAATTCCAGAGTAGTTTGGGTTGAAAAGGACCTTAAAACTCATCCTGTTCCACCCCTGCCATGGGTGGGGACACCTTCCACTATCCCAGGCTGCTTCAATCCCCAATGTCCAGCCTGGCCTTGGGCATTTCTGGGGATCCAGGGGCAGCCACAGCTGCTCTGGGCACCCTGTGCCAGGGCCTGCCCATCCTCACAGGGAACAATTCCTTCCCAATATCCCATCCATCCCTGCCCTCTGGCAGTGGGAAGCCATTCCCTGTGTCCTGACCCTCCAGGCCCTTGTAAATTCTCTCTCTCCAAGGTCCTCAATCCAGCCATTGCTATCAAAGAGAATTTAATGCTGGACAGATGCAGAGATGGAGTTTTCAGGTTTTCAGCACAGAGGGACTTTGGACAACAAATATTTGGAGCAAGTCCTGGGCTTTGTTTTGAGCAGAGCCCAAAGCCCCAGACGTGTTTTGCTTGTAAACAGATAAATAATTGAAGATTACATCTGATGGCTTCTTAAAACACCTCTAACCTTTTCACAGAAGTGGATGCAGAACATGAGTGCAATCCCCAAATGCAGGTTCAGGAATGGAGCAGTAAACCTCCCACAAAGTGGTTGTAAGAAGTCATGAAATCACCTTTTAAATGTGAGGCACAATCCCACAAGTGGGGCCAAACTGCAGCATCTTAAAACCTTCCCCAGTTCACTGCTCCAGCCACATAAATCCAGGCTGCCATTAACTCAAATCCAGGCTCCTACTAACGATCAGACATGCTCCAAAATATGGAAATGGGAAATCTGGGAAATGGGTTCTCCATATTTCTCATTTTCAAATACCTGGGCTGTCTATTTTGTCAGTAAGGTAATAACAACTACATATTTACAAGTAACTACAAAGCAGCCTTTGTGCCACTGCTTATCTGGCTGCAGATTTGTTCTATTTTTATACAGATTTATTTACAAAACAGAGCAAAAGGCAAAGTATAACACCCCCAAAGCTGTCTCCCTACCATAGATATCTTTATCTACCACTTTTTCTTGCTTTTGTTCCTTGTTGCCCCCGTGGGGCAGCACAAAAGCACTACAGGACCCTGGCATCCCTCCTCTGCACAAAGAAAGCACAATTTGGGAGGGATGGTTTAATTTTAGTGTTCTTGAGAATCCACACTGGCACCTTAAAAAGCAAGTTAAGACCTATGAAGGGATTTCTTGATGCCAGCTCGTTAAATCAGCAGTCACCCGTGGTATGTGCATGATCCTACTTTCCCACCACATTCCTTCTTCTCTGAGCAGGACACAGCTCATTCCCAGGGCTGGTATTTAGGAAAAAGATTGGTAGGAAACAAACACTGCCCTGTCTGCAAGGAGTATGAAAATGCTGAACAAAAATGTTGGGAAGTGAGACTGTTGTCTGGGAATGGCAAAGAGGAGAAACAAAGCAGGAGGGGAGGGGAGGGAAGGCACTAAGCAGGAAATCAATATGTAATTTAAAACTCATTAAGGCAGTCACTTGCTGTAATGCACTGCTACTAACCCTGGTCCTTGCAGACAGGTAGGGACTGGCCAAACACAGAAAAATCCCTGAGGTGCAGCATTCCCAGCATAAAATAACATTGGGAATGTCACTGTACACAGGGACATTCATGATTTTTTGGTTTGTGGGGACAGCAAGGGAACTTTCATGCTTGTACCCCACTAAGTTGAAAATGTAAATATTTAATACCTGGGTGTTAAACCCCCTCTTCCTCCTCCTTCACTGCTCTGGGAAAAGCACTCCTTGGATTCCAGTCTCTGCCTCCAGATTCCCATGGAATGGTTGGTGTTGGAAGGGACGTTAGAGCCCATCCCCTTCCACCCCTGCCATGGGAAGGGACACCTTCCACTGGACCAGGTGACATCTCCAAATTAATAACACACAACATTAAATGAGTGACAGACTGGTCTGATTTGAATATACCACAAATCTAAAGACTTTCTACAGAAGAATAAACTTTAATTGGAAAAAGTGTTTTGGTAGACATCTTGTTTTATAAAAGGAAAAATAAAAAAAAGAGTTTATTTGAAATCTCCACACAAACAGAAGCAACTCTGGATGACCCTGCAAAATATTTGAGATATATTAAGGTGTATATACAAATATATAGATATATTTATATATCCATGCCTATCTCAGGCACAAGAATTGGTGTAAATGCCCTTTTGTCTTACAGAGGACAGTTTATTTCCCCATAATTTATTGGATATTAGAGGTAACAAACACCATCAAGCCAGAGCAGCTCCTTCCTTTTGGAAAATGAGCCAAGTTTGCTGTCACAGGAGCAGGTGGTGTGGAATTCCCTGCTCTGTTCTCATGTGGGGCTGTGTTTTCCTGCAGAATTCCCTTCAGCTGAGCAGTTCCACATCCGTTCTTTTGTCAATCTTCAGCACTTTCTCCCCTCGTTTTGTGCAGGGGTAATGGAATAGGGAGTGCCTGGGAATGGCAATCCCTGCAGAGGGAGGGAGAGACTCAACAAAAACGCTTGTGAATGCATCTGGAATTTTGCTGGGACTCCAGGACCAAACTCTGGCTATCATGTATAAAATGCACATTGAATTCTTCGGCATCCCTGGGGCAGGACTGAAATGGGATCCTGGGCCCAGAGCAGGTGCTGTGCTCTGCAGGAGGCTCCTCCAGGCTTTTCACTGCTGTCAATGTCCTGAGGGCCATGATATCTTGTAGCTTTATAGAGTTTCCATTCTGGTTTTTTAGCAGTAAAATAGCTTGGATTTTTGTTTTTGGAATCAGATTTTGAGTGAGAACTTTCTGTGGTTAAAGGTTTTACCAGAGGAATAGGAATTTTCCAGTTCATTGATGGCAAACCACCCCTTTGCTCTCCCCTAGAAGGGAGTTTCACAATTATCGGATTATTAAATATGTCCCTGCTAGTCCCCAGAGAGCAGAGAACTATTAAACACTCCAGGACTAAGCTCTGACTTCTGTTTTTTGCAGGATATGAATGATTACTCTCCAGAGTTCAGCCAGAAGCTCTACAGGGGAATGGTTGCCCCTGATGCAGTCAAGGGCACCGTTATCACCACGGTCTCAGCTGAGGATCGGGATCCCCCGGTAAGGAAAAACTTCTCTCAATATTCCATACCCAAGAGGGAGGAAACTCAAACCCTCTGAAATGCCCCTGCTTTCTCATCAACTCAGAGTATGAGGAGCTTCACTATTGTATTTGTGGGGTGCCTCAGTGTTGGAAGGAATGACGAATCTGACTCCATGTTCTCAGAAGGCTCATTTATTACTTTATGGTACTATATTATATTAAAGAATACTAAACTAAACTATACTAAAGAATAAGAAAGGATACTTACAGAAGGCTAAAAAGATAATAATGAAAACTCATGACTCTCTCCAGAGTCCTGACACAGCTTGGCCCTGATTGGCCAAAGAGTGAAAACAACTCACAGCAGAATCCAATGAAACAATCTCCAAACACATTCCAAAGGAGCAAAACAGAAAAGAAGCAAATGAGACAAGAATTGTTTTCCTTTTTCTCTGAGGCTTCTCAGCTTCCCAGGAGAAAAATCCTGGGCGAAGGGATTTTTCCAGAGAATGTGAAGGTGACACTTCACAGAGGAGTAACTCCTACCTTTGTTTTGTGTCAGCCTGGCTTTGCAGCTCAGGACAGGCTGCATTTCCAAGGCTGCCTCCTGGAGCTGGAAGACCAATGCTACAGCTCCTGTCTGTCAGGGAGGCTTTAGGAAAGCTCTTTATCCAGCTTCAGAGAATGAGAGGAAGAGGCAGGAAGGGGAGCTGTGCCTGTCTTTGGGGTAGTTCAAGAGGAAAGAAACCACAGTTTGGTGAGGTTGTCACTGTTTGATGTCACAGTCACAGTGCACTTCCCAGCTGAGCCATCCCAGATTGGTGTGGGACTGCAGAGCTCCCCAGCTGCACATTCCATAGGCAACATTGGAACCCAGGGCATTTGGTTTGGGGATAAAGTTTATTTTTGTCCCTGTTTTTTTCTGCTGCTCCCTAGTGAAGCCCTCGTGTGGCACAAGTGGGCACACATCTCTGACTCATTGCCTGTTCTGAAGCTTGATGTCAATTTTTGTCATCAGAGCCTGATGAACATCAGTGACCAGATGATCCTCTGAGGACAGGAAAAGCCAGTGCTGTTCTGCCAGCCAGGTTTAATTTTTAATTGCCAGAGTTTGGCATAAGAAGGAGAATAATCCTCAGGGGAACAGTTCAGGGGGAATGTGTCCTGCACATTAAAAGCTGATGAAGTGCTTGGACACAAATCAGGTACAGCTTAGCTAAATGTGGCATGATTGGGGCTTGGGCAGCTTTTATTTAACATTAAATAAGCATTGTTGCCTTATAATGAGATATTTTGGGCTCTCTTTGCCCATTCTGATAAAAGCTCCATTTTATAATCACTGTGTCTAAGTTTTAAAGACTAAGAGATCACTGAGGGGAAACAAAATAGTTCTGATTGAGCTAATTTATAATCCTTAGTCCTGTGCAACCAACATTTCCAGTGCAAAGTTATTTCATTTTTCATTTAACAACTCCAAACCCTACTGAACATTTTGTAACATTTTTGTCACTATCACATGAACACCTGTTGATGTTTATGAAGATTTTAAAATGAAGTTACCTTGAAGCCTCTAATAAATGCGAGGGCCATAAAAGTCAGCCAGCTATGGAGGAAAGCTTGTAAAGGAGGTCTTGAAAGGGGTTTGTTATTTTAAAATAATGGCTGGTAGTTTTGTCCCTCATCTTTTTTATTTTAAAGGTAAAACTACCAGGCATAAATGGCTGTGTTTCTTTTTCTGCCTGAGCCAGTCTGTGCTACTAGAAAAATCTCTATTTATTTGAAGGTGGCTTTGACATTAAATGGTGTCACAAAGTATTTGATATGAATTCACTGGAAATTTGGTTTAAAAGCACACAACCTTTTCTCTGCTCAGCAAGGGAACCTTGCTCTAAATTTGCCTTAAGGGATGGAATATTCTTAGTTATCATCAATACTTTACTTGTGTGGTTTGGGGGTTTTAAACCTGTTGGAATCTTATTTGCAGGGTACTAATACATTTATTTTATCAGTTCAGGCAAAGAAATAAGTATCTATTAAAAATATTTGTAGCTTTAAAGTATGCCTGTTTATAAGATTCCAACTAATTTGAAGTCTTCAGGCTTAACTTTTCCTGTTGTTATTTTGCAAGTAATGTATGTAATTCCCATATCCAGAATAAAAGCCCAGCCAGATTTTTCCATCATCTGCAATAAAAGCTTTTCAGACCTAATCAGCTCCTCAGAGATAACCATTGTTTTCAGCAAATCCCAACATTGTCAAATTAATATGGAAGCTGTGAGGATCCAGCTGGAAAGGCCCAGCACCTGTGTGGGATTTCTCTGCAGATAAGGCAAATTTGAATTTTCCCAGGAGCAGAAGAGCAGCTTTGGGGGAAGGGGGAGGAGCTGGGAATGGTGGCAGTGGAGGTGGGCTCTCCATTTCAACAAACAGGTGTTAATTTAGGTGAAGCACAAGAGGGTGAAAGACGTTTTCCGTCTGTATTTCCTAAATTACTTAGGAATTTATAGCATATAGGGGTAAGACTGGGCTTTTACTATTAAATTAATCCAACAGAACTTCATTTATTGGAGATGAAAGCATCTCTTGGTTGTATTTTAAAAAATCCTCCCATCAAACCTTTACACACTGAGTTATTTACATCTCTGTGTATCTTCCATGTTGGAATGTGTATCTATATGAACAAATCTGAGGGTGAAAATGTGAGATTTTCATAATTTAACTAGTGCCTAAAATCTTATGCTATCATTAGAATGTACTGTTGATAAGAATATGGGTTTTGCTGCAAAAACCCCATAAATTTCTGATTATTATGAAGAGTTGCTCAGTTAAAACAGAAATAATTTGTGCCAGAGTCAAGCACTTCCTCTGAGATACTTTGTAATGTTTTTATTTTGACCTGTAGATTTCAAAGTGGTCAAAACCTCTTGGCCTGAAGGCATCAGAGACCTCTGATAGTTATTCTTCAGGTCCTTGGTGAAATGTCAATTAAAACATAAAACCCAGAGCTTTTCTCTAAAGGCCACAGCAAAATTTGCAGGGCTGTTTTGAGTAAATGTCACTTTAAATTCTTACCAGTTGCTCCCTTCTTTTCTAGTTTTAATTTTCTTTTTATTTGCAGCGACTGAGAATGTAAATTATGTTTTAATAGCTACTTTTACATGTGTTATAAATTTGAAACAACCTTCTGGTCATTGAAATTTGAGAAGTTTTGCCTGAAAACTTTGTTTCCATGAAATCTGGTGAACCAACATTTCGTCCTTTAGTTGTTTGGAACAACCAACACTATAATTTTTTACATTTTTAAAGTAGTAACAATTTATATAAATACATAAATAATTTTTCAAGTTACTTGGTGCATCCTCAAGTTGCTCACCCTGCCTTTCCCAGAGGAGCTTCTACCTAATTCCAGGTATAAACAGGAAATATTAAACAAAAAGCAACAAAACCAGACCAGAGGGAATGATGAGGACAAAGTAGAGCCATGGCTGCCAAGGAAAAGCTTGAAAACAGCTTCAATTCTTTCTAAATAACTGCTAAATCTTATAAGAATAAAAAGCCTTGATTTTAAGCACATTGTAACTGGAATTGTTGGGGCAGCTGAGCATTTTTTCCATTGAACAATCCCTTTAATTGTGAGTTCTCCCTCACACATCAGCTTGAGCTTCCTTTCCAGAGGTGGTGTCCAGCTGCAGCTTAAGGAATTTTCCATTTATTGGGGTTTATTAGTCCCTTGGAGTGGGTAAGTTTAGGCTGTTGCACCACTTGTCCTGCTCCTGTTGTGAGCCAGTGCAGGGAAGCTCTGCCTGCAAAACACCCCTGGAATTCCAGGTGAGCAGGAGCACCCACACAGCCTTGGCTGGATTTGTGCTCCCAGAGCAATCCCCAGCTGGCTTTGCCTGGCTGCCCACAGTGGGAACAGAAATGGGATAAAACTGAGACACAGAGAACTGGGGGAGGTGTCCCTGCTTGTGGGAGGGGTTGAAAGGAGATGATCTTCAGGGTCACTGTCCCAGGCTGCTCCAAGCCCCAGTGTCCAGCCTGGCCTTGGGCACTGCCAGGGATCCAGGGGCAGCCACAGCTGCTCTGGGCACCCTGTGCCAGGGCCTGCCCACCCTGCCAGGGAACAATTCCTGCCCAATATCTCATCCATCCCTGCCCTCTGGCAGTGGGAAGCCATTCCCTGTGTCCTGTCACTCCATCCCTTGGAAACAGCCTGCAGGGACACCTTGCGCTGCCCCAGGCTGCTCCCAGTCCCAGTGTCCAGCCTGGCCTTGGGCACTGCCAGGGATCCAGGGGCAGCCACAGCTGCTCTGGGCACCCTGTGCCAGGGCCTGCCCACCCTGCCAGGGAACAATTCCTGCCCAATATCTCATCCATCCCTGCCCTCTGGCAGTGGGAAGCCATTCCCTGTGTCCTGTCACTTCATCCCTTGGAAACAGCCTGTCTCCATATTTCCTGTAGCTCCTTCAGGCCCTGCAAGGCCACAATTTGGTCACCCCAAAGCTTCTCCTCTCCAGATGAACACCCCTAGCTCTCCCAGCAGAGCTGCTCCATCCCTCTGCTCATCCTGGTTCCTCCCCTGCGCTCTTTCCAACAATTCCATGACCTTTCTACCTTGGAGGCACCAGAACTGTGTACAGAATTTCAGGTGGCGTCTCACCTGGGCAGAGTAAAGGGGGAGAAGCACCTCTATGAAAAGATTTTCTTTCAAGTCCTGCTTTGCTTTAGTTAACACAAATGTGCTCAGATTTGGGTTCTCTTAGATATTTCCCAGCCCTTTCAGGGAAAGATTCCAAAGCCTGGACAAAGCCAGTACCTGGCTCAGTCACCTGCACTTCTGGATGCTCCTGGCACAGGCTTCAGTCTCCCAGGCAGCACCTACTGCCAGCCATCTCTTTTTTGGGCATTTAGATCATCCTTTGTAGCTGAAAAAATCGTCAGCCTGGATTAGTGTTGGATAAATCCCTTGGAGACAAGGAGAGTTTTCTTCCTGGCGAACATTTTATGCCTCACTGAAGTGGCCTGGTAATGAGAGATGAAAAAATGGTTCTGAGCGGTCTCAAAGCTCTTAATCCTCCAAAAATGTGGGCAGGAGAGCACCAGGAGGTATTTGATAAATGCTCAGTTTATTTATTGGAGGGGATTCCCAAGACTGACATAAAAAGAAGTGTTTGTTTTTCCTGTATATCCCTTTTTTGATATGGGTTATCACTGTAAAACCTGGGATATTTCTGCCATGGGCAATTCCCTTCCATATCCTGCCTTTTTTTGATTGGAAATGTTAGTAGAAACAGATGCAGAACACTAATTTCAATGAGCAGCAGCTTCCAGAGCTCCAGAACATCCCATTTAATGCTTTATCCGTTCTCCTAGCACCTCCTGAGGCTTTCCGTCAGTGGAGCCCTTTTGTCAAATTGGGAGTAATTGTCCTTTTTGTCTTCCATGCACTCACTAAAAGTAACAGGCTATGAGATATTCAATTAAAGATTTCATGGCATTTTAATTGGAGGTAAAACCATTTTCAGGCTGGCCAGACCTTGATCTTTTAAAAGCTCTTCCTGTGGAATTTCAGTGGTTGCTGGAGATCATGATATGGGACACATGCTGCAAATTCCAGGAGTTCCTCAAGTAATTTTATCTCAAGGCTTTAAAAGTTGATGGAGTTTTATGTGTTCAGCCTGTAAATTCAGAATTTCCAGCTTTAGCAATTAAGAATTTCAAGTCCTCTTGTTGTGTTACCTACTAAAGAGTAAAATCCTTCAAATTTTAGGGTTTATATTAATGAAATTAAGGTGAATTTATACAAGTACACTATTCACAACCCTGAACTGGTGTAAGACCCAGCAAACTCATCCACCTATCCTGGCTGTCCCATCTTCCATGTTTGCTTTGAGTAAGTTGCAAAAACCTGTAAATCTGGGGGATTTAGCACTGCTTTCTAATTTTTTTCTGTGGAACTAGCTTTACAAAAATGTCCTTATTGAACTCCTTATTATACAAATTGCTCAGAGTTGAGGTGAAATCTACATATGGAGATAATACATAGATGTTTACCTGGAAATAACTCTGTGTTCATGATGCTGCCATTCCATACTGGTCCTTAGGGGTGAAATCCAGGCACAATTGGAATCTTTACCTGTCTACTTCAAATGAAAGCAAAATCCATTTTTCCCCATTCTTTCCTGGGCCAAGAAATTTTGTGTCTGTTACAAGTTTGAATCCCAGAGTGGTTTGGGTTAGGAGGGACCTTAAAGGTCCCTCATCCAGTGCCACCCCTGCCATGGCAGGGACACTTGCCACTGTGCCAGGCTGCTCCAGCCTGGCCTTGGGCACTGCCAGGGATCCAGGGGCAGCCACAGCTGCTCTGGGCACCCTGTGCCAGGGCCTGCCCACCCTGCCAGGGAACAATTCCTGCCCAATATCTCATCCATCCCTGCCCTCTGGCAGTGGGAAGCCATTCCCTGGGTCCTGCCCCTCCATCCCTTGTCCCCAGTCCGTCAGCTCTCCTGGAGCCCCTTTAGGCACTGGAAGAAGCCTTAAGGTCTCCCTGGAGACCTCCAGACTGGACATTCCCAATTGTCTCCTCCTGTCTTCCTAGGAGAAGGTGTTCCAGTCTTCCTCTCCTGGAGAGTAGAAGTAACAACTCCTAGCTCTTCTTGAGCTGCTTGCAGAAACACGCATGAAAACCTCCAACAATCCTGGTGCTTCCCTTTTCCCTTTTTTCTCTGGCTTTATTCCATTACAATTTTTCTTCTGGGAGTTACCTGGACAGGGCACGTGTGCATGGTGCAAGGCCGCTTTTCCAGGGACAGCCTCACCAATATTGGGACGTGTTTGTAGCTGTCACCTGTGTCAGAAATAAATAGCATTTTCCCTGAGCAAATGGAATTTTAAGGAATCATGGAAGAAATATTTGGAGCTGTATGAGCTTTTTTTAAAGTTTTATGTTAGTCCTGAATCTCAGGGAGACTTTGGTTGGAGAGAATGAATGTGGTTCCTGCCAAGCACAATCCTTGCTCTGTGGTTTATTTGGGAATATTATCAGCTGGATTCAAGTTTTGCTGCAGACATAATAATGCATCTAAATTAATTTAGAGCAGAGGCAAAAGATGATTAATATTTCAGATAATTAAAACTTGCTTCGAAATAGATTTCCCTGGGAAATCTCTCTGGAGATTTTTCTAATTACATCAGTGCCTAAATGTCATAAATAAAAAATAAATCCTGGTTTTGTTATTTTTCTGAAGTGACACGAGTAAAGTGTACTTGATAATCACATCAGGAACAACAATAACCTGATGAGATTTTTGTTTATTTAATCACAAATTACCTGGTGTGAGGAGCTTTAATGATGATGAGGATTCTTAGTCTTCCAAGCAAGTTTAAGGCCATTACTCCGAGCCCAAATAGCCTGGATTTCAGCAGGTAATTTGCTCTTAATTATAACATTGAAGAAAAATGACTGAAGCAGGGAATGCCAGGGGGAAAGTTGATAATGAACTCTGCTATGCCATGATCCCAGAAATTTCTCACTTTTTCCAGGATTTGCCCTCTTTAGCATGTGTGAAGTGCGTTTAACTATGAACACAATCATTTATTAATTTGCTAACCACTCAAACATGCCTGGCAGACCCATTTGGGATGATTAAAGTTGCTGATGGCCTCATAAACCCTGCCTAGGCTGGAATTCCTTGGAGAGCTCCAAGAGGCAACACTCAAATGACTTCTGTTGGATCAGCAAAACATTGATAGCATTTAGTGAGCTCAAATCACTTTTGTAGCCATTTCCATTGCTGTTTACAAAAGGAAATGTTCTGTTTCCATGTAGTTTGTGGCTGGCATGGGACATGGAATATATTCCCAATCCCAACAAAGCACATTATTGAATACAAGTAAAAATCAGCCATCCACCATTAATGATGTTTTGGCTGTTTAAACACAACATAAAGGTCAAAACCTGATCTGAGCTTGAGACTCAGAGGTGTTCAGAAAATTAGATTGTGCTGTTGCTAGGACAGAAGTGTTTCTCTGAATCTACTCGCAAATATATTTAGGAAATTATTTAGTTGGCATTTTGTAAAATGTCCCAAATATCTGTGTATACAGACTTCGACATGCTGGAAAACCGTTATTCAGACATTAGTGTGCAAAGAGGGAATCTGTGCTAGACCCCCTAGTGTGGATGAAGAGGCAGATGAGACATCCTACAAGAAGCTGGGAGAAGTCTTCCCTGTGCAAACTCTGGTTCTCATGAGGGACTTCAGCCTACCAGCTGTCTGCTGGAAATGAAACCCTGCAGAGACAAAACCCTACAGGAGACACAGAGAGAAAACATCCAGGAGATCCAGTTCCTGGAGTCTGCGGAAAGAAAAGGGCCAAAGCCCATCTAGAACTTCTCTGGCTACAGCCATAAAAGACAATAAAAAATGTTTCTATAAATGTATCAGCAGCAAGAAGTGTGCTAAGGACAATCTCCATCATTTATTTGATGCCAGCAGGCCCAGGGCAGTGCCCATCCCCCTGTGCTGACACCTCAAACCCTGAGGTCACTTCTGGACTCCTCCTGGCCAGAGAGCCCTGGAGGGGCTGGAGCGTGGCCAGGGAAGGGAACGGAGCTGGGAAGGGGCTGGAGCCCCAGGAGGGGCTGAGGGAGCTGGAAAGGGGCTCAGCCTGGAGAAAAGGAGGCTCAGGGGGGACCTTGTGGCTCTGCACAACTCCCTGCCAGGAGGGGACAGCCAGGGGGGTCGGGCTGTGCTGCCAGGGAACAGGGACAGGACAAGGGGAAAGGGCCTCAGGCTGGGCCAGGGGAGGCTCAGCTTGGACAGCAGCAGGAATTTCTGCATGGAAAGGCTGCTCAGGCCTTGGCAGGGGCTGCCCAGGGAGCTTTGCAGTGCCCATCCCTGGAGGTGTTCAATAAAGACGTGGCTAGTGGGACATGGGGACACTTTGTGACACACCCGGCGGTGCCTGGGCTTGGTTCTTGTCACCAAAGCAGGGGCTCAACTGTGAGGAGCATTCCTTATGGAGCTGTTTAAAATCCATCTGCAAAACAGCATTTTCTTTAACCACTAAGTTTCTTAAACTTTAAATGAGTTTTATACCAAGTCCAAATATTTCTGAAAGGTATTTTAACCAGCCTTAAGCCATGCCCATCTTGTGTTTAAAAATTTCAGTTTTTATAAAACACTTCTGGGTTTAAGTAGGTGGGGTTTCAGCCCTTTTCTTTCCAAACCTCTGGTCATTTTTCCTCCTGGACCTCTCAGGTGTCATGGAAGGTGTTTAGGGCGGATTGAAGGGGTTGTTCAGGTTTGAGAAAGACAAACAGCAAGTTTTACTTGTGATAGCTTTTCCAATGTTACATTTTAGTCCTTCAGGAGGTGTGTAAACCCCCAAAAATACCCAATTTGCCTCTTTTTGCATTCCAGGGCACCCCAGCAAGTCGGGTTCGCTACAAAGTGGATGTTGTCCAGTTTCCCTACAGTGCCAGCATTTTTGACGTGGAGGAAAACTCTGGACGTGTCGTCACCCGAGTGAACCTCAATGAAGAGCCCAGCACAGTGTTCAAGGTACAAATTCAGCTGCAGTGCCACAAAATGTTCCCTGGATTTGCTGGGATTCCTTTCATCATCATGGTTCTCCTTTGTTTTTCTTGTTGCATAGAATAATTCCAGCATCATTAAGGCTGGAAAAGACCTCCAAGTTCAAATCCAACCTTTCATCGGGTTTCCATGCAAAATTTCAATTCTGTTTGTTCCTTTGTTTCCATCTTTTTCTCCAGGCGTGTGTTTTGCACCTTTGTGATTTCAGAGATGTCTTGAAGGGATGTGGTTGCACCTGATGTGGAGGGTGGGGAAAACAAGGAGGTAGCTTGTGGAACCCTCATTTTTCCCAAGTTCACTTTCAACAGGGCTTTTGGAGAGAATTTGGGGAGAACTTTGTAGGAAGAGCTAGATGTCTTGTAAATGAAGTTACTGCACAGCTGGGTAGTTCAGGAGTTCCTGTTCACAAGTGTTTTAATGTAAAAACATTGATTTTAAGGAAACCTAAATTCCCATTTTGTTGTCACTGGTCCTAAACAGTCTGGAGTGAATTAGTGTGGATTAAGGTATAATTTTAACCTGAATCAGTAGAACATCTGCCCTTTAAGATCCATGAAAGGAGGAGGTAGTAAAAAATGAAAACAGAAATGGGTCAGTAGGGAAAAAAAAAAATCCATAATATCTTTGGTTTGGTGTAATTTCCGTACTTGGAAACTTCCTTACACTCATTAAAGTGTTTTTTTCTTCTTTCAGTTATTTATTTCTGAAATGAGGGTTAAAGAGAGGTTTATTTGCTCACCTTCCACTATGAGGAATAAAGCTGTCCACTGTTTTCCACTCCTGTGTGTCCCATCAAGGGCTACTTGAGCTGGAGCAGTTCCTGGCTTAGGACAGTGTTAATTTAAATCCTTTTAAGTTTCTAATTAATATAATAAAACCCAAGGGGGAAGAGGATTTTTCTTGCTTAACATCACCAGAGTGGAACTTTTCTGTTGCTGCACTTGCTGGTTTTACTTCTTAGTACTTCTAAGGGGCTGTTTTCCAAAACTGGGATCTGTTCCACACTGTTTCATATTAGGGTAGTAAACGGGACATTCAGCAGGGAATTACTTTTCAGAAAATGTGGATGCTTAGTTAAAAAGCACAGAGAAGACTCCAGAAATCAGTGATGGGAACACTTGGAGTTGGTATTTGCTTCAAGACCACTGGGCTTGTGACTTCTGCTGAATGCTCTGGGAATTTTTCCAGTCATTATTTAACATCTGGATAATTTCTGCAATTATATGTTGCACTGGTGACTTTCCTGATGTACTGGCTGGAAAAAAAAAAGGATTATTCTGGAATAGCTTGGACTGGCAGAAATTAATTGAAAATGTTCTGCTAGAATGAGGTGCAGACCTGCCTCATGTAGCAACCTCCAGAAATAAGGAAAAAATTTAGGGAGAAAACTGGAAAAATGCCCATTGCTCCATCTTCAGTGGGCTGGAGTCTACACACAAGCACATTTCATGTGAAAGCTAAAAACAAATGAACCTGCTGTGCCAGCACAAAATCACAGATTAAATCAACAAATAAACATGAGAAAAGATTTTTAAAAATAAAAATATTTATAATAGGCCTCATTTAAGAGAAGGTAATTTGGTCTTGTCCATGTTTGAGCTTAGAGCATCTCTTTTCTGCTGAGGACTTTTTTGGAGTTGGGTGGGAAGTAATGTTATTTTTTTCGTTCTAACGTGAGCTCTTGGTTCTAGATATTAATGTCAGCAACAGATAATTCTCACCCAGGGCTTTTCCTGTTTGTTTTATTGGGAGTTACAAAATCCCAGAATCATTGAGGTTGGAAAAGCCCTCCAGGATCATCGAGTCCAACCTGTGACCAATCCCCACCAGAGCACTGAGTGCCACATCCTGCAGTTTCTTGGACACCTCCAGGGATGAGGACTCCACACCTCCCTGAGCAGCCCATTCCAATATTTAACAACCCTTTCCAGGAATAAAATTCCTCTAGTTTACTGTGTTTCTGTAAATTTTCCAGCAGAGGTTCAACCTGGGGATGGCTGTCACTTTTCCCTCTGTGTTTTGTTCTTATGCCGCGTGTGACTTGCAGCAAAAGAAAATCACCTCTGATTTTTTAGACCCTGCAAGTACCAGAATTGCTGGAAGTCAGGATGAAAAATGTTCTTTTGTGTAGTCAGATCCTGATTTTCTGTGTTGTTTGTAGCTGGTGGTCATTGCCTACGATGATGGGGACCCAGTGAAGTTCAACACCACCACGGTGGAAATTGCGGTGCTGCAGCCCTCAGTCATCCCACGCTTCACACAGGATGAATACAGGTAAAGAGCTCATTCTTTCACCCTACAACTGGTATTTTTAAAGTCAAAATGAAGTCCTGCTTGAAGGCTATTCTGAAACAGAGCTACAAAAATTCTCTGTTGTGGTAGAATTTTACGGTCTGAGCAGGTTGTCACCAGTTGGAAAGATCTGGGCTGATGGTGAGGGAAGGTTTGCTTGAAGTTTTCCCTGCAGAAGTTGTTGAAAATGTCAGTCATTTGGATAAACAAATTTCATGTACAGGACTGGGATCGCCAGGGCTCTAGGTTAAGTTTCCTGGAGTGTGTTTTGACCCTCTACACCATTTTTGTGAGGCATTTTTTGATCCTCTACACCATTTTTGTGAGGCGTGGGAGAACTCAGACTCAACCTCTTCAATGTTAGAAGTGCAGGTGATGTTTATTATCACCACAGAGACATGATTTCATAAATTTACCCTCTGACAATTCAATACCATCGACCTCAGTGTCTTAAAATTGATGAAAAGCAAACCAAAAAGTGGACTGATTAATTTGTTAAATTTTGTAGCAGAGAATGTGTTCATGAATTTGACATCAATACAATAACAGGAAGTGATAAGATCAGGGCAAGAAGCTTTAAGATATCAAGAAGTTGCAATGTGTTCCCTCTATGCCACTGCAGTGATATAATCAGCAGCAGAATGTAGTGGGGTTTGTACAGATATTTCCAAATCCGAGGACTGCAAGGAATCAGAAAGCAGAAATTGAACATAAATGATCTTCAGTAAGCCTTAAAGGATGGGCTTGTTCAGCTATTTAAAGGAGTTTAGACAAAAATTCATTATCTGCGCTGTATTTGTCCTCATGATTGGAGTATTAGCATATTTCCCACTTAAAGAAATGAAAAACAGCAAAAACATGCTTCTCTTCTCCTAATTTTGTATTTAACTTGGAACAAATGTGAAGTCTGAAGGACCAGTGCAAAATAACAAACTTTTCATTTGATAATAATCCTTTGCTGAAGGATTTTTCTCAAGAGAGAAATTGTTGCTCCTGCTCCTTGCAGTTCCTTAGGTATCTCCAGAGGTGTGCAGTGTTTGCTGCATTACTTTGGGCAATGTAGCAAATAAAAACATGTCCATTTGGGACTGGAATTTCAGATTAGGGCAGGCAGGTGTCTGTTGGAGCAAACTTGCTGTGGAGCAAGTCCAGAGAGGGCTCAGAAATTGCTGAGGGGACTGGAGCAGCTTCCCTCTGGAGCCAGGCTGGGAGAACTGGGAATGCTCAGCCTGGAGAAGGGAAGGGTGTGTGGAGACCTCACAGCTCCTTCCAGAGCCTGAAGGGGCTACAGAGAAGCTGGAGGGAAACCCTGCAACAGGAGCTTTTAAAATCTTTTTGGGACAGCAAAGGCAGTTATTTATTTTCCTCAATGTCAAAAATGAAATTAAAACAACCCCAGAAGTTTCTGATTCAGCCCTGAGACTCTCAAATATTCGGGAGCAAGACTGGTGTTGATTCCTAAGGTTTTCAGGGACTGCCACACTCTGCAGGCTGTGCTTTGTGTTTGGTTTGTTGACAGTGATGCCAGCTGGAACTGGCAGGTGTCACAGGACCTCATTTTCCAGTGACATGGGATATCTTTACGGTGGAAGGCAGCACAGAGCAGTGGTGCCCCTTGCAAAATGAAAAACTGCTGGATGTGGGTGCTTGAATTTCAGATGGATTGAGAATTATTGGCTTTAGAGTGGATTAGTATTGATCTTTGCGTGTCTAATTATCATAATCTGGGTGATTCCAGTACTGTTCTTGAGCTGGTTTACAAACTTCCTTCCTGTGTATTTAGGGAAAGGTCAGAGTTGAACAGTTTTACAGCATAAAGCTGCAGCCTATGCTACAAAATCAAAAATAAATACAAAATAGAGAGAGAGCAGATGGCATGAGCAGAAAGGGAGATGAAAGTGCCACTCTGCCTTGAGCTGACCTGCAGAGCCTGGCAGCTCTGCCAAAGGAACACAAGCACTGCTTGGAGCCCTCTTCACACCCAGGGAGACTTTGATTGATCATTATCCATGTTCAGAGTGACTTCCAGAGGAGACACCAGTCAAATGGATGAAGGCAGAGTGGTATTTATTCACTGGCTCTCCCTCTGCATTATTGCATCATTTAGGGCAAATTAATTGGTCTCTTTCCCCCCCACCTTCTTTGTCTGGATTGTAAATTATTCTGGAGACTTCTAAACACTGCTGTGCTCACCATACTGAACAGCAAAGGGCAGCTGAGGGCTCTGAGATCCAGAAAATATGGAATGGAGCAGTTGATTTATGATAAGTGGGCAATAAAATATAGTTCCTTCCTAATGACTGTGAGAGATCCCCCCCTACAGTCCATCAGAGGGGATCTTCTGCATCCTTGGCTCCTCTGGAGGGGGACTGACAAGAGGAGGCCAGATGGGATTTGGGATGTTTCTCACTCCCTCCCTCTGAGATGTTTTACTCCCTCTGAGAATCAAAGCAGCAGCAGGGCAATTTTCTCACTCTCTTCAGCTGCCTGGAAAAAGGTTGGAGCCAGGGTGGGGTCAGGCTGCGCTGCCAGGGAACAGGGACAGGACAAGGGGAAAGGGCCTCAAGCTGGGCCAGGGGAGGCTCAGCTTGGACAGCAGCAGGAATTTCTGCATGGAAAGGGTGCTCAGGCCTTGGCAGGGGCTGCCCAGGGCAAGGGTGGAGTCACCACCCTTGGAAGAGCTCACACAGGTGTGGATGTGGCACTTGGGGACATGATTTGTGGTGAACAGGACGCTGCTGGGTTCCCAGCTGGACACGATGGCCTTTGAGGGCTTTTCCAGCCCTAATGACTCTGTGGTCAGCCCTCTATGGTGCCAGTGCTCCAGCTGGATCTTCCCAGGAGCTGAACTGCATTAGCAGTGTGGGTCCTTGTCTGTCCTTGCCATGGATGTTAAGGATGACTGAGAGAGCTGATGGCAGCAGTGCCTGACAAACAAAGTGGTTTCCAAGCCAGGCATTGTCCCACAAAAACACAGTGCAGTGAAAAGAGGCAAAAATCCCAAAGAATCAAAGTGCTGGGGCATGTGGATATTTAGTTGGAGATGGCTGGACCACCTCAGAGCCCAGCTGATCTTTGGTGCCAGGGAAGGACAGACCTGATGCTGCTTTTGTCACCACATCCCCCTCAGGGTGTTGGCTGTCAGATTCCAGGGGTTTCCTACAGAACTGGTGGAAGACATGGACATGTCCAGTGTCTCCAGCTCCTGTGATAGCCTGGAGAGTGAGTTGGTGAGGACAGGGAGATTTTCTACAACCTTGCCCCAAACAGGGTGAGACAATTCACACAGTTTATTAAATGTTTGTTATGCTGGCTTTGATCTCATCCTGATTTGTGCCAGCAAAATGGTGTCTGGATAAAAAAAAATAAGGAATTCCAGAGTGGTTTGGACTGGGAGAGACCTTAAAGTTCATCTCATTCCACCCCTGCCATGGGCAGGGCCACCTCCCACTATCCCAGGTTGCTCCAAGCCCTGTCCAGCATCCCTTGGATACTTCCAGCCACAGCTCCTCTGGGCAACCAAAAAAAGAAGGTTAAAACCCAATAAACCAAATAAATCAATTTTTTGAGAAAATCAAATCTGCTATACAGAGCCCCTTTCCCAGGCTCCTCTTTCTCTTGTCCTGACTTCACCCAGATCACCTCTGGATCAAGGATTTCATCCAGAACTTTCCATTACTTCACAACAACTTATAGCAGCATTTTCATTTCTTAATTAACAGATATTAATTAGTAGTGCTATGAAACAGTGGAGACCAGATGTAACTGGAACCTCAGATGAATATAAAGAGGTATTTTTAGCAAGCCTCTCCTCTTTATGAGCACGTCCTCAATTTTAAACAGTAAAAGTTGAAAGGGATTTGGGGTCTTTTTGGTGTTGTGTTAATTAATAAATTCCACATCCTCTGCAAGGGGAAGGTCATTGCTCATAGCTGGAGCGGGGAGTGGAATGGGAACCAGGAGCAGCGTCATTGCTTCCTAATTAGTGCCTGTGGGCACATTAACCAGGTGTTCAGTCATTCCAGAACAGGAAAAATGGGGAATTTTGCAAACTTACAGCTTCTGTTAGTGTTGCATTACAGCTCCCCAGCCTGTCAGAAAAGATGTGTCCAGTTGCCCAGCAATCTGAAGTTTTATGGGGAAATATGGGAAGCTGTGAATTCCAGGCTGTTACTTGATGTAAGTGTAGTGTGGCATTTTATTTAATTTTATTTCTCTCTCAGCACCAGCACTGCTATGGAAATGTGTTCTGCCTAAAAAGGGAGATTTGGGGACACGTGGAGCTCGCTCTCCCTTGGTGGAAGAGCCATCACAATTAAATCCTTCAATATTGGACTCAAACACCATCCAAGCAAAAGGATTTCACAAAACAAAATCATGGAGCTGTATCAGGAGTCAATTATTCCAAGAGATTTTTCCCAGTTCTCTGGTTTCCTGCTGTTCACTCAGTTTTCCTCATAGGAAAATAGGGAATGGGGAGCCCTGCATTGTGACAGTGAGGGTAGGGAGGTGGCATGCCATGGTTGGAATTTTTAATTTGGTGCTTCCTTCAGAAAGGTGGGAAAAGCATCCACAGTACTCTGGGTTGGAGCTCAGGAATTGGAAAGAGTCTTTTACAACTTGGAAGGTCCTTTCCAACTTGGGATATTCCATGATCCTCAGTATCTGTGAATGGCTGAGGCCTTGATGAATCAGAGAATTCCAGAATGGTTTTGGCTGGAAGAGACCTTAAAGCCCATCCAGTGTCACCACTGCCATGGGCAGGGACACCTGCCACTTTCCCAAACTGCTCCAAGCCCCATCCAGCCTGGCCTTGGGCACTGCCAGGATATCAATTCCACCTTAGATGCTTTTCTATCAATCTGCTCCTGAGCTGCATTTCTTTAAACCTCTGGAAGTTTCCCCTTTCCCCTCCTATCAGAGCTCACTGGGATTTTCCTCTGTTAAGGATCATTTTTCCCCTTAGGAATCATTTCCCCTTTCTTGTCAGAGTCCACAGGGTTTTGGTTTTTTTTTTGTCCCTCAAAACTGTTTTGTCCCTCAAAATATTTTGTTAAATGCTGGTAGATTTAGAGCATCCATTTGGATTATCCTTTTCCCAGCATATCCAGGTCCTACCACTGCTTTTCCCACCTTTCCTAGGATGGAATTTACATTTTATTCAGGGAAGACCACAGGCAACCTTCTAGTTGCAGCATTTTTGAGATGTGGGGGTAAAAGCAGTCGATGTTTTCCTTACACTTAAGCTGAAGCTTCCAACATACATTTGGAATTTGCATCTCACATCAGTGGCAGCTTGGATTCAGGAAAATGTGTGTGATTTTCCCTTTGGAATCTCTGGTTTAGAGTTATTTCCTGCTGGTACTTTATTTGGTTTGTAATAAAAAATTAGAAAATGTGGTTATAAAGTTAAATTAAATTATTTCTACAGCAGAAACTGAAGCAGGATTTGCCATGGAAAAATTAGGGAGTGAGTTACCAGGTGATTACAGGAAAAAGATCCTTTTTCCCCTACTTTTCCTTCTGTTTGTAGTGCTGATTGCATTGTATTAAAACTCTATGCTTCTTTATACCAAATGAAAAGTAAACTAGAATTTTAGGAATTATTTTTCAATGTAATGTTCTGGTGGGATGTTTCCTGGGGCAGAGGAAAGCTCAGGGAGCCAGATCCCAGCAGGGAAGCTGTGCTTGGAAAGGCTGGGGGCCAGATCTCCCAATACCACATTAATTAAATATAGGAATAAATCACTTTGGGGGTGTGGATATGGAACTGAAATTATCCATAATTTTATTATTAACCTCACTGGCATCCAGCAATGTGTTTTCCTTCCAGCCATGTTATTCATGGAATTTATCCCATCAGTCTGACCAGTCCAAGTGTGTGACTGTGCCCCACATTGGGCTTGGTGTGCATTTTTCCCCCCCTTTTTTTTTGCTTCTGCAGAATTCTGCCAGGAATATTCCTGCCTTTGTGGCCTCAGGTTTAATTTGGGAAAATTGGAGGGATAACATGAGCAGAGAGAGGTCAGGAGAGCGAAACCTGACATTTGGGTTAAAATACAATAGGTTAAGACAGGATCACTGGAGCAATGTCCAGACTCCCTTGTCATTTGTTCCGGAGATAAATACCATGGGGAGTGCCTCCAACCAATCTGGGAATTGAGACAGAAAGGCAGGATATCAAGTCCAGGAAGGAATATGTGACACTCTGACGATTAAACTGCTTGATAAATGAATCTAATTAGGACAAAAAATTAGTTTCCAGAAAAAAATAATATTATCATTGCCTGGGACAAGCTGTTCAGGTAGTTGCTAGGAAAGCAAAAGTAAATTGATGGATTACTGCTCTAAAATATGTATAAATCTTGATAAAATGCTGGTTTATTGCTCTAAAATATGTCCAGGTCTATCTTTTCCTGAGCAAGCACAGGAAGCAAGGTAGTTTTTATGTGCTGGTGAAAGGGTTAAAAGAGCTGCCATGGAGATCATGGAATTCCAGACTGGTTTGGGTTGGAAGGGACCTTAAAGCCCATCCATTGCCACCCCTGCCATGGGCAGGGACACCTTCCACTGTCCCAGGCTGCTCCAAGCCCTGTCCAACCTGGCCTTGGGCACTGCCAGGGATCCAGGGGCAGCCACAGCTGCTCTGGCCCTCTCACCACCTTAAGAATAAAAATACCCTCAGTGTTAATCAAGTTGAGAGGAGCAATTTAATAAAACAGCACCAAAATTTAATTTTGGAGGGATTTTTATGGACCTCCATAAATTAAAATATAAATATATAAAAATATTTTGTATTATAATATTCTATATAAATAGATATAAAATATAAAACCCACAAAGTAGAGGCAACTGAAGTTGCTCATATGGAATCCATTCACATCACACTATTAAGCTTCAGCTCTAAACCAATTTTCCAAATTATTATTGGGTTTGCTGGCTTGAAATTTAATTTTTTATTAAATCTCGCATTCATGCTTTTGGAGATAGACAAGTTTCATGGTGAATTTAAAGCATATTGGCTATCAGGCAAATTGAAAAAGGGCTGGGAGTGATGTGTTTAGTGCAGGAAAAAAGAAGAAGCAGAAGAGTAGTGAGGAAAAGTTAAAATTTCACTTGAACTCTTCCAGTAGTTGTGCCCTGCAATGTATTTGAGACAGGCTCAGTCTCCCTTCCCACTCTGATCACGACACAGATAATTAAGATATAGCACATTCTGTCATTTTTTTAAAAAATTGTATTTATTTTCTGTGATTTTGTGCACAAATAATATCTTTATTTTAATCCTGCTCTGCTTTGTGGTTGCTTTGTTTATTTTCTGAGGGACTAACCCATTTTGTAGTTTCATACTCAAAGAAATCAACGAGGTCTCTCCTGGTCTCCATCCCATCCTGGATGCTCCCAAGTTATAATTTATTGTTCCTGTGGAAAAGTTAAAGTGAATCAAAGGGCCTAAATGCCACATTGCTGTGATGGCCCTGGAAAAAAAATACCGTGGAGATGAAAAAAATAGATTAAAGTTGTCATGCTCAAAGGGTGGTTGTGTGGAGAAGGGGAGATTAAAACTCTGGATAAAGCTGAAGTGGGATGTGGATTAAAGTGGGTGTTAATTGTGGTTTATCCCTGAGATTTGTGGGATGCAGGGGGATTATCGTTTATTGCAAGGGACCTTCTCACATCCCAGAATGGGATGGATGTGGATCCTGGGCACAGGAGTTTTGGGAAGGAATCAGAAATCACAGGCTTGAGAAGGTGGGGAGTTCAGAAAGAAACCATTTCATTGAAAATGTTTCAAATATTTCAAAGCAGTGCCAGGGAAAGGAACTGAGCTGGGGAAGGGTCTGGAGCCCCAGGAGGGGCTGAGGGAGCTGGAAAGGGGCTGAGCCTGGAGAAAAGGAGGCTCAGGGGGGACCTTGTGGCTCTGCACAACTCCCTGCCAGGAGGGGACAGCCAGGGGGTGTCGGACTGTGCTGCCAGGGAACAGGGACAGGACAAGGGGAAAGGGCCTCAGGCTGGGCCAGGGGAGGCTCAGCTTGGACAGCAGCAGGAATTTCTGCATGGAAAGGCTGCTCAGGCCTTGGCAGGGGCTGCCCAGGGAGCTTTGCAGTGCCCATCTCTATAGGTGTTGACAAACTGTGTGGATGTGGCACTTGGGGACATGGTTAGTGGTCAGCAGGGTAATGCTGGTTGATGGCTGGACTTGATGATCTTGGAGGACTTTTCCATCCTGAACAGCTCTGGTTCCGTGGAGTCAGCACTGGGCTGGGAGGCAGAGACAGTCAACACTGGGCCAGGTGACAGTGAAACACCCGCGCCACCCAGGTGACAGTGACACATCAGTCCTGCCTGGGTGACAGTGACAAATCAATCCCTTCACCCTCCCTGCCCCTCAGTGGTGTTGAGCTCACAAAAATTCCCTTCCCTTCCACTCCCATGGGGGTTTTCTAATCCTTTTCTGGGTGGCTTGGGTTGGATTCTCCTGCTTTCCCCTTCCCACAAAAATTCCAGATTTTGTCATCCAGCTATGCAAAATTATGGCATAAAATCACTTTTGCCTGTGCCCTAAAACACCTTCAAATAATATGTCAGGGAAAAAAAGCACCATTTTCCATCTTAGCCATTCAAACACTAGAAAATAAGGAATTTATTCCTTTAGAAAGACTATTAGAACTGGAAGCACAGGATAAAGAGCAGGATATAGAAATGTGGATGCTCATCTTCTGCTGCTTTGTTTCTCCACAATCCAGGGGAATGCTCTGAAGTGATGAGCTGAGTGTTTTACCGCAGCTGATGCATTGCTCCTGTTGTTCCAAATCCCTGGAATTAAAGGAAGGGAATGAAATCAATGCAATTATCATGGGGGGAGTGGGGGGTGCTGTTCTTCCCCCTCCCTCCAGAGCAAACACAAAACCTCTCACTAATTATTATTGATTTGCCAATCTCTTGGATTCAGCACTGGCAGAGGGAGCTATAAGGTCATCCCCACTGCAGAAATATCCTGGAATTGTGCTGGGAATGAAATGTAGGGCTTTTGTGACACTCCCACACCTTTAGAAGACAAAGAAAACAAAATCATCGAAATGCAGCATAAAAGGGGCATTTTCCTCTCTGATCTCATCAAAAGAACTCCAGCTTTAGATGTTTCCAGCTTTGGAAGATTTTTCCCCCTGTCTTTCCCCATCTTTCCCTGCCTTTTGGCATGTTTTTAATCCTTAAGATTAGCATTTTCATTGGTGAAATGCACACTAAAAAGCTTTTCATAGCAATGGTTTAAGAGCTAAATAAATTAAGGAGCAACAAGGAATTTTATTCCAACCACTGACACAGAACTGTGGGAGCAGAGGGATCTGCTCCATGCATGTAGGTTTGAGTAAAAGGGGATTTTTCCATCAGTGAAAAAAAGAGGAGATCACTGTTATATTGCATGATCCAAAACTTAATTTCATATATTCATTATCTCTAATTTTTTCTAGGAAGTTCAAAGCAATATTGATTCCAAAGGAAATGTTTGTAAGGCAGAATTCAAGGGAAGATTGGCCAGTTCTTGGTGGGAAAAGTTTCGGTTCAATAGTTGGGATTGTGTCCTGGGGTTCCAACTTTGATATAATTATGGAATATCCTGAATTGTAAGGGACAGACAAGGATTATTGATCCCAGCTCCTTACCCTGCCCAGACACCCAACAACCCCACCCTGTCCCTGAGAGCGTTGTCCTAGCGCTCCTGGAGCTCTGGCAGACTCAGGACCATGCCCATTCCCTGCCCTTAGAATGGCAAAATGCGGTGTGGGGTGGAGGATTTGAAAACTACCTGGAAGGTGAAAGGGGAAAGTGATAGTCATGAAATAGTCATGGAATCACAGAATTATTTAGGCCTGAAAAGACCCCTGGGATCATCCAATCAAACTGTTCCCCCAGCACTGCAAAGGCCACCACTAGACCTTGTCCCCAGGTGCCATTTGGCCTTCTGAATACCTCCATGATATTCCCTGGAAAGAAGTAGCTGCAGATACCGTCCAGAATTTTGAAGATCAGTGCACAACTGATCTTCAGACTCAGGAGCCTCTCTGAGCAGATCCTCATCTGGTGTTTATTTTGTTATCTATCAAATGAGTGTAATTTTTAAAAATTGAAAACATCTGCATAATACATTAAAAAAACCCCATCTACATTCATAGATGAGTGTCAAAACTTCCTTCTAAATTTATTTTGAAGAGTTTGAAGCATGAATTCAACCACTGCTTGCCATGAGGAATATCTCAGGAGGAGAATTTGAGATGAGCTCAAGCCTCTCGCTTCTCCTTGTTGAAATTGTTTGGATTGCTGATTTAAAGACATCAGCTCAGGATCATGGAATGGTTTGGATTCAAAGGGCCTCAAAGCCCATCCAGTGCCACCCCTGCCATGGCAGGGACACCTTCCACTGTCCCAGGAGGCTCCAAACCCCAATGTCCACCCTGGCCTTGGGCACTGCCAGGGATCCAGGGGCAGCCACAGCTGCTCTGGGCACCCTGTGCCAGGGCCTGCCCACCCTTACAGTGGTTGGGAAGCCTTGGGCTGCAGTTCATTTCCTGAAAAACATCTTGGGTTTTGGTACCAAAATGTGTTGGCAGGAAAAATTTTGGATCTTTGTGAAGAGTGAAAATTCCCGTGGAGATGGCCCCAGTGTGATTCCTGTTTAAGGCATGGAATTTTACCCATGAATGAATTTTCCTGTGTGATTTTCTGAAAGATTACTGAGTTTTCTTTGTAGACTTGAATATATTCAAGATCCATTATACAATAAATACATATATATATGTGTATATATATATATATATACATACATATACATGTATATATATATATAAAGTAGATGTAAAAAATATCTATTTTGTCTTTTACTTCCAATTTATCAGGCTGTGGTGATTCTTGTTTCTCCTCATTATTCCCTGCTTTCCCACTTCTCACATCCAAGAATCATTACACTTTATGTTGCCACCTCTTGCCTACTGGACTTCTCAGTGACTTTTACATTCTCAAAGGTTAAACATTTTCCTTTTTAATATGATTTTCCCTCATAACAGATCCTCTGGCAGCCTGATAGATGAAGGACATACTAACCTGAGGGATTAGTGTCAATAGCCTGCTGCTCAGGAATGTAACACAAATCCTTCTGTCCCACTCTGCAGGCCTCCCCCAGTGAGTGAAAGTGCCCCGAAGGGAACCGTGGTCACCGTTGTCACTGCGGCCGCCTTGAACCAGACAGTGGTGTACTCCATTGTGTCAGGGAATGAAGAGGGTAAGTGTAATCATATTTATATTAATAGTAGTATTTCAGTCTTGTGCTAATGGGGAACCAGAGATCTGCCAGAAATTGTGGAGAAGTAAAGCTGCTGAGATAAATCACAGAACCATTAACGCTGGAGAAGAGCTCTCAGGTCATTGAGGTGAAATCCCACCTCATCTGGACAGGCAGGAGGGAATTCCAGGGCTGTAAGGGACCGACAAGAAACCTGGAGAAGGACTTTTTGTAATGAACAGGATAAAGGGGAATGGCTTCAGGCTGGAACAGAGAAGTTTAGGTGAGATATTGAGAAGGAATTTTTCCCTGGCAGGATGGGCAGGCCCTGGTCCAGTGTGCCCATAGCAGCTGTGGCTACCCCTGGATCCCTGGAAGTGCCCAAGACCAGGCTGGACTTTGGGGCTTGGAGCACCCTGAAATGGTGGAAGGTGTCCCTGCCCATGGCAGAGGTGGCACTGGATGGGCTTTAAGGTCCCCTTCCCACCCAAATCATTCTATGTTTCTGTAACTACCATTACTAAGCCTTTGGAGATAAGATGAAGATCACATTAATTAGTGAAATTACAAGAAAAAATTCTCACTGATGTGAAAATTCCCATGGATGCCACACAGTGTGAGTCCGTGGCGCATCAAAATAAAAACATAAATAGCTTTGATGGAATTGACTTGCTTAAAAATCTGATTTAAGGGATTATGGACTCAGCCATACTGCAACAAATATTGGAATAGAGCCTGGCATCCAAACAAAACATCCTGCTGATACTCTCTGTGATACACCTGGACATCTTGACAAAATAACACAGAATTACTGGGAGGGATTTAAAGAATTCCCCATCCCATCCTCCTTTTTATGAGACTGGGCTCTTTGTCTTGTCCCATATTTCCATTTGTACTCAAGTCCTGTGCAGGGAGTTGTACTCCCTGATCCTTTGGGTCCCTTCCAGCTCAGGATATTCCATGATTCTGTGATGCTGGGTTGGTTATCCCAGTAGCAGGGGAGATCAAGCCACTCTGCTGCTTAAAAATATCTTCAAAGATGAGCTATATGGGATTTTCGAAGCCTGGGGGAGGGAGGCAGGGAGGGAACGACTTGCTTGGCAGTGTCAGAGAATTGTATCATCCCCAAAATAAAACCCTTGGGCATTGAAAATCCCTGTTTATGCATCTCATAAAATTCCTGTGTTTTTGCTGGCTTCCAGATGTGTTTGCCATTAACAACAGAACGGGAGTGATCTCTGTGAAGAAGCCTCTGGACTATGAAAGTGTCCAAAGTTATGAGCTCCGAGTGCAGGCAGACTCCCTGCAGGTGGTGAGATCCAACCTGCGGGTCCCCTCCAAAAGTAAGTGTCAAAAATCCTTGCTTTGCCGTCTTTTTCACACAGATATTGCTGGTATTTGCTGAGAAGGCTGAAACTGCTCTCCAGTGACCTTGCTGTGTTTTTTAGGGGGGTGATGGTGATGATGGGATCACAGCCCACAGTGCATTTTTGAATCTCTCAGCCTGACTTGTCCAGAGCAGCTGTGGCTGTCCCTGGATCCCTGGCAGTGCCCAAGGCCAGGCTGGTTGGGGCTTGGAGCAGCCTGGGATAGTGGAAGCTGTACCTGCCCATGACAGGGGTCACACTGGATGGGCTTTGAGATCCCTTGCAACCCAAACCACTTTGGGATTCTGTGTTAATTGAAGGCGCTCAAATGTTTGGGAACAGGCTGTAAATCTTGGGGATGACTGGAGACACTGTGCAAGGGTGGCAGTTCCAATGCCTTCACCAGGGTTTCTTTCAAATGCTACCTACAGAACCAGCAGGAGATTTTGAGATTTGGAGCCTGGATTGTCCTGAATATTTATTTTTCCTTGAGTAAGAATTGAGTGTGGAGTGTCACACATGGGGGTTAATCAGCAGTCAGGATCTTGGCTTCGTTAAGAGCAGGGTGAGATCCTGTGCAGGTTTAGCCACTGTCAAGGATGTACCTGCCAGGGGACAGAAAGGCAGAACTGCCTGCTTCTCCCTGTGCCTGGGAGAAATCCAGATAAGGTTATATCCATAAAAATACAGCCATAAAAATACAGCTGAGGAATACCCAATGAGCAGATCAGGCTCCCATGCAGCACACAGCCTTCTCAAATCTTCCTGATGTGGCTGAAGACACAAGGCAGTCAGCAGGTTTTTCCCTCCATTCCCTCTTCTGACTCACACTTTGCACTGGAGCAGCTCTCCCAACTGAGCAGCACTTCCAAAAAAGTGATGGCTGAATTATTTTATTCAGGAATGCTTGATAATGACTGGAGTTTGATTTCAGGCCAGCTTAAAGGAGCGCAAGCTGGGTGCCTTTGGATGAGTATACAACACATCTGTTCCTTAGAATATACACTGTTCTGCAGGGATGGCTAAAGAATTTGATAAATATCTATATTTAAAATACTTTAGTAGTGTCTGGTCAGCTGAATCACTTATGACTTCGTAATGGAGGTCCCTTTATCTCTGGGTTTGATTCCTGCGTTTATACAATGAATTCCTTTCCATTTTCTTGGCACTTTGTTTATTTTTGAGGAATTTTAATTAGGTTAAACACTACTTCTGAGTTTCAGGGCACTGAATTGATGAGCTGCAGTGGGAGGGGATGGGCCACAATTAACACATCACTGTGGGCTTTGCTGAGGTTAAACTGATGAACCACTTTGGAGCTGGGTTACTTGGAATGCAGAGCCCCAGGATTATGCAACACTGAATTAATACAGAGCTGTGACACCCACTGGCAGTGACCTGCTCCCAGTTCTGGTCTTGGATACCCCTGAATCCGTGGAATTTGTTCTGAAATTTGTTGGTGAGCTACTCTGGAGCTGCAGGGATTTCTGGGCTCCTCACTCAAAGACACACATTGAGCTTGTCCAGGGACAGGAACAAAGCTGGGAAGAGTGCTGGAGACGCAGGAGGGGCTGAGGGAGCTGGGAAAGGGGCTCAGCCTGGAGAAGAGGAGGCTCAGGGGGACCTTGTGGCTCTGCACAACTCCCTGCCAGGAGGGGACAGCCAGGGGGGTCGGGCTGTGCTGCCAGGGAACAGGGACAGGACAAGGGGAAAGGGCCTCAGGCTGGGCCAGGGGAGGCACAGCTTGGACAGCAGCAGGAATTTCTGCATGGAAAGGCTGCTCAGGCCTTGGCAGGGGCTGCCCAGGGAGCTTTGCAGTGCCCATCCCTGGAGGTGTCCCAGGAAGAGCTGGAGGTGGCACTCAGTGCTCTGGGCTGGGGACAAGGTGGGCACTGGGCACAGCTGGGACTCCATGGGCTGCAGGGATTTTCCAGCCTCAGTGACACTGGGATTCTTTAATTAACACAGCTCTGACAAACTGCTCAGCCACCACACAGGCCTGAATGTCATGAAGCTCAGAAGCTGGGTATCAAATTGTTTTCAGTCATGGTATTATAGGAAATAATTATAGAGAAGTAGGAGCTGGAGTTTTCATCTGCACAGGGGAAAAGTGAAAGAGCATTAAGTGTAACTGAGCTTGTTTTTCAGTGATGGTGCCAGGTGATAGCGTGGCAATAATTGAATAAATATATGAGGAGAGAAAGTAAATTGAGATGTCCTTTGGAATATGAGAGCATCAAATTGGTGACTTAAACTGGGGGTTTCATAGATGATGCTAAATCATGCAAAGTCACATTCTTGTTTTCAGCAGAGCCAAACTCATTAAAGGAGTTACTTTAACTGAATCTTCATGATATGAAATTGCTGTGTTGTTTTACTTCATTTGAATGGGAGGTGAGCTGGGTTGGATGATGAGGTTGCGTTAAAAAGCTTGGAGTTCTTCTTGAGGATTCTGATGATGCTTAGCCCTGAAGGACCTTCAATATTAATGGAGTTTGGACAAAGCTGTCTGGCACAGATGGGGTTTTTGGACTGTCCTGTGCAGGGCCAGGAGCTGGACCTGATGCTCCTTGAGGTAAGAAGGTAAGGGGTAGGAGTAGCATAAGGATTTGTGTGGAAGCAGAGGGAGCAGCAAAGAGAAAGTGCTGCCTAAATACAGGGACAAAGAGCATTGGAGCAGGATGGACAAGGAGGGACAAAGAGAGGCTTTTACCTCCCAACTCAACCTGGCCTCAGTTGTAGAACCAAAGCATTGGTGGGCATGTCCAGAGAAGCTGGGGCTGCCCCTGGATCCCTGGAATTGTCCAATAAAAGGTTAGACATTGTGGCTTGGAGCAGCCTGGGACAGTGGAAGGTCCCTGACATGGCAGAGGTGGGACTGGATGAGCTTTAAGGTCCCTTCCAACTCAAACCATTCTGGGATTCTGTGATTTCACATTTCTAGTGATACAAAGATAATGACAGAACCCCATGGTGTCTTTTCCTGTATTTAAGAGGAATTAATTGACTAGGTGACAAGGTAGAGATTGGTCAAGGGTCATACTCCATGATCTTGGAGGTCCTTTCCAACCTGGATGATTCTATGACAGGATCATATTAGACATGGGTTTTGTCTTGGAGTCAGATGACTTGAAAACAAAATCACCCTTCCATTGATTATTTCCATGTTTTATCCAGTCAGGTAGAACTGTTTGTCACCTTTGGGACCCCCAGGGCTGGCACTAAGGCACTGTCCTGGCTCTGCTGAACCCAGCTGTGAGCAGGGATTTGTTCTGGGGGGTGGGAGTAAGGCAACAGTCCTGTCTCCTTCAGTTTTTGCTTTTCTAAACCCGAAAAACCCATTGGGAATAAAGTGGAAATGGGAATTTTACAACTAAAATTCTGCAGCTGTTCCATAGTAATTGGGAATGATGATTCCACTAGGTTAAATATGAGCCTGAATTCTGAGTCCCTGTGGTGTTGATGTAACAGTAACGCAACCTTATGTTTTTAGTTGCAAAAGTTGTTGCTGGTGGTGCTTTACAAGTTGGCTGCTCTGGCAGTTCCCAAATCCAGGAGTTGTGACAGATGGACTCAATGCAAGCAGAGCCTGGAGAGCTGATCCTGCTGCCTCGCAGTTCTGGGGGAGCTTAGGACAAACTTCCAATTTCTTTGGGCAGCAGAGCAGTGCATTTTAGAGAGGCTGCACAAAACCTGAGCTCCCACTCACGTCACTGCTTGTTAGAAAGAGAGGTTTTATATGGATTTAAATCAGACCTCAGGTCTGTGCTCCTCCAAACACGTTGCTGTTTGCTTTTTTTTGCACTCTCTCAAGCAGTGACAGCACATGATGATCTTCTTCAGGCTTTATAGGCTCATTTAGATCTAAATGCCACTGGAAAATATTCAGTGCTGATTCCTACTTGGTTCTGCCAAATGCAGGAATGTGAGCTGGAGCCCAGCTGCAGTTCAGCACAGCTCACCTGCCAAAGCACAGAGCCTGCTCCACGCACTTGTAAGGCAGGAGTAAAGCAAAGTGCTCCTAAACCCTGACAAATTACAATTCTCCATCCCAGCTGGATTCAGATGAACTTTGGAAAGGTTCTTTGAAATCTGCTGTTGACTCCTACAGAATTGCTTTTGGAGATGCAGGGATTTATGTGAGAATTATCCATGCCTGAAGAGCAGCTGTACCCATGGCTGGGTTGGAATGTTGCAGAAGGCAAGTGCAGTGCTGCTGGTGAAAGCACTGAGTAAAACTCACCTGGGAACACTCAAAGCATCCTTGATGCTGTCCCAGTGTCCAAAAACCATTGCTTTACTTCAGCTTCATTTCTGCAGCCTGGCAAGAAACTACAGGCTTATGGATCTGGCACATTTTTAGATTGGAAGACTGGAAAAGAACTTTCAACAAAGATGTTTGGGAAAAACTTCTGGGAGTGAAATGCTAGTGCACCCTGGTGACCCAGGAGTTTTTATTGGGCTTCTTTTCCATGTTACTTATTCATGGTCTACTCGTTTTAGGTGTTTCAGAGGTTCCTCAGCTTTGCTTAAGAGCAGCTTTCAAGGTCTTTTCACTCCCCTTAAGTAAACCACAGAAGCTGAAAGATCCAGAAGTCTTGGCAGTGATTATTTAGCTGGTTCCTGTAAGCTGAGGATGACTTAGGAAGCAGCTGAAGTTTTGTATTTTCTGTGCAGTGCTGCTCATCTCCAGGGGGTGGGAGAAGAATAAGAAAAAGGAACTTTGCAGGAGACT
The DNA here is from genome assembly GCF_017590055.1 of Onychostruthus taczanowskii. Lineage (NCBI taxonomy): Eukaryota > Metazoa > Chordata > Aves > Passeriformes > Passeridae > Onychostruthus > Onychostruthus taczanowskii. Next base: position 1,589,663 of record NW_024499462.1, on the reverse strand, counting down.
GAGGTTCCACTGAAATCAATTTTCTTGGCTCTTTTTGGCCACCTTGGCAGTGCTGCTTTGTCCAGGGAAAGATGCCTTTTGTTCTGCTCTTTAAGCAGCACAGTTATGAATCGTAGGCTTTTATACTTGGATTCTAGGAGGTCTCACAAGAATTACCACCAAGGAGTAAATCCTGCTTTCAGCTCCTGGAATCCTGGAAGAAAAAAAAACTGGAGTTGGATTCCAGACTTAGAACACAAAAGATGGGAGGTTTTACATACTTGGGGGTACAAATTTCCCCTCTGGAAGGTGAATGTGAATACTGAAAGCCTGTGATGATCATTGTCCTCACAAAAAGGGTCTGAGCCACACCCAGCATTTAGAAAAGCAGGTAAAAATTTGGAATATGAAGGAAAAAGGAGTCTAATGACAGACTATAAACCAGACTCTCTAGGAGAGCACTTCATTGGTGGCCTTTTCCATCAGGCTAGGGGCTGGGGGTGCAGGAGTGGTGGATTTGGGAGCACCAGAGCTCCTGTGCAGGGAATATTTCTGAATCAAGTAGAAGGACTGGGAAATATCCTCATGAGAAAGGGTCTGGCATGACCTTCCCACATAGCACAGCTGCTGCTGATGGATTTTAGTGAGAATTCCACTGTGAGGGTAAGGCAACTTCTGTAGCTGGTAGAGAGCCCTTTCCTGCAGCCAGCTGTGGAATTGGATCCAAAGGTGGGATGGGGAGGAGCTCACAGATGCCATGTTCCACTCCATCTGCTAGAATGGTGGCCAGAAATCAGGCAGGAAGCTGAAATGCAGGTAGATATTCAATGGTGACAGTCCTAATGTTGGCCTGTGAATATGGAAGGTATTTAATTTGCTTTCTGCTTAATGTAATAACTTCCAATTCTCCATTTTCAAAGCATTCACCGTTTGCTAAACAAATCAGCATTTTAGCAGCTCAGAGAACTGCCAGCAAATTAAACAAATGGAGAGTTGAGCAAATTGCAAGGCAAACTTTGCATAAGGCTCAGCCACCTCACCCAAAATGGCCTGACGTGTCGAAAGTGAGCAATATGCAAATGATGTTTAATTTGAATTAGAGAGAACCAGTGCAGGTGAGCCAGCACCTGATCGCACCTGGACGAATAAAATCAGGATCTTCCAGCACCAAACTGGTGGCAGCCAGTGATAGCAATAGTTATAGGCTCAGCAGGGCAAGGTCACTTCCACACATAATCCTGCTTTTAATGCCACCTTCTTCCCTAAAGGATGGAGCTGCAGAGGGAGAGTCTGCCTGGGTACCATAGTTTGGTATTGCAGCCAGAGACATTAAGGTTTAAGAAGACAGAGACTTGACAATTAATGTAATTTCCTTTCCTTTTCCTTTTCCTTTCCACAGAAATAGTCTGTGGTTTAATATTTTCTCCCCTAAACATACAGCTCCTAAGCCTTTTCTTAAGAGCATGCATTGTATGAGTAACTCAGATCAGTGGCACCTGTGCAGCACTGAAATTATCCTGGCACTGAAAGGAGCTGAGAAGACCAGCTCAGAAAGGAGGCAATTTATCACTTGCAAATGTGGTTTTAATGAACTGGATATCATCATTTCCAGCAATCTTTCTGGATGATACGATGCTGAAAGAGGGAAGCAGATGTTGGTGGAGATTACTGCACAGTGGAATCTGTTTGGCAGCAGGTCCATGGTTTTTGCTGGATGTTTTTGCCTTTGCAGAAGGATGGAGATGTTTATTGCTCAATGGGCTCGAGATGGAACTCTTTAATAAAACCAAATTAACAGTGGGGTTTTGTGTTGAACCTCTGGTGTTTTGTGTTGAACCTCTCAGGTGAGGCAACACTAGTGGAGTTCCCCTGGGCCAGGCCAGGCTTGGGAGGAGAACAGACTTGGGGATGCTTTCAATTAACACAGGAAATTAATTAAGTGTTGAGGCTTTTGAGCCAGGACTCTGTGTGACCATTTATGAGTTTACAGACACCAGGACTGAATCGGCCGTTAAGTATTTGCATGGCAATAGGAATAATTAAAATAGATAAAGCAAGGTGCAGAGCTGCTGTTAATGAGCTCTTTGTGACACCTCTTCATTACCCCTTTGTGACACCCGTGAGTATTTAATGGGATCAAAACCCTCCGAACTAAGATGTGATATGGATCCCTATTACTTGTCTAGAGAAGTGAGCTGGGCTGGGGAAGGGGCTGGAGCCCCAGGAGGGGCTGAGGGAGCTGGAAAGGGGCTCAGCCTGGAGAAAAGGAGGCTCAGGGGGGACCTTGTGGCTCTGCACAACTCCCTGCCAGGAGGGGACAGCCAGGGGGGGTCGGGCTGTGCTGCCAGGGAACAGGGACAGGACAAGGGGAAAGGGCCTCAGGCTGGGCCAGGGGAGGCTCAGCTTGGACAGCAGCAGGAATTTCTGCATGGAAAGGGTGCTCAGGCCTTGGCAGGGGCTGCCCAGGGAGCTTTGCAGTGCCCATCCCTGGAGGTGTCCCAGGAAGGGCTGGAGGTGGCACTCAGTGCTCTGGGCTGGGGACAAGGTGGGCATCGGGCACAGCTGGGACTCCATGGGCTGGCAGGGATTTTCCAGCCCCAGTGACTCTGGGATTATACAATTTTGGCATTCTGTGTTGTCTCAGGGATTTATTTTTATCATCCCTGTAGTCGTTTTACATGATCTCCCTCAGCTGTAAATGCATGAATGCCAGGAGATATTACAAATTATTGCAAAATATTCTATTTTCCCTTTTCCTTCCCTCTTTTAGGTAATACAGCCAAGGTCTTTATTGAGGTGAAGGATGAAAATGACCACGCACCTGTGTTTACCAAAAAAATGTACATTGGAGGGGTGTCTGAAGATGCCAGAATGTTTTCTTCTGTGCTTAAAGTGAAGGTAAGGCTGATTTTTTTTGTTATAACCTTTGCTTACAGAGGGAAAATTTGTACTCATGGGTTTGTTTTTACAGAAAATTTTGAAATGTGCATCTTCTAAAGCTGCTTGATGGTTGATGTTGGCACAGGGATGATTTTGAGTTAAAACCCAGGTTTTGTTTGTAGTCATTTTTTGGTGCTTGTGTCTCATGCCAGCTTGTCGCTCTCACTTTCGATCTGTTAATATTTAAATATTTGGTTTATGATATATGCCAGTTTTCACCTAAAGGGTTGGTTTTGTTTTTTTTTTATTTTATTTTGGTGGTACCTTGTTTAGGTTGTAAAGGGGAAATCCGGCAACTTTAGGTCTGCACTGGGAGGAAAGTGGGCATAAAATTAACCATCCATAGGGTTGGGTTTTTTGTGGTTCTTTTTTTTTTCTTGTTTTAAAGAGAGAGAAAAATAATGGAAATATAATATACAGACTACAATTAGCATCAGATATTAATAACCAAGAGTAAAAGCTCCCTTTTTTTCAATAAAACAAATAAATTATTTGTTTAGAACACCAGGAATGATAAAACAGAGCTTAATAAAGTTGTTCGTAGCTGGGCTTTTCTTTGTTGGTTTCATGAGAGTCTTTCCCAAAATAAGCCCAGAAATGGCAGAGAAGTGGGGAATTGGGAAGCTTCTACTTCATCAAAATTAGGAATCCAAAAATGGTGGCAAATCCAAGCATCATGTCAAATTCCTGACCTTTAGAACTCCTGAAGAATCACAGAATCGTTAAGGTTGAAAAAGACTTTTAAGACCATCAAGTCCAACCATCCACCAGCACCACTGTGGTCACCACCAAAAATGTTCCCAAGCACCACTTCCACACATTTTGGGTCACTTCCAGGGATGGTGACTCCACCACTGACCTGGTCAATGCTTAACCACCCTTTCTATGAAGAAATTCTTCCAATTATTCAATCCAAACCTCCCCTGGAACAACTCAAGGCTGTTTTCTCTCCTCCTGTCCCTTGACTCATCCCCACCTGGCTCCATCCTCCTTCCAGGGAATTGTAGAGAGCAGATAAGAGGACAGAGGCACTGGAGTAGATAAAAAATTCTGGTAGGCAAAGTAATTTAGGGAAAGGAACATTTTGTTCCATCTGAAAACAAATGAATCACGAGGCACAAATGTCAAAACACATTTGGAGTCATCCCACGAAATGTGGACAGGCTGTGAAATCCTTTCTGGTTTTCCAAGAGGATTTCTTAGGCACAGGTATTTGTGTGTCAGTCAGGGGGATAAGAAATAGGTGGAGAAAGGCTAAGGCAGATTTTGGGCTGATGAGGGGAATCTGCTTTTGCCCTTTAGAAACGTTTGACGCAAACCAGGTGATCAGTCCACAAAAGAGGAGCAAAAGAAATGTCAATTTTGTGTCTTTAAGCTTTTTCTGTTCCAGTCCTCCCTGGTTTTGCTGGCACAAAATGGAACGAGGCCTAAGCATGGAGTTGGTATTAGTGGATGGCATTAAACATAATTGTGTGTTTAGTGAAAGTAAAATTCGAAATAATTAAGAAGTGCTTTTGTTGCAGAGGATCAGGCTGGAATTTATTGTTGTAGCATCGAGCATTTGCAGCAGTCAGTGCTCGTTACCTTTTTTCCTGGCTTTTAGAAAGCAAAAGTAATTGCTCTGTTAGTTAAACACAATCCCCATTCCAGCCTGGTTTAAGAATAATTAATCGAATGAATGTCTGTTCTTGAGGATTAGAATGAAATTAACAGCTTTCCAAGTTGAAATGTAGGAGAACATTAATAAAGTACATGCAGAGCTTGCACTGTAGAAATTATTCAGGTTTGGATTCCAGGGGGAAATTCAGGTTCTTAGAAGGTGTTTTTAATGCATTTGCTTTCATCTTCTGCATTCATTAAGAGTTGCTCACTTTCTTTCACATCATCTGAGTGATTTTGAGAAGAAAGTGATTTTCTCAGTATCTTCTTATTATTGCTGGCACTGACAACAGCCTTTATGAGCCTCAAATGTGGGATATTGGAGTCAGATAATCCTGGCGTGGTTTGGGTGGGAGGGGACATTAAAACTCATCCAGTGCCACCCCCTGCCATGGACAGGGACACTTTCCTCTACCCCAGACTGCTCCAACCTGGCCTTGGGCACTGCCAGGGATCCAGGGGCAGCCACAGCTGCTCTGGGCACCACCTGCCCACCCTCCCAGGGAACAATTCCTTCCAATATCCCATCCATCCCTGCCCTCTGGCAGTTTGAAGCCATTCCCTGTGTCCTGGCCCTCCATCCCTTTCCCAAATTCCCTCTCCAGCTCCCCTGAAGCCCCTTTAGGCACTGGAAGGGGCTCCAAAGTCTTCCCAGGTCTTCTTTTGTCCAGGCTGGCCAATCCCAACTCTCCCAGCATTTCAAGTGACCCGATGCAAAACTACAACTTCCAAAAACAGCCCAAAAATCCCACAGTTAGTTCTTCTTTAACAGGGCATAATAACTTATGGAGATAATTAAGGACTGCAGTTTTTAATTATTATTAGAGTAGTTGATGTAAATCAGTTTTGGATCAATTGATCATAAATACACCACTGAATATTCAGATGCTTGTCTTTGGTTGCTTCAGTCATGCTCTACTCTGCCTTGAACAAAATTTCACCAGTAATAAAAATAATCAAACACCAAAAATAAATTAAAATTAAAAAAAACTGAATATTCAGATGCTTGTCTTTGGTTGCTTCAGTCATGCTCTACTCTGCCTTGAACAAAATTTCACCAGTAATAAAAATAATCAAACACCAAAAATAAATTAAAATTAAAAAAAAAAAAAAAAAAAAAAAAAAAGAGAGAGAGAGAAGAAAACAAATCCTGAGTCCATAATCTTCCACACAAATTTAATTTAGAAACAAACAGACCAATAAAATGTTGGATAAAAACTTCTCTCATCATCTCAACAGTTGATATGTACCAAGGTCAGTCCTATGGGGGTTTCTCCCAACTCTCTAAGGTTATTGGGTTTGCTGCCAGCAGCATCCTCTTAAATACATTAATTTGAGTATAAAAGCCTTTCAGAGGAGAATAATGATCTGCTTTGCTCCAGATTCATAGTAAGATTCCTCTAAGTAGATAAAAAGGACACTTAAGCTCAGCAGAATACCACAAATCATGCTCCAAAAGTCATTTTTAATCAGAATTAATTTGGACAGTGATAAACCACATGACTTATTCTCTATGGGTCTGACTGGATTACAAGCAGTGGCCTCTGAAAGTTGGGAGGTACTGATGCTCCAAGAAAAAAAAAAGAAAGGATATATTTGAATAAAATGGCAATTTTTAGCAAAGGATTTGCTCCTTGCTGCTTGAATTCCTCTTCTCTGCAATTCCCATTTTTAACCCAGAATTTCCAATGTGTTTGAGAGCCCATTTCCTTAATTAGAGATCTTTTTGTGCTTTTCATTAGGAATATACTAATTAAAACCAGATGTAACATGCATAGCCTCTAATTATGAATTCCGTGCCTTGATCTTTGCTTTGTGTTTCCTTGTGTTAGAATTATTTTGCTTTTCACTGGTATTTTCATGGAATTCCTGTTGTTTCCCCTCAGAATTCCAACCAGGCTTCCTTGAGCTCCAAACACAATATTTTCAATCTGCTCCAAGAAACAAACCCACAAAAGAATCTTTAGGGAAATTACCAGCAGGAATTGGCTTTTCCCAATGTAATGGAATGTTATTACTTTTTAAATATTAACAGTATTAACCTCTGCTTTTCTTCCTTTATTTATTAAATTGTTGAATTATTACAGATTTAAATGAGGAAATATCAGAAATCCTAAATCTAGGAGAAGAAAGACAATTGTCTGAGTTCCTGCTCAGTTTATAAAGGTGTTTTTGTCCTGAAAATGTTTGCAGGGAAGGAATCTTGCCTAAATAATGCCAGTGAATCCAAGGATCTGAATTGGCTGTATTTTATAGAAATGCTTTGATTCCTACAATATTTTAATTCCAGCCCTTTCCTGTGCTCTTTGCCCCTTTCTGATCAGATTTTTCATGGAACTGTATCCTTTATTCCCTTTGAATATCCTTTATTGAATATTGAATATCCTTGGAACGTCTTAACAGAAGAGAGCAAAATAAACCAAAGCCATTTTAGGCTGGAGGTTGTGGCCCTGAGGACACGCAGAGGAACAGGAATTCCTCTTTTCTTCACCTCAAAAGCATCTTAGAGATCCCACAATGAGCTAAAACAGTGGATAAAAGAAACAGTTAAAATTCCTGGATAGGGAGAGAATACCAAAATTGCTCTTTTTTTCACAGATCTGTTATTAAATCTCCTTTTTTCTTTTTTTTTCCTATTTGTGCCTATAACCTGCAGATTTCTTTTAATATTTCCTTTTCTTTGGGATGACAAGGAAATCTTCAGAGTGGCAAGTTCTGGAATTCCAGAGATTCCATCTTGAGCACCCAGAAGAGCTTTCAGGGTAACACTTGGCTCATCCCTCCTCTGGCTGTTGCACGACTCATGCACAAAACTGAGCTGCTTTGCCAGTCACAACCTTTCCTTCCTTAAAATGTGATTTATATATCCCAGAGTAGGGAGAAAAGATGCTTGGTAGGAGTAAAAATCTCCTCTGAAAGCTCATTGCAGTGACAACAGCGCAGCCTCCAGCTGCTGCAACATCTGGTCCCCAAAAAAGCTGTGTGCCCTGCTAAGACAAATGTTACAGGAATGCCAGGCATTTTTACTTCAAAAATCATATTCCTGCTTTTTGTGTTGGCTTCCTGAACCTTTTACTCTAATCTCTAAGCCCTCTTACTTTCCTATTATTTTTCTCTGGCAGCAATCAGAGAATTCCCTACCATTTGGGATTTTTTCCCATGTAATTCAAGATTATTTCAATTACTTTGTTGTTTGAGGGCATTTTGAAGACTGGTGGTGGTCTTGCATGTGCCTTTCTCAATAAAGGCTCTTAGAGGGGAGTGGGGAGTGTGCCTGGATCATTCCCATCCCATAGAGGAAATCCATGTGTGTGGCCTTTACTTCCTCTCTCACACACACACCAAAGTTTTTTTATCATGCTCTAACTGATATGGGCTGAAGAAAAATGACAATAAAATCCATTTTTCCAATTATTTGTTTCAAAATCCAACTTTGGGAACCCCTCTTGTTCAGCACCTTTTCCCATGAGACAGCCTGCTGAAAGGAATCCCTGTTTCCTTCAGCACCTGGGAGGTTTTGGCCACCACTGGAGGACAAAATAAGCAATTCCCATTCACCTGATTTCTTCCTACCTGTGTTTCTCAGAAAATTCCTGGCACTGAGAATACTGGGAGTGAGCTGGGCAGTGATCAGTGTCAGTGATGTAGTGAAGAAATATAAATTTAAATATAAATTCCTATATAGATTGATATATAAATTCAGAGCAATATGAATATAAACATGAATATTAATGAATATATGAAAAATATATGAATATATTAAAAACCAATCAATATACTATAATATAGATATATTGATACATTATATATTGGTGTTTTATATATGTTATATTTTATGCTAAATATAAATTTTAATATGAATATATAATTTTTTTTTAAATCAAGGCTCAGGAGCATGAGTTCCAAAGGGCTTGAGCCAGATGAGGCTGTAAAAGAGCATGGAAGTGAAGAAATACAGGAAATGAGGGAAAATTGCAATGGCTACCCCAAATTTCCAGGCTTAGGTGTCTGTAGAACACCCAGTGAAACCTCCCCTAAAACAGGCCAGTGGCAGCTGTGCCGTCAGAACTGGAAATCTGCAACAATCTGGAAATTCCTACCGGCAAAAATGGTCTGGTTCTAAAAGCTGCTTTACGTGCCAGCCACTAATTGGGAACATTGGAGCTGCCATCTGCTAGGAAGAGGGAAAAAAACCCTCAGCAGCCCAATCCCAATCCTGCCATTTTCCATGCCCTGTTAGCAGCCTCGGGCTTGTGGTTAAGGGTGACCCTCTGAGGGAGGTGGGAAACATTTCAGATTAATGACTGCATTTCACTCTGAGCAGCAAATCTGGATTTAGCTCAGGCTGATAATGCTACAAAATGGGATCATCAATGATTATGCAGCTTCAGGAGTTACTGATCATTTTTATGCTCATCCCAAACATGCCACTGGTGATTTTTGGAGACAGGGTCAGAGTGCTGCTGTCACACTGAGTGGGGTTTACCAGCCTCCCTGGGTGTCCTGCCATCAAGCTGTGCTTGTGCAGTCACATGGAGCCAGAGATTAATTAATTTATGCTTTAAAGGCATCGTTTGTTGAGCCTTCTTGCAAAGGAGAGAAAAAGAACAGATTGATCACTGAGAGAACGGAATGGTCTGGGTTGGAAAGGATCTTAAAGCACACCCAGTGCCACCCCTGCCACGGGCAGGGACACCTTCCACTGTCCCAGGCTGCTCCAAGCACCAAAGTCCAACCTGGCCTTGGGCACTGCCAGGGATCCAGGGGCAGCCACAGCTTCTCTGGGCACCCTGTGCCAGGGCCTCACCTCCCTCTGTGTAAAAATATCCTCAGTGCTCTTGTTCTGGGATTAGGGAGCACCTCAGGATTTGTGCCTCATCCTCCTCTGTGGGAGGGGATGGGAAAGGGCTGGAGGCAGCAGCAGCAGTCCTGACCCAACTCCCTGTGTGTGGGCACACCTACGCTCAATCACAGGAGGCTGGAATTTGTCTTGGTAATTCCTGAGATCATCCATATTTATCAGCCCTCAATCACAGCAGGATTTAGGAGACATCTGTATTTCTTGTGCAGAACAAAAGGCAGATATGCTGGTGGAATATTAAGATTAAGTGCAGCTCTTTCTCTTCTTTGACAGTCATAATGCAACTCTTGAGATGTCATAGATCTCTTCCTAATGAAGTGTCAAAAATATTTACCTTCAGGACAAATTACAGGAATAGCAAACATCCTTCCTAGGATTAGAGAAGTTTGGGAGGTTCCTGGGAGCAGCTCACAAGCTCTCTCTGCTGGTCCTGCCAAGCCCAGTGTCCTTAGGTTTGATCCAAAGAGCAGAGAAAGAGGGGAAAGCAAACAACAAAGTTAAATATTTGAAGCTGGAGTCTGATCATTTTTCCAGCGTGTTTGGCACCTGTTTGCTCATCTCTGGGTGGATGTGGAAAGAGCCTGAGCTGTGGTGATGCTGAGGCTGCTGATGGCTCTGGGGTGGCAATCAGCTCTCAGAACTGGTGACAATTAACTCAGAGCCTGTCCACCAGCTCGAGGCACCTGAACTCTGCAGGACTTTACAAGCTGTGAGCTTCAAATGTCAAAAGGCCTCTTTCACTGGAGTTTAATGCCTGAAACTCAGCTGAAAGACTTGAACATCTCATTAGTGCTGACCTCCAGTGCCCTGAGCTTTGTGCAGAAGGCCTGACTTCATTTAATGCCTGTGCCTGCAGCATCAATACCTTAATTTGGATCCAAATTTTGTTTGTTTTTAGTCACACATGTCTCCTGGCGTGAAATGCTGAAGGTGAAATTGATTTCTGGTGTCATTGAAAGCAGCGACTATTAAAAGCCGTAGCTTTTATTGAGAGAGAATTTGCCAATATTAAAAATATGATGGGCTTCTGACCCAGCTGAACCAACCTCATAAATCCATTTTAACAAAGAAATTGGCTTTTTATTGGAAGGGTGTCATGCTGCTCTCCAGGGCATCTCTAGGGAGCCTTTGGACGTCACTGGGCACTCAGTGGGAAACTTGGCTTGCTCACAGCTGTCCCCAAAGGAGCTGGATCTGACATTGCTCCTGCTGGGAGCAGGAGCTGCTGAACATGGCTGCTGCTAGGTCCCTCATGTGCCATGTGGGGTTACAGGAATTCTGTTTTTCCTCCCCCCCCACCCCGCTCCATTACCAACATGCAAAGCTGAGTGTGGATAAACAAGAGGGTTTGGCCAGGCAGGACTTTTCTGGATTAGTTGTGGCTTTATCCTGAGCTGTGTTGTATGAGCTGAGCTTACCCTGGAATCATGGAATGGTTTGAGTTGGAAGAGACCTTAAAGCCCATCCATTCCCACCCCTGCCATGGGCAGGAACACCTTCCACTGTCCCAGGCTGCTCCAAGCCCGATCCAACCTGGCCTTGGGCACTGCCAGGGATCCAGGGGCAGCCACAGCTGCTCTGGGCACCCTGTGCCAGGGCCTGCCCACCCTGCCAGGGAACAATTCCTAATTCCCAATATCCCATCCAGCCCTGCCCTCTGGCAGTCTGAACCCATTCCCTCCGTCCAGGCACTCCAGGCACAGCTGAGGTGCTGCTTTAATTTTTGTCCTTGTTTCTCACCATCCCAACATCAACCTGGTGTTTCTCTCCAGCCACTTCCTTGAGTTCAGGTGGGATATTAGCAATGTTTCTTCTTGAAGGAGTAGCAGAGCATTGGAAGGGGGCTGCCCAGGGAATGGTGGAGCCACCAGTCCTGGAAGTGTTCAAGGAATGAGTTGATGTGGCACTGCACAACATGGTTTAATGGGCAAGGTGACCATCAAAGGTTGGCTGGGGTCATCTTGGAGATGTTTTCCAATGTTAAAAATTCCATGATTCTATGGCATAGCATGTTTTCACATTCCTTTCTTCCTTCAGCTATTTATTTATGTGGAAAGCCAGCAATTTTCCTGACTCTCCACCTGTCAAGCTCCCATCTGCTGGCTCTGGGATATTGTGGGGTTGTATTTCCCTGTGCCAGTTGGAAAGCTGGAATGCTCTGGAAAAGCCCACTGATATCTTTACTTTTTTGACTGACAGAACAGAGTAAATTTCAGAAAGCTTTTCAGCCTTCCCATCTTTCCTAAAATCACTAATAAAGGAGTTTGAGCTCACCCAGGAGGCAGCATTTTCAGTTTTAAAAGCCTTAAAAAAACCTATGGAGCTGGAGAACAAAAACAACTTAACACATTTTATATTTATGCTTTTGGTAGTTGAGCCAGATGAAGCTTTGTGAATTTAGAAGAAAGCAAAATATTGAGAGAGGGTGGGAATTTAACCACTTGTGTGTCTGTGATGAGTGACAGCCAGTGTCATTCCAGGAGCTCATCTTTTGGGCTGTTCTGGATGAAACTTGCTCTTTCCAGCTAAAGCAGCCTAGATATTATCCTTTAAGTGCTGGATGGTTCTGTCTGGGAATCTGGGCTGACATGAGTTGGTGTAGCATGGAGCATACACAGCTTTGAGTACTTGGATCGCTTATCTGGTGCTGGTATTCCCTGAAAAATTATCTGGAAACAAATAAAAATACATAAGGGATTATTTCCACCATATAGAACTTGTTCAGTGCTGGTGAGGAAACAATTAATGACGATTAATGCCCCCCTGTTGAAGACTTAATGACCTTGCACAGATAATTCTCTTTTAGTAGCTGCAGTGTCTCATAAACAGCTGTGCTCTCTGTGAGCAGGGACAGGACCCCAGGGAATGGCTGGAGCTGGGTCAGGCTGGAGATCAGGGAAAGGTTCTTCCCCCAGAGGGTGCTGGGCACTGCCCAGGCTCCCCAGGGAATGGGCACAGCCCTGAGGCTGCCAGAGCTCCAGGAGAGCTTGGACAGTGCTCCAGGGATGCTCAGGGTGGGATTGTTGGGGTGTCTGTGCAGGGCAAGGAGCTGGATCAGTGATCCTTGTGGGTCCCATCCAGCTCAGGATATTCTATGATTCTACAAACTCTTCATGCTGACACAAACCCTTATTGTTTTTCATTCTTAAGTTGTGGCACAGTATGGATTTCCCATGGATTTATGTGCACCTTTTCAAAGTTAAGGCTGGTTTTTATTTCAGCATTATCTCAAGTGACAGGCCTCAGAAGCAGTGCCAATATTTCCACAAAAACCTGCTGATAGATCCTGATGTATCCCAGATGCTGAGGCCGTGACCAAGACTAATGAATGCTCAGGCATTAATTAGCTCCCAGCTCACTGATCCCTGGAAGGAGCACAGGAAAGCTCAGTCGGGGTCCTTGGAAATGCTTCCCTCTGGATACAGGTTGAACAGGAGCATAAGGAGTGGGGCTGGAGAGACGAGGATGGGGCTACACAGGGTTGTCAGGAGCAGGGAAGGTGGAATAACAATTCCTGGGGCTGCCTGGTTGATGCCAGCTCTGCATCCTGATCCAGTTCAACAACGGTGCCAAGGCAGCTCTGTGTCCTGACCTGGGATGCCCAGCAGGTCCCTGTGCACTACTGCAGGAATGCCACTCAATCCTTCCTTATTTTAATAAGAAGTTATTTATTTGATTGCACCACAAATGCCTGTTCTCCATCAGAATATCTCTAATATGAAGGACATTCTTGTGCAAGTCTGTATACTAGTTCCTGAGATGGCTTTTTCTTTGATAATTCCTTTTCAATGAGAATTTGGCTGTGGATGTTTCTCACAATTAAGCAGTTCTTAGGTATTGTTGCAGACTTTTATTTTTCAACTTTTTAATTTTTCTTTCTTTCTTCTGGAGCATTTTAATGCTAACAGAGGAGGATGAAATTGCTGGAAAAGCAAAACTGAGTGCAGCAAAGTTAAATGAAGCATTTAAAGTAGCAGCCATATCTGTGCTCTGGGATCTAATGTTTTAAATGTCAGAGTTGCAGAAATTTGCTGGGCCAAGATGTAACTTTACTTAAAGGACAAGGTTAATGACTCCTTCCATGCATATTTACCTTGTTTGCCTCTGCTTGTTTTGTTTTCCCCATTAGGCCAATGATAAGGACACTGGGAATTACAGTGCCATGCAATACAGGCTCATCATTCCCCCCATCAAGGATGGCAAGGAGGGCTTTGTGATCGAGGCTTACACGGGGCTGATCAAAACTGCCATGCTCTTCAAAAACATGAGGAGATCTTATTTCAAGTTCCAGGTCATTGCCACTGACGATTACGGCAAAGGACTGAGCAGCAAAGCAGAAGTGCTCGTAAGTATCAGCCAGGGATTATTAGTATGGAATAATTCCTGAGGAAATTCAAATACTGCAGAAAGTTTTATTCCAGGCAGACCTAGAGAAAAGCCATAAAGTGCTTGTGCTTAATTTTTTGAAGGCAGTGGAATAAAGCTTTTCATTTCTTAAACCAAAAGATTTTGTGACCTGCTGGAGGGAGTCAGAGGAGGCACCAGGATGATCAGAGGGATGTAGCAGCTCTACTGTGAGGAAAGGCTAGGAGAGTTGGGAATATTCAGCCTGGAGAGGAAAAGTTTTGGGGTGACTTCATTCTGGCCTTCCAGGACCCAAAGAAGCTGCAAGAAATATGGAGAGAGACTTCAGACAAGGGCCTGGAGTGTCAGGACAACGAGAATGGCTTCCCACTACCATAGGGCAGGGCTAGATGGGATATTGGGAAGGAATTGTTCCCTGGCAGGGTGGGCAGGCCCTGGCACAGGGTGTCCAGAGCAGCTGTGGCTGCCCCTGGATCCCTGGCCGTGCCCAAGGCCAGGTTGGACACTGGGGCTTGGAGCAGCCTGGGACAGTGGAAGGTGTCCCTGCCCATGGCAGGGGGGGCACTGGATGGGCTTTAAGGTCCTTCCAACCCAAACCATTCCATGATTCTGTGTCCCTGCTGGTCATGTCCAAGTTGTCTTAGTTGCTTATGTGAAGGAGTAATATTGGGCTGAGAATGAACTTTTCAGTCCCTGAGAAAGCAGCATTTCAGAACTGGCATCAGCTTTAGGCCTTAGGCTCATGGTTTTGTGCTGTTCAAAGAACATTGACTTAGTCCAGGCACTGAAACCATCCAAGCTAAATTTCCTTAAAGCCTATAAACTTGATGGATTGGCTCAGTATTAGCATAATGTGAAAGGGATGGAGTGCATTATCTACTTCATGGGAACACTGTCAAAGGATACAGATGAGAGCCAGAATCCTTGGTGTGATAAGTTCTGCAGGAGTTCACCAAGTAAACATAAAAGATGACACCCTCATGCTTGACCTCCCAAAATGATGGGGCATTCTCAGGTAATTTAGACACTAATGGGATATTAAAATATAGCCAGAAGGAATCGACATTAACATTAGAAAGTGAAGGATGTCTCATAAATTTACAGAGATTTCTTTCTGATGTCTGGCTGAGTGATGAGCACTTCACCCAGTTGCTTTGAGCAAGGCCTGGAAACTTGGAGGCGCTGGAGACACAATTCCAGACCAACCCCATGCTGCCTAGAACACTGGCATGTGGACCTGTTGGAATGAGTCCAGAGGAGGCACCAGGATGAGCACAGGGGTGGAACAGCTCTGCTGGGAGGAAAGGCTGGGAGAGTTGGGATTGTTCAGCCTGGAGAGGAGAAGCTTTGGGGTGACCAAACTGTGGCCTTGCAGTGCCTGAAGGAGCTGACAAGAAATACAGAGAGACAATTTTCAAGGGATGGAGTGCCAGGACACGGGGAATGGCTTCAAACTGCCAGAGGGCAGGGATGGATGGGATATTGGGAAGGAATTGTTCCCTGGCAGGGTGGGCAGGCCCTGGCACAGAGTGCCCAGAGCAGCTGTGGCTGCCCCTGGATCCCTGGCAGTGCCCAAGGCCAGGCTGGACAGGGTTTGAAGCCTGGGACAGTGGCAAGTGTCCCTGCCCATGACAGGGGTGGCACTGGTTGGTCTTTAAGGTTCCTTCCCCCAGGCCATTCTGGGATTCTCTGTTTAGTGCAGCAAATGGGATCCATACACTGAGATTCTTTCCCATGATTTTAACAGGATTTTTCTGCTGTAGGTAGGGGCTCAGGCTCTCACGTGTTATTTCTTTCAAAACCAGCTCAAAAAGTGAACAGAGAAATTAATTTAATTATTCCAGTGCAAAAGAACAAGATGTGGGGGAAGAAGGTAAGAGTGCACTGGGAGGAGGTCTGGGGAGAAGAGGCTTCTGGGAAGAAGCTGAGCAAAGCAAGGTAGCCTCCAGAGCTTGGATCAGGATGCTCCCCCAGAGCCTGGCGCAGCTCTGGGAGCAGCAGGATCTCCCAAATCCCCTGGGTAAAGGTCTTCACACTGGTGTGGACAATCCATGGGAAGGACACCAGGATGGCTCAAGTCAGACACCTGTGGCTTGACAATTACCTTCCATGTGGTTGAGTTTTCCTTTTCAGCATCTGTGAGATGAAAGAGATACAAGAATTACATTTTAAAATGAGTTTGCTGCAAGGAAGCACCTAAAGCTGCTGAGGAAGGGTAGGTAGTGGATATTCACTATCATGATTTGAAATCCTGGATATCATCCTTATGACAGATATCAATTTGAATAAAATGTTTATGAGGGTTTGAGGACGTTTCAAGTCCCCTCCTCATTCGGGTCCCAGCTACTCCCAGGAAGCCACTGGTGCCATATCACAATCAAGAGTCTTTGTAGACTCTGCCTTGCTGAATTTAAAACTTGGGAAGTGCCTAATGAGCGAAGCTTGGGTTCAAAGAGATATCACTTGTGAGCTAGAAGTTACCAACAATTTTCTGCTTTGCCTGCCTTTACAAATGGGGATAACAAGCAAGTTAATGTTACCATGGAAACCTCAAATATCACTTGATTTTTGTCCAACACCCTTGGTTTCCTATAACTTGTCATGAATGTGTGTTTATCCCTGGTTTTGTACATGAAGAAGCGATGATAATTGTGATTTCTTCCATGTTAAAAGAATTACTGCCTTTGTTTTTGGTGTTGCCTTTACGCTGTTTTCAGTTCCTGGGTGCACTGTGGTTGCTTGAACTGGCTAATGTAATTAATTCTATTAAATTAATCATTGCTTTCCAGTTCTGTTGCATGATTTTTATTTGGAGCTCATTATAATTCTGTGTTTCTTACACAGAAGCCTGTACGTGCTGATCAGGGCATCTGATGACATTTCAAGAACATTTAAATATTTAAAGTTGAATTAAGCTTCAAAGCTGGTGAATCAGTGTTTGATGTGGAAGCACATTTAGGTTTTTCTGCTGCTGTGCTTCCAGGGCTCCTCTTTGGAAAATCAGGGCTTGTTTATTTCTTTTAGAATCGACTAACCCTTGATTTTTAAATTTATCAGCTTTAACATTGGCCTAGTTTTCCAAATTTTCCTCCAGAATCCTCCACAGGATTGGAGTGATGTTGGGTTCATAGTAAAAAACAATAATTGCCAGATATTTGCTCTGAGATTACTCCATGTCTCGGTGGAAAACTGCAATTTAATTTTATTCCAACAAAGCACATAAGTATTGAGTGGATTAGAAGCATTTTTTTCATTTTTTGTTTTTCTTTTTTTTTAAGGAAAAAGCTCAGTTGTAAAATGTGCAGTTTTAGGATAGAGGGAGAAGCTAAAACAATTGGAGATTAAAATAAAACCTCTCACTGATCACTTCAATGTAAATGAACAATTTCCTTCCTGTTTTTCTAACAAAGTAGCATTGATTTTGTGGAATTAATCCTGTGTTTCCATTTCCCTTGGTGCACATTTCATGTCTCCAAGGGAGGATTTTCCTGGCATCCAAACCACCCAAATGCTCAAAAGTAATTTTGAATACAGCCCGTGGGAGATCTGGGATTCTCTAAGTCAAATCTAAACTAAGAGCAGCTTTTCCTGTCCCCACCTTAAAAATCCGTAATTCTGATGCAGACCTGGAATTACAATTCTAGTTAAATCTTTGATGTTTATGAGCTTTGGCTGCAAGATTTCCCAGCTCTCCTGCTTGGAATTAAAAGGAGAGATGTGGATATCAGGGCGTGGTGTGGAGGCAGGAGAAGAGTGTTTCCATTGCTGTTGGATGGGGAGGGAGCTGTGCCTGGCAGTGCCAATTGAATTTCCCTATTTTCTTTCCAGGTCTCTGTGGTCAATCAGCTGGACATGCAAGTGATTGTCTCCAACGTTCCTCCCACCCTCGTGGAGCAAAACAAAGACCAACTCATTGGGTAATCAATTTATTTCCTTTTCAAATACCAGACAATTCCCTGGTTTTGGGATTGGATGGATCAGAGGGTGAGGGAGGTTTTTTTGTCTTGTCAATAAGAGTCCCCAGACACCACACCAGCAGCAGCTTCCAGGGGACAGGTTTGCTCTTCTGGCATCTTTTTGTAACACAGAGACAATTTTCTCTACTTGCTATGATGAAATTAGCTAATATGGGATAGAAAATGCTGTAGGAAATAGTCTATAACCAATCTTTGTCCTTTTTTTGGTCATTTCAATCAGTGATGAGTGGCATTTCTCAGATTCCCACAGGTCTGGTCTATCCTGCTTGTTGTTGTGCATAGAATTTGAAATGCCTTGGGGTTGGTGGTCTAACCAGTCATTGAAAAAGTCTCCGAGTGCCTCACATCTTCATTGGGCTGGGAAAAATTCCTGATGGATTTGCTCCTGGAGATTTGGGATATGTTCCCCTTTTCTCCCTCTCTTTTGGGCCTGGTGTGTTTTGGCTCTGAGAGATTTGAACATCAAAACCACCAACAAAGTTGTTCAGGCTGAACTCACAGGGATTGCACTTCCTGGAAGCAGAAATAACTTCCTGAAGGGAGGGATTGCCTAGAAATAGGAATAATTTCCTAAAATGGGCTGTTTCCTAGAACTGGTAATAACTTCCTGAAAGGAGGTATTGCCTAGAAATACAAATATCTTCCTGAAGGAAAGTATTGCCTATAAATAGGAATAACTTCCTAAAAGGAGGTATTGCTTACACATAGGAATAACTTCCTAAAAGGAGGCTCTACTGAGGTGGGGTCAAGCTCTTTTCTCAGGTAACAAGTGACAGAAGGAGAAGAAACAGCCTCAGGCTGCACCAGGGGAGGTTTAGATTGGATTTTCGGGAGAATTTCTTCATGGACAGGGTGGTTTCAGCATTGGAAGAGGTTGTCCAGATGAGTGTTGAGTCCTTATGCCTGGAAGTGTTCAAAACCATGTGGAATTGGCACATGAGGGTGTGGGTTAGTGGTGAGCAGGGTGGTGGTGGTTGATGGTTGGACTTGGTAGCCTTGGAGGTCACTTCTAACCCAAACCATTCTGTGATTCTGTATTTCACAGTGAACAAAGCTTTGGAATGAGAACAAAGCTTTGGAATGAGTACAAAGTTTAAAAAAACCCACAATATTATCATGTTTTGAGTTCTCCAAATTGTATTTGAAAGTCTTTACCTTCACAAACACCATGGCCAGATCAGTGTTGCTGGAGAATTTCTCTTCTAAGAATTAAGTTTTTACAGACAGCCTTTGCCAGAAGAATTACATCAACTTATTTTCAAATTGGCCCATTCGTTCCTGAAAATATTTGCAGAGAACAAATATCTCAAAAAATAATTTTGTAGCTGTGTACAGAGGTCTATTTCACAGAGAAATCTATTTATTTCACAGCTCTCTTCAAATTTCTCATGTTTTCCTCCTAAATTTAAAAGATCACCCTCTCCTTGTTTTTATACAGGGTTAATAATTCGTGCAGTCCATAAAAACAAAATAAGAATTTGTGATTTTTTTTTGTGTGCAACCACAGGAAAAGGGGAAACAAATTATTTGGAATCTCAGATCGAAGTAGTTTTGCCACTTCAAATAATGCAGTAATTTATAAAATTTAATGTGTAATTAATTAACAGATAAAAACACTGTCATCAACCCTGGTGGGAAGTGTCCCTGCCTGTGGCAGGGAAGTTGGAACAAGGTGATCCTTAAGATCCCTTTCCAGCATAAACCATTCTGTGTTCTGTGAATTAAATTCGTCACTACACAAGTTACTCAGCTCTTTCTCCTCTCATTTTGGCAAATATTAATCCCTGAAAATAGAACATTTAGCCAACAATTGGTGATGGGGAATGTTAGGGAGGGGGATACATGAGTCATTTGTGAAATTACAATGATTTTTCACAATAAAATAAATTGTGATTTAAACAACTTTGGAGAAGAAGTTATACCAGATCCTGTCATTTTCACAAGGAGTTATGAGGTATTAAGAATTATATAATACAGTTTTTCCACACTCAGCACAGCCAGAGATGGGTGGGAGTTAATGGTCCATCTAAAGGGAGCAAAGCAGGAAGAGAAGATTTAAAGCATCAATATTTGCCTTAGGAGTTTTTTGCGGAATACAATGGACTTGTCTTTGCTGACACTTCCAATAGGATCTTTTGCAGTAATTTAGTGTACTGCTTTAATTTCATCAAGCTTTTCATACTCTCTGGGCTGCACATCAATGTCCCATTTGCCAATTCTCTTGCCCACTATAATTATGGCTGTGCAAAGAGACCCCTTCCTGTCTGCTGCAGGATGGGCAGAGAAAATAGTCTGAGGCTTCATGGAAAATTCAGTGTGTGCTCCTCTTCTTCAAAAAACTTGGTGGAGACAGATGACAGAGTGTTCTTGAAGTATGAAAGTTTCAAGGAGCGCTTGTTTGTTGGGCAAGAACAGCATTTCATGGAATCATAGCATATCCTCTGTTGGAAGCAACCCAGAGGCATCATTGAATCCCACTCCTGAAATTCAACTGGAATAAAACAGCCAAAGTGGTTCTCAGAGCATTTAATTATTTGGTTTTCAAGTGATGGCCTCTTAAAGTGCTGCCTGAAGTCAGATAAACCAGACTGTCAAGAGAGCTCTGAACTTCTCCCATTCTATAGGGAAGAGAAGTGTCTTGGGATGTAAATTCCTCTGTACACTCCTGTATAGATATCACATCAATTCCTCTGAACTGCAATAGTGGAGTGGCTTAAAATGAGAGTTTGGATCAAATAGAGAGAATCCCAGGGTGGCCGAGGCTGAGGGAGCTGAGTGGGCAGCTGGTGTCACCTCCCTGCTCCAGCAGGGCCATCCCAGAGCACAGGGCACAGCATTGTGTGCACACAGCTCTGCCACAGCCCCAGGGAGGAGAGCCCCCAGGCTGTGTGGGCAATGTGCTCAGGGCTGGGCACTGCCCAGGGAAGAAGTTGTGCCTCCTGTGCAGGGCAATGGCTGGGCTCAGGCCCTGCCCGTGGCTCTGGTGCCATGGCTGGGCCCCGGAGCAGAGCCTGGGCCCTGCTCTGCCCCTCCCTGCAGCCAGGGACAGCCAGGCCTGAGGGCCCCTCTCAGCTGGGGCTCCTCTCCAGCCTGAGCAGCCCCAGCTCCCTCAGCCTTTCCTGGGCACCCAGAGGCTCCAGGCCCTTGCTCAGCTCCAGCAGCTCCTGGCCCTGCTGTGCTCAGCACCCAGAGCTGGACACAGCACTGCAGAGGTGCCTCCAGGGCTGCCCACAGGGCCACCATCCCTCCCTGCCCTGCTGCCAGTGCTCTGCTGCTGCCCCATGGATATCAGGATCCCCAGGTCCTCCTTTTGCAGCTCTCCAGGGTCTCTCCTCTCACTTCAGCCATGCTTTTCTCAGTCAGTTTTATGCTCTGAAAAGAATGGGACAGTTCCCCAGGTCAAGAAGATCCATGCTGAACCCTCTAACACAATGCAGAAGTGTCCAGACAGGCTTTTCCCTGAAAATCCAAATGTAGACTCAAGTGCTGATTCTTGGAGTTATTGCTGAAGGAGTTTTTTTGGAATATGAACATTGAACCTTTCAACTTAATGGTTTGCATATCTAAAGCTGACTGCCATCATTCTTCAAAGGAACTCCACTTAATGCACAGAAACTGTGCTGCACTTAAAAGAAATGTTATAAAATACTACAGCAGTAAATACTGCTGTAAATTATAGATCATAATATACAGCACACATACATTGTGCATCACATAAGATTTTATGTCTAATCATAGTATATGAGATAATAAATTTTATATCTGGGAGTTGGAACACACAGTTCAGGGAAGTGTTTCAGACGTGGCTGATTTCCCTGCAGTTGTGTTTTTTCTTCTCCTCAGTCCCTGAATTGGTAAAAAATGAGCTTATCTCAGCTGTAGGGTATATACATCACTCAGTCTTGTTACTTTTCCCACAGGAGAAGGCACATTCCCATGCTCACTTTATGATTTTTGCCAGATAATTACTGAATTAAGTCTAATTACAGCTGACTGGGCTGTGTGCCTGTTGGGGTGGTAGCAGTGACCTTGCCCTTGACCCCTTTCCACAGGTGGCACTTGGTTTCCTGCTCTTTATGAAACGTTCCTGAGTCACAGGTCCAGTTTTAGCTGCTTTATCCTTTACTCTATACCACTCTGACAGGAACATTTTGGGGTCCCTTTGCTCCTGTCCCTCCACTCCACCTCCCCTCTTCTTTTTCTCTGCCACTTCTTCACACTGTAATGTTTCATTCCAAATTAAATAGAAAACTTAGAAAAGGAATAGATTAGATAATAACAGAATTGATTGAATTAGATAAAATCTGATGAAATAAATAGATTAGGGGGACATTTGCCACCAACAGGCTGTCTCCTGTTTCATGTCCAGCCGGTCTGGCTTTGCTGGGAGAGTGTCCCAGGGCTTCACAGAGCCTGTTCCACCCTCTCTCCTGAGCAATCAGGATGATTAATAACTGCAGGCCACCTTTATTAAGTTGGGTAATAGAGACCCAAGCTTCTAGAGCTCCAGCTTTTCCACTTGCCTGGCAGCTGGGAAGCAGTGGTTCAGCAAGCTCCTGCTCTCTGTAACTCCCAGGGTTGTTGTGGTAATGGATCTCTCCAAAGCTCTGTAATGCAGTGGATAAAGCTGTAAACTCCTGCTTTCCCCAGGAATTGCTGACAATTGCAGGACCTTTTGTGCTGAGATTTGGAGATTGTCCTCGGGGTCAGAGGGGAGATGTCTCTGGGTATTATTCTCTGGATGAGCGCAATGTTCCTTCTGTGACCAGGACAAATGAGGCAGAAATAAAAAGTTGAAGTGTGTGTAGGGGTTGTGGAGGGCAGGATTGTACAGGATGAGCACAAAGAGGAGGAAAGCAACCTCAGCAGTGTGTAAGAAAGCAAATTTCCTTTCTGGTGTGCAAACCAATCTGCTTGTAGTGGTGCTGGGGTGACAGTGGGACTTGAATCTTAAAGGCCTTTTACAGCCTTAATTCTCTGCTTTTATAGGATTAGGATAAGTGGGTATAAAGGCATTGGCTCTGGGTTGTTTTCTAAATACTATTAATAATATTACTATGAAATATTATATATGTTATTCTATGCAGAGGGAATTGTCTCTGTGCTGCTCCTTCCTGCTGAACATATGTGTGATAGAAAAATAACCTTTGTGAAAGGCTATTTTATAAAAAAGTGGTGGTTTTAGGCTTGGAATAAACCCTAGGCACCACAGGATGAGGAGACCCTTCTCTGAGCTCTGTTTATGTTGTAATAAGGAATCTGGGAGCTGGGGCTCCAGTGTATCCCCCCAAATCTATCACTGACTGCACCAGAGGGGCTGGAATTGGTCCTTGGCTCTTTGGGAAAGTCCAGTTGAAAATCCAGTGGTTTCATTGTCAATTATTAATCCCACAAAGACTCCACACAGCCAGAATTTGGCTGAAGTGGAGCAGAATTGAGGAGTTAATTAAAGCACTTGAGAAGTCTGTATTGATGCTGATGGCGGGGGCTGGATGCTCTCAGCTCTGCATGGTGGAAAAATTTGTGTTTTCAAATACCTAGAATACAAAATTATCATTGTAAGTGCACCAGGTTATTTTTGGGAAGTAGAATTTCGGCCAAAAAATATGCAGGATATTGAATCTTCAACACTGCTCACTCCAAGTCTTTGGTAATCTGAATCCTAAAAGAAAGAATGTCTGTGGGCTTTTTTTCCCATTTCTTAAAATATTTTATGTGCTTCAAAAACACAATAGGTTTTTAAATTCTTCAAGAACTTCTGGCTGTGATGCCAGTGTGAGCACCTAAATTAAATCCTGTATTCTCCAGGATCTTGTCTGCCAGGAAGGGAATACAGGAAACTCAGGTGTGGATATAAAAACGTGGATGTGACACTGAGAGCAGGCTGGGAATGTGGTGTCATATCCCAGATTTTGAGGTTTCATTTGCTGTCTTCAGGAATGTTCTGAAAGCCCTTTTCCATTACCTACAGGGGATGTGCAGGAAGGTTGGAGATGGGATTTTCACAAAAGTGGGAAGTGCCAGGACACAGGGAATGGATTCCGACTGCCAGAGAGCAGGGATAGATGGAATATTGGGAATATTGGGAGTAAATCCTTCCCTGGCAGGGTGGGCAGGCCCTGGCACAGCGTGCCCAGAGAAGCTGTGGCTGCCCCTGCATCCCTGGCAGTGCCCAAGGCCAGGTTGGAAGGGGCTTGGAGCAGCCTGGGACAGTGGAAAGTGTCCACTGGTACCCATGGCAGGGGGTGGCACTGGATGGGCTTTAAGATCCCTTCCAGCCCAAACCATTCTGGGACTTCATGGGCCAGAATTCCCCAGCTAAGGGACAGCTCAGCAGACCAACACCCCTGTATTATTTTGCCTTTCCATTTATTTTGCATCTAAAGATGAAAAAAAATCACCTCAGGATTTTCAGGGACCTTTGGGCCTCAGGATCCCTCAATGACAGAGCAACTCCTCTTGTCCAGTGTCACTGCTGGGAATTGGGAGACCTGTGCTGATGGGGATGCCTTGGGAGGCATTTCCCTCACTACTGAGCAGCTCCAGTGGACTTGGAGCAGTTGGAAAGGCTCTTTGCCTGTTCTGCTCCTGCTTCCACCTCTTACACACCACTTGGGAGGATGGGAATAAACCTTGTGGGATTAACAAGCGGCAGACTTATTTTAATTTGGACTGTGCTGATCAGTACAGCAGAGCTGTGGATGATGTTGTTATTTGAAAGTAGGAATCTCAATAAAATTGTCTTTTGTGAGTACCACTGCAAGCAAGTGGCCATTTCCAGAGGAGTTGTAAAACACTACAGTGTTTTCAGCATCACAAGTTCAGCTGAAGGATTTTTCAAACAGCTCTATAGGGAACTGCCCTATTTTTAAGTGAATTCTTTAGCTGCAGGTTTTCAGTCTTCAGTGTGATTTTATTCTCTGTTTTAACATAAACATCCAATTTGTGTGTTTCAAATTAAACACTGCTGCCCTTCTGCTGTACTTTGTGGGGTTTCCTGCAATGTCAGTGTAGCCAATGGCTGCAATGTACCCGTTTCTCAGGAAGTGATATCACAGAATTCCAGACTGGTTTGGGTTGGAAGGGACCTCAACACCCATCTCATTCCACCCCTGCTACAGGCAGGGACACCTTCCACTGTCCCAGGCTGCTCCAAGCCCCAGTGTCCAACCTGGCCTTGGGCACTGCCAGGGATCCAGGGGCAGCCACAGCTGCTCTGGGCACCCTGTGCCAGGGCCTGCCCACCCTGCCAGGGAACAATTCCTTCCCAATATTCCATCTATCCCTGCCCTCTGGCAGTGGGAAGCCATGCCCTGTGTCCTGTCTCTCCATCCCTTTCCCAAACATTCTGTTTGTTCTTCAGTTTTAACAACGTTTTAGACAAAGATATTCTCAAAAGCAATGAATTCTAGCAGGATGCCAGGAATTTCTGAGGAAAGGGAATGTTGTTACTGATTCTGACAGAAGTGATCCCACATTATAACTTTCCAACCTGGTGGAGCTTTTCTGTCTTGGGTGTAATAAGAGTTCTGTACAAGGAAACAGGGACAGGACAAGGGGAAAGGGCCTCAAGCTGGGCCAGGGGAGGCTCGGCTTGGACAGCAGCAGGAATTTCTGCATGGAAAGGGTGCTCAGGCCTTGCCAGGGGCTGCCCAGGGAGCTTTGGAGTGCCCATCCCTGGAGGTGTCCCAGGAAGGGCTGGAGGTGGCACTCAGTGCTCTGGGCTGGGGACAAGGTGGGCATTGGGCACAGGGGCGATTCTGTGATTCCATGAAAATCACCTGTTCCTGCAGCAAGAAAAGATGATTAAATGCTAATTATGGAGGCAAGTCCTTTACACATTTGTTCTGCCTGACACCTCGTGCCAAACACCCTTCTGAGAAGGTTTTTAGTCATTTACACTCCCATTGTGTTTGGTGGGGTTTTATAGTAATCTCCATATCCCAGATTGGTCCTGGCAGGTTTTCCCTGGGGGAATTATTGTTGCTGAGGTGTCTGTAACAGGTTCTCACCTTGGCTGCCAGTGCAGAGCATGCCAGAAGCAGAGATAAGCAGAGTTTTCCATATCTGCAAACAACAGGAGAGCTTGTTCAGAGGACACCACTCCACAAGCACCATGTCAGCCAATCTGTATCCCTATTTTCTCTGCAGTAATTCCATATATTCACTCCTCAGGTATGACCTGGCTCTGACATGAATTTTTCAAGATCTTATAGGCCACTCCACAAGCACCGTGTCAGCCAATCTGTATCCCTATTTTCTCTGCAGTAATTCCATATATTCACTCCTCAGGTATGACCTGGCTCTGACATACTTGAATTTTTCAAGATCTTATAGAAAAGCTTAAAAGCTTACAACAGGTTTTGAGGGCACACTAAATTTCCTCACAAAGAGAAGAGATGTTCCTTGGATAAATGTGAATCAGGAGTCTTAAAAAATCAGGAGCTGGTGGAAATCTTGTGTCAGAAGAAAAAACAGAACAGCAAAAATGTAACCTGGGAATGCAGAAGGTTCAACTGTTTGTGTTGAACAATTGACACCTTAAAGTCACTGATGTCCTTTTTTGTGGGAGATGTGTCTTCCTCCACACGCTGCTGCATCCTTGATGGATCAGACAACACATTCCCTGTAGTTCCCTTGCTTTTGCCTCCCAGCTCAGCTATTGGTTTTTGATTTTCTGATGATATCAATTACTCCAGGAAATTCTATATTTTCTTATAAGTTTAGATGGAACTTTTACACTTCCAAATGCTCTGGTTTATTCCTCCCTCCTTTTTTTTTTTGCACAGAGTTGATGATATTTATATTTATGCCTTTGTTTATAAAAACTCTCTGTGGGCTTTGAGTGAACCTCTCTTGGTCCCATGTTGGAAATCTCATCAACCATTAACAAGTTTGGTTGTTGCTGGGTTTTTTGTTGATATTGTTGTTACCTCTAAATTCTATCAGCCTTTCTTTCCCCTGCTTGTGGAATCCTGCTGCAGTTTATTTGGTTTTATTTCCTGTGGTAAAAGTGTCAGCCCAATATTCCAATTTCCTCCTGCCTGTAAAACCTGGTGCCTTTTGGAGCAGCAGGTGTTGCAGCCCCCCAGAAACGTTGTGTGATATCAGAAGGCCGGATGAAATATCCCACCAAAAATCGTTCAAGTGGTTGTTTCTCTGGGTGAAAATTTATGGAATGCACCCTGTGGAAGGCTGGAATGGAAGTGCTGGAATCATATAACTTAATAAAAGGCTGACAGGGGGATTTTGTGTGAAATACAGGTGGTGATTCCCATAAGCCATTTAAAACTCAACTGGGGTCATAAATACAAAGAGCTGGACTTAAGGACACAATTTCTGAAGACCTCTCCAAGCACTGCTGAGCTTTTCTCAGGAGTTCAGCACTTCAGAGGTTATGTTGCTTCAGAGCAGCAATTCCTTTTTAAAAGTGCTCTGAAGGTCAAAATCCTTCTCACCCTATGGGTTTTGCCTATCAGTACCTCATTTGGGCTGGGGTCAGTGGTTAGCTGCACCAATCCATCACTGCAGTTTCCCAGCTCCTTCTTCCCTTTAGGATTTTGGAACGCTACGTCCAAGACCAGATTCCGGGGGCGACGGTCGTGGTGGAATCCATTGGAGCACGGAGGTTTGGGGATGGATATTCTGAGGAGGATTACACCAAGTCCGACCTCATGGTCTACGCCATCGACCCACAAACCAACAGAGCCATCATGAGGAACGAACTTTTTAAGTGAGTGTTCGTTTTGTTATCTCCCTCTGTTTCCTGTGGATTGTTTGGGAATCTGTTGGTCTGTTAGAGACTGGTTCAGCATAACAGGAGCAGAAAAATCCATTGAAACAGCTGCTGCATGGATATCCCCTTGGGAATTTGCCACTTCCTACTTCAGTCCAGTGCCTTGGGCTAAATTGTCCCAATCCACATGATTCAGACATTGTTACCATGACAGCTTGTAATGGTAATGGGTTTTGTCCACCCTGTGGACAGCTACCAACTGAAATTCCTGCAAGGAATTTCCTTGCTATGTACACAAAGTCCTGTGTGATCTTCAGGCTTTGGTACTGCAGTGTTGACCTTCAGGCTTCCCATAGTTTCTGTATGGAGCTTGAGGCTCTTTTCTTTTCTTTTCTTTTCTTTTCTTTTCTTTTCTTTTCTTTTCTTTTCTTTTCTTTTCTTTTCTTTTCTTTTCTTTTCTTTTCTTTTCCCTTTCTTTTCTTTTTCCTTTCTTTTCTTTTTCCTTTCTTCTCTTTTTCCTTTCTTCTCTTTTCTTTTAAGGGGAAAGGAAAGGGGTGGTTTGCACCTCATGTAAAACACAGACTGGGACATGACCCAGTGCACACTTCCGCACAGGAGATCAGGCCCTTCAAAATGCAAATCAGAAAAACCAAAAAAGTTTTTTTTTTTTGTTTTTTTTTTTTTTTTTTTTTTTGCACGTGTTCCACCTTGATGCTGGTTTTTCTCTTGTCTTGGTGAGAACCCCACCAGGCTCTTCCTGCACTGAGCATGTCCTCAACAGCCTGGCAGGAAAAGGCTGCAAACCACAGCAGGGAAGTGAGGTTGGAAAAGGCTGCTTCTCCTGAGCTCCTGGTGGAGTGCAGGTGAATGGCAGCATAGGAGAATTCTGCAGATATTCAGATTTTGTAGGCTGGGAAAAATCACTGAGATCAGTCTCAGCAAGTTTGGGAACTCCCCATATTAATTCTGCTTGAAACATATGTGTCAGCAAAGCAACTGCACCATACAATCCAATCAACTACAACTTGGGGGTTGTTACTGCAGGTTAATTCCCTGCCAAAAATTAGGCCTTTTGTCTTTTCTTTTTCTTTTTTTAAATTTTTCCAGGCTCAGTTTTATTATAACTTTGGGTGCTAAATTAAAGAATCCATTGGTGCTTTTAATGTCTGGATCCCACCAAGGTCTAGGCTCATGTTCACATCATCCTCTGTATTTTTATTCTCGAGAAGTTGTGCTCTGGGCTATGTTTTAATTCTTTTAATCACTTGAATTTTTCTCTGAACCCACTCCATTCTTCCAGCATCATTTTTCTGAAGTAGGAATATAAAAAATTAATATTTTATATAAAAATGTATATGAAATCTAATTAATAGCAGTAACAGCTTTCAGTGGGGTAGCAACAGAGCCTCCTTTTTTCTCCTAGCAGTTGTTTTTAGGTATCCCCACGGGCATTCAGTCTTTACAGGCCTTCGTGATGCTCTGGGTGTTTGTCTGGTCACTTGTCCAGTATTGTTGTTCCCAGAATGGAGTCATTGTGATCTTTTCCCAGTTTTATTCAAGATTCTGACACTCTTTTCCTCCTCCCTTTGGAAAACTCTCAGTAAATTCACTGCTGCCACGACATGAAATATCAGCTGTTATCTGAACAGGGAGGCAGCTGGCTCTTTGAATTCCAGGAAAAATAAACTTTTCCATTTGCAGACTTTTTTTTCTGACCATGAAGAAAATGTCCCTCTTCATTTTGGCACCCTTTGAAAATATTGGAATGTCATTTTAGGGATGTTCAGGTGTCCA
This sequence comes from Onychostruthus taczanowskii, assembly GCF_017590055.1. NCBI lineage: Eukaryota > Metazoa > Chordata > Aves > Passeriformes > Passeridae > Onychostruthus > Onychostruthus taczanowskii. The sequence continues at coordinate 1,560,352 of NW_024499462.1, read as the reverse complement.
GGGAAGTACCCAGAGCTAAGAAGGGTTAAAAATCAGATTTTCCAACAGGAAGGGAAGGGGGATTAATCTGAGAAACAACTTCATTAAAATGCTCCCTGTGCCTGCACACTCAGGTTTTTAGGGGTTTATTTTCTTCTCTTCAAAAGCTTTTAAATATTTAAATCAGCAAAATCCCAGGAAATTTGACTTTAGGGTAGAGGTGAGTGGCAGTGGGTGTCAGCTCACTGGAATAAGGAGAGTTTTGCAGCTGGAGTTCCCAGGTTTTCACTGGAAAGTGGGAGAACCTCAGGAGATTTGAGCTAGGGATGTACCCAAATCCACAAAGATTTTAACCTCCTACAAAGATAAAGGTCCTTCCTGTGAGTTTGATTTCAGATGGGTGGCTCAGGGTTCTTCCTGCCGTGATCAGAGGACAATTTAGCAGTGTTTGTCCCCTCAGTGGGAAGCCACAAGTCCCAACCACCCTTCTGCCAGCCAAGAGTCTGCTCTGGATCTGGGGGAGAAGGGGGAGAAAGGATCATTTCATAAACTGAATATGATGGGAGAAATGTGAATAAGTCCAAAAGACACAGAATATCCTGTTTTACTAAAAATTAAATTTTAAAAAATCCTATTTAATTAAAAAATAAATGTTTTACCTAAACATTTAATTACCAATAAGGAAGATAAATTCCCACAGGTGATTTTTCCAAGTGTTCAACAATTCCATGATATATCCAGGACCAACAGCACAGAATTAGTGACTTCTGCCAGATTGGATTTTTATACAGCTCACCAAATGATTGTGTATTGGAAGATACCTGTGGCTTTTCCAGAATGGGCTTTTTTGGGAACACCTGCTGTGTTCCTGCTTCTAAAGCAGAGTGGAGGCTCTGATTTAACAGAATTTCTTGTGAACCTGTCACTGTTTGAAAACAATTATTTGTGAAGGTCGAATGCGAGGGGAATTGAGGATGAAGTGGAACAGCAGGTGGAGAGCTGCAGGGATACAGGCAGGAGTCAGGGATGCAAACCCAAAGCAGCTGGAGCCGGGAGAAGGGGGAGGACACAGCAGCTCACCAGAGCAGCTGAACAGAGTCACAGTTGTCACCATGAGAAGCAAACCCCACTGAACCAAAGCATGAAGCTCCCATAATCCATAATATTAATCCCACAATAATTCCAGGGAAATGTTTACATGCAAAACCAAAGCATGATTTAGAAATCGTGGATGTAGCAGCCAGTGCCAGGGGGTGAAACCAACATGCCTCTCAAGATGTGCAGAACTTTCCCTGTCCTGTACTTTGTAAAACTGATACACAACAAGAGATCCATATTTTTCCTTCAGATTGTTATGACTGGTTACCTGCAGTTTTTATTAATCAGGGATCTCATAAAACAGAGTCCTTCAGATTGGGAAGAACCTCTGAGCTCATCAGGTCCAACACTTAATCCGGCATTTCCAACTCCACCACTAAACTATGTCCTCACATCCACACATTTATGGAAGACCTCCAGGGATGGGCACTCCAAAGCTCCCTGGGCAGCCCCTGCCAAGGCCTGAGCAGCCTTTCCATGCAGAAATTCCTGCTGCTGTCCAAGCTGAGCCTCCCCTGGCCCAGCCTGAGGCCCTTTCCCCTTGTCCTGTCCCTGTTCCCTGGCAGCACAGCCCGACCCCCCCGGCTGTCCCCTCCTGGCAGGGAGTTGTGCAGAGCCACAAGGTCCCCCCTGAGCCTCCTTTTCTCCAGGCTGAGCCCCTTTCCCAGCTCCCTCAGCCCCTCCTCCTCTGATTTTTGCTCCAAATCTGTTTGTTTACACCCCAAAAATGAGTCTGAATAGCACCTGTACTTCACTATGTCCTCCCTCTTCCACAAACCCTAAAAGACTCTGAAGCCACTCAGATAATTTCCCAGACTGAAACGTTCAGCCTCCTTTCCTATCTTATAAAGGGAAGAGGCTTTGATTTATTGGAGCATAAAAACCAGTTGAATGCAGCAAATTCCTCCTGCATAAATTAAGTGGAAAATGTCCCCTGTTAAAAAGAAACTGTGTGCAGCTCCTGCACAACGTGTCAGGTTCCATCACGGAATAAATGCTCATGGCTGAGTTACGAACCTCTTAAAAAGGCTCTGTTGGGAAAATGCCAGTGGAATTTCAAGGGAGAGATGGTTAAAATCATCCAGGGATTTAATGTGTCCTGCTGGGAAGGCTTTTGCCAGCTCAGAGGATGTGGGACATGCACCAGTGACATCTAGTGAGCAGCAAGAGAATGGTTATATCCACTTTATGCCATCATTTAGCTTGGAAAAGGGATTTTTCGCAAGTACCAAGGAAATGGTTTGTGGAAGACGTCAGGGATGGGAATTATTCTTCCAGACATCTTTGTGAGGGTGGGGGTGAGCAGCCTCTTTGCCCTCAGTATCGTGAAACCAGCCCAAATTCATCATTCAGGATGAGCTGTTCTGCCTGTGATGAGATCCAGAGCAGAGTGGATTCTCCCCAAAAATCCAAAACAAAAAAAAATCAGGGATGAGAAATGCTATGAGGATTTATAGGGAAATTAATCTGAGGGGAAGTAAATTATAAGAAATGACTACTATTAAAGAAATGGCCCTTGAAGAGTAGAATTTCAGTCTCATGATCAGAGTAAGGAAATCAAAGCTATCTCAGGCTTTCTTCAGACATTCAGCGTTTATACACAAAAATACTTACAGAAGTTTTTGTTGTTTTTTATTTGACATTTTCTGGAGGTTTTTTCCCCCTCGTCTTTCTCCAGGAGAACCGCTGTATGTGTAAGGATCTGGAATTCTGCTATAGCTCCCACCTTTCAGATCCTCCATCCTAACACATCTCCTGCTTTGATCTTTGGAGCTGGGCAGCTTGTGAGACACTCAATCCTCACTTCTGGAGTGATCCAAGGATTTTTATTTTTTTTCAGAAGTTGAAGCCTTATACAATGTATTTTTGTCCAGACAGCCAAAGAATTTCCCTAAGGAGCTGAGCAAATCCTCTAAAAATTGCCTGATTTTAGGGTAACAGCAACCATGGAATCTTTTCCATCATTCCAAGGGTGGAAAAGACATCTGAGGTCATTGAATGCAACATCCCCAGCACTGCCAAGGCCACTACTGCCTCATGTCCCCAAGTGCCACATCCACAGGTTCTTTGAAGACTTCCAGGGGTGGTGACTCCACCACTGCCTTGGTGATCTTTTGGGGAGAGTGGTCCTTAGGGATGTGTCCAGGAAGGGTTGGTTGATACTTGGGATCAAAGCAGAGAAGGAAAAGCACAATGCAAGATCTTTGTGATGCCAGCAAGAACTTTGTGCCCCTGGAAATCAGGATAAGCTCAGTTTAGCCCTCCTTTTCAGTGTTTAAACTGTGTCCTGGTGTTAAGTACATTGGAATTGTCCCTGGCACCAGGATTACAGGGAATTGCCACTATTCCAAAACTCACAAAGGCGACGTATGCACTTTATTGGGCTATTAACCTGCCCTAATTAAAACTCTTTTCATGACCTTGGCCCTAATAGCTGGATGTTTTTGCACCCTTGAAGGTTCCTGGATGGCAAACTGCTGGATATCAACAAGGAGTTCCAGCCCTACCTGGGCCAGGGCGGGCGAATCCTGGAGATCCGCACACCGGACGTGGTGGCCAACGTGAAGAAGCAGGCGCAGGCCGTGGGCTACACGGAGGGGGCACTGCTGGCCCTGGCTGTCATCATCATCCTGTGCTGCATGCCAGCCATCCTCATCGTCATGGTCAGCTACCGGCAGTGAGTACCCTCCTCCTCCTCCTCCTCTCCCTGGGCTTGTAGAGGTGCTGCAGTTCATAGCGGAGCCGCTTCAATGATTATTCATCTTTTTGAGATGAATTTCTATTTATTGTTGCCTATTTCTGTAATATTTTGTATGTGTTATCCAGATTTCTATTACACTAATCATTTCTGGGTTTAATCCCCTTCTCATCACAAGGGCTGGTCATTGCTTATTGTGATGAACATGGGAAGGGCATCCTGGGTTTCCTAACATGGTGCACAATTTTTGTGCCAAAACACCAGCTCAAAACCCAGATGCTGGACACAGAAGTGATGATTCAGAGCTGAATTCCATACCAAAAATAAAAAAGATTGAGGAAAAAGGTGCTTTTTCAAGAAATTAATCAAAAATCAAATTAGAGGATTCCAGTGTTTTGCTTAAATCCTAAAATATTTTTTCCTGAGCTTCTTAATTGCAAATGTTTCCTGGAGAGTTGGTTTTCTGCCATTGTGGGGCAACATCGGAGATAATTTTTGATATTTCCTCTTGCTGTTATACACTGAAGAGATTCCAGTAACTGGCTGACAAATTAATTCAAATCAACATCTGCAACAAGGCCCTTTCAACAAAAATTTCAGGTCTACTCATATTTAAAATCACTGCATTTGGACTTAAAGGCTCCATATCCATTCATTTATTTTTATATCTTTCTTTATTTTTTTGTTTATTTATTCATCGATTTATTCTCTAATTAAAAATTATTTTCATAAATTTGCATATACATTATGTGTTCATAGCTTTATAAATCCACTTATTCACTGATTTATTCTATAATTAATGATTACATTCAGATCCCCTTTTCTCTTTTTTGGGTGAAGAGAAAAAGCCTTTTAAAGAAATTTGGAAGAGCTTGACCAACTTCTGCACCATTGGGATGGCAAATCATTCCCAAACTGCTCTTCCTCTCCCAGAATTCTAAGGAAAAATTGCTTCCATGAGCCAGTTCATCTTGCAATTCATTGGTGGCTGTTATCTGAATTGCAGATTCCTTAAAGAAATGAAGCAGCCTCATTTTTCCTTGGCATCTGTTAGATTTTCTAAACATCATCAATCTCTTTTAGGAGCTCTCAGGAATCTGCTTAAATTCATTTCGTCCAAAAATCCCATTTTTCCCACCAAAAATCTGACTTGGAGTGGGATTTATAGCAGCCCATTGTGAATAAATTGTATTTTATGGAGAGTGCCAAAGAAAATGAAAGGAATTTTAGAGTAAAATCCTGAGCCTCGTGGTTTGTTTTTGCATTCCAGCCTTTTTCACTCCTTTTCCAAAGGAATCTCAGTATTTTTCGTAAAATATTTTTTTAGTAATATATCTAAAAATTATTCCTTTGAAATCCAGTATCCAGCACAAACCTGTAAGGTACTTATAAATTATTTATTATTTATTAATCACAAAAGAATCACATCTTCTAAATAATAACCAAAAATGCTGCTACTTCATTATTAAAAGTATTTTCATACAGTTTTGAAATATGCTAAAATGAGAAAATATAAATAAAATAATAATTATATTATTTATATTGTTATAAAAAATAATATAAAGAAACAAGTCTAAAAATGTGCCTGCTTAAAAATACGGAGAAATATTCATGTTTTTGTGTCTTGTTTTCATTCCCTGCTGTAATTCGTATTTCTGCTGACTACAGAATAGTTTCCAGGGGATCAAAAATAGCAGCCAAATGCTGTTCAGCTCTGGAAGTTCTGATTCTTTAAACAAGTCATTAATTCTGGAATTTGATGTGTGGAATAATTAGTTTATTACTCCTGTTAGAGTCACTGTTATGGGCAGTTGTTGGAAGTAGAATTTATTTAACCTTCCTTTTTATCTCTTTTTTTTGCAACCAAACAGATTCAAAGAGTAAGTATTTATTTCCAGCTTTGTTTCTCCCAGCTTGCACAGGAATACTGACAAATTTTGTTCTCAACATTTATTAAATATAAGGGGTTTGTTAATTCCTATGCTCAACTTGCTCCTGAACTCCTGGTGTGATGAGTTTAAAAGTGATTTGTTTTTATGGCTACTCGGTGTCATTGGTGTATATCAGGCACATCACCCTGGTGGTGCTCCCCACACGAGGAGCTTTGTTTTCTAGACAGGTAACAGAATTTTTTTCCACAGTGATTTTATTCCATATTAAAAAAAAATTAACTAAAAATAAAATTTAAAAAAAAATCAGGAAAAGACATTAGTTGAACAGAAATTTCCCAGCCAACTCCATTAAGAAAAAAACGAGTTGTCAGTGGACAAGGGGGAATGGCATCCAACTGAAAGAAATAGATTTACATGGGATATTGGGAAGGAATTGTTCCCTGGCAGGGTGGGCAGGCCCTGGCACAGGGTGCCCAGAGCAGCTGTGGCTGCCCCTGGATCCCTGGCAGTGCCCAAGGCCAGGCTGGGCAGTGGGAATTGGAGCAGCCTGGGACAGTGGAAGGTGTCCCTGCCTGTGGCAGGGGTGGCACTGGATGGGCTCTAAGGTCCTTCCCACCCCAAACTATGCTGGCATCTGGGAAGCTGTGGGATTCCACCAAAACAGAACACCCAGAAGCTGAAAAATCCAGAAGAAGATGATCAAGTTGTTACATTGATGAAGACAAAATCCGGGGATGTTCATTAACCGCAGGGCAAGAACACAGAAAACCCCACATTTTGGCTTTCTTTGGGGCGTGTTTTGGGGTGCTCCTGATGAGTGTTTCTCCTTCCTCCCGTGGCTCTCCAAAGGCGACAGGCTGAGTGTGCCAAGACTGCGAGGATCCAGATGGCTTTGCCAGCAGGAAAACCGGCCGGAGCCGCGGCCAACAACCTCTATGAGGAGCTTGGAGACAGCACCATGTGAGTATTGCTTGAGATCCATCCAGAAAATCACTGCCCTGGGCAATCTGGGATAGTGGGAGGTGTCCCTGCTCGTGGAATGGGATGGGTTTTAAGATCCCTCCCAATCCAAACTATTCTGGGATTCTCTAAAATCACTTCATGCAGTCTCTTTGCAAAAGGTTTCCTTCATTCCCCAGCTGCTTGGGGTTCTCCAACATCCAGAAAATAAATAGGCTGGCTCTGGAAGGAGGGAAAAAAACAATCTTCTTGTAATGCATAGGGCAGCCTTTAACAGACTTTAAGTGGGCAAAAAGGTCTCACCAGATGTTTTTCCTAAGAGCAACATCCTACAGCAGGTCAGTGCTGCCAGGATTGGATTCCTTGGCACATCCAGGCCAGCACTCTGCATTTTCCAAAGCTGTTAACTAAACACATCCAATAAAATTAATTCTTATCCATTGCACTCATCTGAAATGATAATTCCCTGAAAATTGCTGCCCCAAAGTCTTCATTTCCTATAGCAAGATGTGTTCAGTTTGTTGGGGCTTTTTTGTTCTAAATTTAAACCTGTTTAAATATTGAAATTAAAGTAACTATCAAAGCAGAGAAACCCCTGGTAGCTCAATAAACTCATCTTTTACCTCTTACATGCTCATAAAATAATAATCTTGCAAGGCTGCCTCTCTTTTCATGCCTCTGTAAACCTGAAGTTGATGGACTCCAATAACAATTTAACTCTCAGTAGGAAAATATTCCAGACAATTATTATTTGTCTGATACTGGGGGGTTGTTTGATAAGCTTTGCCACACTTCCTCATCTCTGTTTGTACTTGAAAACCAAGGAGTGCTGAAGAGCCCAGCTTGAATAATATTTGAGCAGGTAGGGAGTGTGTGGATGGTGGGAATGAGGATTGCTCTGTTTTCAATCATGATTTGTTTTGCCCAGAAAGTTGAAATTTTTCAGCTGCTGTGGTGGAGTTTATAAAATGTTAGAGGGCCATGACAGAGCTTTAACTCTTGGACAACTGGGTGCAGTCTCTGCATGTGGAATAATTTCAGGGCTTGAGCTTTCCTGGTTGAATAGAGGGCTAAAAAATGTTGGGACTAGGAAGAGTTTCTCCCAAGGGCTGAATTTTTTGCCTTTCGCCTTTGTCAAGTTATGCTTGGGCAGGAAGTGAGGAAAAATGTGTGAAATAAAGTTTTTTTGGAATGGGAGCACTTTGTGAGTCACATCTGTACCCTTATGCAGGGAGGTGCCATCTGGATAAAATCCATCTTTTTTCACATTAAACCAAATTTCTGCTGAAATTAATTATGTGATGCTAAACCCAGAAAAGGCCTCGTTGTGCTTTATCTGCAAAGGTTTTTTTGGGGTTTAGTACTGCCCCAAAGAGGTGCCAGTTCCCACATCTGCAGTATTGACTTTGAGGCTTAGCTTTATGTTAATTGGGACAAAAAATAGTCTTCATTGCACCAAAAAGGTGCTGTAGTTGGAATATTTTCTCTCAGATGTCTTTGCATACAACCAAGGCTTATCTGTCATGCTGAGGAACTGATTAAACACAAAAATCCTTCAAAGATAAATCAAAATCCATAGGATTTGCAAGAGAATAACAGGCTTCAATAAATATAATTACAAATTAACTTTTTCTTCCCCATTAAATATTTTGCTTCAGGGCACAGGTATACCTTAGGAAATTCTTATTTGGGGAAAAAAATTTTATTGACATTTTTCATGAGTTTTAGTACGTTGTTCCCTGTTTTAGTTGTCCTAAGTCTGTCATCTTTCATTTGCAGTGTCTTGTTTACTTTCTTTGGTGTTTATAGCAAATGAAATAGAACAAAGCTCTTTAGTTTTAAATCTGCCTTGTCTCACCATTTTCATTTTTCCCTGTCTCTGGATCCTTAGGCATCAGTAAGTAAACTTATTTCATTTTCTTAATATTTGTAGCTGGTAGAATATACTTAATTTTCCTTCCAGCAATTCCCATCCAACCTTGCAAGGTGAAGTTCATATTTTATTTGTCCATTGAGCAGGAAAGACATTTACTGGGAAGTTCCAATACTTCTGTGCTTCTTTATCCCTCTTCTTGGAAGCAGAGAGAGGAGGGGTGATTGCTGAACTTGAAGGGCATTATTTCTAAAGCCAAAGGGTCAAAAAAAAGCCAAACCAACACTGAGTGCATGAACAGAGGTTTGCTGGGAGTTCATGGATTTGTGGCTGGGTTTAACCCTTCCTTGGCTGTTAATTCCAATCCCATGCAAGGCCTGTGGAGTCTTTGAGCTGACAGAACCTGAACTCTCTGGTCCTCAGTGATGGAAACAGCCCCACACAAACTGAAAAACATGGTGGGGTCACCTCAGCTCTCAGATGCCTCATGGGGAGCGAGGAGGAGGCTGAGGAGCTTTTGAAATAATCTGCTCCAGTGGCAGAAAGGTGGTGGCACCTTGCATGAGCCTTCTGCTGGAGGGGCTCCTTCAAGTTCAGTCGCTGCTTCTCTCGCCTCTCAGTAGATGCAGTGCTTGGCTGACCTCAAAGTTGGCTGATTCAGAACTCAGAGTTCCTTTATAGAGGGACTTGGAGCTGCTGGAGAGAGTGCAGGGGAGGCACCAGGATGAGCAGAGGGATGGAGCAGCTCTGCTGGGAGGAAAGGCTGGGACAGCTGGGATTGTTCAGCCTGGAGAAGAGAAGTTTTGGGGTGACCAAACTGTGGCCTTCCAGTGCTTGAAGGAGCTACAGGAAACATGGAGAGAGACTCGAGACAAAGGATGGGATGTCAGGACAATGGGGAATGGCTTCCCACTGCCAGAGGGCAGGGATGGATGGGATATTGGGAAGGAATTGTTCCCTGTGAGGGTGGGCAGGCCCTGGCACAGAGTGCCCAGAGCAGCTGTGGCTGCCCCTGGATCCCTGGCAGTGCCCAAGGCCAGGTTGGACAGGGCTTGGAGCAGCCTGGGATAGTGGAAAGTGTCCCTGCCCATGGCAGGGGGTTGGAGCTAGGTCCTCTTTAAGGTCCTTTCCAAACCAAACCATTCTGGGATTCTCTAATTATTGAGGGAAGTTAATTATTTTTATTCATTCAGCCCAGAGGAAGCCTTAGGCACACTCAGCTCTGGCAAATTGCAGTGCTTGGAGAGAATTTATTCACTTTGTGGAGCTTTGCTGGGTGTTTTTGCAAAATAAAAATGAGAGAATGATCCCTGGGTCCTGTGCAGGAATTCCAGTCCTCCTGGCTCCCTGGAACATTGGGAAGCTGAGGGTTCCCTGCTTGGGTTGTCCCCTGATCAAAACAGGAAACAAAAGTTAAGAAACAGAAGTGTTTTGTTATTAAATACAACCCTCAGGGGACTTGTTCATCTTAAATAACTCTGAGGAAAAAGAAGATTACTTAATTAACTCCTTCTAGGTACTTAAATTTCCCTTCCAATTTTGCTAGGGACTATTTAACCACCAGAGATTAATTTCTTATTAATTTGGATTTGGTTATGTTTTCTGAGATATGAAACAACTCCACCAAATCCACAGAATGACATGACCAAGAGATCCAAAACTTCATCTTCCAACATTCACAGAATCATGGAAAACTCCATTTTTTTAATTCTAATCTTTCACCAAAATTCAAATTTTTATAGAGACAAGGTGTAGAATTTTTAACTCAGAACTTGTGTGAAAATACTGGACATCTCTAAGCCACTAAAACCAATCTTAAATTATATTTTAATTTGTGCAGGTAGATATGATTGCTGCTCATGTTGTACTTTAGCTCTGCCTCACACAGGCCCAAATCTTAAATTTCTCACAGTTTAAGAGAAAAATAAATCTCATTCCAGCCTGTGGTGAGCATTACTTAAAATAGGCCTCAAAGGGCACTTTTCTAGCAGGCAGTTTGGGGCTATTCCTTTTAAGATAGTTTCTTTTCAAATCTGCTCAGAAGGTTGTGGTATTAAAAATATTTGAGGGAGGAAGTTAATGAGGGACTGGGAGGTGATAGATGCAGTCCAGAAAGTGGTGAGACCTCCCACTTTTGGTATAGAAATTCGATGTTATCCAACTGCAGGGGCTTTTCATTGTGAGCAACATGGTGAAGAGATGAAATTTATACACACAAAAGATGAAATTCATTCACATATTGATACTTCTGTGATGTTTAGTGCTTCTAGATGGATAGGCCACAGTATTAACTGATAATTTTGAAATCTAGGAGGTCTTTTTAACAAGAAGTGAAATTATTTTTGAACTCACCAAGTAGCTATGCAGCTTCAAATTAAAGCAAGCAGCAGCTTGTTTTAATTTTTCTTCCTTTCCCTCTTAAAGAAGATGCAAAAGTAAATGTCTTGCCAGTAGTAGATGTGCTCCTGCTGTTGGGTTGTAGTTTGCTAGAAGTGATTTAATGGCTCTGATTCATGTCATAAGTTCTTTTTTTCTCTCTCTCATAAGTACCTATGTCCATGCATGTTTCCTCACATGTGATTATCTTCTTTTCTTTCAAGTCTTTTTCTTCTCTACCATTTCCAACAAAGCAGGGGAAAAAAGTCAGTCTTAGAAGAAGGAGACCGACAGAGAGTTATAAGCAGCTTTGCTTCCCGTGCTATAGAGGCTCACAAGCAATCCAATATCAATGGATCCCTGAACAATAACCTCCCCAAATCCTCGAGTAACATCACTTTTTTGTCTGATGAGAACCCACTAACCACCCGAAACCCGCTTTATGTGGAAGGTTTCCCTCAAAGCCCCGCTGCCTCTGGGTTCCTACGGAAAAGGAACGATACTTTAGATACTCTTTCTCCTTCAAGACTGGCCTGGAGAGAGGCCTCTTTTGGAGGCAGCCACCGGGCATGGACAGTGCCCACTCACCTGAGCAGGAGACACATGTCAGGGTCCCTGGGCAGGCCGGTTATCATGGACCCCATCCAGTGGCAGCAGCAGAGACTCACAGCCAAGCAGGAAGGAGCTGAAAACCCCGATAGCAGTGATGATATCAGCAGCCCACTCTTCCAAAAGATCAGTGGCCCCAAGCTGACTGTGAAGGAGAAGGCGAGGCAGTTTGAGGCGCTGCAGGAAATGAAGCAAGTGAGGTCTCCCGAGGTGAAGTCTGCGCGGTCGCCCACGCACAGCGCCAGTGTCCAGGAGGGAGAGAGTGCGCCGGAGCAGTCTCCCAAAAGTGTGGTGGCTTCTCCCCACCTTCGCTCCTCCCCTCTGTCCTCTCCAACTCCTTGTGCTGAAGGAGTTGAAGCAGAGGCCACCGTGGTCCCCGCTGTAATCGTCACTCACCATGACAACCCTCAAGAACATTCTCCTCCACCGACTCACAAACCAACTCCTCCGTCTTCTAGGATAAAGAAACCACTTTGCCAAAGTTTTCTAGCTCCTCAGACCAAAGAAAATGTAGAAAGTATTCCAGATCCACCTAAAATTCCCCCACCCCCGCCTCCACAGCTGCCACCTCCACTACCACCACCACCTCCATCCCCTCCTCTGTTGCCACCACATCCTCCACCTCCACCTGCAGTTTCTCTTCCTTCTTCTTCTTCTTCTTCCTCTTCTTCCTCTCCATCTCCTCTTAGCACGCATCTCCTGTCCCCTGCCAAGCATTCCAAATCCCCTGCCAAACAGCCAGCTGCCCCCACCCCGGCCGCAGTGCCAGAGCTTCCTCCCCGCAGGGAGCTCAAAGGAATTCTTAAAAACATTCAGAATTTGGCCGCCATCGAGAAGTCGGTGGCAAACATGTACAGCCAAATAGACAAGAACCACCTGCTGCCCAAGCACGTTCCCAAGCTCAAACCAGCCTCGACCCCGGAGCTCCCGACTCCAGAAGCTGCAGCCGAGCACAATCAGCAGAATGGGAATTTGAGCTCTGTTGTGGAGGAGCTGGAGAAACGCTTCCCCTCCCAGTCGACCGCTCTGTAATGCTCACAGGTGGATGTTCCCTGCTTTTTTTTGAGTGGGAAGACTCTAATGCAGTGCACAGTATCTGCCTCAGACTCTCCAGAAATCCTGACTCTCCCTCTTTTCTCTGCTGTACACAACTTTACCCGATCCCAAATGGAGAGACGCTGTCCTTCCCATTCGCTCGGAAATTTGTGATGTAAAATACAATTCTGCAAGTTGTTTTCTCAGAACTGCATCTTGCTGGTTCTTAGTCCGTTTCCTGGAAATTCTTGGGGGAAACTTTCCATTTTTACCCAAGGATGTGGCATAGATGGCAGCAGGCTCCATACTTCTCTAAGCAGCCTTCACTGTAGGAAACGTCAGTCAGATTTTCCTGCAGCTGTGATTGGAATCTCTTGCTTTGCCCATAAAAAGGAAGGAATTTTTCCCCACCTGGAAGGAATCTTCTGCCACATATTGGGCATCAAAGCAAGGAAGGCCTGGGAATAGCAGGCTCAGCTTTGGTGAGCTGGGTTATTGGATGGGCCTTGAGCAACTTGGGATGGTGGCCCTGCCTGTGGGATGAGCTTTAAGGTCCCTTCCGACCCAGGCATTCCATAATTCCATACTGCATCTCCCCGCTCCATGGGCTCTGCTCTGCTGACATTTTCTGGCAGCTCAGTTCCTGTCTGCAGTCAGAAGAAGGGTTTGCTCTTGGTTTCTCAGCAAATATGGCTGTGTCCCCACTCCTGTTCTCCATCTTCTGCCTTCCATTGCAATTTTTTTACATTGTGACTGCATGTGAAAAGTTTATATTTTCTAAATTCCTTTCATGTACAAAGCATCTGTTGTTTGTTTTTTATGATTTTGCATGTGCATGTTGTGGCTGTCTCTCTTTAATTTCTATGCTGGTCTGTCACGAGCTGAAACATCTCACTTAAATTGTAATAAAGTCACTCTGATTAGTGTCACCAGGTGAAGGGTTTCCAAGTACTTGTAAAAATCCAGATAATGTGGATTTACTTACCAGCTTTTTTGCTCGCAGTGGTCTAAATCAGATCTTTACATTTCCATAAATATGTCACTTATAAATGTATATATAAAGTAAATTAGCTTGTCCTTTGAAAAAATGGTAAGTAAAAGCAGTTTGGGCATTTAAATGTTTGGTTCAACTTGCAAGTTTCCTTTCAGTCCTTTGCCAAAATCTAAAAAGTTCAATATGGCAACTTTGAAAAACCATCTTGGGAAAGGCAGATATTGCCTAATGAAGCAAAATGAAAACTTCTGTTCACTATTAATGCTGTAATTCTGAGCAAAAAGGTAATTAATTCTTTATCAGACTGTTTATCATTTCCATGGTGCTTGGCTTTTTCTCTTTTCTCCTGTTTGTTTTTTTTTGGTTTTTTTTTGGTTTTTTGTTTTTGTTTTTGAAGCCTGCAGTTAGAACATGTGTGGATGCTTCAGTCAAAAGCTGCTCAAGGTAGTTTCTCTTTGTTTGTCCCAGTGCCAAACTCCATGAACTCCATCCCACAAGTTTTGCTGATCCATTAGAATTTTCCAAATTTACTTAAAACCCCTGTTGGGATAGGTTGTAGGATCAAGGTAGGTGTAGGAGTAGCTAAATGTGTGAGGGGATGGATTATGATTATCCTATTGTCCTATTTTTGCTGTAACAGAATCTGTGTCATTTATGAGATGTGCGCTTTTTTGATGCTCAGTTCTCCAAAGGTGGCACAACTGCAATGTTTTAATCATATCCCCAAAGCTCAGCACATATTAGGTAGAGAATTTTTAGGGTAGAAGAGCCAGAGTGGGAATATGATTTAAATGTTCCCTTCTGTGTCCCGGCCATGCGCCTGGTGAGGGGACAGTGGGAAGAGGGCAGAGATGGGCACAAAAAATTATTGGGCTGCTCACGTTCAGGCTGGATCAACCCCAAAGACAGAAATTTAAATTTAAGCACCCAAGTCCCACATTAGAGCTTGTAAACAGCTGCTGTCCTGCAGATCTTTACATCCCCAGTGAGATATAACACGAATTGGACCTGATTTTGTGGTGTGTAAGGTCACATAGCAAAAGTGGAGGTGTTCAGTCATTCACAGCATAAACTCCCATGGTTCCATTTGGCTACAACTGATTGGGATGTTCCTTAAGCAGGAGTGGACATCACACAGAAATTTCACTTTGGATATTTAACTTCATCATTTCAGAACGGTGCGGGAGGGGGTCATGACAATCAGCTCTTCTCTGATGAGGAACATTTACTTTCTCATTCTGGAAATCTTTATGAAGTTGAAAACTCTACAAAACTGGATTTATTTTGTCTGGATATAATGCAATCTTTGTACTCCTGCTGCATTTTTTTCATAGCCTTTGTATAGAAGATTACTCTGTTAGACTGGGAAAGAAGCTGTACCAGGAAATTCAGTCCCATTGAGATGTCTGGGTGGTGCAGGGGAAATTGTTTTAAACCAGAAGAGAGATTTAGATGGCATATTGGGAAAGAATTGTTCCCTGGCAGGGTGGAGAGGCCCTGGCACAGGGTGCCCACAGAAGCTGTGGCTGCCCCTGGATTCCAAGGCCAGGCTGGACATTGGGGCTTGGAGCAGACTGGGATGGTGGAAACTGGGTGAAGGTGGAAGAGGATGAGCATAAAGGTCCTTTCCAACCCAAACAATTCCATGGTGCTGCAGTTCTGCAGTGCTACAAAGCATTAGATCCAGTATAGGAGTTGGTAGCAAGGTGAACATCTGTAATAATTTATATTTATATATAATTTAGTCCTCCCAGGTTGTCTGATTTGGTCAGTTGGGATCCTCTGTGACCCTGGATGTATCTCTCATCCTTTCATCATCACCTTGACGGGGCCAAATCCTGCTGAACAGGAGCAGAGATGGCATCAGTGGAGAGCTCTTCCACGCAAAGCTGGAATTGAACCACAGTGTTATCATTACTCATCCTCCTTCCCAATTTGTCCTCAGTTCCAGCTCTGAACTGCAGGAAAATCTTCATTTTAGGAGCCAGGGCAAACTGCTAAGTAGTTGTTCCCTCTGAGGAGTATCTGTAGTATTTGGGAATTGGGATGATTTTGGTTTTGATATGAAAAGAGATTTAAGTTATGGAAGAGCAGACACCTGCTGGGGTGCCAGGAAATGCTGCTTTAGGCAAATCCCAGTTCCTCTAACCTCTTTTAGCAGGGAAAGGGTGGCACATCTTGTCCACGTGACTTCATTCTGGCTTTGTCTCTCCCCTCAAGTACCAGCTCCCTGCTCTGGCTGTCCTGTTACCCCACATCCTCACAGGCTCCATGGCCTCGCTTCCCATTCCACACAGAAGATTCCCAGACTGCAGTGAAGTCTGGCTGACAGCATTTCCCAGAAGTAATCCCTCCCTCTGTGGAGAGCTCTAATTCCTTCCTGGAAACAAATGATGTTGTCCTGACCTTTGTCTTTGTGCCAGAATAGATCCTTGTGCTGTAGTGAATGAATGGGTATTTTATGTCTTTTAGGGACTTTTTGTTCCTTCTAATCATGGCCACACAAAACTATTCAAGAAGTATCAGCAAAACTCAGCATGGTGCTATTTTTATGAAAGTTGAATTCCAAATTTAATTAGAATTACTCATATTATGCCTTTAATCTGCAATATAGTGCAATTAAGAGTAATAGACTTCCTTCTCCTCAGACCTCCTTTATCTGAAGATTGTAGTAGGCGATATGGAAACTAAATCCAGCACTCCTTGAGTGGGCTTTGAAAAGTCACAGATCATCTTTGGATGATAAATCTTCATTTCAGCTGGCCATGAGGTTTATATTATATAGGAGACAGCATTAATTCAGTGCTGATAATCAATTCCATGTGCTGAATATTAATAGGAAGATTTAGAGATGGGTATATTAAAGAATTAAAAGGATTTCTCTGGTCTTTATTATTTATTTAGTGTAATTAAAGACTTCTCCATGACTGCTGGCTGCGTCCTAGGTTAAGCCTAACCTAATTTTGAGCATTTACCCTTTCCTTCTTAAAAACCATAATAAAAATAATCCAGACTTATCCTTAAGAAAAATTCCAA
Organism: Onychostruthus taczanowskii; assembly: GCF_017590055.1. Lineage (NCBI taxonomy): Eukaryota > Metazoa > Chordata > Aves > Passeriformes > Passeridae > Onychostruthus > Onychostruthus taczanowskii. The sequence goes on along the minus strand of NW_024499462.1, from coordinate 1,543,802 downwards.
GGCCTAAATTTTTGTTCCCTAGTTTTGCCGAAACCATTTCAATTTTCAGGGACAAAATGTGAAAATAGAGAACTTGACAGACATAAATGCACTGGTCATGTCCAGGAATGGCTCCAAGAAAATTAATTAAACCAACAATAAATTCCCCATAAGATCAGAAGCACAAAGTCTGTGGCAAAATAACTGCAGATACCAAAAATAAGGGATCTACCTCCCCCCCCCCCCCCCCCCACTGGGCAAATGTTAGGAAAGGTGTAATTGGAATGATAATGTTGGTACGAGAAATTAGTAATACAAGCTCCAGGGTAATTCCTGATGGATACAGAAAGTCCAGGAGTAGAAGTTGTTTCACTGCTTGAGCAGACATGAGGGAACAGGGTTCCTCTGTGGATGGTGGCACAGCAGGGAGGGGATGGGACGGGCCTCTCCCAGTCCCCCTTTCCCTGTGCTGAGTCTCTCTGGATGCTCTGGCTCTTGAGGTTTGGGGATTTCTCCTCATCCATTCACAATCTAAAGCAAGAAAATATCCCAAAGCATCTCCAGCCTTTACCATTGCAACAATCCCTGTGTCCAGAGCAAACCCAAAGAAAAACATATTTGGTATTAGAGATATGTATTTCTTTCCATACTAGCTATATTTCTAATTACATTCTCTTTCACCTCTCTCCAGCAAGAATAGTAATGGGCATCTTTGTGCAGGCTCACAGCATTATACTAATTTATTTCTTATCTTTTTCTGACTTCTAGGCGAGGATATGCACAGCAAGAGGTAAGGCCAGTGCCCAATTACCTTTCAAATATTGATTGTACCAATGTGCTTTTCCCACGCAGCCCAAGAGTGTGGGCAGCAGGGGAGTGCTCTTGTGAGAGGCCACCTGGAATTCTCTGCACAGTTCTGGTTCTCCCAAAATAAGAAGAGCATGGAATTGTTGGAGCAGGTCCAGAGGAGGCCATGGAGATGCTGAGGGGTCTGGAGTACCTTCCCTCTGGAGCCAGGCTGGAGAAGGGGAGGGTGTGTGGAGACCTCACGGCTCCTTCCAGGGCCTGAAGGGACACAGGGAAGCTGGAGAGGGACCCTGCAACAGGAACTGGAGTGCCAGGACACAGGGATTGGGTTCAGACTGACACAGGGGAAATTTAGGGGGGATATTGGGAATTAGGAATTGTTCCCTGGCAGGGTGGGCAGGCCCTGGCACAGGGTGCCCAGAGCAGCTGTGGCTGCCCCTGGATCCCTGGCAGTGCCCAATGGCAGGCTGTACATTGGGGCTTGGAGCACTCTGGGACAGTGGAAGGTGTCCCTGCCCATGGCAGGGGGTGGGATTAGCTGAGCTTTAAGTTCCCTCCCAGCCCAAACCACTCTGGGCTTGTGTGTTGTGGAACTCCTGGCTACTGAGTGCTTTAGAGACCAGAAATGGAAAGTGATTTGTGTAGTTTATGAGCCATAGATCCCCTGAGGACTGAGATCCATTGTGGCAGGAGTGTGACCTCCAGGCTCAGAGATTGCTGCTTAAGGAGTTGCCAGAAGGAGCTTCCCAGGGAATTCCCTCCATGCCTGATGTGTTTTCCAATGTCACAGCCAATCACCTGCCAGGCAGGAATGGGGCTCCACAGACCTCCCCTGCAGCTCTGTGAGCTCTGCTGCTCCTGCAGTATCATTTTCTCCCAAAGTGAGTAACAGGGAGTAGAGTTTCCTTCAGTACAATATCATTTGATATTCCGAAAGTTCTCCAAAACACATTTCTATCACAAATGTTGGTATTTACTGATTTTTTTCCTCTCTTTGCACAGATGGTTTGTGTCTCTTAATTTAAATACAGAGCTTAGTTCTCTTGGCCTCTGGTAGAAGTTTTTGAGTTAAGTATATTTGTCAGACAATCACCACAAAAACTGGGAAGTTGATTTTGTATTTAGGCAAAATAAATGGTGTACTGTGAAAGGATTTTACTGCATCAGGTGCTCCATGTTCTCACAGGGTATGGAAGTCTCCAGCTGCCTGCCTTAAAAAAGTTCCAGAGGACCTGTGGTTTCAGCATTTATTGCTAATCTTAGACACCAATCACCTGCACTTTAATTGTTGCTGCCTAATTAACCACTTTCTCATTTTCTTTTGTAGCAACAGCAGTTGCTGAGACCTTCTCTTCTCAGACCAGAGGTACAGCCATTTTTCATTTCTTAATTGTTCTATAAGTTTTGAAATGGTTTTTACATCATTTTCTAATAAGAACTTGTCTGTGTCAGGTAATTTTTTCCCCCTGGCTCTTAGATAAAAAGCAAATTTCTGGCATTGTAAGTCCAGTTATGTTATTTTAATTAAATACCTTAAGTTTACTGCATCTTGGTACTTCCAAGACCAGGCTGGGTGGGGCTTGGAGCAACCTGGGATAGTGGAAGATGGGAATGGATGGGCTCCAAGGTCTCTTCCAAACCACTCAGGGATCTGTGATTTTCCCCATGAGCATCTTTCAGTGGCTCCCACTGGCTTCATCCCACAGTTTCAGATTTCCCAACAGAATGATTCCATTGCTCTCCAACTGCTGATTTTTTCCTGGTGTCAGTCAGCTGCTGATGGATTACTGCAGCTGGAGCTGAGCTGAGCAGTGGGTGCTGGAAGCTTTAGCACCTTGCTGTGCAGTGCAATTGCAAATCTTTCTATTTCCAATCTTTTAGGCCCAAAATTGTTTCCAGAATAAGCAATAAGAGCAAATGTGAGACGTTGGTATTTTTGTGCTACAGGATGGGGATCATTTCTGCAGTCAGAAGTAATTACATGATAAAGAATAATAAAATCAGTAATTACATTTGGGCCTTTTCCACACTCTTTGCATTCAATCAGTGTTTCTCTTTTCCAGGAGTTGAGTATGGAGTCTGGAATTGATCCAGGGCAGGAATACTATGGTCAGGATTACTACAGTTATGAGCACGGGTATAGTTCCATTTTTCCTCTTTATTTCTGAAAGTGCTGCTTTTCCAGGCTGGTGATGTTTATTATTCCAGCAGTTAATCATGGGACTTCCCTTCACCTAAGGATTACTTTAATCTTTGTGTCCACAAAGGCGTGAACCAACAACAAAACTCTTTTCAGAGGTTACGGGGGTGTGTGATAACTCCCTGCTTCTTCAGGGATGTCATTATTCCACTTACAGAGTGCACATCCTGTCCCTCATGCTGGGTTTGTACCCTTAGTGTGTGTATTTCTGCTCCTGGGAGATTAATTTCCATCACCTCCTCCCCTCATGTGTTAAGGGATTAATCTTTTCTTCTCCCAGTTTCCAGCCAGCTGCTGGTCTTTTAAATTTCCCTCAAAAAACCCATCCTACCTCGTAGCCTTTTAAATTTTCTTCAAGAAACCCCACCCTTCCTGGTGGCCTTTTGAATTTCCCTCAAAAAATCCCATTCTGCCTGGTGGCCTTTTAAATTTCCCTCAAAAAAACCCTCCTGCCTTGTGGCATTTAAATTTCCCTCAGAAAACCCTACCCTGCCAGGTGGCCTTTTGAATTTCCCTCAAGAAACTCCATCCTGCCTTGTAGCCTTTTAAATTTTCCTCTAAAAACCCCATCCCGCCTTATGGCTTTTTAAACTTCGCTCAAGAAGCCCCATCCTTCCATGTTCTGATAAAGCCCATGGGACTGCATTGGCTTTTCAGGAATTGCTGGTATTCTCCAGAACTGATCCCAGGGCAGGTGCTCTTTCATGCCGTGATTATTAAGAAAGATCCCCCAAAAAAGCAGGTGTATTGGAGGAAGCTTGATGCACTTGGAGAGGTTTTGACTGATCCAGTAGACCCCAAAATTCAGGTTATCCTGAGGGGGCTTGTGGCTGTTGGAACAGAAGTATATCTGGGATTTGGTTGCCGCTAAGGAAGAAAAGGAGGGAGGAAAACAAGGAAAGCCATTCCCATCGCTCTGGATGTGCACAAGTGCAGTGCTGGCTGTGTGGTGAGAGGTGTGAGCATATCTGGGCCCGTCCTGAGGAGCTGTGGTGTCCCTGGCAGGTACGAGCTGCCGCAGTACGGGAGCCGCCGGCGCCTGCTGTCCCCGTCAGGAATGTACGACGAGTACGGCGAGGTCGTGGTGGAGAGCGACGGTGGCTACTACTACAGTCCCCATGGGCCAGCAGCTGAGGAGGTAAGGAACAAACTCTGGAGGGCTCATTCTGTCTCTTTAACAACTTGAAGGGCCACCAAACCTCATCAGTTGTATGCTGGAATTGATTGGAATTAGGTTTTGTATAGATCAGTGTTAAGCATTGTTGGCCGCGTAAAGTTTGTCAGCATTAAATTCCTTTTGTTTTCTAGGCACAAAAAAGAATTGCTGAGTTTTTGTTAGTATCCACATCTGGTTTTAGTTCAAAGAAAATCCACTTAGACTTAGGTAAATCCATTTTATATCATTACCAAATAAAGAAATCTTCCAGTATTTGTAGGGGCCTACAAGGAAGTTGGAGGAGGACTCTTCAGCAGGAACTGGGGTGACAGGAAAAGAAGAATGGCTAAAGACTGAAAAAGGGAAAATTTACCTTGGATATTGGGAATTAGGAATTGTTCCCTGGCAGTGTGGGCAGGCCCTGGCACAGGGTGCCCAGAGCAGCTGTGGCTGCCCCTGGATCCCTGGAAGTGTCCAAGGCCAGGTTGGACAGGGCTTGGAGCAGCCTGGGATACCGGAAAGTGCCCCTGTCCATGGCAGGGGGTGGCACTGGATGGGCTTCAAGGTCCCTTCCAACTAAAAGCACTCCTGGACTCTAAAAGTCTATTACTAATATTCTTCCTATAAATTATGACTTTGCACTGAGAAAAGCAGTACCTAAATTCATTTGTCATGAAGTTCACAGTGAAATATAAAAAAATTTTTAAATGTCAGCAGCAATCAGAAAAAAGTTGATGTAAATGTTTCTTTTGAGAAAAAAGTCCAATTGTCATAAGTGACAGATCTTAATCTATTATTAACTGAGAAGACAGAAGATTTCAGTGTTTTCCCCATTGCAGAGTAAGGTAGTTGTGCATTTCCAGCCTATGCTAGAACTTTCTAAAACTCTAAAATTCCCAAACATTTCCCATAACTTTGTTAATAAAACTGTTCTAAAACAGGTAAATTCATTTTGATGCTGGGAAATAAATGTTGCATCTTCTCCCACCCTATTTTAAGGTACAGGTTTTCACAATAACTCTCTTTCAAGTGGTAATCAATTAATTTTCATAATTTGCAGGGCATGATTCCAGTCAGAGGCCCTCCCAGCAGAGGTATAAGCCAGGCAGCAGGGCCTCAAATGGAAGGGGGACCTGTAGGTGTTGGGATGGACCTCAGCCGTGGTCCTGGAAGAGGATTTAGGAGCAGCCAGGGAAAAAGGAGGCTAAAGGGAGTGATGCATTTAAGTCGCGTGGCAGTCAGTGCCCACAAACCGGTAGGAAGAGCTGAGTCTGCCCATTCCCGGTGGAAGAAAGCAAAGATATTCCCAATGATCCTGCAGAAGGTGAAAGGTAGGAAAGATTCCAGCTATGCCAAGCTGCTGTCAGCTCGCCAAGCGGACGGGGACAAACCCATGATGATCAGGGGAAGCTACTTCCAGAAATCCACGGATGACAGGCCCTCCATGAGAAAACTAAACCACGTGTTGAAGCGCATCAGCGTCTCCAAGAAATTCCAGGAGGGCCTCGGCAAGGATTTGGCACGGGGAGAGGAAGGGTCTGAAAGGGATGAAGCCAAGTCGGGAGTTTCAATCAGTATCACGGCAGAGAGTGAGCAGGAGGACAGCGACCATGAGAAGAGGAAGAAGAGGAGGAGGCGCACCTCGGATGAGTCCTCTGAGAAAAGCAGCAGCTCCGGCTCCGAGTCGGAAGACAAAGACTACTTGAAAATAACCCTGGATCAGGATGAGGCCACGGAAAGCACGGTGGACTCAGATGAGGAAACTGGGGATGTGGGGGATTCCGATGAGGACTCTGAATCCAGCTCCAGCAGTGAGTCGGAGGAGGACTCGTCGGAAGAGGACGATGATGAGGAAGACTCTGAGAGCGATGAGGATAGCAGCCTGTCCAAGAGCTCATCCACACGGAGCTCCTACAGCAGGTCAGGGACCAGTGAGTCCAGCAGCAGGAGAAGCACAGATATGTCCAGTGTGAAAAGCAGGGCAGGCAGCTCCCGTGGCAAACGCTCCAGCCAGAAATCCGTGAGCTCCACTGCCTCAGGTAGCGACAGGGACACGAGCTACAAGAAAACCTCAGGATCCAGCTACAAGAGCAAAACCTCCTCTGCCAGTGTGGAAATAGAGGATACCATAGAAGAGGTGTCAGAAGAAGAGGAAGAGGCAGAGGAGACAGCAGATAGCTCAAACAAGGCGGTTTCTAAAACTGCCAATGCAAAAGCTGCTGCTGCTGGAGGGGCGGGCAAGGGAGGACAATCAGCTGCTCCTGGTGAGGACAGCGAGGAGGAAAGTGAAGACGAGGTTGATCCAGAGGACAGTGACAGGGAGGACACTGCCAGTAAGAATGAGTCTTCTTGCCTAGACAGTGAAATCAGTGCGACTTCCAAAGGTACCACAGGGACAAAAAGCTCAGGTAGTGCCACGTCCGGGAAAACTGCCACGTCCCCTGAGACTGAGACTCAGAGCTCTGACACCAACAGGAAAGGAATGAAAACAAGGAAAAAGGTGTCCCAGGAAAGCAGCCAGTCCCAGTCAGATGAGCCCCTGGGTACTGGAGTTACGGAGTCAGAAGCCACGGGTGATTCCACCTCCTTTTAAAGAGGAGTGACAGTAGGTGATGGTTTGCAGTGAGGAGTGGCTTTGTTTGCTGTGCCTTCTGTGTGGTCTTTCCTAAGCAATGCTGACAGGCTGGAGACAGCCAAAAGGAAAGGGTAAAGTGTATTGATCCAGCATTTCACTGTCTTTGGGAGAAAACTCTGGAAAACCAAACTAATTCCAGCCCTGTGGATATATATATAAAAATATACATATATATATATGTACACAAACTATAGATATACTCAGTCATAACTACAGAAAGTTTTGTTTTCATGGCACAATGAAACATGGGATTTAGGGAAGAATGGCAATGATGATGAGGAGGAGGATGTAAAGATTTTAAAGTCATCCATGATTATCAGGATGTAAAGATTTAAAAACCATCTATGTTTTCATCTTATATGTTAATATTGTGTCAATAGATTTGCTAATCTTCAGGTGAGTTCTCTGCTGTCAAGGTCAGCTCTGTTTGCAGGGAGGACAAGTGGAATTGCAGGAAAATAACATTCCCAAAACTACAGGGGATAACTGGAAAAGCTGGGATTGGGCTGTTTCTGTATCACAGGATTCAGGTTGCAAACACCAGTGATGCACAAGCCAGGAATGCTGAGGCAAGCTGGGTCAAGAAAGGAAATGGATTACATTTCCCACCTTCTGCCTTTCGTCCCTATCACAGTACAGTGGTTTTATTTTATTTTATTTTATTTTATTTTATTTTATTTTATTTCATTTCATTTCATTTCATTTCATTTCATTTCATTTTATTTATTTTTTATTCAAGCATCCCTTTGAACTCAATCCATGGTCACTTACCTGCCCCTTTGTGTCCCCACACAGCACAGCGTCACAGCTGCACACAATGTTTTCATGTAAATCCCACTTAAACTAAGCAGGAATAGATCCACTGGAATATATCCATGTGAAGAACATTGTCAGTTTTTGTCAGGAAAACAAAATAGGCATCGAAGTAATTTTTAGCAAGTGTAACTTCTCAAAATCTGAAGAGTAATCACCTATTTGTACCTTGCATGATTTTCTTTCTTGAAAAACTGGTTTTCTCATGTTCCTGTGTGTGTTTTGCAGTGGGGGTTAACTGTGATGGCACCTTAGTGTTTGAATTATTCATTCAAGAAGAGTAATAGCTCTTTTCAGTGTGCTGCAAGGAGGCATTTATTTTTAAAAGACCAATTATAAATTATAATAACTAGTGGGGGTTATGTGCTCACCATAGAGCAATCACTGCTACTACAGAGTCACAGCAACGTGGAAATTGTTTGCATTAATTCTTTGAAGAAATATTTAAGTTATGTAAACCTAAAGCCTGTTTTCTCCACCATCTTCCTGAGCGTTTTCACTGATCCCACCTGTCTGGAACAGTCACAAAGCCTTACATGGAGCTGTTCTTTTTGTAACCAGCCAGTTTTGCCAGCACCATGCCTAAGATTTTCCCTGGTATATGTCCTAGGATTTTCTCTGCTGGATGTGTGATGCACACAAAGCAGAGCTGGCCAGTGCATGGAATTCACAATGCAAGGGAAGAAAACTTCCCAGGCCTTCCTAGAATTTACACCTTGGAGTAGTTTCTTAAAGGTATCTCTCATACAGCAGCTTCCTCCTCAGGGCCCTCCCGTTTCTGCGCACATCCCAAGGGGAAAGGTGCAAAATTAATAGAAATTCATGAGAGTCATTAATCAATGAACAGAAAGGGCAGGGAGATGTAAAACACTGCTAGGTTGCCCTGACATTTATTTTTGTTATCCAACAGTGGGCCAAAAAGAAGAGGATCAAGTTGGTGGTGGACCCGGAGTACGAGACCAGCTCCACGGGCGAGGAGAGCGCTCCCGACTCCAGCCAGAGGAACCGGCTGAGCAACCCCGCCTTCCAACCCAACGGCAGCAGCAACATCTACGTGGCCCAGAACGGCTCCGTGGTCCGCACCCGCCGTGCCTGCCTGGGCAACAACTTAAAAGTCACATCCCCAGTGAGGCTGGGGAAGCAGTTCAAGAAACTGGACAAGCTGGCGGTGACACACGAGGAGAGCGTCCCGCTCAACACGTTGTCCAAGGGACCATCCCCCAGTGACAAAATGAACTCCAGGCCATGCAGTGTCTCCTTTTCCTCTACTATAGGGGCCGAAAGTGTAGTGACAAAGGTTGGGGCGGCCAAACTGAAAAGCACAGATGAGCAGGAATCGGTTGTTGACCACGAGGAAGTCAAGGAGCCCTTGGAGTCGCACAGTGAACACACACAGTCCGATGAGGAGGAGCTCTGGATGGGCCCTTGGAACAACCTCCACATACCAATGACAAAACTGTGATTTTAGTTGATTTTTTTTTTTTTATTTTGGTTTTTACTTCGGTTTATAATAAACTGCGCTTTTTATTGTCACCCAGGGGCAGACGTACGGAGTTTGTATGGTGCACATCCGTTGTCCATGACAAACGGCACGCTTTAAAATTCCCAGACAAAATGTGCACTCACATTTGGACCAATCCATTGTCCTCCCCGGTTTTGACAGGCTCCCATTTCACTAAACACTACTTGGTTTCAATTAATGAGTTCTTTTTGGATCTGGAGTTCTTGTTTAATAAACAGTAAACTACTAATAAATGCACAGCCCCCATTGGTTTAACCCTCCAGACAGTTCTATACCTGCCTGGCTTTGTTTTCCTGTATAGTACTTGTGGCTCTACTGTCTAGATTTGGGAATTGTCTGTTTATGTTCAAGATTGATATCCAGAGCTCTGCCTTCTGACCTCAGAGTAATAAATTAAAAATAAACCCAACCAAGTCAATGGAGCAAATCCTCGGTTGCTGCTGGAATTTGAGTCCCAGTTCCAAAGTCAGAGCAATTTATGCAAACAGCGCCCAGCTGGCAAAGTTATGGAATCAAAGTTCCTGGGATTACAGCACTGCCACTTAGAAAAGTGCAGGAGAAGCTGAAATAAGATAAAAATTGCAAAAGAGGAAGGCAGTGTGTAGCAATTAATCTTATTCAGAGCTACCTGGCCATGGTTTGTTCATTTTCTTTTGTAAATTAGCTCGTTCCAATTTTCTTCTCTGGTCAATTTTTCATCTTTTCATCTCTTCCCACATCAGTTCTGTTTGCTTCTTTTCATGGTCTTTAGCTCCAGCTTTTGTGCTTTATCAGTAATTGTCATCCTATGGCTGTATTCGTCTGGAATAAAGCAGGATGATCCATGAGCCTGTGATAGTGGGAGGCACTAAAGAGGAGTTAATGGGAAGAGGATGGATCCATTTCCAAGCCCAGCTGGCTGGTGGGTTAAGCAGTGCCATCGCCATTCCGCTTTGGTAATTGAACACAAATGTGCTGAAAAGACAAATGGATCCCACAGGGAAGAGGAGAAAAAGGGAATATTTTATGAGGTCAACGTGCACAGACAGATCTGGGAAGGGCAAAGAGTCTCAGGACACACACACAGAGTTGTTTCCAAAACTTTTAGTTCCTATTAGCTGTGAAATATATGACATAAATTCAGGTAAACAGTTACAATTTCTGGTTTTACCAGAAAAATAGTTTTGAGTGTGTTGTCACAGCTTGGGCAGGGAGCTGAGAATTTTCACTGTTTGGTGTCACCAACACCCAAAAAAGACAAAGAAAAGTGGTTTTCTCAAGTATGAAGCAGCAAAAGAAAAAAAGCAGAACCACATTCACATGAGAAAAGTGTCCTCTTGTGTTATGCAAACTTTTTTGGGGTAAAACCAAACCAATTGTGAGAGCAACCTGGATTCCTCTGCAAAGACTGGAAGAGCCAACAGATAAAAGTGTAATTATCAAGGAAGAGACTGGCACCACCATTCTCTTCCCTTTCAGCTGCTGAGGCTCACCACCTGGTCTTGGTGAGGACGGATCTGCTCTGGCAGTAAAAGGACTTTGTGCTGCTGTGGCTGTTTTGGGTTTCCCTTTGCCCAGGTTCTCCCCCAGCAGATCCCTGGGAATGTTTGTCTTTGGGAGCTGTCTGCATGTGGTGTCGATGTGACTTCTCTGTCCAATACCTCCTTCTCAAGCTGAGGTTTCTGACCAAATATTTTGAGCAATGGTGCTTGTTTTCAGGCAAGAGAAATGCACTGTAGCCTCTCACACGTGGGGAAAACAATCCCACCAGATGTTTCTTTGCCCTAATTCCTTTTTCTTGGCATATTTGCACTTGGGACCGGTGCTAAAACAGCTGTTTGGAGTTAAGCTGGAGGCTGGACATACAGATAAGACTGATGGAAGAAAGAAAAAAAAAATCTATTCTTTGAAATAACGAGTAAAATGTTATATTTTAATCCTGTTTAAGACACTGTTATTATTTCACTGCCTCACTTTTATTGCAAGGTCTATCAGTTCTGTTCCTTATATTCTCGAGGGTCGTGTGCTTTTTAGATGAACATTTTCTCCCAATTTTCTGAGGGAAAACAGAAGTTGTTTATTTCTAAAATAACTACAGCATCTGTAGCTCTGGGGCTGGACACTGGTGGTCAGTAGTGATGTCCCTACTTATCCAAGGGAAACTCCATCCCCACTGCTCCTTTGTGCTGTCCAGGTGCTCAGAGCTTCTCCCACAATGCAGAGAGATCAGAATTCCCACTTTTTTTCCCAGCAATGGGGGCTGTGTTATCTAAAATTGACTCAATTTTAGCTAAACTTTTAAAATTGGGAATACTGTGAGGAAATCTTTCTCAGGTGTACAAAATTTGGGGGTGTGGGGGATATTTTTTTTCCCTTTTATTTTCTGGGGTTGTCATCCTATCAGTTAATACAGAATTCCAAACTTTGCCTCTTGGGGATGCCATGCCATGAATAACTCTGAATTTTAGGCTGTGAGCAGGTGCTCGCAGCCACAACCAACAGCAGGAACCTCACAGATTGAGCCAGTTAAAAAAAAAAATTTTAAAAAATCCCTTTTATTTCCCTTTGGGAAGTGAGGCATTAGCCCAGCTTTGGATACAGGGAGTAGAATTCTAGATCTGTGCCTTGGGATGTAATTTACAGCTGTTTAAGCACTGAAATTTGTCGGGCTGAGGCAAGGCACGAGCAGCTTCCCCTGAGTGGCAGAAGTACTCGCTGCTGGATCAAGGTGATAATCACCCCTCCTGCCACTGATTTAATTCCTGCACTCCTCCAAGCAGGATTTTGTGGCTTAGCACAGCATCTGGTACAGTTTCAGACCAGGAAAGATCCAAATGAGAAATTCTGGGGTTGTGGCAGGGCAGTGTAATTCCCACTGGGAGGGGAAAAGGAAAGCAAGGTGGAAAATGGAACTATTTCTATTTTCTCCCTTGTTTAAGTATTTACTACTTAGGACTATTAAAAAAGGCCCACAAATCTGTCAGGGATCTATTGGGAAATCAAATATTAATATTAAATGTGTTTGTATTAATGGTGGGGAGTCCCTGCACCCAGGATTTGGAGCGAGGGAAAGGACAGCATGGTCGTGGTGGGTTACAAGTGTCTGGCAGAAATGCCCCAGCACAGTCACTCAGCATCCTCCCATCACAGCCTGAATCCTTCCAGAACCTGGAAAACAGTCAGCAAAATGGAAAAGGGATTGGAAAACGAAAAAAAAAAAAAAAAAAAAAAATTTTTTTTTTTTTTTTTTTTTCTAAAATTTGGGGAAAACAACCCGGGTTTTTTAGCAAATGCTGGGAAACCACCCAGTGGGAATGGGCTGGTTTGGGCCATGGAAATGCTCGCTGGGAACTGTCACACATTCCAAGGGAATACTGCTTGATATTTACAGGAGTCTCCAGTGCATGACAGCCATGGTAGTGGTTGTCCGCAAGTTCCCTCTGTGATGCTTTCAGTGGCTGGGAAGTGGCTTCTCCATTTTCCAGCACTTTACTCCAGTAAACACAGGTATAACAGGAAAGGTTAAAATTAGGGATAATTTCCAGCTGGTGAATGGGGGTAAATGGTTCTCACCTTGTTTTCCTGTACACACTTGCTCACCCCCCAGTTGCTGCTGCAGAAAAACTTCAAAACTCTCCTGTGGTGGATACCCCATGTGTTGAGACATGAATCTCAACTCCATGTTTCAGAAGGCTGGTTTATTATAATATGATATATATTATATTAAAATGATATATTAAAAACTATACTAAAAGGATGGAGAGAAAAGATTCATCAGAAGGCTAGAAAGAACAGGAATGGAATGCAATAACAAAGACTCCTGACTCTCAGAGTCCGATGCAGCTGCATCTGTGATTGGCAATTAATTGGAAACAACCAACACACACCAATCACAGCTGCACCTGTTGCATTCCACAGCAGCAGATAGTTATTGTTTATGTTTCTTTCCTGAGGCTCCTCAGCTTCTCAGGAGGGAAAAATCCTAGCAAAGGATTTTTCATAAAATTTCATGGTGGCACTCTCCTGAAGGACAGGGCCACCCAGGGGACCTGGACAAGCTCCAGAAGTGGCCCATGGGAATCTCAGGGGGTTTAAAGAGGCCAGGTGCTGGTGCTGTCCTTGGGCCAGGGCACCCCCTGGGATGGATCCAGGCTGGGGATGAGCAGCTGGAGCAGCCCTGGAGAAGGAGCTGGGGGTGCTGGGGGTGAGAGCTGGGAGCCAGAACCCCCCCGTGCCCTGGGCTGAGCCCCAGCGTGGGCAGCAGGGGAGGGGGGGATTCTGCCCATCTGCCCCTGGGCTCAGCTGAGACCCCACCTGCAGAGCTGCCCCAGCCCTGGGGCCAGCACAGGAGGGACCTGGAGCTGCTGGAGAGAGCCCAGGGGAGGCACCAGGATGGGCAGAGGCATGGAGCAGCTCTGCTGGGAGGGAAGGCTGGGAGAGCTGGGGGTGTTCACTGGGGAGGAGAAGCTTTGGGGTGACCAAATTGTGGCCTTGCAGTGCCTGAAGGGGCTGGAGGAAACATAGAGAGAGACTATGGACAGGGGATGGAGTGACAAGGGGGAATGGCTTCCCAGTGCCAGAGGGCAGGGATGGATGGGATATTGGGAATTAGGAATTGTTCCCTGGCAGCGTGGGCAGGCCCTGGCACAGGGTGCCCAGAGCAGCTGTGGCTGCCCCTGGATCCTGGAAATGTCCAAGGACAGGTTGGAGCAGCCTGGGATAGTGGAAGGTGTCCCTGCCCATGGCAGGGGTGAGGTGAGATGAGATGAACTTTAGATCCCTTCCAAGGGAAGCCATTCCATGGTTCCATGTTGCTGAGTTACGATTGTTTGTAGTCTGAGGAAGATGTGCATTTATTACAAAGCACTGTTGAAACTCAAGCTTTGATTAAGCCCAAAGAGCAGTGCAGTTTATCAGGTGAATTTTAGAGGCAGCTGGCTCTCAGAAGCCCATTAGATGAGAACTGAGGAGTTTTGCCTTTTTTCCTTTTTTCTGGAAGAAGGGAGTGTCAGTGATTTTCCTGTCTGGACTGAGCCCAGCTGATCCCAGGCTAAACTGGAGCTGGATCAAAGCTATAGCAACAACAGGAGCAGAATCAGGTAATTCATTCATAGCTGAGAAAACCAAGGTTTCTAAGGTGGCACCAGCCAGGACAGCTGGAATGTTGTTTCTCTTTCTTGCAAGGATGATTGCTCCTTACAGGATAAAATTGTGTTCATCCTCTCAGGAGTCACCCAGCAGGAGCAACAACCCTGCAAAAGGTGATTCCAGCCTGGCCTTGGGCACTGCCAGGGATCCAGGAGCAGCCACAGCTTCTCTGGGCACCCTGTGCCAGGGCCTGCCCACCTTCCCAGGGAAAAATTCCTTCCCCATATCCCATCCATCCCTGCCCTCTGGCAGTGGGATTCCTGTGGAGTTGCTGTGCTTTGCACAGACCTGTAGGGTTTAGGCAATGTTTGGCTTCCAGGAGGTCCTGGAAGCTTTGCTTGGAGGAGAAAACAGCAAAGAAGTTGTTTGTGTTGGATTCCCAAGTGGATTTGGGGAAGGGAAGTGTCTCTGCAGTGGCTCTTCTACAGCTCTTCTAAGAGAAAGGACAAAATCTTGAGTCAAACTGTTGAAAACCTTTCTCTTCACCTTCAAAGCTCTGTTGAACTCCTTAGAGAATAGGAAACATCTTTTTTTTTAGGGCAGTAAAGCCAAAATTAACCTTTTTTTAGTGCTTACCACTCCAGATCATGTTTTCTGCTCCCAGAAGTTTGTGGGCATGGTACCTAACTAAGTGGAATGTGAGAGCAGGCCTGGGGCTGTTCTCAGGGCAGGTGTTCCTGGGAATGCTACAGAAATCCAGGCAGAGATTCTGGAGCAGATTTTTGGGGTTCCAGGGATGGGATGCTTCTAGAGAATGGTGCAGAACTGAATGTTGTAATGCTGGAGGGAGTTTAGATTTGTTTCAAGAGTTTAGAGAGAATGACAACACCAAAGTTCAGAGAAACTCTGCTTTGTCATGGTTATTTTTAGTATCTCAGGAAGAATTTCTTCTTTCCTCAATAAAGGTCACCAGGGAAATTGTATTAAGGCCATTATTTAATCTGATGAATTTTGCACAGGTAGAAAGATGATTATTTTTTAATGTGTTACATTTCAGACATCAGACCTAGACACCGTCGCTCTCCCAGCATTCACAAAGAGCTACTTGATTCCAAGTTGTTATCTCAGAAATGCAGGTGAGAGGCTCTTTTAATGAAAAAGGAAAGTGCAGGTTTAAAATATATCAAATATTGAGCAGCCTTTGCTTGGATTTAGCATTACACAGAGCTAGTCCTAGGGACAGGGAGGTGGGAAACAAATTGCTCATTGCTGATTAATCACCACGGTTTAAATGAGGAACACGAAGGATAAACTCAAAACTTTACCCCATCACCAAGCCAAGAATAATAAATTTTTGTCTCTCCCAGCAGTTTAATTTACTGCTGCACATTTTTGCCTTGCAGGCTGGAAATGCATAAACAACTGGGGGCTGAGGGTGGGAATTCTGAGGAGACATCAAGGCACAGACCTTGAACATGGATGGGGGCGTGGGAGGAATTATTAAGTCCAGGAGAAGCACAGGGAGGGGAGTGGTGATCCCAGGGCTCTCATTCTTGGCTCCACCACTGCCTCCTCCTTCCTTTCCTTCCAAAAGGTGAGGGAGGGCAGGAGAGGCAGGACTGTGCCCAGGGATGGAGACACACATGGGTGCCACGCTGGGCATTATGCTGCCCAGGCTAATTAAGCTGCCAGGATGACAAATTTCAGCCCAGGCTCGTGGAATATCCCTGTCCTGGTGTGTATGGAGGGGATTTGCTCCCTTCTTGCCCTTACAGAGACACCCACCATCATGGTTCTCCTGCTGGGAACGTGCAGACAAACACATCTTCCTGGGAAATGAAAGATGGAAATCCTGGTGAAAAATGGGATCTGTCCCCAGGGGGGCAGGAGGAAGGAGCAGCACGAGGTGCAGCTTCCACCAAATCCCGAGCACCATTCCCAGGGGACGGCATTCCCCTCAGGAGGGGAAGGCAGCTGAAGGGCTCCCTGTACCAAATGTGTTTGGGGTAGCAGGGGGCAAAGTGCTCCATAAACTGGGAGGTCACAGTGATTTGAGCAGCTGCTCTGCTCCTGACACAGCTTCCCAGCCTTCCCAATAACCCGGGAGATTTCTCAGATTAACACGGAACTGGTAAAGGAAGAGTATAAAAGGAACAAAAACAACAGCAAAGCTGTTGGGTTTTAGGCAGTGAAATCACCCCACCTGCTGCTGCTGCAGGATGTGTCACCTTGATTCCTGTGCTTCCTTCCCACAATGATTTGCCTTTTAGGGATTTAGAGAGAAATTCTTTACTCCTGGATTGTGACATACATTCATCTGAGTGCTGCTGGTTCAGCCTCCAAGGAAGATAACACAGGATCACGGAACAGTTTTTGGGTTGGAAGGGAGGAATATTTTTGTATTTTTGTCCCTAGGAAAGGAAAAAAAAAAAAAAAAAGCAGGGAAAGTGGGTGGGATGGCAGGAAAAGCTGGGAAGGATGGGAATCAAGTGTTCCCAACATCCTGGTAACCTCTAGCCCCCTCCCAAAGGAATCACTACATCCCAAGGGATCTGCAGGGAAATCTGGACAAGGCTCAGCAGCAAAGTTGTGCTTGGGCACTCAGCTGAGCCAGCTGCAGGTGACAGGCTTGGCCTCAGCTGCTACAGCACAAATCCAGCCCAGGATAAACATATCCAGTGCCAGTTTATGGAATTCTGGGAGGTGGATTGATTTTAATTGGCCAATTCACACCATTTTTCTTTGTGCCAAAGTAGGAAGTTTCCTCAGGAAGGATTTGAGGCCAAGCAATCACTTCAGAGCCACCTGTAACATTCATGAGTATCAAGACAGCCCAAATATCAAGACTCTGCCCTTTTTATGACAAATTGTTACAAATATCAGCAAAAGAAGGTCAGGAATTTAGAAAAGCTGCCCCCACCCAGCCATGGCAGCTGCACCCTTGCACTTGCCTGTGCTCATATGACTTATTAGATTTTATTGCCCCAAAACTGTAAAAATAGAGCACATTTAGAAGTGTCCAAGGCTGGCTTGGATGGGGCTTGGAGCAACCTTGGATAGTGGAAGGTGTCCCTGCCCATGGCAGGGGTGGAATGAGATGGACTTTGAGGTCTCTTTCAACCTGAACCATCCTGGGATTCTGGGATTCCAGACCTCCCCTGGCACAACTGCATGCTATTATAAACAGCAATAATGCAAATTTAGCTGGTGTTTAATCCATCTCCATCTTCCTATAAAAGGTTTGGGTTTTTTTGGTTTTTACAGAAATTATAAATCAAAGGTCAAGTCAGGTAGGAGGTCTTGGGGGGATTTTATTTACAGCTGAGTACAGCTCTGTGTGGCAGAACTGAAGAGGAAACTACAACCCCAAATTGAACACTGTTCTCTTTCCTACTCTACATTATTATAAATGCTGCAGAATTCTCTTTTGCAAAAGGTTTAGGAAAGAAGGGTTTGTTTCACAGTCTTGGTTAATAACATGTTTCCAGACTCTTCCTGGCTGAATCCAGAGAAAGGAGTGTTCATGTAGATCTTACAGGATCACTAAAATCACAAAAATCAACAAAGCAAAATTACTTTTTCATAGACCCTGAGCTGGAAGGAACCCACAAGGATCACTCAAACACCCCCAAAAAAACTCAGAGTAGCATTTCTCATTAATTTTAAATACCACAGGCAGCCTGAGAAAACCCAGAAATTCAGACATTCAAGTTCTTTTTGTGAGTGCTTTATTTCCAGGTTGGACTGGGCTTGTTGCACTTGGCAGAGAGGCTTGTGATCCATAGCCATGGATCCTGTGGGAAGCACTCCTGCCCTGCCCTGCAGCACCACAACCCCACAGAGCTTCCAGCACCAGCACTTCCCAGGTGCCTGGTCAAAATTAGCCCATCAGTAATTAGTTCTTCAGCAGGTGTGAGATACTAATTAACTCCCCTAAGACTTGAGGCTCTCTTTTTTAAAATAATGTTCTCTTTACAATCCTGCTTTCAAATTTATTTCCTATGGAAATAACACTGAGGTGGGTGCAGTGTCCATCTACCTGTCAGGATAATTCAGAATAATTTCTGAACCAAATGGCCAATTTCATCCAGATTTGGAGGAAGATTTGCAGTCTACAAATTAATTCATTTCCCACAAACTTCAGGAAAACTGACAGCTGGATAGAGGGAAATGGGAAGCAAAGAGATGCTTCGGTGGCCTCTGTGGAAGAGGAGAATGCTTGTGGCCAACTGGAGGGACAAAAGCTGAAGATGGGCATCCAGGTTATTCCATGATTCCTGGAGTGTCCTAGGGATGCCTGGTGTCACTGAGGAATGGGTGGCAGAGAGTTGGATGAGGGAAATCTCATCCAGGGGATCCTGGGGGACAGCGAGCTGTCCTGGGCCAGCAGAGTGTCCTGGGCCCAAGGAGGCCAATGGCAGCCTGGGCAGCAGCAGAGCACTGGCAGCAGGGCAGGGAGGGATGGTGGCCCTGTGGGCAGCCCTGGAGGCACCTCTGCAGTGCTGTGTCCAGCTCTGGGTGCTGAGCACAGCAGGGCCAGGAGCTGCTGGAGCTGAGCAAGGGCCTGGAGCCTCTGGGTGCCCAGGAAAGGCTGAGGGAGCTGGGGCTGCTCAGGCTGGAGAGGAGCCCCAGCTGAGAGGGGCCCTCAGGCCTGGCTGTCCCTGGCTGCAGGGAGGGGCAGAGCAGGGCCCAGGCTCTGCTCCGGGGCCCAGCCATGGCACCAGAGCCACGGGCAGGGCCTGAGCCCAGCCATTGCCCTGCACAGGAGGCACAACTTCTTCCCTGGGCAGTGCCCAGCCCTGAGCACATTGCCCACACAGCCTGGGGGCTCTCCTCCCTGGGGCTGTGGCAGAGCTGTGTGCACACAATGCTGTGCCCTGTGCTCTGGGATGGCCCTGCTGGAGCAGGGAGGTGACACCAGCTGCCCGTTCAGCTCCTTCATCCACCTGGGATTCTCTAAATTCCAAACACTTCCTCTGCTCCCTGCTCAAATTCCTTTCTTCTCATGCTGTCACACACAGCTGGGACGTCAGAAAGGATAACTAAAGGAGGTGAGGATCAGTCTCTATTGTCTGATATGTACATCTGCCCTGAGATGTGATGTGCCTATCACTGTTGCACTTTTCCTGGCAGAATAATTCAAGCACTGGCCTCCAGCAGAAAAAAATCCCTTTGACTTTTGGGTTTAGATAATGTTTTGAAGATATAAAAGGAATTTAATGTGTCAAGTAGGAACAATTATTTGCTCACTTATAATGAGAATTATGGCAGCAGTGCAATACAAATTTTCTCCCCACTAAAAGGAAGCCCTAATTAGAATGATAATGTCTCCTCTTTGGAGAAGCCTTTAAAGGAACTGCGAGGTCACCTCCACTTTTGTGGGAATTGGCAGCTCATTCTCAGTTCCATTTTAGTCGTGACTCTCACTACAAACCCACAGCCTCCCACTATATGAAGCAGCACAATAGCTAAGTTTCAATTAGAGATACTCAGGGTTTCTTCTGCATTTTAGCAAAGACAGGCACTGTACAGGGAATTCAGGGTGATACTAACTGGCTATTATATTAACTCCCTAGAAATTGAGAGTTATTGTGCCTTTTATATTCACTTCCTACCAGTTAAAGGGAACAAGGCTTGTGTTTTAACTCTTGATTTTCTGGGTCACGTCTGAGAACTCCAAATGTTTGCAGCGTGTGCTGTGGCTGGGGGTAGAGAGTGATGTTTGTATTGAGATTTCAAGGCTGCCAGGTGATAGTAGAAAGTACAGAAAACCACAATAACATATGGCCACATTAATAAAAACCTCAATTTGTGCTTTTGTTCTTCTTCTGGCCATTTTCAATGCATTACTCTAAGGCAGATATGACTCCCTGAGTGACTGAAGTTGACCAGCACTGGCTATGCACCTCTTCCCTCCCTCCCAGCAATTTTCCATGTCTTTTTTTCCTGCTCTGCTGCCCAAATTCCAACCCGTCTTGTGACCCTCTGCCCCTTCTACTACTGTCAACATCTGGCTCTGGTGCTTGGTGTACCTGGGCCCGGTCCTGCCAACCCTGGAATCAGGTCAGAGTGGGTTACATGACATAAAAATCTATGAGCTGTCAGGGCGTTGGTTGGTAATTTTTATCTAAACTGGATCATGCAAGGCTCTTCAATTCATTAATAAAAATTAGTAGGATATTTGCAACACACAATTTGCAGCATCAAACCAGGAGCTGAAAGAAGCCAGAGCAGCAGCTGGCCATTAAGGCAACCTGATACCTCTTAATGAATTTCACAGATTAAAAGATTAAAAACCTAAATCCTAAAATGGGCTTTGCATATTCAGATGTAAAACTGATTTATTCCTCTTCTCCTTCAAGTCCTCTTCCCCCTATAAAGTTGTAGGAGAGTCCCCCTTGTGGCCCTGTCCAGGAAAGCATCGCTGTGATTTTTTACCTGCTTTAATTTCCCCACCTGCTCTGCAAGTTAAATCATAGATTTAACCCCGACTGGGTTGGAAAGGACCTTAAAACTCATCCAGGAGCACCCCTTCCATGGGCAAGGACACTTTCCACTATCCCAGGCTGCTCCAAGCCCTGTCCAGCCTGGCCTTGGGCACTGCCAGGGATCCAGGGGCAGCCACAGCTGCTCTGGGCACCCTGTGCCAGGGCCTCATCAGCTGGGGATGCATCACAGCCCCTGTGAAATGTGCTACTGGAGAGGGGAGAAAAGGGCTTTTGCAGGATTTTCATCCATTCTGAAAAGCTGAAGTGGGGAAGAGGAAAAAAGTCACCGGGTCATGGAATGATAAAATCACACAGGTTGGAAAAGCCCTCTGAGATAACCGTAAAAGGTTCATGGGGGTAAGGTGGGTGCCAACCAGAGAGGTGGAAAGGGACACATGTCGTAGCAGTTCTGGGTTCCCAATGCAATGCCTCTTGCAGCTGAGGGATTCGTGATTTTTGGAAGCCTACCAGGCAGACAGCTACTCAGCACCACAGGCCCCTGAACACAAACAGGGGATCACTTCCCTAGGAAACAAAACTCGCCAGCCCAGATCCATGGTGTCACTTTGCAGGAGGAGCTTGGCACTCTCAATGCAGCTTGAGTTAGCAGGGGTGGCAGCTTGGGTCTGAGAGGCATCCTGCACCATGCGGAACCTCAGCGGTCAGCCAGCCACTAAAGGCCACAGGCCCTGGACATCAATGAGGGCCTTTTCCCTGGGAAATAAATCTCACCAGCCCACGTTCCTGGTTTCAATTTGTAGGAGGTTCTTGGGACTGTCAAAGCAGCCTGAGACTCTAATTCCACAGGGTGCAGGATGCCTCCCAGACCTGTTCCCTGGGAGCAGAGCCTGACCTCCCCCAGCTGTCCCCTTCTGCCAGGGAGTTGTGCAGAGCCAGAAGCATTTTATCCAGGACAGCCTGAGTTATTGGTGGTGGCAGGTTGGGTCTGGGAGAAAACCTGCAACATCCAGAATTTTAGGAGACAGCAGCCCATGAGGGGCCACAGGCCCCTGGGTGGGGCACAAGCCCCTGGAGATAAATGCCAGCCCTTTTCCATGGGAAACCAAACTCAGCACCCCAGTTTCCTGATGCCAGTTTGCAGGAGGTGCTTGGCACTGCCAGGGCAGCCCGAGGTGGCAGGTTGGGTCTGGCAGACATCCTAGGCCGTTTGGAATTTTAGGATGCAGCATCCCAGTGAGGCCACAGGGCCCTGGACATAAATGCTGGCCCTTTTCCATGGGAAACAAACCTCACCACTGACAACAAAAACACAACTTACACTGGAGAAAGCTTCAAGCATCAACACAATTGTTCTTCAGCCCAACCTTTTATCCCCTCAGGTGATGCAGTGCACCTGTGTGCCCTCTGTTCCTGTGTGATTGCTCAGTCCCCCGGGCACCCCGTGGCTCATTAATGTCAATATCAGTCACCTGTCCTGCACAGCTGCAGCTCATTGGGGATGAGGCTCGGCCACAGCCCCGCTCCCAATTACCACAAACTCTGTGCCTACACACCACCCCTACTTTCTGATGTCAGTTTGCAGGAGATGTTTGGCACTGCCAGGACACCTCAAATTGTAGGTGGTGGCAGATTAGGTCTGGGAGGCATCCTGCATCATCTGGAATTTTAGGAGGCGCTCCCTACCCCAGTGTCACCGGGAGGGGTTTGTGCATTCTGAGCAAGACCCAGCAGATGTCAGCAGAGGACAGGAAAAAAGCAGGAAAGAGCCTCTAATCCTCTTAAACATCTCTGCAATAATCACCCCAGGCCATCCTGGGGATTTATATTTAGAAAACTGTTGCATTATTTTTTTTAATAGTTAAACGAACGTTAACACGATTATGGTAAGAAAAAAAGCCCAAAATGTGGTGGGAGTTACAATATTCATGTTTTTCTGGGGAGGATTTTTTGGTAAAGCTGTGCATTCTGCTACAGATATTTATAATTGACTTGCAAGGCAAAAGTGAAGCCTATTTTTGAACAGTCCCAAAAGCAGCCATGGGAAAAACCTTAGATTTCTCCATAAAAGGAGTGGTCAGATGGTCAAATGAGTGGGTTCATTAAAAACAAGCAGCATCCTGCTCTGGTCTTTGCCTTCCCTGTTCCTTTCATTTCCTCTGAAGCACCAGAACTTTAAGGAGTTTCTCTCCTTTTTTACCACAAAGCTTAAAAAGGTCATTTTTCTTACAACACTACAGTGATGAACAAATAAACAAAGTGACTTTTTCTTTTGCAAAGTCAGAAAAAAAATGCTGCAAAGCAGTGTATCCATGGTGTGTCAAAGGAATCCACTGGGAATAGCACTGGCCTCCACAGAAGCTTTATGGGATCTGCAGCTGGATGTTCTGAGGTATTTTGGCTGCTCTTCCTTAACTCCTGAGTCTCCAGTTTCCATCTCTCCACAGGGGTTTTATACTCGACGGGGAATATAAAAGAGTGAAGAGAGAAAAGAAATTTAAAAATTATAAAAGAGAGCAGCTTTGCCCTCTTTTTCCTGTGGAAAATCCCAGTGTCTGCAGTATTTCCCAAGGAATTCTATCTCTTATTTGATAGGAGTAGAAAGATTTTGGGTGGTGCTAAATATTTCATTTTTAAAGTTAATTTGAAATTAGAAATATTTCTCATTTTTTAAAATAAAAGGGTCTCAGAAAAAAATTAAAATTAAAAAAGAGAAGGCTTTGTCCCTAAATCCTGCTATTTTATCAAGATCTTGACAATATTTGAATGCTTATTCCATGGAACTTTTTCTCCTGACTTTAAGAAATTGCAGCCCAGCCCCAAATCTTCCTATCTTGGCTCTGCTGCAACTAAATTCTGTTGCATTTCCTTACTTATGGGGCATTACTTACACTTAATGCAGGGATTAAGGGTTATATAGAGAGCTGGGAGCTATAAAAACTGAATTATATTTACAAAAATGTAAATTATTACCACTGACCTATTATTGCCCCTTGGATATGCTCTGGCTGGGTATATTTAGTATTCCCTGTTTTCAGAGCATCTTCATACACCTTAAACATATCCATTCCTTTTTTTAGATGGAATGTTTTATCAATAAATAGATTTTTGGCAGGATAGTTTTTGCATTATTAGAGAAAATACTGTAAAGGAGCAACAGGTTTAGGCTGTATCTCCTTGGGTTGTACAATTGCTGCAAATTTAAATGAATATTAAATCATAGAATTGTTAAGGTTGGGTAAAATCTCCAAGATCAGCCAGCACTGCCAGGGCCACCACTAAACCATGTCCCCAAGGGCCACATCTACACATTCTTGAACATCTCCAGGGATGGGGACTCTAATTCCTTTAGCAGCCTTTTTCCAGGGCTGGAAAACCCTTCCAGTGTTGATGATTCCTCTCCGTGTGTGGAGACACGAGGCTTGACTCCATTTCAGAAGGCTGATTTATTATGTTAGATATTATATTAAAATGCTACATTAAGACTATACTAAAAGAACAGAGAGATCAGAAGGCTACAAGAACAGAACAGAATAGAATAACAAAAATCCTGTGACTGCTCACAGCCTTGGCACAGGTGGCTGTGATTGGTCATCAATGGAAAACAATCCACATGGACCAATCATGGATGCACCTGTTGCATTCCACAGCAGCAGATAGTAATTGTTTACATTTCTCTCCTGAGGCTCCTCAGCTTCTCAGGAGAGGAAAAATCCCAGCAAAGAATTTTCATAATATCATGGCTACACTTCCAGTGAAGAGATTTTCCTTTATATTCCCCTGGCACAGCTCACTCAGAGTGACTTCTGTTAAATTTTACCCCACTGAAGCAGTTTTGGAGGAATAAATTAAAATTAAAAAGCTGAACAGACCACTCTGGGCTTGAGATTGGAAGGATCTGGGCAGATGCAATCAGTGAGAGATTGAAGACAACATAATTAACACCAATCAAAGGCGTCTTGTGAGAAATAATTCCTGCAAAGCAAATAGCAAATTTGTCCTGACAGGGTCAGGAGTTTAATCAAGACAATCAACTTTTAGGAGCTGGGCTGTGAAATCATTCACTGCACTTAATTAAAGGCAGTGGAAAGGGAATTTCATGGGGTGCTAAATGCAGAGTAGAGCACTCAGGGGAGGAAAAAAAAAAATTGTTCGAAGAGGAGGCAGCTCTGATTTGGGGAGTGAAGATCCCCACACTGGGCTCTGCCCTTCAGCTCTCAGACAGGAGCTGGGGTGAGTTTACCCAAAGCTCCTCGAAACAGCAATGGAGACACAGATAAATAAAAGCATTCCTCAAGGTGGATCATGGAACCAGAGCATGCCAGAACAGTTTGGATTGGCAGGGACCTTAAAGATCATCTCATTGCAGCCCCTGCCATGGGCGGGATGGCACCCACCTGATCCCAGCTGGGATGCTGGCAGGGAGGGCTGGGAATGCTCAGCCTGGAGAAGGGGAGGGTGTGTGGAGACCTCACAGCTCCTTCCAGGGCCTGAAGGGACACAGGGGAGCTGGAGAGGGACCCTGCAACAGGAACTGGAGGCACAGGACACAGGGAATGGGTTCAGACTGACATTGGGAAGGAATTGTTCCCTGGCAGGGTGGGCAGGCCCTGGCACAGGGTGCCCAGAGCAGCTGTGGCTGCCCCTGAATCCCTGGAAGTGCCCAAGGCCAGGCTGGACATTGGGGCTTGGAGCACCCTGGGATGGTGGAAGATGTCCCTGCCCATGGCAGGGATGGAATGGGATAATCTTAAAGGCCCCTTCAAACCCAAACCATTCAGGAATTCCACGATTTCTACCTCAGTGCACACATTAATCAGCATAATTGCACTGCACTGGGATTACGCTGATGAATGTGTATAATTGTATAATGTGTGTTTTGGTAAAAAAGCACACAGAAAATCTACATTATAAAAACACCCACCCTAAATTGTTTGTTGCTGTTTTCAGGACAGCATCTGGATGGAAAATCTAGGATTGGAGAGCAAGCAGATGATCCTAACTGGGTGATGTGCAAAGGGGAAAATCTCTCCTCTTGTAGCTTCACTGCAGGGGAGGAGAAACCATCCAGCTGCTCAGGGCAGGTAAGGAGAAGCTTTTTTGGAGTCATGCTATCCCACAGGACAGATTTCACTGGGAACAAACACCAGGATTTGCTTAGAGGGTCAGAGACATGGCCAGGCTGTGAGGGTGTGAAAGGTCCAACCTCCACCTGCGTGGTTCTCCTGCCACAACATCCACTGGTTTTCCTGCTGAGGAAATCCTGTCGGGCTGAGCCCTCTGCATCATTTTCACAGCTCCTCCATGAAAGAGACAATCTCCCTTGATCTCAGGGAAAAGGTGGCAACTGCTCCCCGATAAGGGCAGCTCCTTATCAGGGGCATGGGTGTGATCAGCCCTTGATCAGTGGGATGGCTGAAGCCTCTGGAGGGTGGTTCCACCTTCCCAGAGAGGCATTTTCCCACTCCTGCACTGGGAATTAAATCCTCAGTTTTATGATCCACCAATTATTTAACCCTGAGGTTTCTGCCTTTTTACCTGGCAATTACACACCCTTGATCACAAAGGTGTGGGCCCAAGTGTTTAAAAAGTCGTTTAAAAGAGTTAATTCCAAAAGGCACTCCAAGAAAGTGATGGAACGCTTTGGAAATCACTCCAGATCTTCGGGATAAGGGAGAAGATAAAGGTGTTCTCCCTTTCTGTTGTGGCATTGAACCAAGGGATTCACTTTATTCATCCTGTTCTTCAGTATCTGCTGGGAAATGGGGTTGGAACCTCATTCCTACCTGGATTTCATCACCTGGATAGGGTTTGAAGCAACCTTGGGTAGTGGAAAATGTCTTCAGTGGAATGACATGAGCTTTAAGGCCCCTTCCAACTTAAATCAATTTCGGATTCTGTGACTGTGTTTGCAGCACCTTTGCCAGGAGTGGATGTGGCAGAATTCCCTATAATCATCTGACTGGAAATCATCCCAGATATTCCATGTCCTAACTGTATTTCACAGTTGTTTCTTCTGGCATTTCTCAAGTTTGGTGCTAAACTTTATAATGAATTATTTGTTATTTTGGAATCACAGCTCATCCTAAAATAAATTGACAGATTCTGTTATAATTTGCAACATTTTAAAAATGGAACAGCAGGTATGAAAGACACAAAGGAGACAGTAAATTAGAATTGAAAATACATTTGGAAGGAACTAACACAATCAAGACAGAATTGCTTTTTCCTCCCAAAAGAGAATCACTCCATCAGTTCTTCTGTGAAATTACTGGAGTTAGAAACTAGGTAAATTTTCCATCTCTGAGATGGAATTGATCATTTACAAAGTCCAGTGATTGCAGGGACAGGGGATGAAAGGGTTTAGCAAGAGCTAAATAGATTGAGGAATGCTATGGAATAAATTTAGCTCGGTCAAAAATGGGATTTTGTCCCAGTGAATCCAGGTCTAATTAAGATTGTGCAGGATAGCCTAGAACTGAGTGCCCCAAATGCTGGAGTAAAGGATAATTTGCTTCTCTGTCCTGTGTCAGGGAACTGGAATAAATCCACAACACTGGCAGAGTGAAATGGGGGAAAACTGGAGCAGTTCTGTCACTTAAAACATCAGCAGGAGCAAAAACCAGAGAGGAGCAACTTGCATGAGATAAAACCAGACCAGGGGGAATGGAGATGATAGGGAAACATCTGGAAAAATGACCAGAGGCTTCTGCGCAGGGATTTAGAGATTCTGGGATGGGATGGACCTGAAATATGCTCCCCAGGCTGCACCTCTCTGTGCAATCACCTTTTAGCTGCTCTGGCACCTGGGATGAACCAAATCAGCTCCAGGCCAGGCTGGATGGGGCTTGGAACACCCTGGGATAGTGGAAGGTGTTCCTGCCCATGGATGGGCTTTGAGGTCCTTCCAACCCAAACCATTCCCTGATATTGGAGTTGTCATGGTCTCCTCTGGTGACATCAGATGCTCCAGATGCTGGATTTCTTTCTTGAAGCCCAGGCATTGGAGCAGGGGGAGTCAAGACCTTTGCTTTGGGGCCAGGATTCCAGTCCAGCAGCCCTCAAATGCCCCAGCTGATGCCAAGAATTTAAGCTGGAGTTGGGAAGGTCAGAAAAGGCTGTGCTCCCTGAGAATGTTCCTTGGAAAAGTCACTTAATCCTTAACATCCCAAAGATCATAGCAAGCAACAGCTTCTGCATTCCAGAGAAATTGCACACTAGGATTTGGGAATTTCTGGGCATTTTCCAGTCAGATCTGGCTACCAGGATAACCCAAGCAGTATCTGAGCTTTTAAAAAGAATTAAATTCTGCAACGCCATTGGATTGATGGAGATTTGAACCCAACAGTTCATTCCTTCACTGTGGAGTTGGGAATATCCTGTTCACGCTCTTGGTCTCAGGTTTCTCCTTGTGGAAATATTATTCCATAGAAATCTTTCTTGCCCTATGCAACATTTCCACTGTGAGGATTTTTGTCATCTGTGGACTTAAAGCCACTTGGTGAATTTAAACCCTGGTAAAAAAAATTTAAAAATAAAAATTAAGCTTAATAATTAGAATAAAATTCTCCAAAGCAGTGTGATATTAGCTCTGATTTGGGTTTTGGGGGGGGGGTTATATCCAAATTCATCCATGCCAAGATTATTTCTGGAGTCTGGACATAAAGATATTGTATTTATGAATTTTCCTGGGTCAAGTTTCCTGTCCTGAGGAAATGCAGAGCTGGAAGTTTCACACCTGATTCTCCTGCTCAGAACAAGGTCCTCCTTCCCCCAGGAAAAGCAGTTGGAAGGTGACCTGTGAAATCAGGGCAGGGGAAAGCGTGTCACTGAGTTACGTAACCCCAGAGGGTGATGGCCAAGGCCAAGGGAAAATGTGTTCAAGGGGAAAAGGAGCAGGAATTCAGAACCAAACTGCTGATGGGGAACACTTGGGATAAGCTGTCTTAGCTGGGAGGAATGAACTTTCCACTTGGTGAATCCTTCTCTGTTGAAAATAATTTTAATTTCCTTTGAAAAACATGCTTGAGTTTTGTACGCCCTAATCGTTTAAAAGAGGAGGGAATTGCTAAGGTCTAGTTGTGTGTCCTGAGTTTCATCCATGATGGAATTACCAAAACACGTCACTAGAGGGGGATCATGAAATGTGTAAACTCCGCTCTGCATTAAAATACCGATTTTTCACGGCGTTCTGCTGCTGGCTATGGAAGGAGGAGGGTGCTGGAACTCTTTTCCCACCGCTGTAGATTGGAAGCTGAGGAAATTTTGAGAGGATGCCAAGTGAAAAAGCCCCAGGGGAAGTGAACTTTGCATTTTGTGCGGGTTTGGGTTTAATGTATGGATATTTGGGTTTGATGTATAGATATGTGGAGCACGGAGTGACCTCAGTTCCTTCACTGTGGTCCCAGATTCACCAGAACGAGCTTTTCCCAAGGTTTTTTGGAGTAACTTTTCCTGTTTTAACCATGGCAAAAATGTCATTCCTCTTTCAAATAATCCCAAATTGTGTCGGCATCTCTCTATAGAGAGATGGGATCAAATATTGGATTTCTCAGGATAATGACCTGTCCTTAAATGTGACAGGAATGTAGAAGGAGTGGGAAAGGGGAACCAACAATGAGCAAGAGGCAGATGGGCAAAATATCCCAAGTAGGAGAAGGGGAAACGGTTTTAGGCTACAAAAAGAGATTTAGGTGGGATATTGGGCAGGAATTGTTCCCTGGCAGGGTGGGCAGGCCCTGGCACAGGGTGCCCAGAGAAGCTGTGGCTGCCCCTGGGTCCCTGGCAGTGCCCAAGGCCAGGCTGGATGGGGCTTGGAGCAGCCTGGGACAGTGGAAGGTGTCCCTGCCATGGCAGGGGTGGGACTGGATGGATTTTAAATCCCCTCCCACCCAAATCACTCCATGACTCTGCAGTTCTATGACCATGATGCACCATAAACCACCCACAGAGGCAATTTCTTTGACTCAGAAGTTACTTCTTATTTAATTAAACCTTAGATACTTTTGTACATTTTGAGGCTGTTTCATCTTTTTTTTTTTTTTTTTTCTTTTTTTTTTTTTTTTTTCTTTTTTTTTGTGATTAATGTTTGCTGTTGATAAGAAAAATTGTGCTGAATATCAGGACCAGAAAAACCCCCACAGTTCTAACTGTTACAGGTATGGCAGCATTTTGTTCTTTCCCACCTGTGTTTTAAGGCCCTAAAAGAGATGCTCCAAAACCCCACCAGTGCCTGGTGTGCCAGTATGTTTTATATACTATAATATCCCAGGATTTTAAGTGGCAGGAATATCCTATTGACTCCAACAGTGCTGAAACAGCAGGACACAACACAACAGGCATTAAATATGTGTTTAACTGCTCCTCAGTGTTTGCTGGGCTTTAACCAAAGCTGAGCAGGGCTCTTTATAAGGCTTTTCTCCCTGGATTTGCTGCTCCAGCTCCTGCTGTGACTTCCCTGTGGACGGGAATGACCTTGGATTTGCTGTCAGGGCCATCCTATTGACCCGTGGTCGATATTCCAGGAGTGGAAGTGGTGTGGGGTGTGTTAATTCCACATTTCCCTCCCATAAAACAACGGCACAACAACCAGAGGAATCGGAGCGTACCGGGGTTGTTTCCAGGTAATTGAATCCATCTGGATTTTGGCCTCATGTCCTGGAGGAAACCACAAGTACAAGGTGCTGAAAAATCCCCTGTGAAGCTGGGGAAGGACAGTGGACCTTTCCAGAGCTGGAATGTTGGAAAGTGGGTTTGCAAATGTTGGTTGTTAATGGTGCTTGGGTAATACCTGAAAGCAAAGCCCTCCCAGGAAATGGCCAAACAGGGGGATTTTTAAATTTTTTTTTCCATGTAAAAACAAACACCTTCCAGCCTGTTGTGTGTAAGTGTGTCTGTGCAGAGAAATATTCCCTGGGGATCGTGGAAATGCATCAAACCCCATAAGAAGCCTGATAACCCATCCTGAATATATATATGGTCTAAAATACTGTGTTGGTAACATGTCAGGTTAAAGATCCCCCCTTTTGTTTCTTCACAACCCAAATGCTGTAAAATATAAATGGTATTCCCAAGTCCTTGACAGCAAGTTTGGGCTGGAATGAGAGGACTTTTTATTGCAGAATAAATGGGAATGGCTCAATCCTAATGAAAAACTGCATTATATCAGGCAGTCCTTGTATGAACCTGAGCAACATCAGGAATTGTCTGCTTTTGGACTTATTGATGGGTGTTCCCTTTCTATTTATTTAATTTCATGGGAATATTGGCTGTGACTGGGACTGATCTGGGGTTGGGCTTTGTGTGTTCCTGGCAGAAGGATGCCACCAGAGCAGCTGAGGTGAGGCAGGAGCAGATGCTGCCAAGAAAAGCAATTTTCAGCACCTGTCCTGCTCTCTGCCTCTCACAGTTCATGCTTTTTGTCAGCACATGGCGGGGGGTTTCCCATTTTCTTTCCATTTTATCCAGTTTTTTCCCAGTCCAGGTCCTGTATGTCCAGCACCCTCTAGCCACAGCCTCACCTGTAATTGCTTTCCTTCTGGGACAGCAGATGCCCGTGATCCATCTCCTCCCGCCTTTCCTTAACCTGCCAGAGCAGGAATTGACCTCAGGAACCATTTTATCTAGGCTGATTTCAGACCTGTCTGCTCCCAGGGCTGACCCTGAGCCAAAAACTGGGATTAGGGATCTTTTGATCTTCATTGCATCCTGGCTGGAGATGAGAAGTCCCAAAGGGAAAACGCCCACGATTCCAAGTCTGCTTTATTCCCTGAAATCTGACCCGAGTTTTGCCACCTCACAGCTCCCGCTGCCCTGTGTGGATGCACTTCCTTCATCCCTCCAGCTCCTGGTGCAGAAACCAAGGGAAGAGCAGCTCCTCAATGCTTTTTTTGCAGCTTTACAGCAAATTAGGTTTACCTTGAAGCTGTAAAGAAATAGTTCCATTTGTTCCTTATACTTTGATCTTGTGGGGCTGGAGAGGGAGGTAGCTGGGAGAGGAGGAGGTGTTTTACAGGCAGCAAAAATCCTCCAGGAGCTGCATCAGCAAATTCAGGTCTAGGGTAGGGCTGCCAAATCTGATGTATGATCCTAAATTGTAGCAAACTTCAAGTCCTTCAGACCTCTGAGGTCTTAATTATCAATCAGGGTAGAACATAACCTATCAAAACCTTCCCTGTCTCTCTTTTTTATTCATTTATCTTTTAATAAAGTGCAATTTTTCAGTCACTTACTGTTGGAAAAAAGGATTCAACCCAAACTCTGTTGTTTTATCACTTTTGTCTTCTGGGCCAAGCACGGGGAGTTACAAAATCTCTTGTTTTGGGGAACAGGGAGGCAAGAAATAAAGTAAAAAATATTTTGCGCTATTTTTGAATATGAAAGGCAAAAGTGTTGTAGTGACAGGACAAGGGGGAATGGGTTCAAAACCAAAAGAGAGAAGGATTAGATGGGATATTGGGAAGGAATTGCTCCCTGGCAGGGTGGGCAGGCCCTGGCACAGGGTGCCCAGAGCAGCTGTGGCTGCCCCTGGATCCCTGGCAGTGCCCAATGGCAGGCTGTACATTGGGGCTTGGAGCACTCTGGGACAGTGGAAGGTGTCCCTGCCATGGCAGGGGTGGCACTGGATGGTCCGTTTTTTCTCATTTTCCTCCTGGTAAATACAGAACTCTGCTCTGAAGTGCATCCACCACATCACCTCTGAAAGAAATCCACCTGGCCAGCCCAGATTTTTATAACCACAGCAAAATTAAACTTTGGGGTGCACTGGTTTAGGTTCTGGCAGCATCAGGAAGTGATACAGAAAATGCCTGTCCTACAGTAAGTGGATTATGTGGACTAAACAACTCCAGCTTAGTTGAGCAATAAATATCACCAATTTAAGCATCTCCCTTAAATAAAGGCCTCAATTTCTGAATGAAAAGTCCTTCCTACCCCAAATCACTCTGATTTATGGGGAGAGAGAAATAAAAAGAGTTGAACTGTGTAATTGTAGTGAGGAAGAAAAAAAATCTCCCCTCTTCTTCCTACAAAAATGAAGAAACACAAAGCATCAGCCTGACTCTTGCCAAACTCTGGGTTCCTGGAAGCAGCTGGGTGCTTGGACAAGCTGGAGCTGGGTTAATGAGCAGGGTGCAGGAGGGTTTCTGGGTGCAGAGGTCCAGATCCATATGAATCAGCAGGAAAAGCTTCCTGCAGTCCTTGACATCAGCTTTTCATGTCGAGCTGCTTCCAGTTAAGTGCTCATTAACGGTGCATCTCTTGCATCATCAGATCCCCTCAGGAGCTGGCTCCAACTCCCCCTCATCCTCGCTGGCTGATGCACTCCTAAACCCTTGGCATGTGTCCCCTGGATGCAAGGGGTGGGAATAAAATCTCTGTGTGTCTGGACAGCTCCTTTTCCAAGAGGATTTCCAAGGGCTGCTTGTGTTGTTGTTAATAAAGCACCTCTGTTTATCCAACAGCTCTGCAAGGATCAAGCACAGAAACTTCAGTGTGTCAAATTCCAGCTGCCTTGTCCATAATCAGATGTTGGAAGGCAAATTTTCCTTTCTTTTTCTTTTATAAAGACAGCAAATGTTCCAGGTTCTCCACAGTGTAAATGCCTTTAGTTAACATTAATCAAAATTCCTTATCAGCTGCAAGCTGCACTTCAGGATGTGCTCCTCCAGAGCAGCCCAGAGACAAAGGGGAGTCAGGCTTCTCATGGATGTCTCATGGAATTCTGTTCCACCAGCACCACTGTGGGTTCAGGCTGGAATCTCATCCTGGGATAGGTTTGTACCTGAAGGAATCCACAGAAAACATGGAGAGGGATTCCTTCCAATGGCCAGGAAAGACAGGACACAGGGAATGGCTTCCCACTGCCAGAGGGCAGGGATGGATGAGATATTGGGAAGGAATTGTTCCCTGGCAGGGTGGGCAGGCCCTGGCACAGGGTGCCCAGAGCAGCTGTGGCTGCCCCTGGATCCCTGGAATTGCCCAAGGCCAGGCTGGATGAGGCTTGGAGCATCATGACATGGCAGGGGTGGCACTGGATGGGCTTTAAGGTCCCTTCCCACCCAAACCATCCTGGGATCCTTTCCACAGATCCCCAAACTTTGAGAGTTTCTTGCAAGACTGAAAGCCCAGTCACAAACTGCTCCCCTTTTTCCTTTTTCCAGTCCTTTGGGAATGCCTTCCCACCTACCCCACAGTGGGACTGCTGGTTGCCACCAGGCTGGGTTGTTTTAAGGTGGAAAAGCCGGAATTGCTGCAGAATGCTTCTGATTTAATCACAGGACTGTTACAGCGGCATTTGTGAGTTCACTACTGTTGATTTTAGACCTTAAACTCATTTCCTCGGGTCCACAATCCCTGGGAGACTGGGGCTGCTGCTGCTGGATCCCCTGGGATAATCCACAGTTTGTCTCCATGCTCCCAACTTCCAGAGATTCTTTTCCAGGCAGTGCACTCACAGGGAGACTGTCTCTGCTCCTTGGCAGGGAGCTGCTGACCACTGCCTTCTGCTTTCTTTGGGTTTTACTAATTCTCTTCCTTCAGCCTCTGTGGCTTTTAATCCATCCCAAATAAACTCCTGCTTAAATGAGATCCTTCTCAGTGTTTGGCCTCTTTCTGCCCAGCCAGCTCAGGGCTGGTTTGCTTTTATCCCTTCAGGCTTATGTATGATTAAGCAAAATTTCATTGAATTTTCTGCAGAATTGTGCTTAGAAACAGTTTTCTGTTGATATTTGCCATGTGAAACCCACAGAGAGACCTTAGAGAAACCCAGACTGGTTTGGAAAAGAAACAGGTTCATGCACCTAATGCCAAATTTGCTCTGTGTTCACCAGGTGAAACCTGATTTTAAAGTCTCATTTGATCCCTTTGGTTTAATTTGGCATCAGTCATTAATAAAACCACAAGATAGGCAGAAGTTTGGTTCTGCATTGGTGTTTGTGGTGCTCCAGGCCAGGTTGGACAGGGCTTGGAGAAACCTGGGACAGTGGGAGGTGTCCCATGGCAGGGGTGGGAATGAGATGAGCCTTAAGATCCCTTCCAACCCAAACCATTCCATGATCCTTTCCACAATTCTCTGCAGTTTCTGCTCTTTTATATTATCAAATAAGGAGTTTGGCAGTGGTTGTCCAATATCCCCTGGGCAGAAACTCCGTGTGGAGCAGGTGAGGGCCAGGGCTGGCTCCAGGCTGACCCAGGATGAGCTGCTGCTCATCCAGGGCATTCCAGAGCTGCCACTGCCCACCTGGGCGTTCCAGAACTGCCATCCCGAGCTTCTGCATCCCCAGGGCCCTGGGTTTGCAGTTCCTGCAGCACCTGGGCGGCAGATGTTGAACAGCTGGGCAGAGGGACAGCTGATCCTCTTGGTCATCCACATGTCCCAAGCCCTGCTCATGGGAATGTCCCATGGAACCCTGGCATGGACACAGCATCCTGTGGAAAAGCTGATGGGTGGCAGTGAATCTGGATGATGATGATGGTGATGATGATGATGGTGATGATACTTAGCAATGAAGAGGTTTTAAACTGTGTCTACAGCTCTGGGACATGGCAGACTTTGGTGCTGATCTATCATTGCTTCAAGCCAGTGCCAAAAATCCCACCTTTTTTCTACCTTTGGGATACCTTTTCTACCTTTTTCTCCAAAATTCCCACTGCCAGCAAGAGGAGCTGGAGAACAGGCAAGGGTGAAGTGCAGTGAGCTCAGCACCTAAATCCTGGCAGCTGTGTCAGCAACGTGTCTGCAGTCAAGGCTTTGGCTGTGGATTTCAGTTCCTCCAGGGATGAGCTTCCATTATTCTGCTGAAAGTAAAGAGGAACAACTCAAATCCTGCAATTCATTGGGAGTAGGTTCAGCACATTCATGTGCTGCAGAATCCTCTTTTTAAAAATCACCTTTGGGTGCCTCTAACTCCCAAGGCTTGGGAACATCTCTGAGGTGCTTCCAGCTGCTGGAATGCTTTTGACTGACAGCACCACTTCCATGGAACTCCTCTGTGTTTCCTTTTGGATCATTTCCAATTACAGCAGCTTCAACAGAGCTGTCCACAGGCAGAGACGATGGAAATTGGATGCAGAAAGATGCAATGATTCAAGGAAGGGTAAATACAGCAGTGTCATTTTTTTCTGGGGGAATAAAGATTTCTCCACACCAGCTCTGCATCCTGAGTTGAAGTGGCAGACAGGAAATGTTGTTTTTTATTTCTTTCTTTAGGTCCCAAAGGATGTTCCTTTGTTAGAAAGCCAAACCTCCATTTCCTCTGTTTCTTGTAGCAAACCTGGTGAACACAGAGTTGACTTGGCACCGACTGCCTGAACTTGTAGCCTATTTCTTTTACAAACCCATTTGGTATGAGTGCTGGAAGTCTGCCTTTGTTTGCTGCTGGATAACTTGGTAGGCAACTAATTGATGTTCTTGTGGCCAGATGCTGCAGCCTGCCCTGATGTTAATGAGCCTCCACTTCCAAAAAGTCCCACTGAGGATAACAGCAGCCCATGTGTGCCTGGAAGTCCCCAAAGCAGCTGTTTTTTGCTGAGGAGTGGCCTGGTCTCAATCCCCACTCTGACCTGTGACAAATTCTCCCTTTCTCACCCCAAATCCTTTGTTTTGAATATGGCTGGACTCAGAACAGAGGTTTCCAAGCTGGATTTGGGAATAAGAACAACAGCCACAAACCTGCTCTTAGGAGGGCTGGGCACAGTTTGGGGGTGCAGCCAACATGTGCAATGGCAGGATGGAAATTCCAGGAGCATTTCAAAACACATCAGTCTTGGAGCAATCCCAGAGCTGTGGGCACAGCCCAGGGTTTGGGAAAGCTGGGAATGTGGGATGCTGCAGGAGTGTGCAGTGAGGGTTTGGAGCAGGTACTGCACAGCTGGGAGGGTTGGAGAAGGACTGCAAGGGTTTAGGGAAGCACCATCTTAAACAGCACAAAAGTTTGGGGGTGGTCCTGTGCAGGGGCAGGAGCTAGAATTGTTGTGGGTCTCTTCCAAGGCAGGGCATTCCATGATTCTGTGAAAACTGAAATGTGGCAGAAATAGCTCTCAAATCACAGAATTTAAGAAGGGTTTTGGTTGGAAGGGACCTTAAAGCCCATCCACTGCCACCCCTGCCATGGGCAGGGACACCTTCCACTGTCCCAGGCTGCTCCAAGCCCTGTCCAGCCTGGCCTTGGGCACTTCCAGGGATCCAGGGGCAGCCACAGCTGCTCTGGGCACCCTGTGCCAGGGCCTGCCCACCCTGCCAGGGAACAATTCCTTCCCAGTATCCCATCCATCCCTGCCCTCTGGCAGTGGGAAGCTGTTCCCTGTGTCCTGTCCCTCCATCCCTTGTCCAAAATCCCTCCCCATGTTTCCTGTAGCCCCTTCAGGCCCTGCAAAGCACAATGAGGTCATCCCAGAGCTTTTCTTCTCCAGGCTGAGCAATCCCAGCTCTTCCAGCCTTTCTTCATCATCTCCATGGCCTCCCCTGGACTCATCCCAACAGCTCCATGTCCTTCCCATGCTGGGGACTCCAGGATTATATATTTATTTCTGGCTGTTTCTGGTATATCATTCCCAGCTGGAAAGCTGCAGCATCACCACGTGGTTCAAGCTGCCCTCACTTCCATGGATACAGGACCCTAAAAGCACCAACTGTGCTTTCCCCACATGCAGGTGATTGTGCCTTAGGGGTGAATTAGCCACATATTCCTTGCTTATAAATTGCAGACTATTCCTATAAAATGTTTGTCTTTGATACAGGAATCACAGGTAGAATGGCAAATTTACGGAGGCCCTGACAACAAGCCTACCAAAAAAAAAAAAAAAAAAAAAAAAAAAAAAAAAAAAAAAAAATTAAGATCTTATAAAGGACTTATTTACAGGCTGGAATTGTGATAGTTGGATATCTTAATTTTAAAAAATTGTATTGTTCTGCCTGCAAACCAACTGAAGAAACCTTTTACAGGATTATCAGTGAAGACAATATTTTGGAGATTAATTCCTCTCCTTACAGCAAACTGTAGTGCTGAAGGAGCACAGGGAGAAAAGGAAAACATGGAAGAGGAGGTCTGTTCTGTTATCTGACTTGAGCTGTGCCCTTTACTTCCCCTGAGATTAAATTTGGTCTTGACAGTCAGCTCTGGGATGAAGGAATTTGCTTCCCTGCCATGCAATGAAAGCAGTGAGGCGTTCTGACTGCTGCAGTCCAGTTTTTATAAAATAGGAAGCTAAAACTGCAGCTTGATCCAAGCCAACAGTAAATTTCAACTGCTGTAGCTGGCAAGAAAAATAATATCCATTTTAATAAACTCAATAAAAATAATTTTATGGCAGAAGATAAGTGATCAGCCTCAAAACACACATGTAGGTGACTACAGGCCATTATGAAAAAATATTAATAATATTATTATAATTATATAATATATTATTTAGAATATATTATTATGAAGCCAATACTACTTATTATGAAAAAAGCTACTGTTAATAATTTAATTATCAGTCTAACTTCAATAAAATACAACCATTAGCACCTGCCTATTTTACCTAATGTTTGTTTAGGTCCTGTTCCCAACAAGAGTTTATTTTCTCTCCAACTTTTACTTTTTCTTTGTAAAATCTTAATATCAGGATGTGTTTAGAACATCAAAGAGCTGTTATCAACAAGACTTTTTCAGGAAGGGATGATAGAATTTTTCAGGTTGGAAAGGTCCTGAAGATGATCAATCTGACCATTAATTACTGTCACCTATTTGCAAAGTCATTCTTCCTACATGGCTGGATTTGCCACTGAATTACTTTTAAATGGGATCTGTTGAAAATGAAATTCTCTTTCTTCATTTTCTCCTAATTCTGTAGACATTATGCAGGTCAGTGGACCCCCAGGATAGAGATGCCCTGTGTAGGGAGGATAAATAGGAGTCAAGTTTTGCCCACAGGTCTCACAAATCCCCCTGGCTCTCCAGAGAGTTGGCTTCATCTCTTTCCAATTCTTTCGGAGGAAAAAAAAAGGCCCAACAAGCTTTGTTTCAAATGGAGAAATACCAGGTGAATGCAATCAGCTCACACAGCTGAGTCTGTGAGGATGAAAGCAGACTCAGGAATTACCTGGGATACATATGCCAGTTCTGTGATCTAAAATCTTCTCAGTGAAGAAACTTAGCAAAACCAAAAGGACATGGAGCTGGGCCAGGGCAGGTTTAGGTTGGATTTCAGGGCAAGGTTCTTCCCCCAGAGGTGCTGGGCACTGCCCAGGCTCCCCTGGGAATGGGCACAGCCCCGAGGCTGCCAGAGCTCCAGGAGGGTTTGGATACTGCTCCAGGGATGCCCAGAGTGGGGTTGTTGGGGTGTCTGTGCAGGAACAGAGGATGATGATCCTCAGGGATCCCTCCCAGCTCAGGATATTTCATGACTCTCTGATCTGCTTGTGGTTGAAGCTCTGAGCTGGCTGCTCCCAGGGCAGGCTGAGCTGTTCATCCTTCCCTCTTCCAGTGAATGTGTTGTGGCCTTGTGAGGACATTGAGGGAGCTGAGGAGAGAGATGGAGAAGGACTTTCTACAAAGGATGGAGGGACAGGACGCAGGGAATGGTTTCCCACTGCCAGAGGGCAGGGATGGATGGGATACTGGGAAGGAATTTCTCCCTGGCAGGGTGGGCAGGCCCTGGCACAGGGTGCCCAGAGCAGCTGTGGCTGCCCCTGGATCCCTGGCAGTGCCCAAGGCCAGGCTGGACATTGCGGTTTGGAGCAGCCTGGGACAGTGGCAGGTGTCCCTGCCATGGCAGGGGTGGCACAAGCAGCAGTCCCCAAAGGCTGCAGGTCTGTTCCTGACAAGGAAACTCCTCATTCTGATGTTCATATGACCCTCTATGTTCTTTTATGATATATAAATCTCCAATCTGGTACTCGCCCTTCCTGCTCATCAGCTGAGCTGTAGATTCAACAGCAACTGCAGAGTCTGTGCTTCCAACAGGATTCAGAGGTGTGTGTTCACTTTCCTCAGCTGCCAGGGCAAAATCTCCGTGGTTTCTTGATCCACTTTGGTACCAATCACCCCTTTAATGCTCAGTGATGTGTCATGGTGAGAAATCAGCCTCTGCAAAGGATTTTTGAGGCAAAAAAAAAGCCTTGCTGCTCTGCATGGGTGTCATTAGGAAGGTGGGCTGACCTCCTGGAGTGTCCTGCCAACCCCTGCAATCTGACACATCCCCTAACCACCCCTCACCTCAACTCAGGCTGCACAAACTTAGCACAAATTCCCTGTGCTGCCTCCTCAGAGCTGTTAATCAGTGCCATGCCTTGCTCCTTGTTTTTTCCAACACAATCATGGTGCATCCTCTGTTTTCTTGATCCACTTGGGGACAGGGGTGGTGCTGAAACCCTGAGTTGCTCCTTTTGAAGTCAATTTTATCCTTTCTGCCCCATGTGTGGTTTTTCCTGTGCTGTAAGGGCTGGATTTCCAAACAGACACTGCGGAGCCTGGCTTGTCCAACAACATTTTTAACGAGAGTTTCCAAATGTTTCAGGCAGGAAGACCTAAATATTAATGCTTCTAGGAAAACAAGGAACTTGAACCACTGCTGCTGATCAGTTCATGATTTCCAGAGGTGCTGCAGCTCCCCAGATAAGGCTTGTGTGTGCTTTTTGTTCAGCAGTAATTCAAGTTTATCTGTGTGCATCACTAAGACTGTGAAAAAGTGTCTTTGTTGTTGTCATGTCTAAAGATGGGTGTGAAGTTCCCATGGAATAATTTATTCCTGTTGTTTGGGCAAAGTGTGCGAGACAAGGAAAAGAGATGAAGCCCAGGAAGAGACAATTGGGGTGTTTGTTAAAGCTGAGAGAGCTGGGAGAGCTCGTCCAGCCTCAGTGGTCCTGGAATTCTGTGATTAAGTGGTGGTGTCAAATGGGAACAGCAAAACAAGTGGGTTGGCAGTTGTGAAAAGCAATTTACCTTGCTGACCAATATCCCCGTGGCTGCATTTCCATGCTCGTTCAGCAGCCTGCACACTCCAGATCTTCCCAGTCTCCAGCTCCGCCCTGCATTTGTTTCTGTTGGTGCCTAAAATCTGGCTTGGCACAACCACTTGTGACTGAAGGTAATGGCAGCTCCATCCTGGCTCCCAGATCTGTGGGAATGCACAGCCTCCTGCCCCTTTCCTGTGGGGTGGCTCTGAGGGATCCCCTGAAAATCCCTGCGGGGTGGCTCTGAAAATCCCCTGGGATTTTCCCAAACTGCTCTGGTTGGGATGGGTATCAGATACATATCAAACCTTGAGAGGACACTGTAAGCCTGGAGGTCAGGACACACAACAGGTGAGAGCCCTCAGTCTGATCCAGAGGTCACAGATGAAGCCCAGATGTGGCCACATCTGCCAGGCAGGAGGCCACCTCAGCACTCTCTATTTTGGGATCCCCAGTAGAACGACATGGAGGGGCTGGAGCGTGGCCAGGGAAGGGAACAGGGCTAGGAAGGGGCTGGAGCCCCAGGAGGGGCTGAGGGAGCTGGAAAGGGGCTCAGCCTGGAGAAAAGGAGGCTCAGGGGAGACCTTGTGGCTCTGCACAACTCCCTGCCAGGAGGGGACAGCCAGGGGGGTCGGGCTGTGCTGCCAGGGAACAGGGACAGGACAAGGGGAAAGGGCCTCAGGCTGGGCCAGGGGAGGCTCAGCTTGGACAGCAGCAGGAATTTCTGCATGGAAAGGGTGCTCAGGCCTTGGCAGGGGCTGCCCAGGGAGCTTTGGAGTGCCCATCCCTGGAGGTGACCCAGGAAGGGCTGGAGGGGGCACTCAGTGCTCTGGGCTGGGGACAAGGTGGGCATCGGGCACAGCTGGGACTCCATGGGCTGGCAGGGATTTTCCAGCCTCAGGGACCCTGAAATTCCATGTTTAAATGGAAAACCAGACAGCACAAACTCTTTTTCACTGGAGGCAGGGTATGATGATCACTTATATATAATCCATGAGGTAGAAGGAGGTACTGTAGGAAACAAAGAAAAAGGGAAGAGGAGGGTGTTTCAAGCTACAAAATCCAGCTCCTGCTCTGCACTGCAAAATTAAGAAAGGTTTTGTACGTTTAAGGCAATGAGCTCCTTGCTGCAATTCAGGAAGAGGCTTTTTCATTCCATTTAACACCAGAATTCATTGATTGTTTGCTATCAAGAATTTCTGTGGACTACATGGTTTTGCATGCCTCAAAGATCAGGTGTCCTAAACTCTGAGTATTCCAGAGCTGCACAGCTGCTCTCCAGCTGTGAGCAGGTGCATTTTGAGGTAATTAGTCTGCAACCCACCTGGGACCTGCCAGATGAAATGCAAAAGGGCTGTTAGCATTCTGAAAGATTTAGCTGCACTTTCCCACTCTTTTAAAAGGGCACAGTTCGGACTATCTCCCCTTGCAAATACTCAAAAATTATTGTCTTACATATATTTTTATTTTCTGAGGCCTGTTTTCTTCCCCTGGATTTTTCCTGGCTGAGGCAGCATTTCTAAACCAGCCACTTTGAATTCTGACTTTCCATATTGGACTGACAAAAGACAGAGTCTCCCCCAAGGCAAAAAAATTGTGAATTATCAGCACCTTGATTCTGGTATCATTCTGTAAGTCCCAATCAAATTCCAGCAGAATTTCTTCCCGCAATTGGGATGTGGTAAGATATTCAGTCTGTGGGTGATTCAGAGCAAGCCCTTCGCTGGAGCTGTGTGATTGGAAGGATTTGTGTGGCGTGAGCAGCTTGGGAAAATGCCTTTGGAATCATCCCTTGCAGGGCACCTTGCTGCATGTTCTCTGTAGGCTGCTTAGGAAGGAGAAAGTCATGGTTAATCCCATGGGAATGTCACCTCTACACTCCTCTTTACACCTGTGCTTCTCCTCTTCCCAGCACACCTGGCTTTTGCTGCCCCTCAGAGACAACCTTTGAAGTTCTTTGCCAGAGGAAATCATCCCAAGGGATGGTGGTTTAGCAAGGCAGGGTGGGGAGGAGAACAGGTGATTATAAAAGGATCCAAATCCACTGGATTGATCTGAAGGAGGGACACAGGGATGGGGAAGGGTCTGGAAGGGCCATACAAGGAGAGGCTGAGGGTGATGCCTCAGGTTTTAGCTTTTGTATTTTCCAGATTCTGTGCTGCTTTAGTGTGCAGTTCTGAGTTTCACATGAAGGGATGGTGAGCTCTCTGCACAGAGCAGGGAGACAAAACAATTCCTTCTCCAGCTGGGGACCAAGGACAAATGATCCAAATCTCAGCCCAAGAGC
The DNA here is from genome assembly GCF_017590055.1 of Onychostruthus taczanowskii. NCBI lineage: Eukaryota > Metazoa > Chordata > Aves > Passeriformes > Passeridae > Onychostruthus > Onychostruthus taczanowskii. Next base: position 1,500,957 of record NW_024499462.1, on the reverse strand, counting down.
ATAAGCAACGTGGGCTGAAGAGAGAAAAACAAGCAGGATGGGACTTCATAACCTAAAGTTGTAATTGGACAATTAACTCCAATATGCAAATGGAGCAGAACTGATCACAGTGACAGGCCCCGTGACCGGGTGTCAGGTGGGGGAAATTCTTGCAACATCTGAGTTGCAGAGGGCTAGAGATTTTCCTGGACCTCTCCCAGTATTCACCTCTCTATTAAAAACTTTCTGTTCCTCCTTGTCCTCTTCCTGCAGAATGAGGGATCTGTGGTTTTTAGGGTGAATGACGGTTCCTGGTGGTTTTTATTACTTTGAGGGTGGTTATCATGTGTGTCCTCTGTCCAGCCCTTCTCCAAGTAACCAGGAATGGATGAATCCATGGTATGGATCCAATGTTATTCCAGGTGGAGCAGCTGTCTGGACTCTCTCCAGGTGGTTCTTATCTCCAGGAAATGTGTTGTGCAATACAGGATCCTGCATTCTGGATGAGACCTCCTGGATACAAAACAAAAATACCTGATAGAGTATTTTTTCAACCTGAAAGTTGAGCTGTTCTGCTCAGAAATTATACAAAAAGGGCTGCTTTTATCACATTTTTAAAAAGAAATTAGAAAGAAAACCTGTTTGAGGTGGAGACAGGTTATTGTCATTTTTATTTCAAACAGCTTCACATAAAATCTCTTTCTCCTTTCCAAGGAGGTTTTATATTGTGCCAGTTCTGACAGTATCTGAGTAATTTCTTGGGTGTAGAATCACAGGATGGAGAATGGTTTGGGTTGGAAAGGAACTTCAAGATCCTTCAGCTCCCATTCTCTACCACCTTCCACTATCCCAGGATGTCCTGGTGTCCCTGCTCATGGCAGGGCTGGAACAGGATGAGCTTTAAGGTCTTTTCCAATCCACACCTGTTGGTATTCCATCATCTTCCAGTGCTTTTATAAGTATCCAAGAACAAACCTGGTGTTGTATTTCTTTCCAATAACCAAACATTAATTTAATAATATTGTTTAATGAAAAATAAAGCAATTTAGAAGCTTTTATTAAAATACCTTTCAGCAGCACGGTGGAAATTCTTCCTGCCTGACCCTGGGCGTGTGCATGGGTGCAGATTATTCAGGTGAACGCTTATAAAAATGGACAAATAATTGCTCAATTTACTTAATACTGAGATTTATGGGACAGTGAATTAATCTCTTGGGAGGAAAAAAGCCCGAGCTGTGGTTTTGATGGCCCTCAGGCCATCATTTCTCAACTGGAAAACTGAGGCACATGCCAGAAAGCCTTGGGATGAAAAACAAGGAGCAGCCTGAGGAAGGTTTGGAAAGGGAAACTGAGCTGTGAAATTGCTGTGGCTGGGAAAATGAGCCATGAGCTCCATGGAAAAGGCTGGACTGATCCAGGGACAAGGATCTCAGCCTCACAAATGCCCTAGGGAGAGGAGGAAGATGAAACTGGGAAGTGGGAAGGAGGCGTTTCTTGTGTCATGCTTTGGGATTAGTGGGTTGTTCAGCCAGGAGCAATCCCATCCCTGCTTCCTTTCATCCAACAGCTGCCTTTAGGCAGGTGAGATGTCCCACCTGCAGGGAATGACTGAGGGAGGAAGAAATTTGGGAGTAGGGAAGGGGTCTCTTGCCTGTGGAAGCCCTAGAGAGAATGGAGTCTGCCTCCTTATTCCTCTCCTGAATTCCTACCCCACTGCTGTCCTTCCCAAGGCAGGGAGGAGGTTCCTGAGCCCTCCTCCCCAGAGCAGAAAAAATAACTTCCTATGAAAGCTCAGGACTGGTTCTGCTGAAACAAACCTCACATTTATCTGCCACTGATCAGCTGTGGTGATATTGTGGGAGATTCTGGATCTCCTCAAGATCCCTGAGCCATCAGGAAACCAGTCTGGGAATTCGATCTAAACTTGACTTCTCTCTTTAGCTCTAGGAAGTAAAAAAAAAAAAAAAAAAAAAAGAGGCAGTAGAAAGAGAGCAGATTTAGATAGGATATTGGGAAGGAATTCCTCCCTGGGAGGATGGGCAGGCCCTGGCACAGGGTGCCCAGAGCAGCTGTGGCTGCCCCTGGATCCCTGGCAGTGCCCAAGGTCAGGTTGGACACTGGGGCTTGGAGCAGCCTGGGACAGTGGAAGGTGTCCCTGCCATGGCAGGGAGTAGTATTTTTGAGCTTTAAAGTCCTTTCCAACCCAAATCATTCCATTATTCTATGGAATATGATGGGAATAGTTTACTGTAGCAGCAGCCTGAAGGTATAAAACACACAAAATCTTCCTGTAATTTTACACATGGATTTGAAAGAGGATTGTTAAGGGATTTGACAGACATTTTCTGGTTTTTGCAGGATTTCTTTCACTCCAAATATGCTACAGTCAATATTTCAGTCAGGTTTTAGACAAACCCAGGGTTTAGTGAGGCAGCTGCTCTGAATTGTAAATGTGGCAGTAAATGAAGGCAATCAACAGCAAATCCATGGCTCCATGCCATTGGAAAAAGAGTGATTTGGTGATGCAGCAATAAAAATGTCATTCTTGGGACTAATTATGTATATAAAATTGTTTGGGCCTTCATCATATATGTGCCCATAGTGGACATTGGCAATATTATCTCTAGAGAAAAATACGTTGCCAAATTGTGGTGGAAAATGAGATTTTTACAAGCAGCCTTAAAAGAGAACTTGGGATATTTTTACTGCTGAATTTCATCTATTTTCTTAATATTGATCATAAAGTTTTGGGGCCCTGCTTTCTTGCCTCCAGATATCCAGGTTTTGCCGCCAGACAAAAACTCATCAAAAATGGCTCAAGTTATCAAAAACTCAAATCAAAACTCCCAAAAACTCAAGCCATCAAAAATATCCTTTGTTGCAACCTCTGTGTTTTCTCCTCATCTCCAACTTATTGTAACTGCATTAATGTGCAAGTAGGTGTATTCCTACTGCTGTCCCAGCGACTCCAGGGAAAAAGGGATGGAGCTCTCCAACCTCTTATCTCTTTTTCCAAGCCAGCTGCTTCTCAGTGAGCACATTCATAGCAAGGGAAATGTGTGAGCTCTCCCTGCATTTGAATTTGAATTTGAATTGTATCAGGAGCCCAAAATTTCCAGTAGCATTTCATCTGAAATAATTAAAAGAGTCATTTCTATGTCTCGTTGAAAGATACCAGGAATCTAATTTAAATCCAATTCCAGGATAATGCCTGCTTTTTGAGCCCTGCTTATCTAGCATAGAAGCTGGAGAAATTCTGCTGAATTTCTGCTTGCCTTCCCCTCTCTCTATTTTACTTTTTTCTGACCCTATCCTAAAAGGGAACAGTGCAGAGAACCACATGAAAATCCCATTGATTCTGGTGAAACCCTTATTATCCCAGAATTATCCCAGATCTGGCACTTTTATTGGTAAAAGGTAAATCCTGATAGATAAAGCTGGAGCTGAGGAGTGCTCAAGACAGAAAAAGGCCCCTGAACACACAATATTGTGCCCTGTAGGGTCATGTTTCATCTTTGCAGAGCAGATTGGAGCTGCTGAGTTTTGTCCTGAGATCCTCATGGGACTGTCAAGTGAATTTTTTATGTCTTTACGTCACCCCTGTGGAGAAAAATGTCCAAGTAAGAGACAGAGAAGGGAGGAGGTGCCTCCTTCCAAAGTTATCTCCAGCAAAAATGCAAATTGGTGCAGGTTTGGGGGAAAATGCCAATGGGTATGAGAGTAGGGAATGATGGGAAAGGTGACAGAAGGGCATTGTGCCCTGCCCAAAGTGGGACAACAGGGAGTGGCTGGCACTGAGGAGGGAGATGAAATAACTGAAAACATACCAAATCATTGAACTCTTTAATTATTTATTAATAATAAAGCCAGCTTGATCAGGGGCTGGTGTAATCCCATTATCTCGCTGGGAAGTCTGGCCATGCTGGAACCCAGGGATGGAAGGAAACTTTCCTGGAACAGCTTCCCAGCTTCCAGAGCTCACTTCCAGCAAGATGGGGCTGTAAATTTCAGCTGGAGAGGGTGGGCAGATCATTTTTTCTCAATATTTTTCTCTTTTTTTTCCTCAAAACTGGAGTTTGTTTGTGGAACCCCAGACTCTCAGGGAAACAGCCACTCCTGGGGTGTCAATCTCTGTGCATTCCCAATTAAAATACCAACCTCAGCATGGTGGGTTTAGTCATGGAATAACCTGAGTTGGGATCCATCAGAATCATGGATCCAGCTCCTGGCCCTGCACAGACACCCCAATAATCCCACTCTGTGCATCCCTGGAAATGTTGTCCAAATAATTCTGGAGCTCTGGCAGCCTTGGGGCCATGAGGCAGAGCCCTCTGGGGGAAGAACCTTTCCCTGATCTCCAACCTTTTGCTACACATGCAGAAATATTGGGAAACAGGGCCAAAATTCAAGTGCTGAGGGGTTTTGAGTGTTTTCCATCTGTGGATAGAAAGTAAGCCTTGCTCTTGGAAAAATCTACTTGCTGAGGGTAGTGGTTTTAGTCCAGCAGTGCAGTCTCCTCATGCCAAACAAAATAAAAACTCTGGGACAAGCTGGTGTTTAATAATTCCTGGGTACAGAGCCGCTGCTCCAAAATGAGCACCTGATACAGATTTGAGATGTGGAATCAGAGAATGAGAAGCCTTCTAGAAAATTTGTGCTTTTTTTTTGTTGCTTGTAGCTTTTGTTGGTTGAGGAGGGGATGGACAGGACTGACAGAACAACACAGCTCCACACCTCAAAAAACAAATTATTTTAGCCCTCTAAATCTGCTGAAGTAAAGGATTTAGGAGGATGGAGTTGCATGTTTTGATCCTCCTTCTCACCTCTTCCTGAGCTGCTTCTGATCTCAGGCACCAAGTCTGGATGGGTAGTGTGAAGCAGCTCATCAGAGGGGGATGAAAAGGCTGGCTCTGGACAGAGGGACAGGCAGCAGGAGAGACAGATGAGAGTGGGGGGCAATCAAAGGGAAAAAGGTGTGAGAGACAGGCAAGTGGGGTGGGAAGGGAAGTTAAAATAGGCACAATCATCAGGGGCTCCTGAGAGAAAAGCTGAGCCAGGTAGGAATCCTCGTAGGAAATGCTATTGTGGCTTCCAGCTGTTGTCACTGGTAAATACCCAGAGCAGGCAGAGAAATGAAACAAATCCTCCATTGGCTGTGCATTCTCCTGCAAATATGAGCACCTCTGGGGAGAGGGTGTGTGACAAATGGGATAGAATCCCAGACTGCTTTGGGTCGCAGGGGCAGAGGGGCAGAATCCCCCCCTCCCCTGCTGTCCTAGAGGTGACAGAAAACACATCTCAATTTGCTACTCAGACTACTCCTGTTTCCCACCTTTATTTGTGTGATAAAGCAGTGGGATGCTCATGGAAGCACCAGAGACTGCCCTGGCAAACTCTGCAGTCCTGGACACGAAACAGCAAAACTGACAGAGGCTGTACCTAAGAATCCAGTGTTCCTAGACCTAATTTTTTATCTCTCCCATCGTTTCTGACTTGGCAAAGCTGTCTCTCCAGGGAAGGTTCCTTGGAAGGGGAAGATCAGAGAATCAAAGGAATCAAAATGTGGACTCGGAGCTTGCCAGGCCAGTGATATTTGGGAGATGGGGATTCATTTGCACCCAGGTCCTTTTTGAGTGCTTCCAGGATTGATCCAGCGCCTTTGGAGAGCCCAGCATTAATGGAAACCTAATTCTGAACACAGATCTGAGCATTCAGGATTCAATATCTGCACTTGGATCTTGCCAGGCCAGTGAGATTTGGGAGCCAGGACCTTGTTTGCACCCAGGTCCCTTTTGGGCACTGTCAGGATTGATCCAGCACCTTTGGAGAGCCCTGCACTAACAGAAACTCACTTTTGAACACAAACACCAACTTAATAGAATAGTCCTTCATTTCTGAGATGGGTATCTCTGCCTCAATACCTTTGACAGCAGAAAATTGAGGGTTTGTTGTTTTTTTTTTTTTTCCTTGGGTTTTTTGCTGTTGTTTCTCTGCTGTGTTTTTGACTAGGACTCCACTAATTAAGCAGTAATTTAGCAGCTTACACTTTGAAGTTTCATTCACTACCTGTCCTGTGTTAAGTCAACAAAAGGCTACATCTGAGGCAGTGAGGCTCAGGCCATCATTTTTTTTTTTTTTTTTTTTTTTTTGGCTGCCTAATTAAGTGTAATTACTTTATTTTGTGCCGGGCTTCATACTTGCACCGTTGCCTTGTAATAATTGAAATTGCCTGGATGCTGTGGGGGGACTGTTTGACGCCAGAGAGGAGACGTTCCTGCTGTCCTTCCTTGGAATAGCCTGCAAGTGCAAAGCACGGAGCCAGCATTTCCCTACCTACTCATTAGCTGCCCTAGAGGAGAAGCAGCAGAGAGGCGCTGCTTTTATAGGGCCCAGGATGTGTAACGGGCCCTCTGTTGTGCCTAAAAATAGCCTGTGCTGTTGGGGACAAGCTGGGATTAGCCACAGAGGGAATCCTGCATGTTTAAAGGAGTGACCTTCCCGTGGCACAGCAGCTTTGCATCCGCTCCTTTTTTTATTCCGTAATTATGACAGATCAAAAGCGGCGCGCTGCCACTCATTATCTCTTGAGGGGGATTTGAAGAATTACTGTCCTCTTGACAAGCAAAATACTCCTGCTGCTTCTATTTGGGAGATCAAGCAGGAAGCCCCGACCCTCCCCAACCAAAAAAAAAAAAAAAACTCACCTGCATTTCATTTTTCCTCCCCCTCATGCGTTAGGAAAAGGTTGTTGCAGGAGAAGTAAATGAGAGCCCAGCGTGGTTAATTAGCTCAGGGAGAGCTCCCTGACCCATGGAGCAGCCTGAATTTGGAGCCAGGCTTTAATGATGAATAATATGAGAAATATAGGCTCAGTAGCACTAATAATAGGGGTGGCTTTGGCTCTGTGCTGGCCGGGGACACAGGAGCATCCTCGGATCCCTCCCTCTCCTCGGTGGTGCCAGCAGGTCTACACAGAGCAGTTAAAACTAATGACAGAACTAAACTCGAGTTTAAAGAGGAAGGGGGGAAAGAGAACAAAAAAAAAAAGCCAACAAAAAGCCAAACAGCTTCTGGCTTTCTACAGGCCAGATAATTTGTGGAGTGTTTGGAGGAACATCACAAAGAATACAAATGGAAAAACAATTAATCAAATTAATGGAAAAGAGGGATGAGGCTGGGTCTTTGCAGGAGCAATGTTATAGCAGCATTTGGGTCCTAACAGGAAGCAGGAGCTCAGTCAGAGCTGGTTTGATATCAAATGGCTTTGGGTGGGAGGGAAGACTGGATTTTTTGGGCAGTTTTGTGAGGGGCAGCAAGATAAAAATTGGGTATTTGCTGCGGGGGTTTGGTTTGGTTATGGTGTTTGTTTTTTGGGGGGGATTTAAATGCTTAAGAAAATCTGATTCCTGCTACATATTGTTCTGATTTAAGCACCTTTGGCTGGCTATGCCTGAATTACAAAGATAATTCTTTGCCTGTGCGTGGCATCCAGCCCTCTAAGTTTATCCTGTCGGTGACAGAGTGCACATGTCACTGGCAGAGAGCAGGGAGATAGTGGGAAAATGTTTGCTTTTTCCTTATGGAACAGGATTTTAGGCTGCTTAGGGGATGACTGTATATTCAGCTGACCCTCCTTGTGTCTAGGGCCCCATGAGCAGAGTGTTTGGATGAGGGCTGAGGATGAGATTGTTCATCTCCACCATGAAAAGCATCTCAGTTTTACCCCACACCTAAGCTAAACCACATAAATTCAATTTTCTTTTTCTTTTATCCTACTTGTCCACCCTCTTAGAGCCCTGTTTGCTATCTCATAATGGCACAAGCTTGGCAAGCAGGGAGGCTGTGGGTCTGTGCTTGATTTCAGGCACAGGGGCATCATTAATGATTAACTTCCCTCACTGAATATCAATTTAACTCAGGTCCATTTAGAACACTGCAAGCACAGAGCCCTCGGAGTCAGGCTCACATCACCAGATTCATTTGGGGATGAGCTGAACAAGGTCATGGTGGCAGAGCTTCAGGGGGATGCTCTGCAGCATCCTTTGGAGAGCCATCTAAATTTATATTTATATGCAAATATAAACATTTACAATATTTTAGAGAAGGAGGGGCCTGGAGCCAAGGGGGAATGGCTTCCCATGGATAGAGGGCAGGGTTAGGTCAGATATTAGGAAAAAATTCTCCCCTGTGAGGGTGCTGAGGTGGCTGGAATTTTGTTTCCCTTACACATTTTTTTTTTTTTCCATGGATCAATGTTGAACTTGATCTGACACTTCACTGCCCGGGTTTTCCTTCTCAGACAGACCTTCAGCAATTCTCAAGGAGGTGAGAAAGTTGGCAGGCTGAGAGCTGGGCCTGGTCAGGAGAAGAGAAGGGTGTGTGGAGACCTCACAGCTCCTTCCAGGGTCTGAAGGGACACAGGGGAGCTGGAGAGGGACCCTGCATCAGGAACTGGAGTGACAGGACACAGGAGGAAATATAGTTTGGATTTATTGAAGGAATTGTTCCCTGGCAGGGTGGGCAGGCCCTGGCACAGGGTGCCCAGAGCAGCTGTGGCTGCCCCTGGATCCCTGGCAGTGCCCAAGGCCAGGCTCAACTTTGGTGCTTGGAGCAGCCTGGGACAGTGGGAGGTGTCCCTGCCATGGCAGGGGTGGGATGGGATGGGATGGGATGGAATGGGATGGGATGGGATGGGATGATCATCCAGGTCCCTTCCACCCCAAACCCTTCAATGACTGTGTGATTATCAGCCCCTGTTATCTCGACTTGCTGAGTGCTGTTACCAGACATTCTCCTTGCTCAGGGGTGTCAAATAAGGTTAATTAGTCAAATATAATTGGGGCAAGTCCATTTGCACACCAGCTCTTTGTGAGTTGGTTCCTAGCTGGGTGCAGGGACTGTTTGTCTCCACACACATTACTTGGTTATCACCTACCACTACATCTGAAGCAGCTGTTTGGACCCAAGCAGCTGTGAACCCCTAAGAAATCCCCCCAGCAGCTCTGACCCCGTGGCTCCCAAACAGATCCCAATGAATCTGGGAGAATAATTCCCATCCCCTTCCTCCTGTGGATTTCTCTTTGTGGACAAGACCCATCTGTGTCCACAGCACCCAGATCTCTGCACGCCTGGAGCCAAGAGGGATCAGCTTGGACATCAAAAATGCAACCCCCAAGTGCTTCCAGCCCCTGTGTCCTGCTCTCAGCAGCTGGGATTGATGGGCTGCTCCCCAGGAAAACAACAAAGGGCTGAGCTGGGCCTTTAACAAATTGCCAGGGGCAGGAGGGAAGGGAGGATAATGGAAGGAGAAGGATAGTGCCTTTAAATGAGGAGGGGGGAAGGAAAAGACAATGCTGGAAGGATTTTAATTGCACAAGTGTTGGGGCCAGCAAGAAAAAGGGCTCCATCCTATTGGAGCCCCACAAATGGCTGAAGAGCATGGAATTGCTCATGCAATTTGGAACCATTTCCAGAAAACGTGAACAATATCAAAGGGATACCAGCCCCTCAGAGCAAGAGTAATTCGGGTTCTTTCAGTCTGCTTGTATTACAGCAAATGTCCCCAGAGCAGTGTTGTCACCTCAGTTTCTAAAGGGGAACTACATGTTTTGGAAAGTGGTGATTTAAATGTAGATTTCCTTTCTACAGCTCCAAAACCAGCTCTAGGCAAGGTGCCCCTGTCAAATAAACCCTAGTCCAGGCTTAGCTGAGGCTTTGATAAACTCAGCCCTTTGGATGAGCCAGTGGGGTGTCTGTGGAGGCAAGTTAAGGCTCACATTTTTTCACTTCTTTTAGGGAAGCCCCCATGTGTGCCCAAATCCCAGTTCATGCAGGTTTCAAATAAGAATTTGGCAACTAAAGGTGCTGTGGGGTGAGAGGGAAGGTATTCACACGGGGAGCAATTAATTAAAGACTTGAAAAGCTGAGCAGGAGTGAATATGCAGCCTTTGGAAAGGAGAGATATCACCAAAATGTTGTTAAAGGATTGAGCAAGGTTTCAATACACTGAGAAATAAGTGGTAGATCCACGGGATGGAAAAGTTTGTTGATGACATCAAGTTTTATCCCCCAAGCTTTTTAGGGGGATACAATTGAGGGGTAGCTATCCTTGGATGCAAATGGGCATTGAGAGTGAAGGACTCCTGTGGGAAGACACAAAAATCAGCAGAAGTGGAGGCAGAGGAGAGGCTGGGAGAAGGGCCTTCCAGATTTTAGCCTGGCAAAACATTCAGGAGGATCCAATAGATCTGTGTGAAAAATGGAATGGTTGGTAGGGTCAGATGGGATATTGGGAAGGAATTGTTCCCTGGCAGGGTGGGCAGGCCCTGGCACAGGGTGCCCAGAGCAGCTGTGGCTGCCCCTGGATCCCTGGCAGTGCCCAAGGCCGGGTTGGACTTTGGGGCTTGGAGCAGCCTGGGACAGTGGGAGGTGTCCCATGGCACAGGATGAGCTTTAGCATCCCTTCCCACCCAAACCATTCTGGGATTCTTTGACCACAGACCAATTCTTCAATACCATTACAAATATTGGTTTTTTCCTTTTCCCTTTTTGACCAGTTATCTAAGTTATGACCCAGGTCTCCACATCTGCTTGTGTTGTGTCTGCCAACATCTCTGATGGCACTGCAGAGCGCAAGGGCTCCCAGGCTAACAGCTGGAATGTCTGTAAGTGTTTTAAGGTTCTGTGCACACTTTAAAAACCCATTAGCTGAACGGTTATTTGCTGCAGAATATCAGTTTTGGAGCAGTTGCAGGAGAAAGTGCTTAATATTGAATTTCCTTGCCTTTAAATTTGACTTAGAAGGATGTACTGGTGTGGCTTTGTGTTTTCGAATGCAACTCCAAAAATACCACACAGACACTTTCAGATACTTCCCTTATAATTGTAATGTCTCTCTTGGCAACTGGGCTGCATTATAAAGATATATTGTGGCTGTGCTTGAAGGTACTTGTTCCACCAAAAAAAAATCCTCATTAAAGCCATATTTGATATTAATAACTGTGCGGAAAACTGAAATTGCTCTTATTGGAAAAGTTGAAGTAAATGAAGTAACATATCCCTTTTTTTTTTTTTTTTTTTTTTTTTTTTTTTTTTTATTTTCCTTCCCCCTTCTCTA